>NC_086375.1:76301261-76934016 GCF_036588685.1 Mytilus trossulus
TCTTGAGTATTTTAGAGGTGACTGTCTGGCTTAATGTCTGTTGTCTTGTGCAAATGTTTGAAAATTGCATGTAAACATTGTAAAATTAAAGAAATTAAAGAATGCAAATCATTATTTTTTTTAGATTTTGAAATATTGTCAACATTGAAAGAATTCTAGAAATTTAGTTAAACATTGTTATTCTCCCACATTATTATGCAGATTACTAAAACTCAAGTTGTTATTTTTATGACAAATATATATAACAGTGATTTAACAAATATTTTGTTTTTCTTTTTTCAGAACAGCCTATGAGTGGGTAAATCCAGCACATTATGGCTTGGTTGTAGTAACATCATCAGAAGGAAGAAACCTCCCATATGGTAAACTGGAGGACATTCTGAGCAGGGATACTGCTGCTCTCAACTGCCATACTAATGATGACAAGTAAGTTACTATCAATATACCTACTTTACATCAGAGAAAAAACAGAGCTGGGGTGGTGTTGTTGTCAAATGTTGTGCAATATTGATAAGTAGGCGGCTCTTTCTGTCTTTTGTTTCATATTTTGTAATCACAAGGGCTTTTATAGATTTAATTTGCTGTATGGGTGTTGCTGATGGCTAAAGGCTGTACAGTGACGTCACCTATAGTTGTTTCATTGGCAAAAATAACACATCTCCTTATTTTTATAATTTTTATGCCCCACCTACGATAGTAGAGATGCCCCACCTAGGATAGTAGAGGGGCATTATGTTTCCTGGTCTGTGCTTCCGTCCGTTGTTCGTCCGTCTTTCGTTCATCCGTCTGTTACACTTCAGGTTAAAGTTTTTGGTCAAGGTAGTTTTTGATGAAGTTGAAGTCCAATCAACTTGAAACTTAGTATACATGTTCCCTTTGATAAGATCATTCTAATTTTAATGCCAAATTAGAGAATTTATTCCAATTTCACGGTCCAGTAAACATAGAAAATGATAGTGTAAGTGGGGAATCTGTGTACCGTGGACACATTCTTGTTGAAAATATTATCTGATGTTACATGTTATCAAAGTATATTCTGTTTTAATTTTATTCTAAAATTACTCTTTTTATTATCAAGTTTTATTTAGATTCTTGATTGAAATGACAACTTTTTACATAAACTATGGATAACTTATAATTGATATTTGTATGATAAGTATAAATACATACTATTTTGTAGGAAAGCCTGGTTTGCAATAGACTTGGGAGTATGGTTAATTCCCTCCATGTATACCATCAGACATGCAAGAGGATATGGCAGGTATAAGTGAATTACTATTGCATAGTTTAATATATTCAATATTTTGTATAGTAAATGTATAGTTTGAGAAGTGAAAACGGATGAATATAAAACCTATATCTAGAACATCTTTAAAGCTCTTTAAATTATTGTCTGGTCTGAACCAATAATTGTTCAAGCTTCTTCAAAGTTTAACTGTCGAAAAATTTATAAAGATTTTGTACTGAAAATAAAGGCAGTAGAATTGTATTTTTACCAGGGTTACTTTCAAGTCAGCCTATCATGATTTATGTGTGAATCAAAGATTATTTTATAAAATTTCAGATCTGCACTGCGAAACTGGGAGTTACAAGTGTCAAAAGATGGTACCACCTGGTTAACATTACGGAAACACAAAGATGATAATACTCTCAATGAACCAGGGTTAGTATTAGTTAAGTTAAGATGTCTAAAGCTTCTCCAGAAATATACAGGAAATTCAACAATGGATCTTCGTTTGATTGTTGAAAAGAGTTGAAACCTTTGCAGTATCAAATTGGAAAAAATAACCCCCATAGAAAAACTACTTTTCTGTGTGAGAAGAGAATGCAATAGTCTCTGTAGACCGGTTAAAATATATTATTAATGGAAAATTTTGCATGTTAAATTAAATGCTGTGTTTATTGCAGGTCAACAGCCTCCTTTGCCTTGACTGCTTCAGATGATGAACCTCAGGGATGGAGACATATCAGGATACAACAGACTGGCAAGAATGCTAGTGGACAAACCCATTATTTATCATTGTCTGGCTTTGAAATCTATGGAACTGTTACTGGTGTATGTGATGATTTAGGTAAGTAAAAGGTTCAAAAGGAAATCATTAATGTTTAGGTCACTAACACATCTCTGCTTAAAACGTGTGTAGCAGTCCAGCTACTTATGAGAACTACTGGAGTCAATAGGTCAGAGGTCAAGATCAGTGCATTGAAGGAAAGAAGGGAGATTATTGTCTGTCTGCACTTTAAATTTTAAAAATTATTCTTAAACAAAGGATTTGTGGACTTACATGACCCAGATGCTTTATTTGGTCTTTGTTTTATTAAGGTGATTCTTGGTATTTAAATTTCAAACAAAAATAGATTGTCATGTTTTGTATGTATGTTATTTACAGGCAAGGCTGCTAAAGAAGCTGAGGCTAACATGAGAAGATTGAGAAGAATTATAAGGACCCAGACATTGAGACAGATGGTTCCTGGGGCCAGAGTTGTTCGTGGCATGGACTGGAAATGGAGGGATCAGGATGGTAATCCTTCAGGGGAAGGCACTATCACCAGTGAATTAAGAAATGGTAAGTCCCATGCCTGTTTACTGATATATATTTTTCTGTAATATAAAAACACAAAAGGCACATGAATTAAATGAAAAGTGTGAAGTTTTAATAAGTAATAGTAAAAAATATGACAGTTATATATCTCAGTTGACATACAATTATATTATTTAGAAAAATAAAAGTGCATCCATTAATATTCATGGGACACCAGTTTTTGTGGTTTTTCGTTTATGTACAATGCAGTGCAAATTTTTATATACACTTGTATGCAGACTCGGACAAAACCATGAAAATACAATGTCTCCATTAAAATAAATGAATCCACAGTACATCTGAATTCTGGGGGATAAAAACATTGGTGTAGAAAATAATTCTTTCAGAAATTTAAATATTTGATTATTTATCAAGATAATATCAAAATAATATTAGTAACAAGTACACAATTACCATGACATGAATATGTAACGTAACAATCTCTAGTCCTTCATAAGTATTCTGTCTCTTTTAAGTCCAAATATTGATGCACACATTGTAAGCTGATATGGTTATAAACAAGTGATTTTAATATTTATCAGGATGGATTGATGTAACATGGGATGCTGGAGGAACGAACTCTTACAGAATGGGAGCTGAAGGAAAATATGACCTTCAACTTTCACCTAACCATGACCCACAGAATCTCAGACCTGTACCTGTCAGACAGGACAAAGGAAGTCTTAAAGTGAAAACACATGGTGTGTCAGTTTCTGATAAAATTAAGGTTAATAATTATTAGTATTTATCTTCAGTAGCATCTGTTCTCAGGCTCTGCCTTTCACTTATATTTTATTCTCTCCATTTAGCAAACAAATGGAGATTTTTTTCCCCATCAAATTCGACTTCTAAACTTTTATTGATGTTTCCTCATTTTCCATTGGCAGGTACTTCAAAACAGGAGAATCAACTAAAACATTATATTATTAACTTAAAAACAGATCATTACACTATAGGATACTACATACATACTTACAAAATTCATATTTTTAGATTTACTTTATTCACATTTATTATCCGAAATTATTTTCTTATGTGAAATTTTTATTTTGCAGATGTGCACATTGTAAGAATATTATAATATAACAATGAAATAACAACAACCAGAAATTAAAAGAGTTGTTCTTAATAATGATCCACTTAATATTCAATTTGGTATTTCCATATAAATTAAAATTAGGTTAATTGAAATACATCAATATAAAAAAGAAGATGTGGTATGATTGCCAATGAGACAACTATCCACAAAAGACCAAAATGACACAAATATTAACAATTATAGGTCACCGTAAGGCCTTCAACAATGAGCAAAGCCCATACCGCATATAGTCAGCTATAAAAGGCCCCGATAATTTCATTTGGTAAAAATTAGAATAACATTGCAATAACTCCCCTGCAGAAAAAAACAGAAGGACTTTTAAAGGCAACGTTCATTAGACACTAGGACATGCAAACCTTTTATAGATATCCCAAAACCAAACGTATGTGTATCATTTCATGTGTTAATTAGTTTACTTTGTATAAATAGGTTAGTGTGTTGACAAGTAGGAAGAGCAGCTCTACACCAAGTCTGACAGATGTAGAGGAAAACAAACCATCAGTAGCCAGCACAGAACAAGCTTCATCAGCTGAAAACTTAACTTCTAAAGTGAAATCTGTAAGTATTAAAATCTCTGCTTTAGTTAATAAAAAATTAAAGATCATATTAGGAAATGTTAAAATCTCTGCGTTAGTTACTGTGAAAGTACTTTAATTCGTGGGTATCAATTTTCGTGGTTTGAGCTATATTTACATGTGCCTGGGTTTTTAAATTCGTGGATTTTAGTTTTCTAAAAAAAAATATAATAATTGAAAAATTAAAGCCTTTAGAAACGAAGGTTACAAATTGTCTGGATTGAAGGAAATTGCAAAGTAAACATTGACCTGTGTAAATTGTAGTTATAACACTAATTAACCCATGATAAAGTGATCAACAGATTAAAGACCATCAAAGGTCTTAATTAGGCCATAAACATGTCACCTTAAGAAAACAGTAACATAAACAAATGCCATCAACGTATCTTGAATTGTCAAATAATTCTTATCAAAATTAACCCTAACATTAAATTATTATTTCTATCCCATATGTACTATAATTGAGGATATAAAATAAATACTTTATCATACTAGCATATCAATACTGGAAATCTGACTTTCAGCGATCAAATATGTTTTTATGAGAATTAAAAGTTCACAAGTTGTACAGTTTAGGTTATTAGAGATTAAATGGGTATAATCATGCATTCAGTTGTAGTTCTGTGACTGCTATTGAAGTATTCTCAGATTTGGCATTATTCAAAATAGTTTCTAGATCATAAAAGTAGTCAAACCTACCGACAGGGATCTCTCCATGTCTCAATCTGGACAATGATTGTTTTATTTCGTTGGACACTTAAATTCTCGGATAAAGTCATCCATGAAAACCACGAAAATTGGTACCCCACGAATAAAAGTACTTTCACAGTACCCAGAAACTTCTGAAATCATATCAGGAAATATTACAATCTCTTCGTAACCAGTTTCTGGTAAATACACAGACAACCCATTCTTTGAACTATATGCTTCTAAAATGTCCTGATATTTATTTTAGATTGTAAACTGATTTAACATTTTGAATTTTCAAGTTGAAAGACTGGGACAAATCAACATTTATGAGCATATTTTAGGCTTACTGTTCCTTTATTTGAAATTTTAACAGAAAAAGTCGAAAGAAGTAATTTAATTTTTGTGTGATATGAATTTCAGATCACAGAAGTATTAAAACTACACTATTTTTAAAAAAAAACTTGAGGTAAAGACTGAAATACATATAAACATGTCAAATTATTTAATCAGATGAAACAAAATAGTGCTTAAATGATACCTGTAACTCGTCTTCTGTTCAAAAATAATATATATCCATGTCCCTGTTTTGTAGATGGCTCAGAATCTCAGTGACAACCTTGTCAATCTTGCCAGTTCTAATAGACTAATGGGAAGTGTTGAGGAAGACAACAATTGTAACATCCCAAGAGAACAGTTTGTTGTAGCTCACCGTAGTAATAGATCAGGGGAGGTTACTCTGTCAGAATTTGCCACGTTATTAGAGGCAGACAATGAAGATGAAGTCAAAGGAGCAGAAGGAGGCCAGCCTGTAGATAATATATCTGTCACTACAACACAGCTGCATAACAAGGAAAACAAACGTCCAGAATCACAGACAAGGAGTTCCCCAACCAATCCAATGAGTGTTAGTGTACCTAATTTACCCACCAGTATGGAACAGACAGTCAGTTTGTTGGAATCCTTTGCAGCTGTAGCCAAGAGAAATCTAGGAACTGTGGGAATGAATAATAGGAGTAACAGTATAAGATTAGCCTCACAAAATGCTATCAGTATGTGTTTATCAGTTATATCTAATCTAATTATTTTCTTATTTAAAAAAAATCATTGTTAGTTTGAAACAAATCCTCATATCAAACAAAAATAGAAGAGAAGAAGTTTGAACATGGAGCCTAAACTGTATCTACAAAATCAGACAAAAAATAGACTGATGATTTTAAAAGTATTATAAGATCAAATATTTCAAAGTTTCAGAATCATTTTTTTTCACGAAAATGCACTACTGTTTATATCGATTACAAAGTTTCTATATAAATCAACTGAAGAACATTAGACTATAAGCTCACTAAAGTGATGCTGACACTTTTTTATTTCCCTGTCATAATTTTCAGCTTATGTTTACTAAAATTTAAAAAAAAATATGTCTTTATGGTTTAAGAGATTAGATTAATTTTATGTTTAAAGCATGTATATTTTTATTCAGGTAATCTTCTAAGTACTGCACAAAGTTATCCTAGCTTGACAACAAATAGTGCTGCCACCTCTAACACTTTGACAACGAACCAGACCATGGCCAATGTGACATCACTGAGCCAAGCTCTGACACGTAGTCTAACCTCTACATCGAGTGAGAGTGACAATGAATTTCTAGAAACAAGTAGGGCAACAAATCTTTTGGCAGAATTGGAAGATGAAGAAGATTTACCTGTACCTGATGAAGATGATGATGAAAATGATGAAGAAAATGAGGATGATGAACTTTATGAAGATGTACTGGTAAGTAGAAGTTTTGATAGATTTGATAAAAAGATAAAATGAAGATAAATCTGTTCACACAAGAACTTAGATTGAAGGGAACTGGAAATTGTATGAAAAGTAGAAGATACCCAGGAGGGAATCAGAATCTGAAATCTAATAATGTCATTGTACAAATGCAAAAACAAAATACACTTCAAAACATTACACAGACAAATTGCAGTTAGTTCACTTGTATCTTAACCAGTTTGCTGTGCAGATCATGTAGTTTAATGATAGTTTTGGCTTCTTTACCTGTTCTTGTGAATCCCTTCACATACTTCATATGACTTTTTGACATTTTTACTTGATCAAAGAAATGCATTTTGTTGTAAATCCATAAAATTTTTAATCTCAACATTATTCTTTACAATTATTTTCAAGCTTCAATATTAGCTTGGTAATGAAAATGAAAGCTTATACTATATTTGAAGCAATTCTACCTATGTTTTAGGAGGAAGAAGATCTTGAAATGAGAGGAGAGAGACGTAAAACTTGGGATGATGAGTATGTTCTTAAGAGACAATTCTCTGCACTGATTCCAGCATTTGATCCAAGACCTGGTAGAACTAATGTTAATCAAACTCAGGACTTTGAAATACCAACTCCAGGTAAGGAAGGACCTAAAATGTTCATTGTCATTTAGAAAAGCATGATGTTTATACAGATATTTATTACTTATGTTCATACTTTTCTGTTTGATAATCCTAACAATTCAAAATATAGCCTAGCATTAAAGTATCAATACCTACTTGCAAAGTCACAACAAAGCGAAACAAAGATAAATATAAAACATGTGTACATGTTGAAACCTTTCTAGGAACTAAACAAAATTTTACTGTTAACTCTATATAAAGTTTGAATATGATTTTTGTAGGTAAAGAGCCAGTACAGGCTCCAGAGAATATCTATCCTCTACAACAACCAAAACTGGTACTGTCTTTCAAAGCTCCTTGTCTTCCAGGGGTAAGTTTACATTCTAGGTGTTAAGCAAATGCCAAATAATATTTTTCAGCAAATTTTCCAAAAATGCTATACACCTCATGATTATAATAATTTTCTGTAAAATAAATTAATTAACAAGTAACTACTTTTGAATTAAAATTTAATAATATGCCCCAAATTCCTCACAAATATCATAGGATAAATATTAAATTTGGTGTATTTTTCAGTTGGAGGACACAGAGGTTGTTTTAACAGAAGATAAACAGTGCATATTCAGGTTTATACAAAAATTACTTATCCAAGGTGGTTCAGGCAGCAAGACAGAACGATTACGTAGAATCTGGGAACCAACTTATACGTAAGTTCCTAGTACTTATATGAAATAGAAATATATTTTATATTTGAGGTTGCTTAAACATCAACTTGACAGAGTCTGGAAATATAACATAAACATCATGCATTTAATGAATCATGTTAGATTGATGCTTGGATAGAAGGGTTGTAAAATTTAAAATTTACAATTAATAGAATTCAGGGACTTGCACACACATACGTTACAAATTCTTATTAGTATCTTAGATGGACAAACATAATGAAAATGAGACTGATCTCACATATCAAATATACTAACTTATTTTTGAAAAGAAAATTATCACAAGAAATAAATCTGTTTATGTTGTATAATGATGAGTTGATTAGTATATTTGTTACAAATTTCTTTGTAGAATTATATACAGAGCATTAAAGGATGGAGAGGTGAAAGAAGATATTGAAAAAATGACAGTAAGTATCATGTTTAAAAAATGTTATTCTATTTTATATTAACCTTTGTATAAATTTATGTTTTGTCATATTCCTAAATGCAGACAACTTTTATAGAATTTATTAGGGCTCTGCATCTTGTTATTCTGTCCATCAGTCCCTTAATTTTCATACAATTTTGTGAAGGAAGATCTTCAAAATAATGCATAAGATGAAATTGTGTAAAGTTGTCATAACTTCTGTGAACTTTGAATTTCTTCAACAAATTCTGGGATGATATGTGCATAGTAAAAAGTGTATTTGATGGAACATTTTTATCTGTCATTATCAAATAATAGATATATTATGATATTAATTAAACTATAATCTTTTATGTGCTATTGAAATCGATTTTTTTCTAAATTTTGCACTATTGATATTTATTCCACCTTATCATGCTTATAGCCTGTAACCCATTACTATCATGTGTCATTACATCTTAGAGTTTGTGTCATGAATTTATAAGTTCCATTTTTTTTTCCAGTTGAAAAAATGATCTTAAACATTTGTTTCTGATATCTTTATAGGATTCTACTTACAACCAGTTGGAGAGTAAATCTGAGAGTTATCAGATTCTAAGTGAATGTGATGTTCCTAGAAACAATGACCCAGCATCCTGTACCATAGACCATGTTTTACAGTTACTACAAAGGCTGTATGCTATTGGTATGGAACAGTCCATGAAACAAACTATAGGTATTGATTTTATACAATTATTTATACTCTGCAAAAATTTCCAAGTTCGAAACTTTACTTTGTCAACTTCAAAGTAATTGTACTGTGATAGGGTGTTCACTTTTAGTGAGGGAGGTTCAGGATTTGATCCTTGGATAGGTCAAACTAAAAACTAGAAGAAGAAAAAAATGAATTCTCTGCTTCACTGTTATGAAGGTGGTAGTGAGTATGAACAAATGATTGATTGAAGTGAAAATGATGTGTCCAACAATAGTGACATTACCTTGTGACTTGCATGTTAGAAGTCTGATAAAGCATTTCAAGTCTTAAACAATGTTGGTTATATTGATATCCCATAAGCATGTTATAATCCTAAGTATTTATGCAATATGAACTACTACACAATATCAGCCATCAGTTAATCAATCATGGAATGTTCCACATATTTCATAAACTTCCATATGAATTTTTTTTTTATACCTTGTAACTGTATAATGTTGAAATTTTGGAAGGAAAGGATTAATAACATATGTATATATTTATTTATTTTAGATGAGGTAGGAGGCCTTGTTAACCTGCCAACAGGAGAATTTTGTAGTAAGAAAATAACCAACAAAATAGTACAACAGATACAGGATCCCTTAGTATTAGCTAGTAATGCTTTACCAGACTGGTGTGAGAAACTTACCAAGAATTGTCCCATGTTGTTCTCATTTGATACCAGACAGCTCTACTTCTCATGTACAGCTTTTGGATGCTCTAGGTAGGATTTTAAAATTAACAAATGCAAGGCATTTTTTTTTCTTGCAAGAATGTCCTGGAGACATCTACTTTCAGTGAAGACTTCCAAGTTGGTTCGTGTGGAACTGGAAAGCATGAATTTTATTACAATATTGCATGTCTTCACCAGGACTCAAAACCTGGGACCTCTACTTTACAAGACAGCAAGTGTATCTACTGAGCTAAAGAAGTACTTTCTTAGCTCAACCTCTTAGGACTGACTAAGTATCTACTACATTTACTAAGGGATGCAATCCTGTCACCTAAAAAATAGACTTTCAAGAGGTCACTTGTCTTTGTTTAGATTTGTTGTTGTGTCAACTTCCTATTTATAGATCATCAATGTTTATGTTTTAAGTCAATGCAAAGTTAAATACAATGTATAACATTATTTCAGTCAAGGATAAACTTTTTTTGCAGGTCAATTGTATGGTTACAAGAGAGAAGGGATGCCACTTTGGAGAGAAGCAGAGGTGCATTGCCTCGTAGGGATGAGGGCGGGGAATATAGAATTGGTCGTCTGAAACATGAACGTGTCAAAGTACCAAGGGGAGACCACTTGCTAGAGTGGGCTGTACAGATGATGAGATGTCACTGTCAGAGAAAGTCAATCCTAGAGATAGAATTCTCTGGGGAAGAAGGGACAGGTTTAGGTCCATCATTGGAATTCTATGCCTTAGTAGCAGCTGAACTACAAAAGAAAGAGTTAGGACTTTGGTTATGTGATGATGATGCTCCCAATAAATTAGAGAGACAGGTAATAAAGTCGATTTTATAATGATTATATAAAACAAGAAAATGATTATATACTGTGGATTCATTATTATTCGTTGGATACCAATTTTCGTGGCTTTCGTGGGTACAGGTGAACCACGAATTCATATGTTCAACGAACTTCATATTTTCTATACGCTTTGTACACAGAAATCAGCAAACCACGAATTCAAATATCCACGAAAATGTAAGTTTTCCTCAATCCACGAAAATTGATACCAAAGAAAATAAATGAATCCACAGTATTACATGAAGTAACAGAGCATCTTTCTAATTTTTCTGTGGTTTAGTAATCCTTTTATTCCTTCTGTCAAATCAATACATGGATAGATCTATGAATATCAGTTACTGAAGTTATTTTAATGGCTCATGAATTAGAAAATAATACTATATAGATATGTTATGTATCTGAAGAACTTTCCTTGATTTACCTTCATCAGAAATGCTCAAAGCCAAAATTTGATTGAGGGAGTTGGAACCTTAGTTTCTTTATGATTTCTAAATCTAATGTTAATGTATATAGCTAGAAGAAGATTTGGTATGAGTGCCAATTAGACAACTCTCTCATCCAAGTTGAAATTTGTTGAAGCAAACCATTATATGTCAAAGTACTATTTCAACACAGAGCCTTGGCTCACACAGAACAGCAATGAAAAAAAATGGACCATAAAATGTGCATGTATAACAGTTATTTATGTTAACAATATTTTATTTTTCTCATGTAATTATTTCACTGCAGATTGACATAGGTCATGGTATTAAGCCACCAGGGTACTACATTCAGCGAGTAGGAGGGCTATTCCCAGGACCCTACCCACAGGAAAGTCCAGACATGCATAATATTGAACAGCTTTTCCAGTTTCTTGGAACTCTTCTTGCCAAATGTCTCCAGGACAAACGTATTATTGACATTCCATTATCAAGACCTTTCTTAAAACTGATGTGTATGGGTGAGGTTGGTCATCATATTACACAACAGTATACACAGTCACTTCACCGTTCAGTAGGGAGCTCCATGGAATCTTACCACTCTGACCTTCCTAGCAGTAATACCACTAGCTATACCACATCATATAGTATTGAGGACATGGACAAGGAGTTAATACTTGATCCACCAAAACCTAAACAACCAGAGACTCCAGCATGGTATACAGGAATATTAAATGATGACGATTTTGAAGTTATTGATGCTCATAGAGCTGTATTTCTCAGTCAACTCAAAGATTTGGCTAATCAAAAACAAAAAATATTAAAGGACAAAACATTGACTCCTGATCAGAAAAATATTCTTATTCAGCAGTTAGGGCTCAGAAATCCACAGGATCCTGAGGATAAATATAGATTGGAAGATTTAGGGTAAGTTTGAGGAGTAGTTAAACAGATTCATTTAAATATTTAGCATATTATTAATTCAATACCAATGCTAGGTTTACTAAAGCTAAAAGAGTTCAAGTTCAAGAAACGAAGGAAAACGATAATTCAAATCAAATTTTGATTAAGATTACCTGTAATGAAAGATATAACATTAAGGACCATACATATTTAAAAAAAATGCAAGATATTTCTATTCAAAGGTCTATCATGCACTAAATTGAAAGATTATGTCACACAAGGTTTCCCCAGAGAAATGTTCCATATTTAATGCCATCTTCATATTTTCAGAATAAATTTCCAGTTCAATCCATCATCTAAAGTATATGGTTATACATCATATGATCTCAAACCTAATGCAGAAGATGTAAGTATTTACTGTGGAAACATCACATCACATGGGTGAACATTTAATGATTTTATAGCACACAAAAATAATCAAATGAATTTTAAAATACAAAACTGTAATCCTCTAAATATAAGAAGTGATATACTGTGTTACTTCTTTAAGTCCATCACATTAAGTTTTCGCTAAGTTTTAGCTTCCTTAAATTTGTTTTCAGGTTCAAGTCAGCATGCTATCAGGCTTCAGGTGAACATGCTTTACTGTATTATGCGCTTTCAGATTAATTTTACATCAGCTTCTGTTTAACTGTATACTTTAAACCAACTAATTTTCGCGAGCGATTTAATTTCGCGACTTTTGCGAGGAGAAAAATAACGCAAAATTAAATAGTCGTGAATATGTATAATTTGGATCTTTTCTTATCTAACTACATCAATTTAATTAGATAATCGCGAAATTAAATCGCCGCGAAGTGGATTAGAAAGGACTAAACGCGAAATAAAGTATTCGCGAAAATAAGTTTACAGTAGTTAATAGGAAGGGTAGCATTACTTGTTTTCTGACTAGATTTCTTATCTAAAAAAATTTATGAAATAGAATTTTAGCGATTTGTGTAAGACTTATCATTAATCAGATCAAAATTACATTATTATTGTGTTTTTTTTAATTATTTTAAGGAGGAGGTAACTCTAGAAAACATAGAAGAATATGTAGATCTGGTCACCGACTTCTGTCTAAACAGTGGTATCAGGAGACAGCTTGATGCTTTCAGAGGTATTTAATACAGTACAACTTTGTACTAAATTTTTACAATAATATTGATGCCAAATCCAATACATTATATATATTGGATTGCAACCGTACTTTGGTCATTTATGGTATAAAATAATATAAAAGAAGATATCTATTTCCTTTTGAAGTCGTCACTTCATTCAAGGTAAAAGACATTTTTGCTAAAGAAAGATTGATATTTGTGCAGGAAAGTTCTCAGATGCTTAATCTATTACCTTACACAAAATTGAAACTTTACATTAGATTGAAATCTTGGATATGTGGTTCCATTCAAGGAGAGGAAGATTTCTTTTTATTTTGAAGTCACTAGGTCTAAGTTGAAGGTCAAGTTACATGTACAATATTTAGATACAGTTAGTTATTGTACAATAGTGACATCATGGGACTTCTAAAGATTTTTCATTTACCATTCACAATCAATTATTTTATATTTTGTTTGTTAGCAGTATTTCGATTATGTTTTTTTGAAGTCAATGCAACCCTATTAAATCACAACCACAAAAAAATTAGGAAAGATTATCTTTTTTAAAATTTTGATTGATAAGATAATCTTGACTATATTTTAGATGGCTTTAACTCTGTATACCCTATGGAGAAATTACATTCCTTCAGTCCCACAGAATTAGCCTCCCTATTGTGTGGTGACCAGACACCAGAATGGACTAAAGAGGACATACTCAATTACACTGAACCAAAATTAGGATATACCAGAGAAAGGTAGGCATATTGAAGTATGGTGAAATGGGATATTGTATAAAAGAACATGTCAGTGAACTAAATTTTTGTAATTTAAATTTTAAAGAATATTTCAATATTTTAGTTTCTGCAGAATTTTACTGAAGACTCTAGTATAATTAAGAAATAATTCATGGGGGCTTGAATATATCGTGATTTTACCACGGGTTGGCCCTTTATGACAAATATTTTACCCTGAGCGATAGCGAGGGGTAAAATATCGGCATAAAGGGACAATCCGTGGTAAAATCTAGATATATTCAAGCCCCCATGAATTATTTCGATTCTAATAGGACAAATACGGCAATTATTTTGGATCGAAGCGCTCTAGGTGATGGCATTATTTGCTGTTCCAATATATAAACGCACTATTAAATTGACGTAAAATAACGGAGCAAACTGAATAAATGATGATGCTTAAACTATTTATAATAACATATTTAGATAATTTTAGATTAATCTAATTATTATTGTACTTATATGTCTCATATGTATACAAAAACGGCTAATATAACTCATTTTAGCATCATTTGTTAACGTTTCCTTGTTATGAGGATTTTCCGTTTCACAAGCGTGTATTTTCCCGTAAATTGCTTATATTCTGACGTCATTGTTCTATGACGTCGAGTCGCTCATTCATTAAAAAACATATGACGTGGGGGTACAATGGGAACAGCCCATGAAATATATTCATATTTTACCACGGGTGTGTACTCAAAGCGTTTGAAGGACGTCATGTTAGAATACTGTATAGATATAAGATAATGCTTCACCCTTATTAAATTTTTTACTTGATTTCCGAATGAAAAATCGGTAATTGATTTGGGGATGAACACCTGGCACACATCTGGGTGGGCGGCTGCAAAACAGTATATGTGCATTTAATCATGAACTGTAAACCAAAGCTTTTTTAATTTTGATATGTTGATACTGAGGACAAAATGTAGGTCAAGTTTGATATTGACAATTTTCACTTTCACCGTTCAGGATTTATGGTCCTTGTGATATTGTAAACTACCAGGACACTGATAAAAGTTAAAAAATCTGGTTTGCTGTCACTCTGACAGCCTCTTGTTTTGTTAAACATGGCATGTTAGATGTTCATCTATGTGTTCACCATACATCTCTATAATATTTAATTTCCAACTAAAGTTAACATATATGCATAAAATTGTTCAGTGAAACTGTGACAAAAATTGAATACCCTTGTTAAAAATGATATACAATTTGGCAATAACAATTATAATTATTATGATAGTATCACTAAGTATCATCACAATTCTTTATCAGAGAAATATATTAACAGTGTTCCTTTTATTTGCAGTCCTGGATTCCAGAGATTTGTAAGTGTTATGGTAGATCTGAGTTCTGATGAGAGAAAAGCCTTCTTACAGTTTACAACAGGATGTTCATCCTTGCCACCAGGTGGCCTGGCAAACTTACACCCAAGACTGACTATAGTTAGAAAAGTTGACGGGAATGACACCAGTTTCCCATCAGTAAACACTTGTGTTCATTATCTAAAACTACCTGAATATTCCTCAGAGGATATTCTACGCGAGAAATTGTTAGCTGCAACGTCAGAAAAAGGATTTCATCTTAATTAATGAGAAAATTTTAGTCCTGAGAGTAGAAAATTAAGTATCAATTCTACTTTCTGTTTTATGTGATTAAAAATAATTGAATTTGAAAATGATAAAGACATATTTCTGTTGTAATTGATTATATTATTATTTATTTATAATTGCTTTTTGTAATACATTAGCAACTTTGTATAGATATAAATCCTCTAACTTACTGTTGATGTGTGATAGAATGTTTTATTGAAGTGAATGGATGTATTCAGGGAATTATGATCAAATTCATTATGCTCTGAAAAATAATGTGAGAGTCAGAACCTTGAATAATTATTGATAAATACCCCTCCCGAAAATGTATGTTTTTCACCATTTTAAGTGAATCTGATTGACATATTTTTCACCATTTTAGGTGAATCTAAATGACTTTTACTGTTAAATGATTGATTGTAATTATGACAATGTGTATATTACAACACATAGATTTTGTGCAATAGATGAGAGAGGACATTTGAATTAATATTGAAAGTGCTTGTGGTTGATTGTTAAGAATAATGTGTTTGTATAATTTGACAGTGTGTTCTGTTTTAATTAGGTCAATATAAAATTTGTTTTTCACATTAATCTGTGATTTTACACAGTAAAAATTGTTAAAAAAAATGTGTTTTGGTATTTCTTTGCCACCTGAAATAGAATTGTAGAATAATTTAGCTGTTTTTGGCGTGCAGGTATATTTCTTGACTTTATTGTTTATAATGCTATCAAATTTTTATGAGCCTCCAAATTTGTATTCTTCACTTCACTTCACTTCATTGTCTGTACAGTCTTTTTTCCAGTATTTATAATCTAGTTTTCTGTTCACAGTTTTGTAATAAGTGTAAATTGTAGAATCCAATATGACTCAAAATCTAATTCATATATAAGTATGAAAAAAAGGAAGATGTGGTATGATTGATAATAAGACAACTATTCACCAGAGTTCAAATGTAGTTATTGTACAGCCATAAAATGTTGGGACCAAAACTCCCAAAATCAATACCAACCTTCCTTTTGTGGTCATAAACCTTGTGATAAAATTTTATAGATTTATATTCACTTTTACTAAAGTTAGAGTTCGAAAACTAAAAGTATTCGGACGACGATGACGACAACGACGACGACGCCAACGTGATAGCAATATACGACGAAAATTTTTTCAAAATTCAAAACTAAATATTAATGTTATATACATATCCACTTTCATGGATTTTAACAGTCTGTCGATTCCTGTATCTTGGCATTGCACATGATCATGTTTTTATAAGACTGTTTATGGCGTCTTTAACCTTAATCTATTGGATGTGTTCAGATCGATAATTTAGTTTTAGATGCATGACTTTTTTTATTATTTGTTTATGGCTTTGAACTAGCTTTCAGTAACTGTAATCACTCTCAGATCTGTACTTTGTGTCTTGTTGTTGATGGGAATCTACACATATGTATTTCTATTTGTATCCATCTGATGAGTTCAGCCTTTTCAACTGATTTTTAGCTCACCTGGCCCAAAGGGCCAAGTGAGCTTTTCTCATCACTTGGCGTCCGGCGTCCGGCGTCCGTCGTCCGTCGTCCGTCGTCGTCCGGCGTTAGCTTTTACAAAAATCTTCTCCTCTGAAACTACTGGGCCAAATCAAACCAAACTTGGCCACAATCATCATTGGGGTATCTAGTTTAAAAAATGTGTGGCGTGACCCGGTCATCCAACCAAGATGGCCGCCACGGCTAAAAATAGAACATAGGGGTAAAATGCAGTTTTTGGCTTATAACTCAAAAACCAAGGCATTTAGAGGAAATCTGACAAGGGGTAAAAATGTTTATCAGGTCAAGATCTATCTGCCCTGAAATTTTCAGATGAATCGGTTAACCTGTTGTTGGGTTGCTGCCCTGAATTGGTAATTTTGAGGAAATTTTGCTGTTTTTGGTTATTATCTTGAATATTATTATAGATAGAGATAAACTGTAAACAGTAATAATGTTCAGCAAAGTTAGATTTACAAATAAGTCAACATGACCGAAATGGTCAGTTGACCCCTTTAGGAGTTATTGCCCTTTATAGTCAATTTTTAACCATTTTTCATAAATCTAAGTAATCTTTTACAAAAATCTTCTCCTCTGAAACTACTGAGCCAAATTAATCCAAACTAGGCCACAATCATCTTTGGGGTATCTAGTTTAAAAAATGTGTGGCGTGACCCGGTCAACCAACCAAGATGGCTGCCACGGCTAAAAATAGAACATAGGGGTAAAATGCAGTTTTTGGCTTATAACTCAAAAACCAAAGCATTTTGAGAAAATTTGACATGGGATAAAAATGTTTACCAGGTCAATATCTATCTGCCCTGAAATTTTCAGATGAATTGGACAATCGGTTGTTGGCTTGCTGCCCTCCAATTGGTAATTTTTAAAGAAATTTTGCCGTTTTTGGTTATTATCTTGAATACTATTATAGAAAGAGATAAACTGTAAACAGCAATAATGTTCAGCAAAGTAAGATCTACAAATAAGTCAACATGACCTAAATGGTCAATTGACCCCTTTAGGAGTTATTGCCCTTTATAGTCAATTTTTAACAATTTTCATTAATTCGGTAAATTTATGTAAATTTTTACCAAATATTTTTCTCTGTTACTAATGGGCAAGGTTAATTATAGATATAATTGTAAGAAGCAAGAACGTTCAGTAAAGTAAGAACTTCAAACACATCACCATCACCAAAATACAATTTTGTCATGAATCCATTTGTGTCCTTTGTTTAATATGCACATAGACCAAGGTGAGCGACACAGGCTCTTTAGAGCCTCTAGTTATAGTTCATGCTTATGTTGTACTGTGAGTGTTATACCACTGTCCCAAGTTATGATCCCACTAACATGTTTAACCGCCACATTCTGTATGTAAGTGTCTGTCCCAAGTCAGGAGCTGTAATTCAGTGGTTGTTGTTTGTTTCTGTGTTATATTTTTGTTTTTTCATTCCTTTTTTGTGCATTACTTAGGCCGTTATTTTTATCACTTAAAAATTGTTTAAAATTTGTGATTTCAGAGCCTTTTATAGCTGACTTTGATATGGGCTTTGCTCATTGTCAAAGACTGTATGGTGACCTATAGCTGTTGATTTCTTTGTCATTTGGTCTCTTGTTGAGAGTTGTCTCATTGGCAATCATACAACATCTTCTTTTTTATATGTGTACCAAGTTTCAAGTTGATTGGAATTCAACTTCATCAAAAACTACTTTGACCAAAATCAGTAACCTGAAGTGGGACAGACAAACAAACAAACAAACAAAAAAGACAAACAATTAAACAAAGGGAGACAAGAAAACATAATTCCGAAAAGTGGGGAATAATAAAACAAGAGATCTTTTGTGTGATTGATTGTATTGTTACTTATTCTAGATTTTTTTATAATGTTCCATTCAAGATCATTCAATCTCCAGTAAATATGGCAAAGATCTAATAACAATTTTACTACCAGTTTGCCCTTTTTTTGTTCTTGGACTAAAAATATATGAAGTAAGATGATTGAGTTTAGATATATTAGAAGATGCTTACCTAGTTTTAAGTTTGTCTCACATCATTCTTAAGTTTGATAGGCAGGCAGTACAGGGCAATGCATTAGGGACGACATGAAAAGTTCAATGTAGGATAAAAAACTTAATTCACATAGTTTTTTCGCTGATTTAAGTTTTTTAACCTACATCGATCTTTTGATGTTGTCCCTTGTAACAAGTTTTAATTTCATGTGTTTGATAGCTTTCATGAGAGCACATAATTTGAGATGCAGGTAATACTTGACTATCTTACTTATAAGGCTTAATGAAATAATTTTTTCCACTGCTTTCTAAAGTTCACACGACGGTTTACTAGCTTTACCATCAGTTATAAAATGTTCAATCAATTTTTTATTTCATTTATTATATAAAATACAACAGTAACAGATTTTACTCCATACAACAAAAGTTTAACAATAAATAAAATAATTTACAAAATATAATTATTATACAAAATATTGTTTATCTTCGTTGTGACATAAATTCCACATTCAAAAACAATTATACTGCAAAAACAAGAAAATTAACAGAACAAATGATTGTCATATATTGAGAAATCAATTTTGTAGACAAAACTTGTGTTTACTAGACAAAAAATGAAGATCTTGAAAAAAGTTTTTTTTTCTTCTTCGCCAATGCAATGGTTCCCAGTCAATATAATTAAATAAAAAGAAGCTGGTCATGGTATTAAACTCTTTATGAGAAAATTACCTTATAAAACCTAAAGTAGATTATAGGTAACTAAAGGAATTAAACTGAAAATGTGGACATAAACAATAGAAGTAAGACAGAGTTTCCAGAGCATGAGAATGATGAGACATGTATGTACACATATGGAATGCTTGTACAATTATACACCACGACTGCTAACACAATAGCATACTTAAGACGCATTATCAGGGACATGTATTGCAGGAGAGACAAAAAAAGATCACAATATTTGAATAAAAAAAATGGAAAAATTCTTTTCAAAATATAAATACTTTATCCTAGCTTCGTTCACACTTACATGGATTTCAAAGAAAAGGCTTAAAAATTCATGTTTTCTTCTGCTTTGTTTTTATCCTTCAAAAATTCAAAGAATTAGAAATCAAATTTGTGTCATTACCAGCCAGTAAAAAACAATCAAACAATTAAAAAATATTTTCTTGATTTTTAAGCTGCCTCTTTTTAGGAACTGGCTTTTTGTTCTTCTTATATAAACCATTTTCCCCAGCATTGTCATACAGAGAACTCTGTAATGTTGTATGGGATCGTAAATCTGGAAATGGATTTGGTGGTAAAGGCTTGTTTTTGTGCTCTTCATCAACAAAACATTTATTCTGAAATCCTCTCAGTTTTTCAAACTGATGATTAGCATACATTCCATGAGGAGCTGGAGGGTGATCATCATCTATATGATTTGCAGGAACATTAGGGAGAATACTTGATATTGCATAAGGACTTTCCTTCTTAGAACCTCTACCAGCCAAACCAAATTTTGATTCAAGTTCTCCATCTAATATTGTAGCAGTATAAATTCGATCATCTCTCTGCGATGACGTAATACTGTTTGATTCATGCTCATTATCCACACAAGAAGATGTAGAAAATCTAAACTCTCTGTCTGCTGACAAAGGTCTGTTTGATTCACTGTCTGATAAATAACTAGATTCTAACTCATTTGATTGTCTTGTATAACATTTTGATAGTTCATCATAGCCTGCTCTTGCTGATGCCCCTGAGGTCCCATGGATAGTAGATATTGCTGGAAGTGACATTGTATGGTTGCTATCGTCTTCTATGTTATTATTACTGGACCTCTCAGCCTCACCATTTTGCCTGGACTTCTTTCTGCGTTTGTATTTTTCCCCCTTTTCCATTTTGTTGTGTAAGTAGTTTACCCTGTGATAGTCAGTAAGGACATAATCTGCTCGTCGTTCTGGGCTGAAATAGAAAAATGTATAATTAGTATTGTAAGTAACAAGGAAACTAGGTGTTATGTAGGAATTAACAGGGTATTATTTGAACTTGGAATTATTTTTAATTATGGAATTTGCTTGATTTCTTGTTATTGAAATTTTTAATAAATTCCAAGCTTATTCTGTACTTAAATGTTCTGTGCTGCGCACAACACTTTCTATAACAGAGAAAATGGTATATTTTCAATAGAATGTACTGTGCCGCGCACAACACTATCTAACCAAAATACATTGTATGGAAAGTGTTATTAACCACTCAAAGATCATAATACCAAATAAACATGGAATTTATTAAAAAAAAAAATAAGCACAAGAAATTATGCAAATTCCATAGTTAAAAATAATTCACATAATAGCCTGTTAATTTATTTTTCTGGCATTTTCATTTTTATTATCACCTCTCGTTTAAAACTTTTGATTATATAATGAACAATCCATTTTGTTTATTTCAATTTATGGACACATGTTTAAAGTGGCGAATTCAACAGTTCTCATCAAAAGTAACCTGCATGGATGCTATCACAACAAAATTCCAAACATCAAAGAAATATATAATACTTCTCAAAGACACACTCAAAACAAGAAATATGAACAATTTTGAAATGTCAAAGTTAATGAATCATAAGCCAATTGATCTGAGCACCATATTCTCCTCAACTTTGTAGTGTACTGATTCTTATGCAATAGTGTACCTTAATTCCTGCAGTTCATTGTACCATTCAGGCAAAATTTTTAATTAGAGTTATCTGCCTTTGTCAATAATTGTCTAACAAATAGACTCGTATACCAGTCACATCTTGCATATAATTTGTTGAGAATATAAAATTTAAAAAATAAGAAGACATGATATGATTGTCAATGAGACAACTATCCACAAAAGACAGTAAATGTAGAATCCTTTCTCACAAGCAAAAATGCCCGTTACATTCTTCATAAATACTCATTCAATAAAATAATTTAAATTTTTAATTTTAAATGACATGGGAGCTCAAATATTGTATGCAAAGGAGATTCATGTATACCAAATATCAATGATCTGTCATGAATCAATCATTTATTTTAAAAAAGGAACTTATAAAAAATATTTCAACAAGATGCCAGAAAAATTAATCTCTATATCATCACAGACAAGACAAAGACACCAAAGTTAGACTTGTATAAAAAAAACTAGAGGCTCTAAAGAGCCTGTGTCGCTCACCTTGGTCTATGTTAATATTAAACATTGTACACAAATGAATTCATGACAAAATTGTGTTTTGGTGATGGTGATGTGTTTGAAGATCTTACTTTACTAAACATTTTTGCTGCTTACAATTATCTCTATCTATAACAGTAGTTTCTGTGGAAAATGTTAGTGAAAATCTACAAATTTTGTGAAAATTGTTAAAAAATGACTATGAAGGGCAATAACTCCTCAGGGGGTCAATTGACTATTTTGGTCATGTTGACTCATTTTTAGTTCTTACTTTACTGTACATTATTGCTGTTTACAGTTTATCTCTATCTATAATAATATTCAAGATAATAACAAAAAAACAGCAAAATTTCCTCAAAATTACCAATTTAGGGGCAGCAACCTAACAACCTATGATCCAATTCATCTGAAAATTCCTGGGCAGATAGATCTTGACCTGATCAACAATTTCAACTATGTCAGATTTGCTCTTAATGCTTTGTTTTTTGGGTTATAAGCCAAAAACTGCATTTTACTCCCATGTTCTATTTTTAGCCATGGCCGCCATCTTGGTTGGTTGGCCAAGTTACCGGACACAATTTTTATACTAGATACCCCAAAGATGATTGTGGCCAAGTTTCAATTAATTTGGCCCAGTAGTTTCAGAGGAGAAGATTTTTCTAAAAGATAACTAAGATTTACGTAAAATGGTTAAAAATTGACTATAAAGGGCAATAACTCCTACAGTGGTCAACTGACCATTTTGGTCATGTTGACTTATTTGTAGATCTAACTTTGCTGAACATTATTGCTGTTTACAGTTTTTCTCTATCTATAATAATATTCAAGATAATAACCAAAAACAGCAAAATTTCCTTAAAATTACTGATTCAGGGGCAGCAATCTAACAACGGAATGTCAGATTCATCTGAAAATTTCAAGGCAGATAGATCTTAACCTGATAAACAATTTTACCCCATGTCAGATTTGCTCTAAATGCTTTGGTTTTTGAGTTATAAGCCAAAAACTGCATTTTACCCCTATGTTCTATTTTTAGCCATGGCGGCCATCTTGGTTGGTTGGCAAGGTCACCGGACACAATTTTCAAACTAGATACCTCAATGATGATTGTGGCCAAGTTTGGTTAAATTTGGCCCAGTAGTTTCAGAGGAGAAGATTTTTGTAAAAGCTAACACCGGACGCAGGACGACGACGACAGACGACGGACGCCAAGTGATGAGAAAAGCTCACTTGGCCCTTCGGGCCAGGTGAGCTAAAAATGGAAAAAAATTGGACATAGTTTTCTAATATCTCATGGACAAAATTCAAGGACAAACAGCAAACTCTGATGAAAGCCTGTTTTATAAAAGTTGTATGTAGTAAAACTTTGGGTTCCAACAATGGACTAAGCAAGCTATAGTTATCACCCAGAGACCCTTTTTTCTGAATTTCTATACATGTATATACAAAGATCAGCTGATTTGACCAATTCATAGTTGAGTCACATACTTTTCCACCTTTCTGAGACAATTACCCTAGTAGACAATTGCTGGAATGTTTATTGAAATCACCACACAGGTAGTTTCTAGTTTATGTAGTAAAGTTAAAAACTTATAAAAACAAGCTGATATTTATAAGTAAAAGAATGACCTGGAATTTTTTTTTACTGTTTTGACTCAATTTCAAGAACTCAATTTAAGAGAAATAAATCATGGAAAGTGAAAATAGAACCTGAGTTGCATTTCATAGTTTATATGCTATGGTTTGCCTTTATCATGCTTATCAATGATATAACTTCCAGGATTTAAATATCAGCAACCCGACATGGTCATTGGTGGGACAGGAATTGGTGAGGTTCCTCATATTTTTTTTTTCTCCTGTTTAGTGTTATGTGGAATTTTGTGGACTGTTTTTTTTCTTCTGTTCAATTTATTCTTTGGAACATTGCTGTTTTCTGTCCAATTTCAACTTATGGTTTTTTGACTACCCCTCAGTATCTCCCTATTTTTTTTAATATCACTATTGCAAGTTTCCAGGGTCCTCTTACACACATTTCTCAAATACTTTAAGCAATAGATCAACTATAGTTAGTGTATGGAATCATTGTTAAGTGTACATATGTGGTCCTGCTCTGACATCTGATAATGTCAGCCATTAGAGCAATCTCAGACGTTGAATTCAAGTTCATAGTTCATTGAATAAAGTTTATGAGGTCAGGTCTGTTTCTCAGATAATATGTGCAATAGGTCAACTATATCTATTGTGTGGAATGATTTTAAAGGGTGCATGTCTGTCTGGCAGGGTTTGTCTGATCTTGACCTCATTTTCATGGATTATTGATAGTGTTGACTTCCTATGATAGCTGTAGTAGAACCTTTATCTTAAAGACTTTCGTCATTAATTCAATCATGATCAGTAAAGCAGGGGAGTCATTTCAGTGTGTGTACTTTTGTTTGTAGATTAAACCATATAGTTTGAAAACACTATCTTTAATAGATCTTGACCTTTTAAAAGAACATTTTGTGATACTACTACAAAAAGACCAGTCAAATAAACTTTAAGTGAATATACATTTAACAAGACTATATTAGAAAACATTACACTTATCCTGGACAATGAAAGATTAGCATTATTCTTTTTATCCTGCAACTATACTTTTTGTTCATTCAAAATGGGTTGACCACACAAGTTTTTTTTAAACAGTAACTGTTTGTGAAATTAATAACTGGTTCCACTAGAGTTCTTTTTATATGCCATATTTTGGCAGAATTTTTATTTTGTTCCCTGAAATTTCATTATTGTTGATATGTTCCCCTAAATATTTCATTTGGAACAGTTATAAGATTTGCAGTACGAAGGTGACATACAATTTCCCAAATGGCTTGGAAAGTAGAGAAGTGCTTATCAGAACCTTGAATTCAACCTGTTTCTTAAATTCTAAGCTAAGTTCATTTACACTTAGAAATTTTTATAAAGTTAAAATTCTTTACCAGTATTTATCTTCTACAAATTTTTATAGGCAATGATCAGAAAAAGAAACAACAGCATGTAACTTATTTGTGTTTTATTTTGAATATAATAACAACTGTTGATATCAGAATAAAATCAAATAAAATTGCTGCAATTAAAAATAAATAAATAGATAAATTAAACTTCTGGACTCCTATTTAAAATTGACTCATAAATTTCCTTTTTACCATTTATTTTACAATTATAATGGTTGAATGGTTTTGAATTCTAATACCAACAATTTCAATTGATATAAACAAAGAGTGTTTTTTATGACCAAAAAAATCATTCAATTAATAATTTGCATCTTTGAACACATTCTGTAATACAGTGAAGTTCTGCATCTCACATAATTTCAAAAATAATTACTTGGCATGTAAATGAGTATTAGTCCAACCTTAAAACCAGATGCTCCGCAGGGCGTAGCTTTATACGACCGCAGAGGTTGAACTCTGAACGGTTGGGGCAAGTATGGACACAACATTCAAGCTGGATTCAGCTCTAAATTTGGATTGTGATTAAATAGTTGACACAGCATAGGTTTCTGACACAGAATGAATGTGTTCTAATGAACTTAAAATTTTTGTTTTCTCTTAGAGCAATTCACTATGCTGTTGAATATTAATCCTCTCAAAAAAATGTTTGAAGAAATTTTCTTTTTATTTATGAAATTTCAAATGAGAAAAATTGAACCCAATTTTTTAATCACATCCCCCTTTCCCTTATTCCAAAACTAATCTCAATTAAAATATTCTAATGGAGTTTGCAACAATAACTACTAATTTAAATACATCATAAAATATTAAGATGTAAAAAAACTGCTTGTTATCACTGAATGGTAAAGATCATTTAAATTTATCAGTTGGTAGTAAAAAGTTAATATACATTGTATATTGTATATAACAAAGATTTAAGTTGATTCTGGACAAAGAAAGATAACTCCAATTAAAAAAAATTCTTGCAATAAGATATTTCTTGCTTACTATTCTGGACAAAGAAAGATAACTCTTATTAAAAAAAAAATTGCTATTTCACAATATTGTGAAATTAGATATTTCTTGCCATTGCACAATACTGTGCAATTGAAAAGACTTGCTATTGCACAATACTTAATATAATAATTTTAGATCCTGATTTGGACAAACTTGAAAACTGGGCCCATAATCAAAAATCTAAGTACATATTTAGATTCAGCATATCAAAGAGGCCCAAGAATTTAATTTTTGTTAAAATCAAACTCAGTTTAATTATGGACCCTTTGGACCTTAATGTAGGCCAATTTGAAAACGGGACCAAAAATGAAGAATCTACATACACAGTTAGATTTGGCATATCAACGAACCCCATTTATTCAATTTTTGATGAAATCAAATAAAGTTTAATTTTGGACCCAGATTTGGACCAACTTGAAAACTGGGCCAATAATCAAGAATCTAAGTACATTTTTAGATTCAACATATCAAAGAACCCAACCGATTCATTTTTTGTCAAAATCAAACTAAGTTTAATTTTGTACCCTTTGGACCTTAACGTAGACCAATTTGAAAACATGACTAAAAGTTAAGAATCTACATACACAGTTATAGTCCGGCGGCTTTGTAAAAAATTGTGCACATCCTGTTACAAGCATGAAATTTGGCATAGACCTTCCTCAACTATTACTCTTTTATTTCAGATAGGGAGGCATTTGAAAAAAATGTCTCACTTCCGGTAAAATCCAAAATGGCAGACGTTATACTTAAATCAGCCCAATATTGAAGGCTAGCGTGTAAAAATGTCCTATTATCATGCTACTATCATAATATTTGGTACAGACCTTTGTGTTTTACTACTTATGGATAAATTAAATAGATAAGATGTCTTCAGAAACCCCACTTCCGGTTAAAATCCAATATGGCTGACATTGTACTTAAATAAGCTTATTTTTTAGGGAGGGTAATTGAAATGTGTTTTAACGTATTGCTACTAAAATACATTGTGTATGAACCTTTCGTTGGTGCTTCTGAAGGGGACAATTTATGAGACATATATCTTAAAAACCCTTACTTCCGGAAGTATCCAAAATGGCGGACAGAGAAATATCAATTTTTTATTCAAATTTTCAACTTTTTTCAAAATGTAAAGAAAATGATTTTATTTTGTGCTGGTCATTAAACTTTTGGCTGTCAGTTATCCCCAAAACCACTTATTCTAGCATGTTGTAAATGCTAAGATATAAAGTTGACACTTCCGGTAAAAATATGACGTAAATTTTAAAGATGAGTCCTCAATCTATTTCTCCGATGTAGAGTTTTGGATAGATTGATTTAAACAAAATAAAATCACTATAGTACTAAAAAATATTTAAAACTACTTCTATTTGGCCAAGAATACATGCTTATTCACAGTCACCACCACATGCACACAAGGCAGTGCACGGGAGACCCGATTTTACACATTAAAAATAACCGCGGCATCCTTTCTTACATCCATAATGTACAAGCTTCTGAAAAAATGATGAGGTATCAGAAAGAGTTTTTTTTAAAGGGACCCTCTTTTTCCCTTCGCAATCCATTAGTGACAAGACAAGGTAGCATAAGAGTCAATCCAAAGCTCGTCTCACTAAACACCTGCATTAGTATATTACACGTTTTACATGCTTGAAAAGACTAGAACAAGTCGTGGGAACAGCCCCACTTAAAATGAGATTTCCCTTTTGTGCTAAAATTGACTTTCTTGGTTCGTTAATCATGTTAGATCTGATAAGTTTGTACAGTACAACCCCGGTGATTTAGGCTGATCAATCATCATTCTTTATGTTAAAGTCACATCTTCAAATACCATCAATGTCTCCCACATAGTCTTTTTTTTTCTTTTCAAGCAAAGAGAGAACAGTATCACAACCCGTCATAAGGTATTGGTCAGAAATAAAAGTGTGTGATCACTCATTGCCTTGTGCATTTGAAAGGCCATTGATAGATATTAATCCAAAGTTTTTTGCCTCCCCAAATACAATCAATAGTTCGTTTGCCCCTTTGTCACGGAATAGCGAAATACTGGTAGTTTGAAAACTGCTAAAAGAAGCAAGGGCAACATTTAGGGGAAAGGGAATACATAGACGAACCCAGGATTAAAAACATCCTCAAAGATGGGAAAGTTTTCTGAGAGATGACGACACTAAGAAAGAACTTTTAAATTTTCATTCACAGGAGCTTGCTCAATACAATTTTGAGTACAAGGTAGTTGAAGCAACAAATGCTCAGGATGTTTAGTGTTATCCACCACTTGATGATGTTTCAAGTTTAGCACCATGTTTACACGAAGAGACTGACACTAGAATCAAGATAGATGTGTCTGATGCAGTGAAACATAGACTTAACTGAGTCATGACTCAGACAGTCGATACTGATGTCATTGCTGTTTCGCTATTCCGTGACATAGGGCAGACAAACTTTGGTTTGCATTTAGAAGGGGAAAAGTATAAGATATATATCAATCAATGACCTTTCAAATGCACTAGGCATTAAAAGATAACACGTTCGCTGGAAAAGGAACTGCGTTGGTGACATTAATGGAGTTTGAAGATGTGACTATAGCATTTAGAATGATGATTGACCAGCCAACATCACCATATGGATTTGATGTTTAATGTCATTGAAAACGATACGTGGTTTTGTTGGAAGATAAAAAAAAACAGATTAGGTTAACAAGGCAAGAAAATATGTGTTTTTGCAGAATTTATTAAGATGTGAGAAACAATACCACAGTCTTTGTAAATGTTGGAAATCAGCTCTCCGATTGTGAATTGCGGCCTACTGAGTATGCTGATTGGGTATTATGTCCTTACCTAAATAAAATACCTTGAAACTGAAATACGAGTGGATGAAGTCTTGGATGCGTATGGTAGTTATAGCAACAAATGGTCAGGATATTCTATCTTATCCACCACGTAATGTATTTCAAGTTCAGCACCAAGTTCACATTTAGAGGCAGACACTAAAATCATGGTGCATGTCTGATGCAGTGAAACACGCACTTAAACGAGTCATGATTCGAACAGTCGTTAATGATGATGTTGTCACTACTGTTTCGCTATTCCGTGACATAGGGGTAGACGTTGTGTTTAGAAGGGCAAAATACTTTGGATTAATATCTATCAATGGCCTTTCAAATGCACTCGGCAATGAGTGATCTGAGTGATCTGAAACACTTATTGTTATCCATGTCTTTACCTGTTATGATATGGTTCTCTCTTTGCTTGAAAGGGGGGAAAGACTATGTGGGAGACATTGATTGCATTTGAAGATGTGACTTTAACAAAAAGAATGATGATTAATCAGACTAAATCACCGGGGTTTTACTGTAAGATCGCACAAACTTAGCAGATGGGTATAACATGGTTAACGAAGCAAGAAAATAACTATTTGCGCAGCAGGGACGGCTTTTCGAGGCTATTCCCTCAACTTGGTCTAGTCATTTCCAGCATGTAAATAATGCAATATACTTAGGCAGGTGTTTAGGGAGACGAGCTTGGGATTGGCTCTTATGCTACACACTCCAGGCGGGGACAAAGAGGATAACTTTTGAAAAACTCTTTTTGAGGCCTCATCATTTTGTCAAAAGCTTATACATTGTGGATGTAAGAAAGGATTCCGCGGTCATTTTTAATGTGGGAAATCGGGTATCCCGTGCACTGCGATGTGTGCATGTCATGGTGACTGTGAATAAACATGTATTCTTGGCCAAATAGTAATAATTTTAAATAATTTTTAGTACTATAGTGATTTTATTTTGTTTTAATCAATCTATCCAAAACTCTAAATCGAAGAAATAGATTGAGGACTCATCTTTGAAATTTACGTCATATTTTTAACCGGAAGTGTCAACTTTATATCTAAATATTTACAACATGCTAGAATAAGTGGTTTTGAGGATAACCTTAAGCCAAAAGTTTAATGACCAGCACAAAATAAAATCATTTCTTTACATATTGAAAAAAAATGAAAATTTGAATAAAAAATTGATATTTCTCTGTCCGCCATTTTGGATATAACCGGAAGAAAGGGTTTTTAAGACATATGTCTTATGCATTGTATCCATCAGAAACACCAAAGAAAGGTTCATACACAATGTAATGATAGTAGCAATACGTTAAAACACATTTCAGTTACCCTCCCTAAAAAATAAGCTTATTTAAGTACAATGTCAGCCATATTGGATTTTAACCGGAAGTGGGGTTTCTGAAGACATCTAATCTATTTAATTTATCCAAAAGTAGTAAAAAACAAAGGTCTGTACCAAATATTATGATAGGAGCATGATAATAACACATTTTTACACGCTAGCCTTCGATATTGGGCTGATTCAAGTATGACGTCCGCCATTTTGGATTTTACCGGACGTGAGACATTTTTTTCAAATGCCTCCCTATCTGAAATAAAAGAGTAATAGTTGAGGAAGGTCTATGCCAAATTTCATGCTTGTAACAGGATGTGCATAATTCGTCTGAAATATGCTTGTAGCCGCCGGACTATTAGATTCGGCATATCAAAGAACCCCAATTATTCAATTTTGATGAAATCAAACAAAGTTAAATTTTGGACCCTTTGGGCCCCTTTTTCCTAAACTGTTGGGACCAAAAATCCCAAAATCAATACCAACTTTCCTTTTATGGTCATAAACCTAGTGTTTAAATTTCATAGATTTCTATTTACTTATACTAACGTTATGGTGCGAAAACCAAGAAAAATGCTTTTTTGGGTCCCTTTTTGGCCCCTTATTCCTAAACTGTTGGGACCTAAACTCCCAAAATCAATACCAACCTTCCTTTTGTGGTCATTAACATTGTGTTTAAATTTCATTGATTTCTATTTACTTAAACCAAAGTTATTGTGCGAAAACCAAGAATAATGCTTATTTGGGCCCTTTTTTGGCCCTTATTCCTAAACTGTTGAAACCAAAACTCCCAAAATCAATCCCAACCTTTCTTTTGTGGTCATAAACCTTGTGTCAAAATTTCATAGATTTCTATTAACTTAAACTAAAGTTAGAGTGCGAAAACCAAGAAAATGCTTATTTGGGCCCTTTTTGGCCCCTTATTCCTAAAATGTTGGGACCAAAACTCCCAAAATCAATACCAACCTTCCTTTTATGGTCATATACCTTGTGTTAAAATTTCATAGATTTCTATTCACTTTTACTAAAGTTAGAGTGCGAAAACTAAAAGTATTCGGACGACGACAACGACGACGACGACGCCAACGTGATAGCAATATACGACGAAATTTTTTTCAAAATTTGCGGTCGTATAATAATGCAGAGATAAACAACCACAATTTTAAAAAGATGCTTTACATTACATAAGGTATGAATAAGTCATAGACATTATAAGATTGATTTCTATCCTTCAAAAAATATTTGGTTAAACACTTTCACTTCTGCCTTTACCTTATCATGGTCATTTTACCACATAATGAATTTGACAAGTATTAAATTATTTTTTAAGACAAGCTGTTTTGAAGCAACACAGAACTGATGCAGTTTTATTAAGTGTTGTTAATTAAGCAGTATTTGTTTTTCTATTTTTTTCCTGACAACCCTGCATACCATCTGATATGCATGTAAAGGAACTCTACAAGCACAAAACAAAGGAGGTGTTGGTTCAGCAGCTCTTTATTTTTAATAGGTAGGTAACATTAGGGTACCCAAATTGCACTTCTTTGGTCAAAAGTTTTCATTATGTGTTTATTTTGTAGATGTATCATTATTTTACTATATGGTTTCAACAATTTAATTTTGAATCCACATGGAATCATAGAAAAATTGGTCTGAGCTGACCTCCTAACCATCAATGATTCTGTAATGAGGAAGACCAAAACTGCATCTATGCTTAAATTCGCATCGCCAAAAGTCAAATAACAGAGCTTTTGTTAAATTTCTTCAAATATTTTGAACAATTGGAGATAAGTCCATGCTTACTCTTCATTTTTTTAAGAAATGGATGCTTGTAACATAATGTATTTGCTAATTTTAAAAAGATGATGTTTTGATGACGTCGCATGGCAACGTTTCCATACATTTTGCTTTTTCAGTAAACACTTCATCTGTTGATAAATACTGTGAATGTTTTGTGTATATTTTTTTTTTTTTACCTATGTTGAAAGATTTGCATAGTATCAAATCATAAACTACAAATTGATTAGTCTCTAGGAAATCTTGTAAGATATTTGCTGCTATTTTTGCTAAATAGGTAAAATTTGGGTACCATTACGTTAGGTATAAAACCTCATATTTCAAACCTTAACGGTATTAGGAATTTTAAAAGAACCAACATCATTTATGTAAAATTCCTGTCTTCTAGATATGGTATGAGATAAACTGTCTCAATTTCAATGCATGTAACAGATAGGCAGACAACAAATATTACTGAGTTTTCAAAAAAATTGTAGTCTAAGAGAAAAAATCCTAAACAAATTAGAAAAGTTTTAGATTTTTGGAAATTATATAAAATTTTGTTCACAGTTTAAAAAAACAAAAAACAACTAAGAACAAACTTACAATAAAAACTTGAACTAAAATACAAAATACAACATAAAACATAAATAATGGTAATTGCACTTGATAAAATAAATTAAAAACAAAATATACAACAATAAATTTGTACAACTAAACAATATACAAAGCACTACAGTTTGTAAACCATTGATCAATCTCTGTAAAATAAATAGGTACATCCTGTTTTAAAAAATTTTAAATAAATAAAAATAAGGTGATTTGCTTTACTTATATATTGAAAATAAAACGGCATCAAAAGTTACTCAGATAATTCATCAAAGAGATTCAGTGTACAGTAAATTGCATGCTTGTAACTGCAAACAACCTCTTGGGAAAGTTAAAAAAAAAATTCCCATAGTTAACCAGTGACAATGTATAATGTAATAGTGTTCAGAAGGAAATGTTTTGTATAAACTTGTTTGTATAGAAAGCAGATCATATGAAAATTATAAGAACATATTTGTTCTGTGGTTCTTATCCCATTAAACTTTGAAAATGTGTTTATACCACTATGATAAAATCCAAAGAATATGAGTTTACATCTCAGATAAGGTCTGTCTATTATACTTTGGTCTTAATACATAAAAGGAAACAATATGGAGTGAAGATTTGGCTGAGAAACCTGAATGATAACAGATTCCAATGTAACAGTCTTTGGGTTAATACAAAACACATTCAACCTTTACATAAAGCTAGGTCTTAAAACTTTTCTACTGGCACAGGTTTGTCCTTATTTAAAATTTAGGTATCAATGGATATTTTTGACAAACAGTGAACCATAATTGATATTAAAATACCAATTGTACATATATATAGAAACCAGATGCTCCGCAGGGCGTAGCTTTATACGACCGCAGAGGTTGAACCCTGAACGGTTGGGGCAAGTATGGACACAACATTCAAGCTGGATTCAGCTCTTAATTTGGATTGTGATTAAATAGTTGACACAGCATAGGTTTCTGACACAGAATGAATGTGTTCTAATGAACTTAAAATTTTTGTTTTCTCTTAGAGCAATTCACTATGCTGTTGAATATTAATCCTCTCAAAAAAATGTTTGAAGAAATTTTCATTTTATTTATGAAATTTCATTTCAAATGAGAAAATTGAACCCATTTTTTTTTAATCACATCCCCCTTTCCCTTATTCCAAATTAATCTCAATTAAATTTCTAATGGAGTTTGCAACAATAACTACTCATTTAAATACATCATAAAATATTAAGATGTAAAAAAACTGCTTGTTATCACTGAATGGTAAAGATTATTTTAATTTATCAGTTGGTAGTAAAAAGTAAATATACATTGTATATAACAAAGATTTGAGTTGATTCTGGACAAAGAAAGATAACTCCAATCAAAAAAATATATTGCTATTTCACAATATTGTGCAATTAGATATTTCTTGCTTACTATTCTGGACAAAGAAAGATAACTCTTATTAAAAAAAAATATTGCTATTTCACAATATTGTGCAATTAGATATTTCTTGCCATTGTGCAATACTGTGCAATTGAAAAGACTTGCTATTGCACAATACTTAATATAATATTTTAGATCCTGATTTGGACCAACTTGAAAAGTGGGCCCATAATCAAAAGTCTGAGTACATGTTTGGATTCAGCATATCAAAGAACCCCAAGATTTCAATTTTTGTTAAAATCAAACTAAGTTTAATTTTGGACCCTTTGGACTTTAATGTAGACCAATTTGAAAACAGGACCAAAAATGAGGAATCTACATACACAGTTAGATTTGGCATATCAACGAACCCCATTTATTTAATTTTTAATGAAATCAAACAAAGTTTAATTTTGGACCCCGATTTGGACCAACTTGAAAACTGGGCCAATAATCAAGAATCTAAAAACATTTTTAGATTCAGCATATCAAAGAACCCAACCGATTAATTTTTTGTCAAAATCAAACTAAGTTTAATTTTGGACCCTTTGGACCTTAATGTAGACCAATTTGAAAATGGACCAAAAATTAAGAATCTACATACACAGTTAGATTCCGCATATCAAAGAACCCCAATTATTCAATTTTTGATGAAATCAAACAAAGTTTAATTTTGGACCCTTTGGGCCCCTTTTTCCTAAACTGTTAGGACCAAAACTCCCAAAATCAATACCAACCTTCCTTTTATGGTCATAAACCTTGTGTTTAAATTTCATAGATTTCTATTTACTTGTACTAAAGTTATGGTGCGAAAACCAAGAAAAATGCTTATTTGGGTCCCTTTTTGGCCCCTAATTCCTAAACTGTTGGGACCTAAACTCCCAAAATCAATACCAACCTTCCTTTTGTGGTCATTAACATTGTGTATAAATTTCATTGATTTCTATTAACTTAAACTAAAGTTATTGTGCGAAAACCAAGAATAATGCTTATTTGGGCCCTTTTTTGGCCCCTAATTCCTAAACTGTTGAAACCAAAACTCCCAAAATCAATCACAACCTTTCTTTTGTGGTCATAAACCTTTTGTCAAAATTTCATAGATTTCTATTAACTTAAACTAAAGTTATAGCGCAAAAACCAAGAAAATGCTTATTTGGGCCCTTTTTGGCCCCTAATTCCTAAAATGTTTGGACCAAAACTCCCAAAATCAATACCAACCTTCCTTTTGTGGTCATAAACCTTGTGTTAAAATTTCATAGATTTCTATTCACTTTTACTAAAGTTAGAGTGCGAAAAACTAAAAGTATTCGGACGACGACGACGACGACGCCAACGTGATAGCAATATACGACGAAAATTTTTTCAAAATTTGCGGTCGTATAAAAACATTCAAAATGATTTTTTTTGTTTTAAAGTATCTTACAACTATTGTCGATTAAAAGTTAATGAAAAAGACAACATAAAGCTTGCATATGCATAGTTGATGCAGTAACCTGAAAAGAAATATTTAACCACATAGTTTTGCTCAAAGTTTGTTCTAAATGACTGCATATATATGTACTAGCAGGAACAGTTATCCTTGGATACTTGTCTGGAAGCATAACCACTGTCAACAGTCAAACTTTGAGGGGTACTATCACATAACACAATATCATCTGATGATACAGCTAAATGTTCTAACTTCTCCACCAAATCTTCTTTAAAGGTTCCTCTGTCAAGTTTCAATATATCATTATTTCCATCATGATGGTTCAGAGATTGTCTGTTTGACATAGAATTATCCACTAACTGATGTTCCCCATTAATCACATTTACACATGCAACTATTTCACTGTTTTTATTTTTGTTCATTTGCTTTTCAATGTCTATGGAAGGAGCTTCATTTTTGATAAATTCACAATAATTGTTGGAGTCCTTGTTTGAATGAGTATTTTTCATTTTGCTTTGTTCTATTTCTTTGAATACCTCTATACCAAATTCTGAGGTGATATCAAATTGAATTGTTGGAGAGCCATCTGAATAACTGTAATTAAGGGGCGATTCTGCACTAGGGCTCTGTGGTTCTTGGATGATGTCTGGTAGATCAATTCTTGTATTTTCATTCTTTATATGATTCGATGACATGCTTGATTGACTAGAAAAACATCTTGGCCATTTTTTCCAACACTTTGAATGTGAAGAAATCCATCTGGATATATTTGACCTGAAACAGAATTGTGAATACCAAACTGCAATAAACATTCTAAAACTTTTTTCAATTTTGCAAAAATGTTTAATCATGATTAAAAAAAAGAAATTAAAATAAAAAACAGTTATCTGAGGAGAAGTCAAATCTCCCACTATAAAAGATAAAAATAGGTTCTTTTCATTTTATCATTTTCGGACTATAGGCAATTGTTGCTCATTTAAAACTCCACACATTACTGTCAGACTGTGATTGTTCACAAAAAATAGAATGTCCATGTTACCTGACTTTTTCATTCAATCTTCAATTCTGTCAATATTTTTTATACAATTAATTTTTAATTTATTTTAATTTATCTGAAACTGTTGATTGAAATAAATATGTCAAGATTACATGAAAGTCCCCTAATTCCCACAATATTTTAAGAGGGAGGGTAGGAGGGGTCCTGATCCCGAATTCCCGGGCTTAAAAACACGAAATCCCCAAATCCCGGTCCTAAAAACATGAAATCCTGAGGTCCCAAAATTCAAAATAAGAATTCCCGGATCCCGAAATTCTGAACTTAAAAACACCCGATCCTGGAGTCCCAATAAAGGTCCTATCCCCCCTCTTTTAAGGACTGAAAAGATACCATGACATCACAAAGGATTCCCATAAGTTAAAACTCATCATTATACTTTTAGTGTCTTGGTACTGATATGAATTCTTACAAACATTTGTAATATTTTTTGGTTTAAAATAAGAAATTATTCAGAAACTAAGGTTCCAACTCAATAAACTTGAAGGCTGAATGTTGTCTCTATCTATTTTGATTAACTTTTGTTGTTGAGTTGCTGCATCATTAACATTACCTCCCCCTTCCCACATCTCGTCTTTTGCAACCCCCTTTCAATCAACAATAAACAGTCAGGTAACAAGAACAAAACTATCATTTATATCAACAATATTACAGCCCACTTGTTAGTTTTAACATAACATGAACTGACGAAAACCAAAGAAACACCTGTCAAATATTACCTTAATTTCCTGTTCATTATATCACAAAGGTAAACATTGTCTACAATTTTCTTGTAATATTTCTTGTTATAAAGATTTAACATCCCACACTTGATTTAAAACATGGGTAAAGGTCATGCATTTAGATAATTACATTGTTCTAAAATCTACATGTTAATGTTTGATATCAGCCAAGCAGTGAATTTTATTAGCACTATAGAAAATGAAGTGTAAGTCACAAATAAAGTATATGTAATGAAAGTGGCTCTTATTATAGTGATTAAATGCCTAAGGAAATACTATATGTATATTTCATAGTAATTATATAAATAGAAAAATGCATCCAGTCAATTCCAATATTTGAAGAAAAAAACCACATATCAGGTATTGGTCCATTTTTTACATATTTCAAAATTTCAAAAACATGAAGAGTTAATTTAATACAAACAGAAATGTCTTAAATGGAAACAACATCAAAACTGCATTTAAAAATTAATATCAAAAACTTCAGTGCTTTTAATCAAGAAAATATGTGCAACAACAAATCTTTTTCAAGATCTAATCCTTTCACAAGATATTTCTGACTTAATTCTAATTGAGCCAATTTAGGGAGGAGGATCATACACTTTCATTTAATCTTACTTTCCAAACAAAATCTTAACTTTATTCATTAATCTTATTTCTAAAACTCAGAAATCATTGCTTGGGTTTATTATTGCAATTCATTCATTTAAGACTAAAATGCGATATAAATATTTAATAATGATGAGAAACATCCTTTTGAATTCTTAATTTAAATGTCAAAATGAGAGTTTGAATTATTTCGATTATAACCCTGTCACAAGTTTTTTGCAATAATAAAAGCATCACAATAATTTCTGAATTTGCAGTAAGCGAAAGAATGAATTTGCCTGGAATTCATTGGATAAGCAATAAGAAACAGTGAAAGAATGGCTTTGCCTAACATTCATTAGATAAGCAATAAGAAACAGTGAAAGAATGGCTTTGCTACAATTCAGTGGATAAGCAATTAGAATCAGTGTAAGAATGGCTTTGCCTACAATTCATTAGATAAGCAATAAGAAACAGTGTAAGAATGGCTTCGCCTACAATTCAGTGGATAAGCAATAAGAAACAGTGTAAGAATGGCTTTGCCTACAATTCAGTGGATAAGCAATAAGGAACAGTGAAAGAATGGCTTTGCCTAACATTCATTAGATAAGCAATAAGAAACAGTGTAAGAATGGCTTTGCCTACAATTCAGTGGATAAGCAATAAGGAACAGTGAAAGAATGGCTTTGCCTAACATTCATTAGATAAGCAATAAGAAACAGTGTAAGAATGGCTTTGCCTACAATTCAGTTGATCAGCAATAAGGAACAGTGAAAGAATGGCTTTGCCTACAATTCAGTGGATAAGCAATCAGAATCAGTGTAAGAATGGCTTCGCCTACAATTCATTAGATAAGCAATAAGAAACAGTGTAAGAATGGCTTTGCCTACAATTCAGTGGATAAGCAATAAGAAACAGTGTAAATATGGCTTTGCCTAACATTCATTAGATAAGCAATAAGAAACAGTGTAAGAATGGCTTTGCCTACAATTCAGTGGATAAGCAATAAGGAACAGTGAAAGAATGGCTTTGCCTAACATTCATTAGATAAGCAATAAGAAACAGTGTAAGAATGGCTTTGCCTACAATTCAGTTGATCAGCAATAAGGAACAGCGAAAGAATGGCTTTGCCTACAATTCATTGGATAAGCAATTAGAATCAGTGTAAGAATGGCTTTGCCTACAATTCATTGGATAAGCAATAAGAAACAGTGTAAGAGTGGCTTCGCCTACAATTCATTGGATAAGCAATTAGAAACTGTGTAAAAATAGATTTGCCTGCAATTTATTGGAGAAGCAACAAGGAACAGAATAGGAATTGATTTGCCTGAATTCATTGGATAAACAACAAGGAACATTGTAAGAATGGCTTTGACTGCAATTCATTAGATTAGCAATTAGAAAGTGTGAATGGATTTGCCTGCAATTCATTAGATAAGCAACTAAAAACAGTGTAAGAATGACTTTGCCTACAATTCATTAGATAAGCAATTAGAAACAGTGTAAGAATGGCTTTGCCTGCAATTAATTGGATAAGCATTAAGAAACAGTGTAAAAATAGACTTGCCTGCAATTTATTGGAGAAGCAACAAGGAATAGAGTAGGAATTGATTTGCCTGAATTTAAAACAAAGAAATAGTGCATGTATGGCTTTGCCTACAATTCATTGGATTATCAATAAAGAACAGTGAAAGAATGGCTCTGCCTACAACTCATTGGTTAATCAATAAGAAACAGTGAAAGAATGGCTTTGCCTGCAACTCATTGGTTAAGCATTAAGGGACAGTGAAAGAATGGCTTTGCCTAGAATTCATTGGTTAAGCATTAAGGGACAGTGAAAGAATGGCTTTGCCTGCAACTCATTGGATAAGCAATAAAGAACAGTGAAAGAATGGCTTTGACTAAAATTCGTTGAATAAGCAATAAAGAACAGTGAAATAATGGCTTTGCATGCAACTCATTGAATAAGCAATAAGGAACAGTGTAAGAATGGCATTGCCTACAATTCAGTGGATAAGCAATAAAGAACAGTGTAAGAATGGCTTTGCCTGCAACTCATTGGATAAGCAATAAGGAACAGTGATAGAATGACTTTGCCTGCAACTCATTGGATAAGCAATAAAGAACAGTGTAAGAATGGCTTCGCCTACAATTCATTAGATAAGCAATAAGAAACAGTGTAAATATGGCTTTGCCTGACATTCATTAGATAAGCAATAAGAAACAGTGTAAGAATGGCTTTGCCTACAATTCAGTGGATAAGCAATAAGGAACAGTGAAAGAACGGCTTTGCCTAACATTCATTAGATAAGCAATAAGAAACAGTGTAAGAATGGCTTTGCCTACAATTCAGTTGATCAGCAATAAGGAACAGTGAAAGAATGGCTTTGCCTACAATTCATTGGATAAGCAATTAGAATCAGTGTAAGAATGGCTTTGCCTTCAATTCATTGGATAAGCAATAAGAAACAGTGTAAGAGTGGCTTCGCCTACAATTCATTGGATAAGCAATTAGAAACTGTGTAAAAATAGACTTGCCTGCAATTTATTGGAGAAGCAACAAGGAACAGAATAGGAATTGATTTGCCTGAATTCATTGGATAAACAATAAGGAACAGTGAAAGAATGGCTTTGCCTACAATTCATTGGATAAGCAATTAGAATCAGTGTAAGAATGGCTTTGCCTTCAATTCATTGGATAAGCAATAAGAAACAGTGTAAGAGTGGCTTCGCCTACAATTCATTGGATAAGCAATTAGAAACTGTGTAAAAATAGACTTGCCTGCAATTTATTGGAGAAGCAACAAGGAACAGAATAGGAATTGATTTGCCTGAATTCATTGGATAAACAACAAGGAACAGTGTAAGAATGGCTTTGACTGCAATTCATTAGGTTAGCAATTAGAAAGTGTGAATGGATTTGCCTGCAATTCATTAGATAAGCAACTAAAAACAGTGTAAGAATGACTTTGCCTACAATTCATTAGATAAGCAATTAGAAACAGTGTAAGAATGGCTTTGCCTGCAATTAATTGGATAAGCATTAAGAAACAGTGTAAAAATAGACTTGCCTGCAATTTATTGGAGAAGCAACAAGGAATAGAGTAGGAATTGATTTGCCTGAATTTAAAACAAAGAAATAGTGCATGTATGGCTTTGCCTACAATTCATTGGATAATCAATAAAGAACAGTGAAAGAATGGCTTTGCCTACAACTCATTGGTTAATCAATAAGTAACAGTGAAAGAATGGCTTTGCCTGCAACTCATTGGTTAAGCATTAAGGGACTGTGAAAGAATGGCTTTGCCTGCACTTCATTGGTTAAGCATTAATGGACAGTTAAAGAATGGCTTTGCCTGCAACTCATTGGATAAGCAATAAAGAACAGTGAAAGAATGGCTTTGCCTAAAATTCGTTGAATAAGCAATAAAGAACAGTGAAATAATGGCTTTGCCTGCAACTCATTGAATAAGCAATAAGGAACAGTGTAAGAATGGCATTGCCTACAATTCAGTGGATAAGCAATAAAGAACAGTGTAAGCATGGCTTTGTCTGCAACTCATTGGATAAGCAATAAGGAACAGTGATAGAATGACTTTGCCTGCAACTCATTGGATAAGCAATAAAGAACAGTGAAAGAATGGCTTTACCTGCAACTCATTGGATAAGCATTAAGGAACAGTGAAAGAATGGCTTTGCCTGCAACTCATTGGATAAGCATTAAGGAACAGTGAAAGAATGGCTTTGCCTGCAACTCATTGGATAAGCATTAAGGAACAGTGTAAGAATGGCTTTGCCTGCAACTCATCGGATAAGCAATAAGGAACAGTGTAAGAATGCATTTGACTGCTATTTAAATACTTAAATAAGCAATAAAGAACAGGGTATGCATGGATTTGTCTGCAATGAATTCATTTATATTGGATAAGCAATATTGAACAGTGTAAGAATGGCTTTGCAATATACTACACAGTAAAAATTATTTAATTTGCAATTTTCTTCACTGTAAAAATTGGCAAATACTTTTGGATTTACAAACAAAAACACATCTTACTACAGAGTAAGCTTGATAGCAAATGTTTAGAGTTGTTCAGATGTATGATACAGTGCAATTTGTATATATACTGATGTTAGAAATGCTGGTGTTAAATATAAGCTTTGGCAGGACATCACACAAGGTTTGTATATACATTATACAATTGTTTATATATATGACAAGCTGCAGTGCAAGACAGGTGTGAGCTATATTTACCTCTTTATTTGGAGTCTAAAATATGTAAAATGGAATATAATATATACATAAACATTTACATATACAGGTACTACATACAAGTATATATATGTGCAAGTGGTATTTTAAATCATACATGTTAAAATCAAAATTTATAGAATTACATAAATATTCTATTGTAAAATGTAAAAATCCACATATTTCTATTGAGCACAGACAATTAAAGTAAAATTAGTATATTCTTAAGCAGATTCCAAATTATTAACATATTCATCCAGCCATGTACTAAATCTATTACCAATCATCCAAAGAAATTATTAAAAAAATATGACCTTCAAAATTCAATTATATTCACTGTTGCTATGCTAGAAAAGTGCCTCAATGATTATTTTTTTTGTGGGGAGGGCATGGAGGGAGGATCCTCATTACTGATATTGTCATTAGATTCAATCAAATAGATTTTGTTAAAATGCAAAATTGACAGTTTTTCTCCAGAGATTCTTGTTCTCAACATATGTTGCCTAGATTACCAGTTATTTTAGCCAAAGAATATAAATATATAAAATGCATATTTTGTTTTTAAAATTATTGAAAAGTAAGTGGAAGACAACATTTGCAAAGTGATAGCAAAGGCTTATATTGACCATTTTGTCAAGTAATATAATAAATCATTTAAAATTTTATGGAAACTAAGCTACATGTATATAATAATGCATAAGTGATTTTCTGATGTAAATGTGTGATCAAACATTAAGGCAGTATTTTCTTCAAAATCTGCAATGATTTTGGTAGTATATACAATTTTAACTAAAAACATTCCAACTAAAAAGCAATTTCTTGTCTTATAACAAGGCATTTCAAACATACTAACTGGCTTATATAAGGGTATATGTAAGTATGTAAAAATATCAAATTATCAGCTTACATTTTGGATAAATTTGATTTGATCTGAAATCAGAAACTGAGTGCTTTAGGAAGACATTTAAATACTAAGAAATGCATAATTAATCAAAGAAAATTTGAAATGACGCTGGTGGGCTGTCTTCAATGATGAAATACAGAACACACAATGTGTTTTTCAATAGGCCATTTTCTGTCTGTGTAATTCTGCAAAAGTTACAGAGATGAGAAGTGACTATTTTGTGTTAAATTTGTACATCTTTCTGAGATATGCACTAACATGGCATTCTCCCCATTTAAAAAAATCCATACAATAAAGGGCATTGCAAAAATTATAGGTTCATATTATCCTATGAGGAATAAAAATGTTTTTATAAGCTTGTACAATATAATACTTTACTAAGAGTAACATTTATCAATATATGATTTTTTATTTTTTATTCATCTAATTGACAAAACCTTTTCTGAATCATTATGAAAACAGATAATGCTAAAATATATCAAAAGTTGATATATATTTTCTATCTTCATACATATTATATAAAACATTAAAAAATAAAACACCAATCAATACAATGCATACATGTATAAGAAATTGATTTATTCCATACCATTTATAATACAAAAATACCAACATGTCTACTTAACATTGATATAATGCCTGTAAAGCAAAACAATGCAAAACTATTCCAGGTGCCTGACAAAAAAAAGATCCATATATATCCAGGAAATACCTTTCAGTTCAATTTTATGAAAAAAGATAATCATATTATTCAATATTTAAGTGCCAATCTGTCTAAGAATCGGGCTGTGGTAAAAACATGACAAACTAAAACCCACTCAACTTCACATTAATTTAAGTTTAGAATGTATAATGGTGCACTTCTATAATATTTGTTTCCTTTTCCTGTTCTAGTATTTCAAGATATAATTTGGTTGCAATAAATTGACTAGAAGTTAAGGGAAGATAACTGCATGATTTGCTATGATTCTACCCAGAAGTTATCTAGATATTTCTTGAATTACCAGACGTGCAGAATCAAAAGACCTACTATCTCCATGTTAGGATGGTATGGTCAGTGGGCTTTTTCATCCATGTTTTAAAATTCTTCTAAATTGCCTGAATCTTACACAAACTGGCATTTAAATGATGTAAAAAGTACACTTAAGAAATTGCATATTATATACAGTTTCATTTCTATTTACTTTCAAGGCCATGCCGTTAGAACACAGTTACACAACCATGCAGACCCACAATGCACAAATCACGTTTTTTTAGTTTGAGTTAAAACAGACATATACACTTTACATAATTAACACAAGAAGCTACTTTAAAACATAGCAGAATTACCTTTTTTCTGTTAGAAATTGGATGGAAAAAACTTTCCTCAGATTTAACAGACATCTAAAAATGTGAATTTACATTATCAATGCAACAATTTAAAAAAAAAAGTTTTTTATAAAGTTTTCTTTTGTCTTTTTATTATTTAGAGGGATCAAGACTTTGGTTTTATATAAATATAAATTCAAATATTCCATTTTCTCTGCGAGCTGATTCTTCTCTTCCAGTAGACCATTTTTTTTAAGCATATTTCAGAATACATAAATCTGACAAATGATTGGAATGGAACATAAGCAGCAGTATTTGAGTCCAGAGTGTTACTTCAACCAACTACTGTTTCATTTTAAAAGTTTTTTCGAACATTTGTAATTTGTCCAAAAAAAAATCATAGTAGAAAATGTATCCCCTGGGGTAATGATATGGGTCTGGGGAACTCAAGGTGAAAGAATGTACCGCTGGAATAGGTCACATATTTCAGCTTGAAAATCTGTGAATAGGTGGGGAAAACTATCGGAGATATATGATTAGGTCAATAAAGTTCCAATTACTTGTACTTGTATATAAAAAAAACTGTATTTTTTTCACAGCCGAATGTCTCGTCATAAGTCATACAATCCACTCCCCCTGATATGTACGGCAGATGAGAATTTAATTAATTCACAGAAGTATTTTCAGGTTGAAAGATTAATCTCTGTTGGTCAGACAAGAACAATGTGGACATACTTTTTATATGCCAATTAATAACCTGTGAATTATAGCTTTGTACATACCTCTCTCCTTTTGTCTTTTTCATGATACACACTACAATGATAACAACAATGATGATGACTGCAAGAACAGCAACGACAATCACACCAATTAACCAGGCAGGGAATCCTGCATCTGTAACGAGAGTTAGGAGCAAATGATCGCATGGTTATTTCATAAACTAATATGTTGTCCTGTATATGTCATTCAGGTAAACTACAAATAATCATGAAGAGTAAATGTATGACTATAATACTACAAATTCAAGTCCAATGCAATTGTGAGAGGATTGTTCTGAAAACATGTATTTTTGATAATACATTGTATACCTAAAGTTTAAAATCTTTGAATAATGATGAATCTGCAAATATTAATTCACTAAATGCTAACCTGAATCCATGTTTGTTTCTTCTTGAAAATATTAATCCATTTTATATATCCATTGAAAACCACAATAACTAAATAGTTCAATAACTTTGCAATATAGCTTGAGACAGATAGATTGAGAGGAAAGTATTATATACATTCTATATGAAGTTGATTACGTAGATAAACAAAGAATTGAATAGATAATCAGAACACTCAGCATTTTAATAATTTCAACAGTTATAACAATTACGGAGAAATAAAAGTAAACACAATTAAATTAATGCTGATAGTTAAAACAAACAGAATAAATAATTCTAATTTTTATGATTCTATTAAAAAACTTTAAAAAAACTAAATTGATGGACTGAAGATACATGATTTATCACTTAAAATGTCAGTTCAACATAAGCAGTTAATTTGTGTTTTCCTATGGCTAATTAGACATGAAATTTTGCTTCTAAGTGTTTTATTTTTAGATTGGAAGTCATGCTCATAGCAAAGTTTTATTCAAAGATAAAAATGTACGTTTCTTAATTTCGTACTTATCCCCAACTTCATTTTAACATTTCAACTGCATATCTATGAACAAATTTACATAATACAAATTACAATTCTAACTCTTAAAGAGCTCTGTCTTATTGATTTCATATTAGAGATCCTTTAAGGAAATTGCATTAAATGTTTGGTGAAGAATCATCCTTTCTCTTCAATCTTATAATAAGAAGATATTAATGTAATAAACTTTGGAAAAAAGTTGGACTTCCTAATCTCTTTTTTTGGTTTAATCATAATATATTTCTGCATTCAATGTATAGGTTAGTCATGCAAAGTATCTCTGAAACATTCTACCTAGACCAAATTAAAAGAAAAAAATAACAATAATTAGTAGATGAGTAAAAGCAAATCACAGGAGATTAAGATTTATGTAAGGAAAGATTTTTGTGAAATTAGAAAAGCTTTCTTTATATTCACCTGGTCATTTTAATGTCTTCTATAGCCAACAAAATGTCAAATTTCCAAAATGAAAAAACACACTATTTTTTCTGATTTTACAAGTCATATTTTAACGTGCTAAGAAGCATTTGAAAGAACCAGGTGAATAAATTAAGACCAACAGCCAAACTCTGATAACCATTCAAAAAACAATTTAGTTCTTACAAAATAATGATTGGGGAGATTTTGTCACATTGAAGACAGGACCAGCTAAAGTTGTATAGCTAGAAATAATTGCCGTGACTAGTTGAGGGTATTTCTGTGTGACAACTGGTACAATGTTTTCAGGGGTAGTTCTGGTAGTTTTTTCTGTAACAAGAGGAAAACTTAAGTTTATATGAACATATGTTATTGGCATCTGGAGGTCAACACATTTCTGTAATATAAGTGCTGCAAAATTAAAACAAGCATAACCAAGCCATCAACATTACAGTGCAAATGATCCATTGCTTTTCAAAACCCATGATAAAATACAAAATACATTATTTTTGTGTGTATATACATGTACTTAACAAAAAGGAATCAAAGGTCAATATAAAGGTCACAGTGACCTGATTTTGGTATGTGGCACACCATCTTCCCAATGTGTATGTGTATATTAAGTTAGGTTAGCTTAAGTTCTACCATACACCAGTTCTGCACTGGAAATGAATTGGTCAAGGTTCTTCTATCATAGGGTAAAAGTCAAGGTCACAGTCACCCACTTTTGGTGGATTCAAACCACTTTCCCTACTTTCTATGGTACAACAGTTATGATTATGAAATATGTCAAGGACACAAAGCAGGAAGGACGATTGACCAACAGACAGACAAAGTGATTTATATATTACCCCCAAACATTGCTTGTTGTGAAATAGAACACTTTATTCATGTAGTCTGTCATATTCTTTTATTTTCACTTTAAATAATGTACCAGTACTCTGTCTTTGTTAATCTTCATGATTAAAAGAGGTGAGTTTTGGCAATTTACAGAAAATTTGTTTATTATTGAGATATATACCAGTGAGACAATTTAATAGCCAGAATACCTTTAATTGTTTAGAACTTCAGTGCATTTTGCAAAGAAAACTGTTTTTTTATTTTTTTATCTTAAATTAATAGGTTTTAACTGCAGAGGTAAACTGTGTTTCATTAAAATTTTAAACACTGAAACATGCTGTTAGATTTAAGGAATTAATCTTACTAGCAACCAGATTAACAGAACAATGTATCATTGTTAAAAGAACAATATCATAACTAAGTTTGGTTTACTTCGGGTTGTGAATCAGCTTAAATAGGAGGATTAAAACAATATGTTTTCCTAACCAACACAAAAATATACAACTCGAAGAACCAGAAAACTCAGAAGTATTTCATTGGAGTGTAACTAAAAAGTTCTCCAAGGAGTCCAAGCCCTTTAATATTCCAAATGTCAGATGATTAGCAAAAACTGTTCTGTGTAACAAAACATGTTCAGAAAATATCATCTATAAACTACCTTGAATGAAAACTTTAACCTGATATGGGATGGGTACAACAGATGAAAAGGAGATCAAATAAAAAGACATGCAAACAGAGTGGAAAACAATATTTCTCCTTTTTTTTTTATCATAGACATCATAGATCTGTCCAGTTTTAACAGAGCACCTGTACACAACAGGGTTTATGGAAATATAGTCAGAATCAATCATTTACATATAGAACCTTGATTGATTATAAATTTGATTGAATTCTTAGGTCATTTAAAAAAATCCTTTGTTTGACTACAAGGACAAACATTTTTTTTTATAATTATAGCAGTAACAAGGAGGTCAAAGCTGTCCGAGTTTAAACTTTGGACTATCCATCATGTAAAACAAACATCATATTTATGTAGCTCACATTTTCACTATCATGTCATTCATTTTTCATCATTAAAATATACATGAATTGGATATATAAATAATGTTCAACAAACCTCTCTAACTAACTAGTACCAAGATAGAAACTTTAACCCTTGTCAGAACTACCCTTTATTTACAAAATATTGTCCAATATTTCTTTCAGATTTTATAAAAGCTTGGTGTTTAAGCAGTTGTTAAAGCCTCAATAATGATACTTTTGAGCCAGTATCCTTTAGTTAGTCACTATGTACAAAATATTTTCTGATGTTTTAGATTTTAAAAACAGCTAGGTGTTTCAGCAGTTGTAAGAGCATCAAAATTGCAAATTTACCATAACACCTTATTTAAGAAAAAAATTAGCAGTTACAACCTAAACAAAGTCATTTGAACTTGACCTCCATTTTGTCATCAGTAACCAAATTAAAATTTGAAAAGCTTTGGTTGAATGGTTTATGAGTAAATGAAGGGACTCTGGCACTTAAAAAGCCGTAGTGTTACTTTCATAGTTGAAGTTTTATAAACCAAACTAACTTGGCATCTTCATCACAGGTAAACTGTAATTTGTCTAACAGGGAAACAATGTCTGATAATGGTTTGTGTCAATTTAATAACAAATAAATCAGTTTTGTTTACACATGTTACAGTAACAAAGAATAGATTTAAAATGTCAATAAACAAGATAAATCTTACTCCATTTTCAATATAATTCATTATAACCTGATAATGAAATATTAATACATCCTCAGTTTCAAATTATCATTGTCTCCTCAAGTAACTCTTTTTATTGTCTTCTGACAATAAAAGGGGTCATTGTGTTTTTAGGTGCATCTGTCCTTTCAACCACATTTAATTTTAAGTCTATAACCTGACAATGAAATATAAATACATCCTTATTTTGTTTACTAAAAAACTTATTATCATCATCTTATGATTCAGTAATTTATTGTCACCTCAAGTAACTTTTTTCTTCTCCTCTACAATAGAAAATGGGGTGGGTTTGTGGGTGGGGGTTGGGGTTGGGGGGGGGGGGGCAATATGTTTTCAGGTCTCTTTATCTGTCTGTACATCCACATTTAGTTAAAAGTTTTGACAGTTTACCCTCAACTTGTGGTCATATCAACATGAATATGAGTGCACATGTTATTAATTATGAAATAAACTTAAATATTAATGAACATGGAATTTGATAGTAAGAGCAGGGAATGGTGTTCTGTGGACACTTCCTCAAAAGGTAATTCAAACATAAAGACACAAGAATGTGTCCAAAGTACACAGATGCCCCACTCGCACTATCATTTCCTATGTTCAGTGGACCGTGAAATTGGGATCAAAACTTCAATTTGGAATTATTAACTAGAGGCTCTCAAGAGCATGTGTCGCTCACCTGTTACTGTATTTACAAGTTGTTCAATATTGACTATAAAGGGCAATAACTCCTTAAGGGGTCCTCTAACAATTTTGATCATGCTGACTTATTTGTAGATCTTATTTTGCTGAACATTATTGCTTTTTACAGTTTATCTCTATTTATAATAGTATTCAAGATAATAACAAAAAACTGCAAAATTTCCGTAAAAGTACCAATTTTAGGGCAGCAACCCAACAACGAGTTGTCAGATTCATCTGAAAATTTGTGAGGGAATAGATCTTTTTCTGATGGACATTTACATCTTGTAAGATTTACCCCAAATGTCTTAGTTTCAAATATATAAATAAACCAGATGCTCCGCAGGGCGTAGCTTTATACGACTGCAGAGGTTGAACCCTGAACGGTTGGGGCAAGTATGGACACAACATTCAAGCTGGATTCCGCTCTAAATTTGGATTGTGATTAAATATTTGACACAGCATAGGTTTCTGACACAGAATGAATGTATTCAAATGAACTTAAAATTTTTGTTTTCTCTTAGAGCAATTCACTATGCTGTTGAATATTAATCCTCTCAAAAAAATGTTTGAAGAAATTTTCTTTTTATTTATGAAATTTCAAATGAGAAAAATTGAACCCAATTTTTTATTCACATCCCCCTTTCCCTTATTCCAAACCTAATTTCAATTAAAATATTCTAATGGAGTTTGCAACAATTACTACTCATTTAAATACATCATAAAATATTAAGATGTAAAAAAACTGCTTGTTATCACTGAATGGTAAAGATTATTTAAATTTATCAGTTGGTAGTAAAAAGTGAATATATATAACAAGGATTTAAGTTGATTCTGGACAAAGAAAGATAACTCCAATTAAAAAAAAATCTTGCAGATATTTCTTGCTTACTATACTGGACAAAGAAAGATAACTCTTAATTAAAAAAAAAAATGCTATTTCACAATATTGTGAAATAAGATATTTCTTGCCATTGCACAATACTGTGCAATTGAAAAAACTTGCTATTGCACAATACTTAATATAATAACTTTAGATCCTGATTTGGACCAACTTGAAAACTGGGCCCATAATCAAAAATCTAAGTACATGTTTAGATTCAGCATATCAAAGAGGCCCAAGAATTTAATTTTTGTTAAAATCAAACTTAGTTTAATTTTGGACCCTTTGCACTCTAATTTAGACCAATTTTAAAACTGGACCAAAAATTAAGAATCTACATACACAGTTAGATTTGGCATATCAAAGAACCCCAATTATTCATTTTTTGATGAAATCAAACAATGTTTAATTTTGGACCTCCATTTGGGCCAACTTGAAAACTGGGCCAATAATCAAAAATCTAGGTACATTTTTAGATTCAGCATATCAAAGAACCCCAATTATTCAATTTTGATGAAATCAAACAAAGTTTAATTTTGGACCCTTTGGGCCCCTTGTTCCTTAACTGTTAGGACCAAAACTCCCAAAATCAATACCAACCTTCCTTTTATAGTCATAAACCTTGTGTTTAAATTTCATAGATTTCTATTTACTTATACTAACGCTATGGTGCGAAAACCAAGAAAAATGCTTATTTGGGTCCCTTTTTGGCCCGTAATTCCTAAACTGTTAGGACCGAAACTCCCAAAATCAATACCAACCTTCCTTTTGTGGTCATAAACATTGTGTCAAAATTTCATAGATTTCTTATAACTTAAACTAAAGTTATAGTGCGAAAACCAAGAAAATGCTTATTTGGGCCCTTTTTGGCCCCTAATTCCTAAATTGTTGGGACCAAAACTTCCAAAATCAATACCAGCCTTCCTTTTGTGGTCATAAACCTTGTGTTAAAATTTCATAGATTTCTATTCACTTTTACTAAAGTTAGAGTGCGAAAACTAAAAGTATTCGGACGACGACGACGACGACGACGACGCCAACGTGATAGCAATATACGACGAAAATTTTTTCAAAATTTGCAGTCGTATAAAAACTGCTTTTACCACCATGTTCTAATTTTAGCCATGTCGGCCATTTTGTTTGGAAGGCGTGGTCATCGGACACATTTTTTTAACAAGATACCCCAAGATTGATTGTAACCAAGTTTGGTTTAATTTGGCCCAGTAGTTTCAGAGGAGAAGATTTTTGTACAAGTTACAAAAAATGACGAAAAGTGGTTAAAAATTGACTATAAAGGGCAATAACTCCTTAAGGGGTTGACTGACAATTTCGGTCATGTTGACTTATTTGTAGGTCTTTCTTTGCTGAACATTATTGCTGTTTACAGTTTATCTCTATCTATAATAGTATTCAAGATAATAACTAAAAATTGCAAAATTTCCTTAAAATAACCAATTCAGGGCAGCAACCCAACAACAAGTTGTCATATTCATCTGTAAATTTCAGGGCAGATAGTTCTTGACCTGAACAACAATTTTACCCTTTGACAAATTGCTCTAAATGCTTTAGTTTTTGAGTTCTAAGCCAAAAACTGTATTTTACCCCTATGTTCTATTTTTAGCCATGGCGGCCATCTTGGTTAGATGACCAGGTCACCGGACACATTTTTTAAACTAGATACCCCAAGGATGATTGTGGCCAAGTTTGGTTAAATTTGGCCCAGTAGTTTCAGAGGAGAAGATTTTTGTAAAAGTTTACGGACGACGGACGACGGACGCGGGATGACGGACGCAGGACGACGGTCGACGGACGCCAAGTGATGAGAAAAGCTCACTTGACCTTTCAGGTCAGGTGAGCTAAAAATTAGAAAGATCATATCATAGAGAACATGTGTACTAAGTTTCAAGTTGATGTAACTTTAACTTCATCAAAAACTACCTTGACCAAAAACTTTAACCTGAACTTTGCACTATCATTTTCTATGTTCAGTGGACCATGAAATTGGGGGCAAAACTATAATTTGGCATTAAAATTAGAAAGATCATTTTAGATATAAATTCAATACAGATAAATGGGTATGACATATAAATAAATATATATATAATACAATTACATCATACATCATGAGATATAACAGTCAGCTGAGAAGGTGAGTATGGGTGGGTCATACTGTTACAGCCATAATAGGTTATTTTGATACATGTAGTACAAAATTACTATGTATCAGAATATCCAATGTTTAATAGATTTTCTATAGCAATAAAATCTGTTTCAACACCAAAAGTATAACGTAAAGTATTCAGTTCATTTATATAATCTCTGGGGTATAATTTTACAGCATAATACATGTATAATTAAAAACATTCAATACAAAGAAACTACAGTGTAACATAGGAAATTGACTCCGGTTTATAATCTTATTTAAATAACCCCTCCCACTCAGACTATGATTAAGTCCATTTATTCCAATGTAAAAGTACCTTTTCCTGTTTCAACTGATATAGAATGATTGATAATGAAATCAAAGGTGTTTACTATTGACAAATGATCCGAATGTACCCAATAACTTATTTTGAAGGCGAGGCCTACTTACCAGAGGTAGTAATTGCAGCAGTGCTAACTGTGACTGTATGGAGACAACCTTCTGAAATACAATAGAAAGTGTCATGTATTTTACAAATAAAACAGGATCTACTCATTATAATGTAATAGTGTAGAGACTGCAAGATTTGTCATCAAGTTCCTTATTTAATAACTGAAATCTTTTAAAAAAGTATTTAATGAAGTGTATCAAACAATTTTTATGTTCTAAACCACATATAATATTAAAATAAAGATTTCCATTCCTAAATAATTAGTAGAAATGGTTAAAATGATGAACCCTTTTTATTCATTCATCCCTTTTAAATACCATATAAGTCAGAAGGCCAAATCAAAAATTGGTGGCCTTGAAATCATTGTTTCATTTCTACATTTGCTTTTCAATTACATGTACACATTAAAATAGAACAGAATGCATAGGCGGATCCAGGGGGGGGGGGAGGAGAATCATGGGAAAAATTTGGTTGATTATATAAGGAATCATTGAAGCATGACTGGAGCGGCCCCCCCTAAGGTCAGTCAGCGGGGCCCCCCCTTAGGAAAAGTTCAGGATCCGCCACTGGAATATTACAGAAAACCTTACTTTGACTCATATGAAAAGTCTCTCATGGGATGCAGTTATTAGTATAGATTTTTTTTATATATTACATGAAGTCCTTTGTGAAAAATAAAAAAAAATGAAATAACTGGTCTAAAATTTAAGGCTGATTACCAACTGAAGGATGAACTAATGGATGCACAGACCAAAAAACTTATTGCCCCTATGTGGGACAATAAAATTTATCTGAATATGATTACAAAGAAAAATCAATGGCTTACCTGAAAAATTGGACCATACAGATTTTTGACTAGACAAGAATTGGCAGGTGGATATGATGTCATGACATTCATCCTGGGGCAAGAACTCTGGTGGTGGTATGGGTGGTGGTCCAACTAACTCTGTACAGCCATTACAAAAGTCTGTAGTCATCACCTATAATACAAAACATGTAGGTGCAACGGTATTGTACAAGGAATATCTACTTTTCTATTATCCAATAATTTTGACTCATTGATGTAAATGGTATGACTAAATTGTCACATCTTTTAAATGCAAATACACAAGCAATAAATTTACATGTATATACAGCTGGTTCTCAGAAAGGCTGCAGACTTCAAATAAATAATGTAATCAGTAAAAAATAGAATATATTCAATAATCCAATGAAGAGTGCAAAGTGTTTAAAATACACTCTAAAAAAAACCAATCCTGTTCTACATCTACATACCAAAACATAAGTAAACGTACAATAACAAACTGTTTTCAATTATAAGAAAAAGCTTGTTATCAATTAATTAATTCCAGGCATGGTTCAATTAATCCATTCCTTGTAGAAAGCACTTTAATTTAACATTGACAGCTAGCAGTGTTGGTAGATTGATGAAAAATATAATGTCTATCAATACAATCTATCATGGTTAAAGGGTCACCTCTTTTCCTACCTAATCCCCATTTTGCTTTCAAATCTCCTTTGTCCATATATTTAGAAATAATCATGATAATACTTGAAATACCATTTTTCAAATGTTATCTTAAATGGTCAGTCTTAGATTTAAAAAGCAATAATGTGTTGACCACATAAATCCCACATCAGATGATAAAATAGCAAAAAAGTATAAAAGTGCATGGTATCATTTTAGAACACATTTGTCATTTTGAAATGCTAATAATTATACATGTATTTTCTTGCAATGCTGTATCTTGCATCTATATTGATTCATATCATATAAGTTACAAATTCCTTGTTGCAAGGTATATTTGTATATTGGTTGGAATATTGACAATAGCTCACACAAACTTTCTGACAAGGAGACCTGCTTAGAAATGAAAGGAAACTTTTCCTGGAAAATTATTCTGTGAAAAAGGGATCAAACTATACTAAAAAAACTTTTATTTTAATCGCCAGCATAATTTGAACATTTCAATCATCTTATATACATAATGTATAAATTTGTGATCATACTTATATCTTCCTGATGTTTATCTAAACAAAATCTAGACATAAAGTAAACAAACAGCTGTCAGCAGCTGGATGTTACAAAACACTTAATTCTAAAAGAATATTTAGTTTTTTATCCTCTCTGTGCTGCTATGATTCCTAGGCTGGAATGTGGTTTTGATTTGTCAACTTCCACCGAATCTCTATTCTTTGGCCTATTTGAGTTTAAAATGTCAAACTCAATAAGAATAAAATGCTCTGCAGGGCACAGCTGGATACGACCACAGATGTAGAACCATCAACAGATGGGACTAGTATGGACACAACATTCAAGCTGGGTAGCTCTAAATTTGGATGGTGATTAAATAGTTGACACAGCATAGGTTTCTGACATAAAATGAATGTGATCTAAGAACATGGAAATTTGAAAATTAAGTTTTTCTTTTTATGGTTCAATTTCCAAAATCTAAATAGATGGTTTAATTTGGCATATCAAAGAACCCCAAGAATTCAAGTTAAATTTTTGACCCTGTGGACCTTTCATGTGGACCAATTTTGTAAACAGGGCTCAAACTTTAAAAATCCAAATACATGATTTAATTGGGTATATCAAAGAACACCAGTAACTCAATTTATTTAACTTTAAAAGTTTTTTTCACTGTCATATAAAAACTTGAAAGACTTGTTCTGTTCCTTTTCTCACATAATCTTGCAACACTTTCATGACTTCAATTTTTCATCTGAAAAAATGGACTTAATATAGGAGCATGTTCATGAACCTGTGTTATGAGATACTCTCTTGGAAATCTTAAATGAAATTGAAAAAAAACAAGTCTGAACATTTAAACATAGTGTCTTTAATTCAAGATATTATAGCTATATCATGTATATAGGCTTTCTTAAATAATTATCAAAGGTACCAGGATTATAATTTAGTGCGCCGGACACATGTTTCGTCTAGTTATAAGAATCATCAGTGACACATAGATCAAAAAAGTTATAAAGCCAGACAAGTATTAAGTTGAAGAGCATTAAATTAAATGTTCTATACATTTGAAGTGTGTTTTATAATAGTGATTTTGACATTAGATTAAAATGAGGTAAAATTAATGTCTCAGTTAATGTGATTTTGAACTTCGATGTTTGCTTTTGGGTACCTTTTTTCTATAATATGAAATAACATTTCTAATGGTATAACAAAATTTATTGGCACCCTGTTCCTCTAAAAAAATATTGGAAAATTTCAAACAGCAATAATTTTTAAGATTGAAAATATGAAAAAATAATCCCAAGGCAAAATTCTGTATGGTTTAAATCATTAATGCATTGTAAATACTTATAGATAGAACCAGTATATCTCACACAATAAATTGAAACTGTAGTCAATTTATTTCAGCATGGCTAATACATGTTTACATTATCAGCAAAATTATTAAATTGTGTGGAAAATTGTTGCTATTTTCTAGTTTTTGACAAATCAAAACAACATTAGACAAAAACATAAATGTAAATATTTAATAACTGAGAATGAAAAACAATACAATCCTTTGACAAATATTTGAAAGTTAGTAAATTTTAAGTTATTCAAAACAACACAAAAAAATCTATATATATATAACTGTCAGAGAAGGGTAAGGCAAAGGGGGGTTAGGTAATTCATACTAAAGTATCAATGAAAGTAACATGGTAAACCTTCCATAGTTGGGTTAGTTTTTATCATATTTCTTATCGATTTTCCAGAATTCAAAAGATTGCAGATTCAAACAATTTCTTGTTTTAAGCAGTTGTAAAACTAAAGCAGTGCAACTTTCCCGTTACATTCAACTTTAATCCATACAAAAGTCAACTGAAACACTTTAGAAACTTGTATTTATTATATGTCTTATTTTGAATAAGAAACTCAATCCCTTTCAATGAAAGATGTGCAAACAGTTCAACCTGTGTCAGACCCCTGGCACTGTGTACATGGTGTACACATTTATATGATTCTATTCTAACAAAAAGTACTCACTTTAATATATCAATGCAAATCCACTACATACATTTGTATACATGTATGTAATATATTTTAATAATACAAGATACATTTGTCCATTTCAACTTCCTGCCTCAAATTAATCTGTATTCAATATTGTAGATTAAAAAGATATGTATCATTTAATCCAGAACTACATAATGTATCAACACAGCATCAGTTCACCATATGTCAAATTAGACAAATTAATCCTAACTTATATTTGAACTAACATGGGCCTACATGTGATCTAATGGTGTGGTTTGAACGTAAAGTATTAAAAAGAAATGTAATTATAGAAACATGATAGAGGAGTGGTAAGTTTTTCTAAAGTCATATGTCATGACACTTAAGTATTTCAACAAAAACTGTGGAATAAATATAATGAGTGCTCCCTTTACACAAGAATAAGATTTGTGTTAGCCAACCAAAGTTTTAAAGTAATGTTGTACATTTAGTGTAGAATCTGTAAGCGATACAAACAAATTCAATTTTTTTTATTTTTCAAATTTAAGTTTAAATGTCACCTAAATATCAACTAATCATGCTAATTCTATTCAAAGCTTCTCCAACCTCTGGCTCCAAACATTCTTTCATATCAGAAATGTAGCCTATTGTCTATGTCTTGCATAATTAAAGAGAGATTTTTCTTATCACACTGCACAGAGTATAATACAAAAAAAAACCAGAAATTTAAGATGAGAACAGGACATATATATATATGACCGTCATTTTGATAGACTTCAACAATAAAACATGGACTTTTCTAGTGAACATCCAACTTATTAAAGAGTAATAGCCTAGGTTTAACAACTTGTAAGAATTGAATATATCCATTGATAACAACTGTCAATTTAAGTCTGTGGATTTCTTTATTTTCATAGGTACGGTGACCGTACCAATATTAATTTTTGTGGATTATGGGAAACTGACATGTTCAAGGATATTTTTTTCATGGTTTTGCTGAAGTCTGCATACAAAATGTACAAGCCTATAGAAAATGTGTGATTCATTGAACCTTTAATTTCGTACCCAAGAAATCCTACAAAATTGACATCCAACATATAATAATGAATCCACAGTAATTTAAAAAATAATAATAAATCTGCAGAAGCTGGTTGATTTTCATACTAAAATAAAACAAAAAACTCAAGCTGCTATACAATTCTCACTAGTAATTATGGACCCATAACATGTATAACATGTATAATATAACTACTCACATAAATAACATGAATAAGCAGTACGTTTGTTAAAGATTAAGTTCCATTACATCGTCATGTTGGTTGCCATGATTTACAAAATAATGTACATGTACATACATCATGTACATGTAGATCTCCCAGTGAAAAAAAAAAATCGATAATTTCAAATGTAAAATAAACTCCTCTGACCTCTACTAGTACTGTGATAGTCGTATTTGGCACATTTTTACCCCCTATTTGATTGGATTTCAAATCCTATGATATAATAGACCACTTTCGAGTTCATCCGTCACCGGAAAAAAACTCGTCAATTATACACGCTTTATCATCGTCACTTGTGCGTTTAGGGGCGTCGTCACTTCCTTCCAATGTTGAGCGAGTGGTTGGAAAACTATAATTCTATATTGTACGAATTATTCGGCAAATTGAAATCTCAAAATTGACAATCAACACTGCTGTCATTAGGGAAATGTCAGTAAGTACCTACAGAGCAACCATTATATCTAGTTTATCCTGCACAAAGACAATCACTAAGACGCTTGATGAACGTAAATAGTGCAGGGATACAGGCGAGCCCCTCTATCTGGTAAATGACGTCATAAAGGCGTGTATAATTGACGAGTTTTTGCCGGTGACGGATGAACTCGAAAGTGGTCTATTACCTAGCCTTACTGAAATATCAACCCCCAGAATCTAGCTGCGGTATCATAGCTCTTAGGTCCTTATGTTATTTTTTGACTATTTCAGTATTTGCAGACCATAGACCAACTATATGGCATGTACATGATCTATGGGGGTGAATATTTGACTGATATATCAATTTTCTAATTTTTTTTTTTTTCAAAACTATTACATGGGTATGGGGGAAATCTGCAAATTAGGAAAAAACATATTCCCCCCCCTTTTTTTCAAAGTTAAATGGTCCTACCCTAGGCTATATACTTTCCCAACTTCACACAGTTTAACTGTAAATCCATTTGTTATATCTAACATCAGATTTAACAAAGAACATGATCAAAATGAATTAAAAAAGATAAAACAAACAGCCTTTGACACTTTTGTTAGCGCTAAATATTTTTTAAATTTTACGCATCGAGCCACATAACCATACCCATGTTTTCCTGAAACTGAATAATTGACAGCTGAATCAAGAAATTTATTGAGACTTATCTTACCGTGTTCAATTTAACTGGGTCCAATATCTATATATCCCAAGTATTAAAGGTCTTGCATCTTCGTTTCATTTACAAACAAAAAAATATTTGAACATTGTGGTACCGGAAGTTGATGAAGCTGATTACTTATGGAACTTGTCTGGACCTGATATGATAAATCCCGTCGGAAATCGGAATAATTTTTTTTACCTAAATATTCATCTACTAACAAACAAATCCTTAATGTCAGTGCAAAAGTTTTCAATTATATTTAATGAAAAACGTCAATGGAGCATTTTGAAATTAACATACAATGGAGAAAATACTAAATATATATGAGATAGTTGTGATGTAGAGACATTATGTCTCCGATGTGTGCCTACTCCATGGTTTATACAGTAATTCTTAAAAGAGACATATTTTAATACATTAAGACATATTTAACATAATTTACATATGTAATATATAAATTAAGGTAGTTTTCTCAGTTATGTATGGACCTGTTTAGAGTTATAATGACACTCCGCCTTCGTCCTCGGTCAATATAATCTGGACTGGTCCATATATAACGCATTGATCGGGGCATTGATCTCGCTATCAGTCCATAATTGATAAATATGTCTCTGGTCATACTATATAAATCCTTGTTGTTCTTATGAATCTAAAGTGTAAGTGTAAGTAATCTCTTTGACATCTTTAATTCCGACAACGTATAAGGAGTATGAAAGTCATAAGGTGATGTTACATCCTTGGAAGTGTACCTGGTGCACGTGGTTACAGTATTGTTCGTGTAAAATCTGTGCCATAAACGTTTCTGATTTTCGAATAAGGAAACTATGATAAAGAAAGGTTTGTTCAACCGACAAGACCTGCGACTATTATATTATTAGACAAGACCGTGACAAACAAATATAATGAGCTCGTGTTTAACGGGTCCTTTGAACCGACAATACAACAAACATTCCAGCCAAATAGAAGTAAAATTATTAATACTATTTTATAAAGCCGTACAGATAATCTACTTTATAAACATAGACTGCATAGTAACAGAAACACCAGCATCAAGGAAAATATATGTTGCTTTTCGCTTCTTTTTTTTTTGGGGGGGGAGGGGGGGGGTAGTTTAGGGACAAATATGATAGTCTACGAAATATTTTCATTTTTCACGTGCATCGCTTTTTCTAAGAATATTCATGCATTTCTATATTTCGTAAACAAATTTTTGAGATTAATGCATTGTTATTATGTTAAAGGAAACAAGTCGCAGGTAAACTGGGACTTTCTAATACGGCATAGATGTAATAATACTAGGTACAGAGAGTCCCTGGGGAGACAAATAAATATTAGAATGATTTTTCGTAAAGTTTCCAAACCCTAGCTTTGTGTGAAAGCAATCCTTTTGCAGGAGCCTAATATGTATGCTATTATTAATAAACAGCACAGACACATTAATTACTTGGTTATTATACTTATAATAAATCACGGTCTTACCTTGAATGTAAATAATAATACCACATACAGATATATACAATACTAGCTGTTTGTAACCAGAGAAGTACTTTTCTTCTCAATCTAGAGAATTGAAATATTTTTTAAGAAATGTCTAAAATCCCAAACAGAATTCGAAAAATTATTCACACGACATTTCACTCATAGATGTATGGAACAGGAAGACAGGACATGTGTCAGAATTTGAAAACCTCACCTGAGGGCCAAGTGTACATTATATGTTCGTTTTCAGATGACGAATGGATGAGGTTTGGTACAAATGTATATACGGCTATATACAACTTTATTATATCTTAATTACAGTATTACCAGCAGGGAGCGACCAATTTCAAGGGTTTACGGATGTGCTTGTACTTTAATATTTCTATATTTTGAATTCTTTGTTTCGTATTTTAAAACATGATATATAACAATGATTTTAAATGACCGCAAATAGATGACACACCAGTATCTTAATATTACAAGGAACTATTACACCTGTATATAATTATGTACATGACAGTTTATATAAAAATGTGTCCAAAAAAAAAGCAGACATTGACTGCACACAAGTATAATACACTGCCGTTATTTTATCTGAACAAAGAAAAGATTCTTATTTGATCATAATCACGCCACAACACCACTAGTACTAGCGGTAAAAACGCTTAGACTGACAAAGGACATTGCATTGGAAACTAATTTGTATTGAATACGCGCTTTCTTATGCATCATGAGCATCATGCTATAGTTTCTGCTTCTAGTGTACCGCTAGCAATGAACCAGCGACTCTTTTCACAAAGAAAAATCTTTCGTGATATAAAAAAGAAGATCAACATGCAAGTTCACGACGATTCTTATCTCAGTGGTTCCAATATAATGACAAATGGATGCTTCAAACTTCTAAGCCCCTTACTTCACTTCTATTCTGATGGACAGTCTACACTGTTGTTCTAACCTAAATGAAACAAAGGAAAGGGATGTATGCCTTTATCCAAATTAGTTAAAAATAGACTAATACTATAGACGAATATGGGACTTTTTCATTTCAACAGCCAATCATCAACCGAATCAAGAACGATGTCTACAGAAGTTCACACGATGGCACCCGAATCACACACAGATTTTAATTTTGATTGCGATGTTTATACGCTAGAAAAACGAAGTCAACACGACGACTTTACGATGCCGTATTGAAAGTACGATGCGTGCAAACTTATTCAAGAAAGTGTCACAAGACTTCCCGATGGTATAAAACATTCGGCTGGTCGTGGGAAATTAAATTAAATGGCCTTGGCCTTTTTTCTTACAAAACAAGTTATTTCGATTTCTATATTAAAGTATTTTTTTAACCCAATACACATGTGTAAAATAATTTGTTCCTCATACCGATGTCAGTGTTTATGCATTGGTGTTACTGTCACTACTTTGTTTGAATAATTACTAGACCAAATTGTCCTGTCATGTCATCATATCAAGCCTTTGATGTAAAGTAGTGATCAAGGTAGAATTTAATTTGCAGCCCTTTGGGATTTGGGTGTTCCATTTCATCTCATGGTAAACATCCATAAGTATTGTCAATTCTCCATGCCACCCTTCCTGTGTTCGAGTGTTCCATGCCACCCTTCCTGTGTTCGAGTGTTCCATGCCACCCTTCCTGTGTTCGAGTGTTCCATGCCATCTCATTGTCAACATCCAGAAGTATTGTCATTTCTCCATGCCTCCCTTCCTGTGTTCGAGTGTTCCATGCCATCTCAAAGTAAAGATTCCAAAGTACTGTCATTTCTCCATGCCACACTTCCTGGGCTAGAGTGTTCCGTGCCATCGCAAAGTAAAGAACCAGAAATATTGCCATTTCTCCATGTCACTATTTCTGGGTTCGAATGTTCCATGCCATCTCAAAGTAAAGATCCAGAAGTATTGTCATTTCTCCATGTCACCGTTCCTGGATTCGAGTGTTCCATGCCATCTCATTGTCAACATTAAGAAGTACTGTCATTTCTCCATGCCACCTTTATGGATTCGACTTTGAGAAATGACAATACTTCTGGATTTTTACTTTGTGATTGCGCGGAACACTCGAACAAAGGAAGGGAGGCATGGAAAAATAACAATACTTCTGGATGTTGACAATTAGATGGCATGATACACTCGAATCCAGAAAGAGAGGCATTGAGAAATGACAAAACTTCTGGATGTTTGCAATGACATGGCATGGAGCACCCGAACACAGGAAGGAGGCATGGAGAAAAGACACTACTTCTTGATATTGACAATGAGATGGCATGGAACACTCGAACACAGGAAGGGAGGCATGGAGAAATGACAATACTTCTTGATGTTGACAATGAAATGGCATGGAACACTCGAACACAGGAAGGGAGGCATGGAGAAATGACAATACTTCTTGATGTTGACAATGAGATGGCATGGAACACTCGAACACAGGAAGGGAGGCATGGAGAAATGACAATACTTCTTGATGTTGACAATGAGATGGCATGGAACACTCGAACACAGGAAGGGAGGCATGGAGAAATAACAATACTTCTTGATGTTGACAATGAGATGGCATGGAACACTCGAACACAGGAAGGGAGGCATGGAGAAATGACAATACTTCTGGATGTTGACAATGAAATGGCATGGAACACTCGAACACAGGAAGGGAGGCATGGAGAAATGACAATACTTCTGGATGTTGACAATGAGATGGCATGGAACACTCGAACACAGGAAGGGAGGCATGGAGAAATGACAATACTTCTGGATGTTGACAATGAAATGGCATGGAACACTCGAACACAGGAAGGGAGGCATGGAGAAATGACAATACTTCTGGATGTTGACAATGAGATGGCATGGAACACTCGAACACAGGAAGGGAGGCATGGAGAAATGACAATACTTCTGGATGTTGACAATGAGATGGCATGGAACACTCGAACACAGGAAGGGAGGCATGGAGAAATGACAATACTTCTGGATGTTGACAATGAGATGGCATGGAACACTCGAACACAGGAAGGGAGGCATGGAGAAATGACAATACTTCTGGATGTTGACAATGAGATGGCATGGAACACTCGAACACAGGAAGGGAGGCATGGAGAAATGACAATACTTCTGGATGTTGACAATGAGATGGCATGGAACACTCGAACACAGGAAGGGAGGCATGGAGAAATGACAATACTTCTGGATGTTGACAATGAGATGGCATGGAGCACTCGAACACAGGAAGGGAGGCATGAAGAAATGACAATACTTCTTGATGTTGACAATGAGATGGCATGGAGCACTCGAACCCAGAAAGGGTGACATTGTTTGTCCTGGGTTAGGACCCCCTTTTTAAAATGGCTGGATCCGCCCCTTGGTGGCATGGAACACTTTAACCCAAGAAGGGTGGCATGGAGAAATGACAATATTTCTGGATGTTTACAATGAGATGACGTGAAACACTCGAGACCAAGGAAGGGCTTTCTGGAATCGAGTGTTCCATGCCATCTCATGGTAAACATCCAGAAGTATGGTCAATTCTCCATGTCTCCTTTCCTGGATTCGAGTGTTCCATTTCATCTTATAGTAAACATCCAGAAGTATTGTTATTTTTAAATGCCTCTATCTTTTCAGATTGAAAACGGGTTCATCCGACACTTGTTAATACTATGAGGAGGAACTCTGACCTTTACCAGCAATGGTATCCACCAAGTGGTTGATAATAAATTCATCATAGATACCAGGATTAAACATTTGTACACCAGTCACACATTTCATCTCATTGACACCCTAATCAAAAGTAAACAAAGGCCAAATAAAATACAAAGTTAAGGAGCATTGATGACCCTAATTCTGTAAAGTTTTACCAAATACAGATAATGTTATCTATCCCTGGGGTACATTTGCTTAAACTAGATATACATTCCCGTTGACGACTGTATAGGTGATGGTACCCTTCAATCTTCAATCTTGACCCTATGATGTGATCTTTTTTATATTTATGAGGTGATTTAACTGGTAAATTGAGCTTTTTAGTTCCCTTTCAAGTCATTCTTTTCTCATGACTGACTTTGCTGACTTACTGTGGTTTATTTGATACTTGCAATTTCCAGGACATTGTTTGGAATCATAGCCATAGATCTCACAAGTAAACCAACAGGCTGGATTCAGGAATACTTGTCAACCTTGATGTCAAATCAATAAAATCGAAAGAAGTTGAAAAATAAGGTGTCCCTATTGTAAACAGCTGCAGTGACCTTTATTTGTTGCAACATGTCCTTCATATATTAACTGTTTTCCTGACTTTGAGGAGGATTTTGGATATTGACTCATATAGATTACGTGTCTTCAGTGGCTTTCCTCATTAGAGACATAAATGTTAAATATAGTTAAGTAGCATTTTAAGCTACACCTTGTATGATAATCATTCATGGCATGAGAAATTGTACTTAAATGCAACATTTCTTTTCTTTTGGTCTGGTTTATTGTCAGACTGTCTATTTGACATATACCTTGTTTCGCCAATAACACTTTAATTCATATTCATAATGTACTAATCTGAATCCATTTTGAGCAATTAATGAAAGTTGAAGACATGAAAGGAAATAAATATTCCTTCCAAGATATCAGTCAGGATCAAACTTATGATAACTTATCTTTTATGATTTTAGTGTTACATAAATAATCACAGCTGATTTGGTTCAACAAATATGTATAAACGATATGATCAAATAATGTAAAAGCAATTGTTTTAAGCTTTATTAAAAAGCAGTCTTTCACCAGATGAAATGTGTTCTAAAATTGTTAAGCTATTACACTTGATTGATTTCTAAAATAATAATAAAAAAAAACCTTAACAATGAAGTAAAATCATTTTTCAGAGAATTTTCCTTCACATACACGTGCATCATTCCAGGGAATCTATTAACAGCTTCATCATCACACGGATTCTTCCAATTTTATACATATGATATTGGTGATGGAAATACCACTACAATGTTAGTTAAGGTTATATATAAGCAGCACATGATAAATCTAATTATAAGCAGGAAATATCATTTAACAATACAAGGTAATAGTAAGGAGTTATGGTACGAGTGGCAAAGAGACAACAATCAACCAGCGTCCAAATGATGTAGATGTAAGCAACTATAGGTAATAATCAGCAAAATCCACATAGCCAGCTATAAAAGGCCTAATAGGACAAAATTTGAAAAAGTTGAATAAATGTGCAATGATTGAAAAAAAGAGTCGAAATATCAAATGTCTACGGACTCGACTCCAAAGAACTCAAAATAACATGCCATTCCAAATAAACTGAAAATTAAAAAACTTCCTTATTCACTAAAACATGACAAAGGTAGGGCTCCCCCATAAAATGAAATGCAAATATATGTTGCTTTTCAATGAAAAATACCGTACCCAAAACTTGAATTTTCACTTACAATCTAAAAAATCTTATGCGACTAAAAGGGATGGTGTCACTGTGACCAATTTCTCCATTCAATCACATCAATTCAAAATATCAGCAAACAGAAAGTGGGTTTCTGGCAGATCAGAAAAATGTTTACACTTTATATCTTCTTCTTCCTTTATAGTACAGGCCTCCCATGGCAATACTATTGTACTTACTTATCACTGTCAAGCTGCTGATTTAACAGGAAGTAATTTTGTTCACTTGTACATGTTAAAAGTGTGTTAAGAAAATTAAAGTTAACTAAACATAATTAAACAATTTAATGTATTGGCAAACAGGAATAGTGTGTCTAACAGACCTGAACAGTGCTATCATATTACAACTAATCACTTTTTAGCTGCCCACCAAATAAAGAGCCACTGTAGGACCTGAGAAAAAAATGGGATTACACATATTGGATGAAGAAACTTACAAATGAACAGGCTGAAAGCAAGCAGCTCACACTCCTAGAGTGGAGAAATAATTTTAGGTCTTTGAATGAGATTTTCATGTATGATTGTATTATACAATATTGTACATGATGACTGATGTACCCATAGTTTGACTATTTTATTTATTGTGTCTGTTTATTTAACACATCAATGTAAATATAACAGAATTTGATGAGACTGTTATTAAAGTGAGAGGGTTAGCGCTATAGAACCAGGTTTAATCCACCATTTTCTACATTAGAAAATGCCTGTACCAAGTCAGGAATATGACAGTTCTTGTCCATTCGTTTTTGATGCGTTTTGTTATTTGATTTTGCCATGTGATGATGGACTTTCCCAATTGATTGTAAGTTCAGTATTTTGTAATTTTACTTTTTGCATTATACATATAAGTAGATATTATTCAATTTTAAAGTCCACAATTTTTACATTAGTTTTAAATTACACTATAAACATATAAAAGTTGATTCTTTACACTGTACATGTAACAAATATAGAATAACAATAAAAAATGACAACAAATTCATTGTAAAATTAATGGACAAGACACCTGTTTACTGTATACTAAAATGAATCATTTTTAAAAATAAATTATAAGACTTTTTACAGTAACCAAATTAAAACAAAAGCGTACATGCTGAAAAACCTGGCCTGCATAATCTGATATTGGTTGATTTATTTTTATGAAAGTTTTTGACATCAAGGTTTACTACAGATACCACACCAACTTAACATTATAAATGAACCCCAAAAATGATATCAAAGTTAGATGGACATGTACACATTACAAGAACTCTAAAGCCTACTATACTGCTTGTAGAACTAAAATGCACAAGTTCAAATGCAACAACAAAACAAATATTATCAAAAGACATACACTTTATCAGAAAATTTGACATTTGAACAATGTAAAACTTTAAAAGATATTGACACAAACCACACATTCTCTTTGAAGCTAAGATGTAGGACTACAACACCATAACAAATATTATATGAAAGTCTGGTATAAGCAACACACTATAAACACACTAAATCAAGAAACTAAACAGAATGAAAAAAAATCATTGCAGAAACATTATTAAGACAGTGAAGCCTCAAATAATCTTTGAAGTCTACTGATACTAATGCTACAGTATAAAAATATCAATGGTCAATAATTATTACATCTTGAATAAAAACTTATTTAAGTTGATGTTACTGAAGAATAACTGACTAAGGCTGAGGCTAACATACACAACTGTAAGAAAATGAATGCAAAATAAATATAACAGTTGATAAATCTGAATAAAATCTAAATATAAATGACAGCAAAAAAATAAAATGATCGAATGATGAAATAAAAAGTGTATGGGTAAAAAAATTAATGATAATCAATTCTCCATGTCAGAGAAATAATAATCAGCTTCTTCATCTGAGTTGTCATGATTTTCTGAAGAGCTGGCATCATCCATGAACAAGCTCTGGCTGTCAAATGACTTTCCAAACAAATTCTTAGTGGGTGATGCTGTAGTCTGTAAAAGAAGAAAACTTATTACTCTCTATAAAATAGTTGATACAGAACATACAAAATCTAATTGGATATTCATCATTGCAAAACTTTAATACCCGTAAATGATGCAAAATGTGAAAATTGTATCTGTGAACTCTTTTGTTGGTTGATATTTACATAAGATTTCATTCCCAAATTATCCCATGGAGGTTAAATTTGTAAATTTCAATCTTGAAAATCTTGAAATAAATACTGTTAAATATCAACCTTTGGGTATTTTCATCATTTTACATGATTGCAAAATCAGCAAAAATACCCCTGCTTAAAAAATCAGCAAAAATACCCCTGCTTAAAAAATCAGCAAAAATACCCCTGCTTAAAAAATCAGCAAAAATACCCCTGCTTAAAAAATCAGCAAAAATACCCCTGCTTAAAAAATTAACATTTACAGTATTGTGATAACTTGAGGCATTGTTTAAGGAATAATTCATGGGGGCTTGAATATATCGTATTTTTACCATGGGTTGGCCCTTTATGACAAATACTTTACCCTGAGCAATAGCTAGGGGTAAAATATCTGCATAAAGGGACAACCCGTGGTAAAATCTAGATATATTCAAGCCCCCATGAATTATTTCGATTCTAATAGGACAAATACGGCAATTCTTTTGGATCGAAGCGCTCTAGGTGGAGGCAAATATTTGCCGTTCCCATAAATAAACACACTATTAAATTGGCTTAAAAGAACGGAGATAACTGAATTAGTGACATGCTTAAACTATTTACAATAACATATTTATATAGTTTTGGATGAATTTAATGATAATTTACTTATATGTCTTGATATTTAAAAAAAATAAATGGCTTTTATCACATTTTAGCATCGTTTGTTTTATTTCCTTGTGATGATTTTCGGTTTTACAAGCGTGTATTTTCCCATAAAATGCTTATATTCTTACGTCAGGTTCCTCATTGAGAAAAAAACAACATATGACATGGGAGTACAATGGGAACAGCCCATGCAATATATTCATATTTTACCACGGGTGTGTACTCAAAGCGTTTGAAGGACGTCATGTTAGAATACATAATATTGATCTGAATTTATATTTTGACAAAACCAGTATTTCAAATAAAACCCACAAATCAGAAATTATCATCACGAATAAAAGTATTTGACCTGTTAAATAGGAAAATTTTCATGCCATTTTGAAGACAAAAACATACTTTTTGTGATTTTTTGTTGACAGGAGTTTGATTTTTATCTAAAATTTTACGCCCCTTCATTTGACGCCTCTTCTGCAGCTGATGGATGTAATGATCAGCATCTTTCCTGCAAAAAAAAAGGAATTTCTTTAATCAAATTTTACTGTTCTTAAATACTCTGGACCCATTATTATTCATTGGATACCAATTTCTTGTATTTTGTGGTTTCTTAGAAATAGATAAATTTGCAGTTTATAAAGATAAATTCAGAAATAGGTCTTTCATGCCATATTCTATAAATATATTTTTCTACAATAATTCTTGATTTTTTTTTGTATTGTAGTCTGAGTGAAATGTTTACTTCTTATGTAATGAAAAGTATCATCATTTTCTTTTTCTGTAATGTGCAAGGATATCATTCATTTTGAAGAAAAACAATTGAGCCATTTTTGCCTATATTTAAAAAAAACATTAATCCAATATCCATTCATTTTTAAAAAGTGGGCTACTGTTGATATCATACCTGTCAATATTAGTCCATGGGCTTTCTAAGGAGGTAGCTGGAGTCTTTTTCTCTGAGACTGGATCTAGATGGACCCTGGTCAGTGGTGTGTAGATCTTGTTGAGAAGGTGTGGATGTTTTCTGGACATCTCTTCAAATATGTCACCATCACTGTCATCCATCAGTTTTGGTACCTAAATAAAGGTAGAATATAACTTCAATTTATCTATAAAGAAGCTTATGCCAATAATACTGGACTATAAAAATCTCAAGATCACAACTTTCATCTTTCAACAGATACTTGACTTTTCATGATGGGGTTCCTTTTTCATTGACATAATTGCTCTCGTTCTTTCACATAAATCTTTTTGACAAGAGAAGAGGTCATCTGTGTAGGTCAGTAGTAAAGTATCTTGACAATATTATTTTGTATGTCTGATCCAATATTTCAACTTCAGTTTCTTAACACAACACTGCCATAATTCTTTTAAAGAATTTTTAGTTAATATCTAGGTTGGCCTAGAAGTATAATAATGAGAAACCTATATACAATGTATAAAAACTAAATATATAGAAGAAAAAAAAACCATTTCGATATCAGTTATCCCTTGAGCTATGATCCTACTGTCTTTCAAAGTTATCATTGTTCCTTCATAGCCAGTGATTCGCCATTTATTTTATAAATGGGCCTATTATGGCAGGTTTGATTGTTATGTATTCCTTACCTTTACATTGTCTTGGTTTCTATATGGAGTAGAATCAAATAAATCATCCTCATAGCCATCATTATGGTGTTCTATCAGATCTCTTAGCTGTTGTTTTCTCTTAAGAGTACCCTTTCCTGCTGTTATAGCTCTAACTTCATTAGGTTTCACTGAAAATAATCAAATTAAGCATTCAGTGAACTCACTTATTGAATCAAATGTACATTGATACCATGAATACAAGTAAGTTTATTATTAAATATACCTTGTATATAAAATAAGGAAATTTGATATATAGTCATTAAGATAACTATCAAACCAAGTCTAAACAGAGTGGGTTTAAGGTTCTAGTTGGAACTGGGAGGAAAAGAGTTTTGTATGGTTAACAAATTACAAATGATGGGAAAAAAAAGTGTTCTCAGCTCATTCACTAGTCTTTTGTACCAGGTGAGCAAAAAATTAAACTATATTTTTGGAGTAAAAAAGTATTTTTGACAAATTTCACTTTTTACATACAAAATATTGGTGGATTGTCATGCATAGTTACTAAATGTGGTGAAGGGCAGGTGATAATGACTGGTTTAAAAAGTCTCTCAGATTGAGTAACCTATGAATGAAAGAGTTGATAAGATATTAAGCTAATTCGTAAATTGTTAAATCTGCAAACTGAAGTTCATACTATATTTAACCGTCTGCTATTTCATGGCAAGCGAACCAACAAATATACATACATTTTATGTGAGACTAACCTGCATTATTGACTTTTCTTTTCTTTGTTGACTTAGGGACATCTTTGTAGTACCATGCAATACATTCTTCACTTGTTCGTGTACCAACTTTCTCTGCGACAATCTCCCAGAAAGAGGGATTATCTCCCGGTATACTGGCTATTGCACTGTAATATTTTATCTTTTTGTTAACTTTATGGTTAATCTGATTTGGCTTTTGGGGGTATTAGAATGTATTTATTAAGCAATCTAAACATTTTTCAAAAAGATTTGTTCCTTGAATAAATACAATATCTATCCTACACTCATTGAATCATGTTGTCCACCTCTAATTAGGTCATTATTCATTAAATTGATACATTATATTGCCTTTGATAAAAACTGTCAGCATATTAAAATACAAATATGTTGTAAACACATAATTCAAAAGCTGGTATTTGTTAACAGTCTGTACGTGAAAGGGAAACCTCAAGCATAGATTATGTAAGAAAATGTCCTTAACACATTTAAATGACAAAAGAACAAAGAAGTTGGTGAGTTCAATTTACTATTCATCTCTTTATTCATTCAGCCATAACATTGCAGTGGAAAATCTTATGCACTTAATTTACTACCTTAAATGCTTATATATGTTAAGAACACTGGTATATTTATCAGTAATTATGAAGTTTGATTTGGTATTGTTTTATATTAAACAGAACTTTTTACTGTAATGGTATCAATGTGTATACAAATTATTTGTGTTTTTCCTCAAATCTTGTTATGTTCATTTTTAACAGAATACATACTTATTTAGAGTGTTAACTTCCTGTTTGGACCATGGTAATAATTCCTCTATCACTTTTTGTGAAATGTTCTTTGCACCATTTTGTTTATCTTTTGCTTTGATGGTACCAGTCTTTTTCTTACTGACTTGCTCATCCTTAGGCTTTTCTGCTGGTTTATTAATCCTGCTTTGTGTTCTCTTAGCCTTAACAGTGCCAGTTTTCTTACTAAAATCATCATCATCATCACTAGATTCTTCTTCTGAAGAGATACAATTCTTCGTCCTTTCATTGTAATTATCAGTTCTTTTTCGCAAAGACCTTGAAGTTAGGTCTTTTTTCTTGGAATTTTCACTCAATTTTGGAGTATCTGAACTTTGATAATTACTCTGCTTTCCAAGTTTTCTAGAATTAGTACCCTTATTACCATTTTTATTCTGCACTGCAACTGATTTTGAAGAATCTGTACTTTTACGACCTTTTTTTGATTTCAAATTTGACTTTTGACCTTTGACGTTCGTATCCTCTTCTAAATCTTGATCTGAATCTTCTGAGTTCTTAACAGTTCCAGTCTTCTTACTTATATCACCATCACTATCATTAGATTCTTCATCAGAAGAAATACTTTTCTTCTTTCTGTGATCATTTGTTCTTAGTTTACGTGACCTGGAATTGTCTGATAATTTATTTTTACTTTGGTCAAGTTTTTTAGAATTAGTACCCTTATTGCCATTCTTGTTTTGCACTGCAGATGATTTTGAAGAAACTGTACTTTTACGACCTTTCTTAGATTTTTGACCTTTAACGTTTGTGTCCTCTTCAAAATCCTGATCTAAATCAACTGAATATGTATCATCAGAAGTCTTGTTAGAAGTCTTTTTTGACTTGCCTGTCCGACTGTAACATGTATCTTTTCTTACCACAGGTGTTTTTCTTTTTAGTTTTGCTTGTGTGACAGTATTATCTAAATCTTCTACTAAACTATCTAGATCCTCATCAGCACTATTTAACGAGGTTGTAGTTTTGCTATGCCCTGTGGTCCTACAGTCGTCTGAGGGATCATGAGATCTAACATTCTTATTGTCATAACTATAACTTCCATTTTTTGCTTTTTCTGACAATCTTTTTTGTTTGGGCTGTCTATCCAAGATCCTTTTTCCACTTCTGTTAATTTTCACTGGTGTATTTTTATCTGTACTTTTATATTTTTCAGCTGCAGAGCTGTCGCTGCTATAAATTTTGGCTCGTTTATTTTTTGATGTACTCAGATGCCTTGCCTGAAATTGAATAAAAATTATATTTGTTATATAAATATATCATATGAATTGTTATAACACAGGTTATTTTATTCAAAAGTCATCATACTTCTTTTATAGAATGCAACCCTATAAAGTGAGAATATATACTGTGGATTCATTTATTTTCATGGATACTGATTTTTCTGATATTTCCAAAAACAGTATTTCATGTATATTTGATTTTATGTTTCTGCAAAAGGCTTAATAAAAGCAAACAGAAACTAAGAATGTGTCCAAAGTACACGGATGCCCCATCAGCACAATCATTTTCAGTAGACCTTGAAAACGGGATAAAATCTCTAAATTGGCATTAAAATTAGAAAGATCATTTCACATGGAACATGTTCAAGTTGATCGAACTTCAACTTCATCAAAAACTACCTCAACCAAAAACTTAAACCAACACTTTACCTGAAACGGGACAGACGGACGAACAGACAAACAGACGAACAAACGGACAGAGGCACAGACCATAAAACATAATGCCTATAAATGGGGCATTATAAATGAAGCATAAAAAAAAAATTTTAAATAGTGATTTACCTTAATCCACAAAACCCCATTAATTAGTATCCAACGAATTATAATTAATCAATAGCAAAAAAAGTTAAATGGATTCATCATCATAAGGGAATTTGCAACACTTGAGAAGAGATTTTCAACACACATATTTTGCCATCACAGAGATACAGGCCTGTATACAAAGACTAAACAAGACTATTGTTCCTTTGTCAGGAACTTTGTTTTTACTGGTGTGTGGCCGCATGGTTAATAACAATATCATCATTAACGACAGACAAACCAGCGGATTTGAACAGTACACCATCTAATACACCTTAAAAAGTGTACAAAATAACTTCAATATAAAAAACAGAAAGTCAATACAATTATCAGTTGTAATTGAACAGTGCTACTCATTGAGGATGTTTGTCTATTCCATCTGTTGTAATAACTATTCTTTTTCCCTTGTGAAAATTTGCATTGTTCCAGCTGATATTGCATATTACTATTCTTTTAGAATGCATATCTATGCAGTCCCTTTATAAGTACTTAGCCTTTAAACTTTTAAGAATTATAAAAGCATGGTTTGGTTTTTAATTTGTATAACTTTCAAGATTGTTTTTAGCCATATCTAAATAAATTGACAAGATTCATTTAACATCATACAGATGAGGGATATCTGCTATCTGAAATATTTATTGATACTTGTTTTTACTTTTACTTTTTTAATATTGGTGTTGTTTTATACACTTTTTAGGTGTCAGGTTTAACTTGGTTTTTCTTACAAGCATAATGTGAAATATTTTCATGTAATGTGTTACTTACTTTGTATGTTTCAGACATTTCTTTCAATATTTCAGGAGTGTGTGATGAAATGTAAGTTGTTTCAAACGTATTGTCATCATAAGTTTTAACCCTTTGACCTGCCCACCATGCTAGAGTAGGTTTAACTACTCTTCCACTCCTTGTTGTCTTCAAAGTGCCTAATTCTACCTTCCCAGTGGGTGTATAAACTGTAATGCAATATATATGTTTGATTATACATATACTACAATTAAATTTCTTCTACAATCTACGACATTGAGAATAAAGAACTGTGAGAAGTGCTACCTAGGAAAAGCACACAAAATTACTCAAATTTAATCAATTGTGAGAGTATTTTCATGAATTAATACAAAGTGTTTTAATACCTCAACTCATTGTTTCGATTCAAAATATATCAAACATAAGACAAAGCTTGTTTTGTAGTGACCAGATCCTGAATCTTTTTTAAAGATATTTTAAATTTCATGGTCTTGAAATTCAGCTGGCTTTTTTTCTACAAATTTCAGTTAGCTGTCAAAATTTGTCAGAAAGATCAAGGTTGTGGGCAGTGCTAACAAGAGAAACTACAGCTCACTGATGATAACCCTGACGAAACTTGATAATTCTAATAGTGTAAAAATATGTTACTGTTTGATAAACAGGAAGTTGTTGAGTGATTAATCTGAAAACTCATCACCCTGTATAGCTGTCTTGTATAAACCTTGAAACCAAATTTCTGAAATCCTTATGATGTAGTTCCTGAGAAAGATGCAACAAAAAATATTCATGGTACTGATAGACTGATAGAGGTAAAACTGTATACCCCCACCTTTTTTAAATTAGGGGTACAATTACACTGATATAATAATGATTTTCATGATCCACACACTTGACATTAGCAGATTTAGACACACTTACCTTCAGACGACACATCAGATGTCCCTGGCTTTTGTGCTTTTGGTGTGAGATAACGCTCTGTCCTACTGTGGAAAAATTCAGGTCAATTTAGATTAAAATCTTTAACTTTAACAATAAACTATTGTAAAGTCGTAGCTGAAGTTTTTAAAATTGTTGCTTGTATCTTGTATATATAACTGTTTTATGATTTTTTTTCCTTTTCTTTTTTAATGATTCTAACAAACTGTCTTTGATATCTTAACAATATATACAGGCATTCTGAGAGTATTACATGGCAATATTTAGTCCCCTTTTCATTCAAAGATGATTGTACTGGAACAAAATGACAAAAAGGTGCAGAAAACTGATATCTTTTCAGTAGTTTCTCTAAGTCCAGGGACCATAACTCTGTACAAAAAATCTAAAAGACCAGAACAAAACTCAAACTTGATCTGTAACTGGTCATGATAAAACTATATACCAAATATCAAATCAATATCTTTAAGCATGACAAAAAAAGATGGAAAACTGACGACGGACAAAGTGCAAACCTAAAGTCATCTTCAACTTTAGCAATAGTGAACTAATAATCCCTCTGCTCCCTAACACTCTTAAAATGTACTATGAACTCACCTACGTCTATTTAAACCATTGAGATGTTCTTTTACATAAATCTTCCAAGATTTAGGGAAACCATTAATAAACATCTTAATAACTCTCTTTGAAAATCCTGAAAGATAGAAAAAATATGATCCATATAATTTTAAATACTTAAGTCTTTTTTATATGGGTTTGTATGCGTAAGGAAAACTGATTCAATAACCTCAAAGACGTATGCATTATAAACATTTTATCTATGTCAGTTTGTACTGACTAAATCAGCCATATAAAGAGGAAAGGGAACCAAAATTAAGCCAATGACTCAATTACTGGGACATAACAAGAGATGCAGATTGATTGTGTTACAAAAGCTTTGAATGCTCACAAAAGTGTACTACACTACTTTTTAATGTAGTAAGACATTATTTTGGCATGTTGAAAAGTTAAATCATTTCTTTTCAAATAAACTACAATGTAAGCAAACTAGCATTCTTTATCTGAAAGAGTTTAAATGAAATATCTAAATTTTACATCTTGTGAAAAATAAAGTCCTGGAAAAAAGTTTCTTGTAAATCAAATACAAGCAAATATATTGCAGTAATCTGATACCTGATTCTAACATGTCCAGCTGTGATATTTGACCCTGTATTTTATAGACAGTTCCTGACGTTGTTACCAAGGTTCTTTTGTCTATGATGTAATCTATAGCAGTGCTATGCCAGTATTCTTCTGTACCACTGTAAAAAGTATAATAAATCATAAAAAAAATTGTTAAAGGGGCACTAGCTACGAGATGTGTGAAAAACCTATTATATCATTTTGTTTTGACTCAATCAGTAATGAAATACAAATAGTGAAATAATAATTACTTTTTAGGAGCCAATAAGGTTCAATTTTTGTTAAAATTAGCCAAAAAACATTGATTATTAATTATTCACTTTTAAGTGAATAGATCGACCTCATTGTACCTGTATTCATGTGAACTTTAGTTTAACTCCTTAGCTTGAGATGGATAACATGTGAATTGTATGTGTAAAGTTATTTAAAGGAAGAGAATGTCAACATTGAAAGTGAAACAAAGGTATATCATTTAATTGACTGATTCCATCCACAAATAAACATTCTTTTTTTATATTCTAATACAGGTTAAAACAGTGATAAACATTTTTTTATATCTGTTATATGAAATTAAAAAGACCTAGAATAATTCAACAGCACATGTTTGCTTAATCTATTTATATCTATATTTATGTTTACATTGCTTACATTGGATGACTATAGAGGTCAGCTCGATAAATAATTAAAAACACATGAAACTAAGCTACATATTTTCATACCTGTGCCTTGTTAATTGTTTTATTTAGACTTTAAATAGTTTGGATACATGTTTAACATTGTTATAATTCAAATATGAGAATTTGATTAGAATCGGTGAACACGAATGTGACAGCTAATGCCTCTTAAAGAAATTTAATTAGGATCAAGTCACCTGGAAATTAACATGATGAAAATAATACAGTAAACTGGAAAGTGATTAATATAAGTTGTTATAATTTGTTTCCCAATCCACTATAAATAAATATGTTTTCTCATAAAGAATCAATATTGTTGTCAGAATTTAGGTTATCTAACACTGATTTCAAAATCATATTTTATGAAATAAGGGAGACAATCAGCTACTTCAAATCAAATGTGTCCAGTGCTACATGATAGTCTCCTTTACTTTATGGTTATATTATGGCTTGAAATAAGAAAGATAATTTACTACTTTACATTAATATCTGATACAATTAAATATTCTGATTCCAAAAATTTATACTTAAATCATATTTTTTACAACAAATTAGACACGACAAGACAAACACTTTATTAAAGTCTCTTCACTTGTAACATATAAAATATACTGCTTTTTAAAACATAAATTAATAACATGAGGCACTCTATAAAGAGTTATGAGAGACTATAAAACATTTTTTTTTTAAATTAGAGCAAAAATGAGAAGTCAAAATATAGAATGTCAAATTGTCCTTTGACAATGACGACAATTTGACAGTCATAAAACAAGGATATCTAAGTCTCTATTAATTATGGGTTATAAATTAAATCACCATACAGCATCATATTAACTGTAAATATCAATTTTAATACCCCAAAAAAATGTTTAGTAGTTATTGAACCAAGCCAAGAAAAATTAGTCCAAGGACCAAAGGTTCATGCCAGACATAAACTTAAAAAAAGTGAAATATAGACAGGCAAATATAAGACATCAGTTAACTAGACATTGGTTTTGATCAATACCTCTTTTTACCATCAACACAGATATCTGATGTTCCTATTGGTCTGATAATCCAGTCTGTCAGGACATTCTCACTTGAAAGTCTGTCATGTGATTCTTGTAGATGGTTAATCTCATCAGGGATCTTATCTTCAACTGCAATATCATTTACTGCCCCAGCTTCTAATCTCTCCTCTGGAAATAAAAAAAAAACACCATTCAATTAATGAAGTACAATCACAAAGAGTTCATATGAAATCAGTTTTAAATCTGAGAACAGAAGTCCCTGCATTTTTAGGTGGCTCTTTAGACTTTGATGCAAACGAAAAGTAGCCATATAATTGATATCAAATTGATTAACAAATTTCATTTGTGTGTTGGTTTTTTTTTTAAATCAATAAGGATTTGTATAGTTAGACTATACAAATCCTTGATTCAACAGTTAAGGGGGCTCCTGGGTATAAATGATTTTTTTTTTCTAATATAGGATTTCGCTATATTTTTTCATAAATGAACTTTATCATATACTTAAAAGAAAAATGAAATAAAAAAATGGGGTCACCGTTCATTTAAGCTAAAATCTGCCTCTGGAAGAAACATACATTTTTGTTAATGTTCTTTTTTTCTGTTGAACTAATAGGAGAAAAAGAGGAAATATCGAAATAAAAAAATAACCTAATATAAGAAATCGCTTGAATTTTACAATTATTTAGTTTATGTACAGCTTATTTGAAAACAATAATAAAAAATATAGGTCACCGATGAGTTAAAAAAGATATTTCAAATTTAAGGCCAAAAAATGGCATTTTTGCACCAAAGGGAGATAATTTGGAGCTTTTTCAATTTTTAAAGTCATCTGGGGCCAAACCAAATCATTTTTTGTTGTTGTTTTTTGTACCATATCATAAAGTAACAACTAATAGTGTAATAAATAAAATTTGTAATGAAAAAATAAAGGTTTAATTTTTTGCTAAAATTTTTGTACCCACGAGCCACCTTAATCATGCATTTCATCTTCTAAACATGGCTTTTTCTGGTAACATTCAATGTTTTATTATAGTTTTTAAAACTTTTTATTGAAGTTGTAGCAAAAGGCATCATTTTGCCTATACAATTTTTAATTACCTTTACCTTATCTTATAAAATTAGGACTACTTATTTCTTTGTGTATGAGTTTTTTTTTAATAATTGTTTACAATTGAAATTAACGTGTGGGTAATTTGTAGGACTGCTTTGTAAATGCATTAGTGTCTTAGCTAGTCTATATACATAAAACAAAGGAGATGTGATATGATTGCCAATAAAACAACTATACAACAGAGTTCAAATGAAGTAGATATAAACAATTATAGGTCACTATATGAACTTGAACATGTACATGTTTTAAACAAACAGGCTCAAGTAGAAAAAAATATACAAAATAAAAAAATAAAAAATTTTACCATTAAAAATAGGGCTTGATTGACTGACGCTGACAGCTTGCATTTTTTGTCAAATATATATATCTTTATTCTCATAAAGCCAATGCATTACATCGGTACAGAGATAACAAATACAACAATAAATATTTACAATATGTACAAAACAAGCGAGAGAGGTTACAAAAGTTACAAGCCAGGAGTACAAACACTAGTATTTATATTTTTTATAAAAGAACAAAGCTTCTTCAGAACTGGTTTTCTTGTACTTGACATAAGTTCAGAGAATTTAACTGTATTTTGCCGTTTTGTAAAATATGCAGTTAAAAACTCTTTTCGTTTTTGATGGAAAAAATTGCATTCAAATATAAAATGATATTCGTCACCTATTTGTCGATTGTTACATAGACTGCAAAAGCGGTTTTCTCTGATCACGTTTTGCCATCTTCCTGTTTCAATCGGCAGCTTAGTATTAGTCGTTCTAAATCGACAAAAAACAATAGCGTCTTTGAAGTCCAAAATATTAAAATATTCTTCGAATTCCAAGTTTTTCTTAAAAATTTTGTAGTTTATACCTTTTGGTGAATTTTGAATGAGGGAATTCCAGTTCTGAATATATTGATCTAGCAATCTCTGCTTTATAACAGTTTTTAACCATTTTTTATTAACGAAATTTTGTGACTCCCATATGTATGAGAAACCACAATCTTGAAATATTTTTTGTATAAACAGGATCCATTTTATCTGGTTATTATGGTGATCGTTCATATGACGAGAAAGTTGATATAATATGAAGGAAAACTTTGCTTGTTTACCGGATATCAAATTTGCCCAGAATAGTACTGTTCGAACTTTAATATCTATTTCGATCGGATGACGACCTAGTTCCCCGTAGACCATATAATTTGGCGTTGAGGATTTCAAGTTTAAAAGAATTTTACAAAATTTTAAATGAATCTTTTCCAGGATATCATTATTACCAAAGCCCCATACTTCACACCCATACAATAGAATGGGCTTGATCATTTTGTCAAAAAGGTCAAGCTGACATTTAACAGAAAGCTGATACATCCTTCCTATTTTCAGGACTTCGTACATGGCTTTTAAGGCCTTATCGGATAAATATTTTTTAGTCATATTAAAGTTTCCTGTTTTAGTAAACACAATACCCAAATAGTTGAACTGCTTTACTAACTCAATGTTTATGCCATTATAAGTAAATTGGAGATTTTTTGGCAAACGTCCCAAACCAAATACTAGGGTTTTAGTTTTGTCAACGTTTACTTTCAGTTTCCAAACCCTACAATAGTCATGAAAGGCATTGAGTTGCGTCTGCAGATCCTGTGCTGTTTCGGCCAACAGCACCGTGTCATCTGCGTATAATATGATAAAAAGTTTTAGATGTATTTCTAATTCTCTTTCAAGATCTTCTGATAAGGTTTTAAGTCCTGTAATATTTTTACTAACCAAGAAATCTTCTAGATCGTTTAAAAATAAAGAAAATAGGAAAGGTGATAAGTTTTCTCCTTGTCGTACGCCGTTGTCACAAGCAAAGTATTTTGAATTACAATTATTGTATGATATACGAGATTTAGTATTACAGTACATATTAGATATAACCTTATACATCTTACCATTTATATTATTTAACAACATTTTATAAAACAAACCATCTCGCCATACAGTGTCAAAAGCCTTCTCAAAATCTATAAAGGCACAATATAATTTCTTTTTCCTACATTTCAATAATTCAAAAAAAGAATACAAGGTAAAAATATTATCTGTAGTAGAATACTTTTGACGAAAACCACTTTGATTTTCTTGTATTAAGATAAACTCTTCTGAAAAATCATTAAGTCTTTTATTCAAAACTGCTGTAAATAATTTTCCCAGACAGCTAACGATAGTTATTGGTCTATAATTCTTTGGATCTTTGGAGTTTCCTTTGTTTTTATAAATTGGTTTAATTGTACCTATAAGCCAGCTATGTGGAATAAGACCTTTATCAAATATAATATTAAAAAGTTTCTCATAAATGCATAAAAACTGGTTTGATGTGGATTTTATGTATTCGTTTATAATTTCGTCTTCACCACAAGCTTTGTCATTCCTCAGTTTTTTAATAGACTGGAGAATTTCATCTTTTGAAAAAGGCGAATTTATATGTTCATTCATATGTTCACATTGCATGGGATCAATCTCTGGAAGTTGCACATTTTTTTCATCTTCCGGTGCAGCGTTTAAATTTTTGAAAAAATCGTGTAATTTTCCAATGTCAATATCGGGTTGTTTCTTTCTTTTATTCTGATTTAAAATTTTCCAATATTCTTTCGGATTTTTGCCACGCAAATTTTGAATTTTATCTGAAAGATCTTTTCTAAAGTTTCTAAATTTGCTATCGAGAATGTGTTTATACGCTTTTTCGGCATTTAGCATGTCTGAATGGTTTTTAGAATGATTTTTGGACTTGAAACGTCTTTTTAATTTCCTGTAATTTTGACGTGCAAATTTACATTCCTCATCAAACCAGGGTTTATTTTTATTTCCAAGATCCCCCCTTTTCTTATTCTGTTTTACAGTATAAGTACCAAAAGTTGTCTGCCCAGACTTGACAAAAATATTACACAGATCATCTATAAGTGAATTAATCATGTTCTTATTCACTACAGTTAAATCAGTATTTGTAAGTTTGTATTCTAATTCTGCTATTTTTTCTACATCAATATTATTTTGAAATTCATTTATCTTTTCAGAATTCCATCTTTTTATCTTCGTAAACGTATTCTTTTTACTAAAATAATCGACATTTTCCGCATGGGCAATTGCCAAGTTTTTATCACAGAAAAAAGTAATAGAGAGTGGGTTATGAACATCTGATAATAACTTACTTGAATCTAAAACTTCAAAGTCCTTAAACGTTTTCAAAAGTTCAGGAGTGCTTATACAATAATCAACTACACTGGCATTACGACAAGTGAATCGCCCGATATTTTGATCCCTTCCCAATCTTCCATTTAGTATAAAAACCCTGTTGCCTTTGCAAAAATTTAACAGCATATTGCCATATCTATTTTTACCTTTATCCATACTTTCCCTCTTCGTGGGAATAGACAGAGCTTCTAGAGCATTAATGGGGTTTTCGATAAAGTCAGACAAGTTATTATCACCATGTTCATCTTCATTTATAATTACAAAATCATCATCACAACCTGTCCTGGCATTAAAATCCCCTAAGAGGCATATGTAATTTGAAGTGTTCGAAAAGCGTAGAAATTCTTGTTCAATCTCATTAACAGCTTCATCTGAGGAATACCTAGTATATTCCGGAGGTATGTAAACGACTCCAAAAACAACGGGTTTATCTAAATTAAATGTTTTACCGTTAACTTGAAACCACATTACATATTTACTTTCTGTGTCTATTATTTCTATCATTGTCTTCAAATGTTCTTTGTAGCCAACTGTAATACCACCCGATCTCGTTTTTGTAACTTTTTTCCTGTTTTTCATTTTGAATTCATAACCAGGAAGATTTATCACATCAATGTCATCGGTTTTTGTTTCTACAAGACATACTATTTCATGATTATCTATAATGTCTTTAAATTCTGGATAATTCACGCGAGACTTTATTCCACAGCAGTTCAGGCATAAAATGTTTAGATCACTACCAGCTGAAATATTTTTTCTAGGACTGCTACATGTATCGCTACTGGTTGAAGTCGAAGCATTATAAATGTCTGAATTCGGGAGTGAGAATATATTACTGCTTAAATCATTTTCAATATTCGTTTTTGTATGTTGTCTAGCTGGTTGTTCTCCGTGGCCACTCTAATATTGGTTTGGTTGTGTGTTGTTCGCATGTGTTGATGGAGAAGGTATGGAATCACTGTTTCTGAGATTTCTTCTTATAGGGCTGTTATCTGACTCAGTCCTAGCTCGTTTTGATCTAGGTGGGATTGGCGGGCTCTGGTTGGTTGCCTCAATTTTCTGTTGTGTCATTTTTGCCGGTGTTTGAGAATGTGTCTTTATTTTCTCTTCTGTGTATAATTTCCCGTTTATAAATAGTTTATCCCGTACCAGGCTTGCCATTTTGCCGTCCTGTTTGGCTTTCTTTAAGATAGGATAAAGCTTTTTCCGCGCTTGTTCAATTTCAAACGGAAACTGCTCTTTAATCCCAAAAGGTTTTCCTCTAAGGTGGTAAGCACTAGAAAGCACCATCTCTAAATCTTTTCTGTACAAAAACCTTGCAACTATTGGCCTCGTCCCATTAAAGCCCTGTTTTCCATACCGATGGGCATTTCCAAACTCTATTCGATGGTTAATTTTAAGTTCGTTGTGTAAGAAATTTCTAAGTTTTTCTTCAACATGCTCATCCTTCTGGTATTGTAGACCAGAAAATATCAGATTATTTTTCATGGAGCGACACTTTAAATCTATTAAACTTTCTTCCATTTTTTGAATAACGTTAGATTGATCGGTGACTTTTGCGGTGTTTGATTTTTCCACTTCCGATCCTATTTTTTCAATTTCAAATTTCAGCTCTTGAATTTCCTGTTTATTCCCGGTACATTGGTTGATCACGTCATCCACCACTGTGCTTAAACCTATAAAACTGTTCTCAGTCTGTTCGTTTCTTTCATTTATAGTTTTGACCGCGTTCTTCTAGCTTGAAGGTAATTCGTTCTATTTGGTCAAATTTCCTCTCAATTTTACCCATTCTTTCCTCCATTTTAGTAAGTGTCTTTAATATTTCTACAAGAACGGTAGGTTCTGCAATTGTAGCTTCTTCATTTGTATATTCTTTTAAGTCATGTCACATTAGCATTTTGACTTATTCAATTAATGCACATCAAGTTTGGCAAACAGACTTCAAAAATATAAATGAATCAATGCCATGTTAGTAAATTTACTGCAGTTAAGTCAGCAGTGGTAGTGAAATAATAAATTTTTTTGTGCATCCTACTTTCATATGTACACTCTGCATACTATCCTATACACATACTACCCTGTATTAAGTGAACAAACTTACCATCAAGTGTCTAATGTCTCTCATCAACAAACTTACCATCAAGTGTCTAATGTCTCTCATCAACAAACTTACCATCAAGTGTGTCATGTGTCTCATCAACAAGCTTACCATCAAGTGTGTCTTGTGTCTCACCAACAAACTTACCATCAAGTGTGTTTTGTGTCTCATCAACAAGCTTACCATCAAGTGTGTCATGTGTCTCATCAACAAACTTACCATCAAGTGTGTTATGTGTCTCATCAACAAACTTACCATTAAGTGTGTCATGTGTCTCACCAACAAACTTACCATCAAGTGTCTTATGTGTCTCATCAACAAACTTACCATCAAGTGTGTCATGTGTCTCATCAACAAACTTACCATCAAGTGTGTCATGTGTCTCATCAACAAACTTACCATCAAGTGTGTCATGTGTCTCACCAACAAACTTACCATCAAGTGTGTCATGTGTCTCATCAACAAACTTACCGTCAAGTGTGTCATGTGTCTCATCAACAAACTTACCATCAAGTGTGTCTTGTGTCTCATCAACAAACTTACCATCAAGTGTGTTTTATGTCTCATCAACAAACTTACCATCAAGTGTCTTATGTGTCTCATCAACAAACTTACCATCAAGTGTCTTATGTGTCTCATCAACAAACTTACCATCAAGTGTCTTATGTGTCTCATCAACAAACTTACCATCAAGTGTGTCATGTGTCTCATCAACAAACTTACCATCAAGTGTGTTTTATGTCTCATCAACAAACTTACCATCAAGTGTCTTATGTGTCTCATCAACAAACTAACCATCAAGTGTCTTATGTGTCTCATCAACAACATACCATCAAGTGTGTCTTGTGTCTCATCAACAAACTTACCATCAAGTGTCTTATGTGTCTCATCAACAAACTTACCATCAAGTGTCTTATGTGTCTCATCAACAAACTAACCATCAAGTGTCTTATGTGTCTCATCAACAACATACCATCAAGTGTGTCTTGTGTCTCATCAACAAACTTACCATCAAGTGTGTCATGTGTCTAATCAACAAACTTACCATCAAGTGTCTTGTGTCTCATCAACAAACTTACCATCAAGTGTGTCATGTGTCTCATCAACAAACTTACCATCAAGTGTTTTGTGTGTCTAATCAACAAACTTACCATCAAGTGTCTTATGTGTCTCATCAACAAACTTACCATCAAGTGTCTTATGTGTCTCATCAACAAACTTACCATCAAGTGTGTCATGTGTCTCATCAACAAGCTTACCATCAAGTGTGTCTTGTGTCTCATCAACAAACTTACCATCAAGTGTGTCATGTGTCTCATCAACAAACTTACCATTAAGTGTGTCATGTGTCTCATCAACAAACTTACCATCAAGTGTCTAATGTCTCTCATCAACAAACTTACCATCAAGTGTCTAATGTCTCTCATCAACAAACTTACCATCAAGTGTGTCATGTGTCTCATCAACAAACTTACCATCAAGTGTGCCATGTGTCTCATCAACAAACTTACCATCAAGTGTCTAATGTCTCTCATCAACAAACTTACCATCAAGTGTGCCATGTGTCTCATCAACAAACTTACCATCAAGTGTGTCTTGTGTCTCATCAACAAACTTACCATCAAGTGTTTTGTGTGTCTCATCAACAAACTTACCATCAAGTGTCTAATGTCTCTCATCAACAAACTTACCATCAAGTGTGCCATGTGTCTCATCAACAAACTTACCATCAAGTGTGCCATGTGTCTCATCAACAAACTTACCATCAAGTGTCTAATGTCTCTCATCAACAAACTTACCATCAAGTGTGCCATGTGTCTCATCAACAAACTTACCATCAAGTGTGTCTTGTGTCTCATCAACAAACTTACCATCAAGTGTTTAGTGTGTCTCATCAACAAACTTACCATCAAGTGTTTTGTGTGTCTAATCAACAAACTTACCATCAAGTGTCTTATGTGTCTCATCAACAAACTTACCGTCAAGTGTGTCATGTGTCTCATCAACAAACTTACCATCAAGTGTGTCTTGTGTCTCACCAACAAACTTACCATCAAGTGTCTTATGTGTCTCATCAACAAACTTACCATCAAGTGTTTTGTGTGTCTAATCAACAAACTTACCATCAAGTGTCTTATGTGTCTCATCAACAAACTTACCATCAAGTGTGTCATGTGTCTCATCAACAAGCTTACCATCAAGTGTGTCATGTGTCTCATCAACGAACTTACCATCAAGTGTCTTATGTGTCTCATCAACAAACTTACCATCAAGTGTCTTGTGTCTCATCAACAAACTTACCATCAAGTGTGTCATGTGTCTCATCAACAAACTTACCATCAAGTGTGTTATGTGTCTCATCAACAAACTTACCATTAAGTGTGTCTTGTGTCTAATCAACAAACTTACCATCAAGTGTTTTGGGTGTCTAATAAACAAACTTACCATCAAGTGTCTTATGTGTCTCATCAACAAACTTACCATCAAGTGTCTTATGTGTCTCATCAACAAACTTACCATCAAGTGTCTTCTGTATCTCATCAACAAACTTACCATCAAGTGTGTCATGTGTCTCACCAACAAACTTACCATCAAGTGTCTTATGTATCTCATCAACAAACTTACCATCAAGTGTGTCATGTGTCTCATCAACAAACTTCACCTTATCAAAGTACTCTGAGATTTTGGCTTTCCATTTAATTGGAAAACCTTTAGTAAAGTCTTTCACAACATCCTCAGTAATACCTACAAGCAAATACAATCTTATCAAATGTATTAATATTCTTAAGTTAATTTTTGTAAGTACTTAAATTGAGAATGGAAATGGAAACTGTATTCATGTCATAGGAAGAATATTTTTAGTGAGTGAAAAAGATTTTTTATTTCTAAATGAAAGGATCTATTTCAAACAAATCAAGAGAGATGTCATATGTAAGAAATTGATCAAGTTTTATGCATTTGAATATTTTTCAATTTTTCAATATGTTAGTAAAACAAACAAAAATGTATTTAAAATCAGCATTCCAAACTTTTGGTCATGTGTGTACTTGATGAAGGTTATTACAGGAACATGTGGAAAGCGAGCACATTGAATTCATACCATACTTTTTGAAATTCAACTTTGTCAGTCACAGAGGGTACATGTATTGTCTGCCTGTTGGCTTGTGCTTTGATTTTGGCATGAATTAAATGATTCATTATGTCAGTAGTTTGTTTGTTTGCAAAACTATGTAATTGTGCTCAAACTTAGGTTGCACCTCCCTAAGGCATATAGTTAACCATAGACAGTTTTGATCTGACCTGTTTTAAACATTCTTTGGGATTTTTAGGATCTCTATTGTTTTTAATTTCAATGATTTTTTTCCTACATCATTACATCAACAAAAAAAAGTGTTATGTTTGTGACAAACAATGTTCAGTAATACTAATTTTACAGTAATAAAAAGATCAATGTAAGTTGTTAATTAATATACCTGCTTCCAAAGCATCCTGTTTTTCCATATTCCCAATCAATCTATACTTGGATCCATTTAAAGTGCTTACTTCGTTCTTCTTAATACGAGTTGTCACTATACTACTTTGAAAAAACTGTTCATCATTTGGACTGGAAATAAAATAAATATGTAGGATACATGATACCTTGCCATATTATAACTATCAGTAATGTGATGCTGGATTGCTGTAATGTGATGCTAGATTGCTGTAATGTGATGCTAGATTGCTGTAATGTGATGCTAGATTGCTGTAATGTGATGCTAGATTGCTGTAATGTGATGCTAGATTGCTGTAATGTGATGCTAGATTGCTGGAATTATTTTCCTAAAGATTATGTTATGGATGTATTGCTATTATTTCTGGAAACAAGAAAGAATTTCAAATTTTGTTGTTTACAAGGACAAAGAATAACGCTCAAACCAGTGTTAGGGGCAGTCTTCAATTTTGATCATCAGGGACTTCACCTTTCATTAGTAACCTTAATCACCAAAATATATTCTACAGTAACATAGTTTGATATTAAGACATTTGCATAGAGCTTTTTTGTTTTAAATATGAACTACTTTCAGTTTGTTCTTTTTTGAATGGACCAGAGTTGGTGGAGTTACATTTTAAATAGTTTATATGAATTATTAGCCTTTAACATATATAAAATGTATGTGATTTCTAACTGAGGTATAGAACCTATATCTGGAAGTGCCTCACAGTCGTCTTTATGTTTGTATTGGTTTTCTTCAGTGTAATTGTAAGGCTTTTTTATGACAGTACAAGTTTGATTTCTTTGCCAGATTTATAATTTTATTAATTTCACTCCACGGCTCTGTTCTACAATTCACAGTATTGGCTTGCTTGTCAGTTTGCAAAGAAATCAGCTCAAATAGATTCTAGGGTCTGTCTTAAACTTGCAGAGATGTGAGAGCTTTTTCTTCTAGATAAGACTTACTTCTTTTTCCCTTCGACACAGATCCCTTTGACTTCAGGGATCGGTTTGATAATCCAGCTATATAGTTTGTATACGGAAGTGTCCGGTTCTTCATCATCTTTACATATCTGTAAATCATGGTTCTGTATCACATCACTGGAATTTGTAACCCTTTCAATTAATGCCTCCTGTATAAATTCATCTTGACGATTCATTGTCCCTACATGTGTGACCTCTTTCCTAGTCTCAACATTCACTTCTATTGGATATCTATAATCATTTGAACTGACATTTGAACTTGATTCAGGATCATGGTTTTCCTGGTTTTCAATAGAAATGCTTTCTAATTCTTTATTTGGTGATAGAAGTTTTATCTTTTTAAAAATAGCAGCAGCTGACATAGAAACTCCAGCAGAACTTCTAACTGATCTGTCTGTTAAAACTTCACTTTGAGATTCAGAAGACTCAACTGAATTGTTATAAGAAAAACTAGCACTGCTTTTATGGCCTACCCCATCCACCTCATCAAGTCTATTTAGTTTGTTATTATCTTGAATGTCGCTACGAAATGTATTGTTCTGCCAGGATGATCTACTATTGTTACTTATATCTCCATCAAAGTTGTCTTTTGAACCATTCCTTTGTATGTTTAAAGTTTCAGTGTTAGATAATTGTACAGCATTGCTCTGTCTAGGTAATTCAAGATTTGTGTAATTTGATTTCTGTAAACTCTGTTCATGAAAACTTTTAGAGGTATAAATAGCTGGAGGGGATTTAAAAGAATTTTGTGACTTCAACTGGTTAAAGATGTGACTTTTCTGTACATGTAGTGATTGTCCCTGTGTTGAAGTATTAACACTGATTCCTGATGAATTCATAAACAGATTCTGTAAAAGATTTACATGTATCAGTAATAATATAAACTTTATTATAGTCTCTATTACAGTAAATACATGTACAACAGTCTTTATTTTCATGATGAATTCTAGTTTGAAAGTGATGAAGGGAATTTGTATTAAAATTTACCAGTCATGCTGGTTTACAAGCAGGTAAAATAATCTAACCATTGTTTTTGAGTTTTTAATGAAATTATTAAAGATAGTTTAAGAAACAGGCATTAATAATAAAAAGATGTTAAAGGGAAACTTCGCAAAAAAATCAAAAATTGATATTATGTTCATTCTGTATAAAAATGCTCAAATTCAAAGATATTAAAGTTTTATTCCGCTAGATAAGCGATCACCATCGGTTTTAAATTTAGAGTGTCAATTCTCCGAGATCCGCCATCTTGTCTTCTTTCCTGATGAATAAAAACGATATGTCTATAAACCACAAAGAAACAAAACTACAGTAACCGATGTAGTCGTAATTGCGTGTCGATATCTTGTCAATCGTACGGTTGTTTAATCCGACTAACTAACTTGATACGGAAAATATTCTTACTTTTTTTTAAATACCATGGTCTGTTGTTTTTAAACTGTTGATATTGGAATTAGGTGAAAAGTCAAAGTTGAAATCATAATTAAGTGTTCCGTGAAAATTGTTTTCGAAAATCTAATTTGTTCATAATTCTTAAAAGTAATAAACTTTTTTCAAATATATTTTGATCTTCCCTCATCTGATCACCAGCATGGCTAAAGGTATTACTTCCAAAGGTATTGTGAGGGGTGTGAGGTGACACGTCCAGGTATTCAAGCGATTTCCTGTCGGGCTTGCAAGTTCATGCATCGTTTCACTTCTGCAGGTATTGATCAGTGTACACGGCTGATAACTTATAACTTATAACTTTCCATTTTGAACTATCAGATGTATAATATACAGCTCTGTCTTACTTGTCATTACTAAACACATACGCTTGTTTATAAATAACATTTCTGGTGTAAAGAATATAATTCATAAAAATATAAATAATACCCAAAAAATAAGATTTGATGAAATTAAAATCTATTTAAATATTTTTTCCAAGGGTGAATTTGGGAAAATGTAATATATAGTCATTGTCAATAGTGAAGGACAGATTGGAACAGACCAGAAATATTGATTTAAAAAAATGTACGCACTTGCAGACGATTCGTTTATACGACTGGATAGAAAGTTACGGAACAATAGCGCAATTTAAAATATATACGTGTATACATTGAACATAAGAAAAAAACATATATTTTGAATAAATAGGGGTTAAAGTGTTGTAAATAGACTAGTCCACGTATGCCAACAGTATGTAATCATTGAATGTCGATAGACTACAGTTGTATACCAAAAGAAGAAGAGAACCAATTTGATTTAAATACAGGTCGATGTATAAGTTTTGCTTTGGTTCATTGAAGCTGTGGACCTAGGAAAATCACAGATTTATATTTCAATAAGATTGTTCTCAAACAAAGGAAGGAATTCGTCATCACAATTGTTATATACGCCACTGGACGAACACTAATTATCCCCAGGGGATGTGAATATTTTGCTGGGAAACTTTTGAGTATCAAAGGTTCAAATTAATTTCGGGATTTATTTTCTTTCTTGGTGTTCAATAACAGAAAAAAGAATAAATTACTTGTTCGCTAAATAGGGGTATTCTTGTCAGATAAAAGAATTTTAGTTATATTTAAAAAATAGGGAAATATGACATTAAATTGGTTCTGTCTTTTTTTAAACATCGTTAAAACGATGTGTGTCTAAGGTGAACGCCACAAGAACCCTGTAATACTAGTACGAGAGTATAGCATGTAAACATTCCTTCTCAATAATATGGTTGTATTGGAAATCTTTTCATACAGATTGACAACTCATTGTCCGATATGCATGTAATATTTGCCACATGACGCCCATAGTTCTTTCTACCATCATCACCTTATTCTTTGATATTGCTGTAAACATCGATGGTTCACACCTAAACAAAATGGGAGTAATGAACCTTCAGAGCTTCTCCGTGTTATACACTTGTGAAATATATAGACGAAATTTCTGTATTGAAATGAACCTACATCTCACAAACAGGATTTTCAAATAACGATTTTGAGTAATCACCTTACAAACCAATATAAACGTATGGCAAGATATAACCATGAAGGAATTTAGTTTTTGTCAGACGCAAGAACTCATCACTATATCATAAACGTATACGTATATATATGCATACAGTTTCAAATATCAAGAACAAGCGGTCGATGTCGATAGTCTGTTTTCTAACTGTTCAGAGTTAGACATGTCACTTGTTCATTCTTGGAAGCCTTCATATTCCCCGTCTAACGATGGGAACTCTTTCTGATTGTGTTGACTATAAATGCGTGTATGGTAATTCTGTAGTTTATCTGTACAAGCGGTTGCATTTCCTCTCCTTTCCCAACAAACAAACGAACGAAACGCCACTAGTCTGATTTCTCTGGAGCTCATCCTCAATGGCTCTTATACGTCAGGAAACTTACATGTATACTAATAATGATTGTTTCATGAACAACGATGTATGAACGAACTATTATAAATTCGTCAATATCTGTTATGCATGACTAAAATATAACTTTTATTACAACTACTGTATTACTTATTTGGATTATTCAACATTGCACAAATATTATCATAGAATTTTTAAAAAATCCTCAAAAATTCTCAAAAAAAATAATGCCTTAGCTTAGATAATTGGTATTCTTTTCACAAAAAGTTCGTGTAAATGATTGTCAAATGAATTTAATTATGTAAGAATAAAATGTTAAAAAGAAACTAAAAAAAAATTATGCATGTTGTAGGTTGTATTTTTTTGTCAATTAAAAACTTTAAAATTGCAATAGTTTTATTAGCATTTAAACACAGCCAGCTTTGAATACAAGTTAAGAAATTCCGGTAAAGTCAATGATATCAAACAGATGTACAATGGTATAACGTCACGCACGCTGTTCCTACAACCCCGATGATTTAAAACATAATCTTAGAAATTTCCTCCGCAAAACAAAATAAAACGTTAACAAACACTAACCACTATAAAAACTGATTCAATATATGTTTTCCTTTATGTTCGTATAGCTCTTGGTCATATGCTTAGTAATATCTAGTATATTTGAGGATTAAAACAACAAAGCTATGTGAAAAAACGAATGTCCAACGTTACATTTTTGAACAACTGTTTTATCTCTTACGTACAGTGATCCTATTTCTTATTCTCTGATGTTCCCGAAACTTGGCAGAAGCAACGAAGTGTGTCAGTTCTTGGTTAAATTAAAGCCGTTTTTTTTTTGTCGAGTTTCGTTTGACTCGGTGGCTGCATATTAAGCTGGAATAAGAAAAATGTCCAATGACGTTTTTCGTTGACTTAACGGCTGAAAGGTAGTTTTATAAGAAGACATAGCTAAAAATGTCTAAAAAATGTGAGATAATTATAACATCTACCGAAAGAACAAACAGTTGCCTCATTGTTCGTGAGTTCAAAAATTGTAGATTCTATAAAACCATCTCTACACAGTCGTTTTTCAAGCGGTAGCCATTTTGTCCATGTTGATATTTCATTTGTCCAAGCACTAAATGCGGGTTTTTTACCTGATATTTCAATAAGTAATTTATAATTTACCAAAACAAAAGTTAGATACACGAAAAGAACATAAAGTCTAGATTCTCTTTTTATTAACTGCATGTTTGGGTCTTACAAGAATCAATTGCTACGAAACATTACAAAACGGTAGCCATTTTGTCCAAACGTCGAAAAACGTCGGAAAATCCAAACAAAGTTGAAACGGGTTTAGTTTCGACGTTACATGTGCAAAATTTGTTCCATTGTATATTCTCGATACTTAAAACAAATCGCGTGGGGGAATTTTGAAAAAATAGCCGGTTGTCGAAAAAAAACCACGTTGCATGTTTTCCATGAAACAGAGGTAACCGAAAGACTTATTGGAAACAGCGACAAAAACAGTTTCATTGAAGTAAAGCAACCCCGTATTATACGGACGATTCAGGAGAAGATTGGTACATTTCAAAAGCAAGCAACTTCAAATGTCTGGGAAAATAATTTTCAAGATCGGGTTTTAATAATAATTTTATTTAATGGTTATATTTCGGCAAGTTATGTGTCGAGCAAGTTTTTAATACAATTCAATTCAAATCATTAATCAAGGGTAAATATGTTTTTATTTACTTGCATCTATGCTTGCAGAGTGTCGGATATATTTGTATTAGGGTTGAATCAGGATATTAAAAATTTACAATGACAGATGGAATGCACCATGCAATTTTAGCAGCCTGCGATTAAAGTTTTGTTATAATTCATTTATTGAAAACCGTATTATTCTGTCCCATTTTTCCTTCCTTTTAGTTCATTACTTACGACAATGCAACATTTTAAGGTGAATTAAGGGTAAAAATTATTTAATCGATTTCCACAACTTGAGGTAAATAGACATAAAAAAATTAATAGAGACAGATTTATAATCAACCAACTACACAAAAAAGCAAATGCAAATTGAATAAATGTACGTCAAAAGTTTCAGAAAACTCTCTTTGACGTTTTGGTGGTGTAACGTCGTGTTGTAGGAACGTCGTGTTGTAGGAACATCGTGCGCAACGTTTATATCAAATTGGGTAATATTGCATTTAGTTTTTATTAAAGATTAAAACTACTATTTTTTGCTTCATATTTGAATCTTTACGCCAATTGCCGCTAAGAAAGTAATAAAAAATTGTTTCCTTTTATTTTTATACACTTTCGGAATTACGAATCAGAATTTTATTTTCAATTGATTTACACAATTTAATTATTGTATCTTTATTCTCATCGTGTATCAAATCTTAGTGTATTAACATCATGGCAGCATATACTCTTTCTAATCCTTTCTGTTTATCCTTTCCAAATAACAACATTTATACCTGTGTACGCTTGAACTCACACCTGCGGCTAAATAGCTACAAGGTAAACGAATTGACCTCAAGCCGAGAAATATACAGTGACCTTTACAAAATAATATACACACTCTGCTCACACATTAGTTGCATTGCAATGATTATCAAAACAATAACGGTAAATAGAATTGAAATATTTTCAGTTCAATATCAGTAAAAATGTTCAATAAATATTTTATTAAAAAAATCTCAACAATAATTAATTAAATTTATTCAAAAACATTTACTAGAGATAATTTTATAGGAGTTTAATTCAATCAATACAAAACGGTATATATATGCATATTCACTTTCGTTCATTCTTATATGGTGGTTAATAACTTCGACCATTCGTCAGCTGTGCGCTTTTAATTACGTATATTGTCGATAAGCTATAAGAGTTAAACAGATTTTATTTTTTCCCAGAATTCAATAAATCGGGCTAATACGTCACGACCCACTCGAGAATTCAACCAAAAAAGTTACAAATACTTGATTTTCTCCGTTATTAGAAGGAATATAAATTTAAAACTTTGCAAATGTGTTTTTTATGTTAAGATGAACATGATTAGATGATAAGTAAAAAATCGCGGAATTTCCCTTTAAAACTTATGATCTGAAGACAAATTACATGTTTCAATAAGTTGAAACTTTAGAAATGTTGTACTTTTGCAACTGTTGGACAATCCGTAGTAAGATGAGTTTAATTATTGTACTACTAATGTATTGTGATTGTGGGATTTAGTTTTTTAAGAGTTTGCCTTAGTGTTGAAAGTTGCAGCATTGACTTAACAATTTCCTTGAGGCAAAAAAAAAATGATTAAGTTGATTTTTTTAATAACTTGATTGAATGATATATATTTTGAATATATCCATTTCTCATTTGCCAAATCACAGTAGTTACAAATGTATCTGTGTATACCTTAGGAACTGGACTTCTTTGATACAACTCTTCAAACATATCTGGAGGTCCTTTGTTTGGATTTATTCTAGCCTTTATGAAACTCATCTGAAACAAAAAATAATTAATTCTCTAAATTTATTATAACTACAAAATATATTTTGCAAAGGACAGTGTGTTTACTCTAAAAGAAATTTCATAATCCACACAACTCTTGAAACAACAAATTCAGGTTATCTATCATATGCATACATTTTTCAATATTCAATCCTTTGCATGCAATTTGTAGATCTACATGGATGTATGAAGGACCAGAAGGGGGATTTTGCACTCACAATATTAGTCAATGTTTTTAACTTGTAGAAAGGAATGCAGGAGTTTTGAAAGTCAAGATATTTTTTAAACTGTCCTGTCTATGTAACATGTTTAATATTACATTGATGATCAGTATACTGTTTCGTGATTAATTTTCGAGCACAGTTTAAAGATAGCTACATGTATGTACAGATAATTTTACTATGATTTGGTTTTTCATCATTCCATATAGCATTGCATTGAACATCCCTTCATGACTTGCAGAGTCTGGGTCCTTTGCCCAAAATCATTAATTTTGCTTTCATTAGTGTACTTATGTAAATAAATAGCTACACGTAAATGATGTTTCAAATAAAGAAAAATAATTTTCTGTTGTTTTGAAATAAAATAAAGTGGCATTATAAAAACGTAAACAAGTTTTCCTTTATAAATTAACTTGGCAAGATGGATAATGAATATTGATGACCAAAGACTTGTAAAAAATAGATAGGCAAAAGGTTCCAAACAGCTATCAAACATGTAACTAACTGGAAATTATAGTTAATGTATCTTTCATTTTTTCTTTAAAAATCTTCATTGTTTTACCAATAAACTGTAAATAAATTAATAATAATCATTATCTAATCAAAACACATAATATATCCTATAAAAAATTAATTATGTTATTCATAACATATAAATGATTTGATATTAACATCTTAAAGCATCTCATAATTTGACCGTTATAAAAATAAAAATTTGGTACAAATGGACACAAGGAGCAAATAAACAGATCAATGTACTAAATTACAGTGGTCTACTGTGTCTTATACATTATTATTAATATATGAAGTGTAATGTGTAGTTTGCAAATTGGCCACTGAATTAATTCAATTATGTGTTTTGGGAGTAAACAGCACAGGCACTTGTTACTATCCATGGGAAGACCCACTATCAACATTCATTTACCAGGAGGTATCCAACTACTTTTTTCACCTTTCCACTTAAAACCCTTAATCCCCAAGTGGTCAATACTGGCAAATACTGATCAATTGAAATTTTCATGGTTGTTTCTACTATTGATTGAAGTAAAATCTTGATCAAAAGACAAATATAATGTGTCAGCTTATAAAATTGATGAATTTGATATCTTTTATTCATTTATAACACTTATTCTTACTGATTTAAAATTTAGTTTTTATGAATTATGATATTGCATACTTAAGAATTTACAAATTTTATATTTTATTTCTACATGTTTGAATCAATATATTTTTATTCAAAATGTATGATTTTACAGGTAATTAAAATTAAAGGTAAATAAAACTACAGGTAAATGAAGTTACATGGGTCTTTTTATCTATCACCTGGCATTGCTAGGTGTGAAAATTCAATTACAAAAACAACAGCCTCCAATAAAAGTTGACAGTACATGGGTTGAAAGTAATAAAATTGATATATATGAAGACTCCCTTGAACAATAAATCATTTCCTGTCTATAGCTATTTAACTGTGAGATTAAAACCTTCTTCATGCTGCAAGGGAATGGAAATTTAAAGCAGGGACACAAAGTTTTTATCTTTTATTATAATATTATGTACACATTTATCAATGTCAATCCCTGTTTGAATTACCATAGAATTAGAAATGAAAGCATTAAAATTGATATGGACACTTTCTTTATAAATTAATTATTAATTGTAATCATAATTGACCAAGTAAATAGTGTTTTTTATAGTAATGACCACTCAAAATTCCAATCGACCAGTATTTGCCTGTATTTCCCAGTATTTCCCGGTAGTACTGGTATTGACCACTTTTTTGCCAACCTTGATCTGACGCCACAATGGATAAGTGATTGTTGTATGAGTCAATAGTTTTAAATAATTGTTTGATATGAAAAAACATTACCTGATAACAGTGTTTCCTTGTTTACATTGAACATGACGTCATAACTTAAAAAACATCACAACTAAATCCCTCACTTTATACTAATTTGGCCTTTTTTAACATTTTTGGATTCGAGCGTCACTGATGAGTCTTTTGTAGACGAAACGCGCATCTGGCATGTATGTAGGATTTTATGTCCAAGAACAAGGGAAAATTTTTACAACAGGAGACACTATTTTATGGTTTACAAATGTGATATCTTGTCCCGTGAACGAAATTTCACAGATGAACCGTGAAATATAGTTCAAGAAGACACAATTTCATGGGACACTTTTTTGGCTTACATATATACTCAATTTAGTTCTGGTATCTATGATGAGTTTATTTACAACAGAACCAATATTAGTCCGAGATTACTCTGACGTCCATATCAAAAAGTGGGTATTTGTCCACCCAAAATAGATGCGCTGCTTCCTCGCTTCTGGAGCCGACTGAGGGCCTTGGAATTATATAACTAGCATTTAGTTCCGACCACGATAACAATCGGCAGCTCTCGGACATTTAGGTAACTTGCAGCGTAAATGAATGAGGTGTTACATTATGGTCATTTGCACTGTTTTCTTGTGGTCACATGATAATCTTTGAAAATGAAAGGCAACATGGAGAAATCATGGGTCTCTGTGAAAAATGTTAAAATATAGAAAAATAAAGATTTGGCAGGTACATTTGTAGGTAAAACTTACATAAATGAAGAGATAAATGAAAACTGAAGAGATTGGTGCCCGATTTATATAATTCCAAGGCCCTCAGGTTGGCTCCAGAAGCGAGGAAGCAGCACATCTACAGTACCCTTCAAGAGGACCAACTCTCCCACACCCTACACCGAGGAAAATGTCGGAGCCACTCCAGAAAACTCCAATATTCCTCCCAAAATGTTGGGAGGAATTTGAGAGTAATCTCTCCCAAAATCAGGTAAATATTTAGTGTGATTACGAGCTCACTCTCTACACCGTAGAATTAATTTCCCTTATTCTACTTTGATCTCTACCGGCAGAAGACTGAATGGGTAATTGAATTACCTGACAGGTAAAGGTTGAAGTAATAAAGAATTATATTTCCGGTCTACTGTATCAGTTTAAGTGTCAAACAGGTGTATAATTTTAATTGTCTTTTATTCTTATTAAATTTAATTTGTGGTAATAAAAACTTAAGTCAAAATATTTTCGTATTTTTTGTTAGCCCATCTAAAAATATCTTAACCTTAATGTACTTGCTTTAAAAAAAAAACGATTACAAAATATAGTGGACTATGTGAAAAAACAAATATTCTACTTCAAAGTTAGTCTTTATTTAAAAATTATATGTTTAAAAGTTTGGTATATGCAATTTAAATGGAAAATTTATTCACCATTCATTAGGCATAATAATAGCCCCATAATAATTGTGTAAATCTACGGCCTTTTTTTTACAATTATCTAATTGCTGGAATGAATAAAAGATTTATAAGCAAAATGTTGTTGTTAATTCTTTCAATTGTATTTAAGTTTTATAAAAAATGAAAACTACTTAATTTTGGCCTCGATGTCTTCACCAGTAAATTAATAGTTTATTTACGAAATGAACATACTTGTGTAAAAATAACCGAAAACTTTCGCTTAATAAATCTGAGCAGTTTAAAGAAAATTATAAAATTACGTGTCTGAAAGTTTTTATATTCAAGTAAAAAGGAAAATATTATTCACCATTCGTTATGCTTAATAATTACGGCATTTTTCATTTACGATTTGTTGGCAGTACAGTAGGATAATAATACATTTCGGTTACAACAGGAATACTTCTACAGCTGCATTAATTCTTCTTTGTATAATTAATATCTATTTTCGCACAATGAATGTAAATTTGTGTATTTTAAACAAAAGATTTTAAAAACAATTATTTGCGTGCGAAGACAATTCCACGATACACATCTCAGTTATCAACAGTTTGGGTTGAACTTGAACTTGACTTACTTAACAATGTTAAATGCTAAAAATAATTAACATCAATTTTATCCACAGCACGAGTTTTTTAAAGGGCGGGAAAAAATATCGTGTACTAGAAAACTCAGGTGACCTTTCTAGATGACCGTGAATTTGAATGTCAATGTTTTATATTTCAAACAAGAGGCTCTCAAGAGCCTGAATCGCTCACCTGAATTTTTTTGGTTTAATCTCTCATCAATGATTATTTTGGCTTTTCAATTTATTTAAATGTTCTTTGAATCGTCCTATTTTCTTCAACAGCAAAAAAAAATCATTTTCTCCTATGTTCTATTTTAGCCATAGGAGCTATTTTTCTTGACATACAAGGAAATGAAATATAAAATTTATACTAGATACTCTGAAACTCTGAAACTCATTTAGCCTAAGTTTGGCTGAAATTGATACAGCAGTTTCAAAAGAGAAGATTTTTTAAAGTAAGTCAACATGATGAACAAATTGTGAAAAAAGTCTTTAAAGGGCAATAACTCCTAAAGAGGTCAATTGACAATTTGGTCAAATTGACTTATTTGTAGATCTTACTTTGCTGATCATTTTTGCTGTTTACAGTTTATCTTTATCTATAATAATATTCAAGATAATGACCAAAAACTGCAAAATTTCCTTAAAATTACCAATTAAGTGGCAGCAACCCAACAATTGGATGTTTGATTCATCTGAAAATTTCAGGGCTGATAGATATTGACCTAATGAACATTTTTACTCCATGTCAGATTTGCTCTTAATGCTTTCGTTTTTGAGATATAAGCCAAAAACTGCATTTGACCCCTATGTTCTATTTTAAGTAACGGCGGCCATGTTTTTTGACGGATCAAAAATCAAAGCACACACTTTGTGCAGGATAATCTAAGGAACAACCATGCTAAGTTTTAACCAAATCCATTCAGTAGTTTCAGAGGAGAAGATTTTTTAAAGTTAGCAAATATGATGAACAAATTGTGAAAAATTGTCATTAAAGGACAATAACCCCTTAAGGGGTCAATTGACAATTTTGGTAATATTAACTTATTTGTAGATCTTACTATGCTGATCTTTTTTGCTGTTTACAGTTTATCTTTATCTATAATAATATTCAAGATAATGACCAAAAACTGCAAAATTTCCTTAAAATTACCAATTAAGTGGCAGCAACCCAACAATGGTTTGTTTGATTCATCTGAAAATTTCAGGGCTGATAGATCTTGACCTAGTGAACATTTTTACCCACGTCAGATTTGCTCTAAATGCTTTCGTTTTTGAGATATAAGCCAAAAACTGCATTTGACCCCTATGTTCTATTTTAAGTTACGGCGGCCATGTTTTTGACGGATCAAAAATCGAAGCGCACATTTTGTGCAGGATATACTAAGGAACAATCATGTTAAGTTTCATTCAAATCCATTCAGTAGTTTCAGAGGAGAAGATGTTTGAAAAATTGTTAACGACGACAGACGACGACGACGACGTACGCCAAGTGATGAGAAAAGCTCACATGGCCTTTTAGGCCAAGTGAGCTAAAAAGGAAGTAGCCTGAACATTAGTTATATGTCCATGGTCAATAATATAAATTACGGTTGATGAAATATTAAAATTATGATGGAAATTGTCCGGGTGAATAATTGTATTCAAATGACAATACATGTAATACGATAAAGAACTGCCAATTGTAGGCGTTTGGGAAATTTTGAAAATAAAATGATGACTGATTTAACTGGAATAGAATATTATGATGGGCAATTTTGAGGTTTGATATTAATTGAAGGATAAGTGACCTATCGCATAGCGATAAGCGGATTACTTATCATCACAACTTTTAACATCTTTTGTAAACGTATACTGATTGAGCGTCATAAACTTGTCAAACGCATGAAGGCCGGTAGAATTATAGTACTTTAAAGTGAAAATAGTTTTACACTTTCCAAATTTAAATGACAAATTGATATAAATACTTTCGTCAATTTGAAACCCCTTCTGTAATATGCGAAAATGAAGAGCGCTATCAATATAACTTGGAAGTTATTTCCTTTGTTCAACAGAGCTGTCATTTTACAGTTTCTGTTCGTAATTTAAATTATTCTAGTCTGTATAAATGTACCGAGATTGTGAAACATAATATTTTACATTGCTCACAAAATTAAGTTTACTTGATGATCCGATGAATCATGTTACCGAAAAAACAACATGATTTTATTAGCCAGTTGATTTTTTAAATAATGAACAATTAATACGCCGATATTGCTTTAATATTGAATGAGTTATAAAAGATACTAATTGTGGCAAAATCGTCTTTGTTGAAAGAACACAATGTATGACCTGACGGCATTGTAATAGAAACACAAAATAACAAGTATTTTCTTCATACTTTTTCGTATGTACATTTATTTTCAAAGCTAATGGCATAGGACAAAAACATATAAGATAATAATTATCTTATTCTAAATGATATTGTCACATCTTTATCTGTCAAAGAAAGAAAAACATTTTCAATATTTAATACCGTGATTTTACAGCACACCTGTGCAACCAAGATCGATTAAATGTTCATAGGTAAATTATCTGGGTATTCCGATTATGTTGTCTTGCGTCGTTAATTTTTAGTACTTCTGATGGGCAATAAACCAATTAACAGCCACACGTGTTGGGAGAGAATCTTTGGAGGATTTTAGGAGTGAAATCCGCGGTTCTCGGTGTGATTCCTAGAAACACGGAAATCGAAAAAAAACAAATGGAATCGATATTTTTTAAGGGTACTGTATTTTGGGTGGGCAAATACCCACTTTTTGATATGGAACGAGCTCTGACGTCCCACAGCCCCAGCTTGTCTGTCTAAACAGACGTCGGACGTCAGAGTAATCTCAGAAACGTTACAATATTTCCGTTTCTTTTTATCAACATGTTTGAATTTTTGAAAATAAAAAATAATAAATACTTCGTCCCCATTCACAGGTAATGCCTGCCTCATATTACATGTATAACAGCCTTTTGAAGCGCAGGCACTTGTTTCTGTCAACATGGGGTTTACTATCCATACCAGTACAAATACTGGTATGGATAGTAAACCCAATATTGACAGAAACAAGTGCCTGTGTTTTGAACTGTTGAAGACCTCATTATAATTTATTTGGACTAGCGAACTGACCTGATACCTGTAAAGGCTAATTACATATCACATATTTCTCAGTTTCTTCAACCTTACCTTTTATTTATTTGATGGGCTAACCATTCAATGCCTCTGGTGATTTTATCTTGTTATGTTTTCAAAAATATTGTGTGTGCATTTTTTGTTTTGATAAAACCGCCTTAAAACCGGAAAATTGTTTGGTCAGTGAAATGTTTTAAGTGTGGTACTATTAAATAGTGATAATTTCAAGCGCCGAGGAGACTTATTACAATTCAAGAAAATAATATACAAAACGAATAATCTGTATTTGCTCCCTGAGACTACTATAACACTGTGTTATGATAGTCTCAGTCATTCCTTCGGATTTAGCAGAAAGCAAAAGCAGATTGTGTTTGAAAATATATTTCAAATTATATTACTTCATATTAAAAAAAATGACAATTAACAAATTTTGAAAATTAAAATTCGTTTTGTTAGGTTTTTTTTCCTGAAACAATATTATTTTGGTGTTGCACTTCAGTCTGACTTGTCAGTTGCATCCTTCGAAATAAACACTTTAGACAATGGCACTTTCCAATGAAGAAGTGGCAAAAGCGTGCATGGAGCCTGACGAATCAACCAAGGTAACTTTAGATTTATGTTGTCGAAAGACAGCGTATAATTATCCATAAACAACAATTTCTTTTTTAGCTCTGTATCTGTATTTCCCACTTCTGTTATTAGGATGGGTACGTCACAGATTCCTTTCGGCTATTATGTGACGGGTTGGTCTGCGCACAATTAGTCGCGCTTGCTGAGGAGTGCTGATTTAAACTCCTCGGTAGTAGTGGCGCACACTACTGAGTCCTCCAGATGGTTCCAGTTTATTGCAGTGCGCACAAAAATAGAGTTCTTGTACTGTTCTGTCTTACTAGTTGGAACTATGACCGCACGTTTGTTGTTACGGACTTGGTGGTCTATAATGTTTTTTGTTACAAAGTTATTATATGTTGTTGCTTTGATTTGTCTCTTTGGTCTATGAAATTGGATCAAATCGTCGGGAGGAAGCGCTGGTATCTTCCCCTCAACCACTTTGAAAAAGAAGATCAGTCGTTGTTGTTGGCGTCTTGATTGTAATGACGGAAGCTGAAGTTCTTTTAGCATTTTTGTCATACATCCTTCCTCTCTTGATTTGTAGTCTTTGGTAATGAATCTAGCACCTCTCTTTTGTATGGATTCTAGTTTGTCAATGTCTTTTTGGGTATATGGGTCCCAAATAATTGATCCATACTCCATTATTGATCGTATGAGAGCTATATATGCGGTTTTACGGCATTCCATAGGACAGTGTTGTAGGTTCCTTCTAAGGAAGCCTAGGGTAGAACTGGCTTTGTTACACGTATTTGTTATTTGTTCTTTCCATTTAAGATCTTCTTGTATTTGGAGTCCTAGGTATGGGTTGGATGACACTTGTTCAAGCGTGTGGTTGTTAAGGTTGTAAAAACGCTGACTTTTACTTTTCAGGCTAAGCATATAGCATTTTTTGGCGTTGAAGCGCATACCCCAGTCGTTGGCCCATTTTTCTAGTGATTTGAGATCCTCTTGTAGTTTATTATGGTCATTTTGGTTTTTGATTTCCCGGTAGAGCAAACAGTCGTCTGCAAATAGTCGTACTGATGAGTTTACTGCATCTGGGAGATCATTTATGTGACACAGGAAGAGGATGGGTCCTAGTACCGTTCCTTGGGGGACTCCGGATTCAACTGAAGCATTACTCGAGTTTTCTCCATCAAGTTGTACTCGCATTTTTCTTTCGGTTAGGAATGAAGTTAGCCATTTGTGGATATTTCCTCTAATTCCATATTGGTCTATTTTGTGCAAGAGTCTATCATGAGGTACTGTGTCGAACGCTTTTGAAAAATCCAGAATCGCAATATCTACTTGGTTTCCTTTATCGTAGGATTGTAGCATATCATGGATTGTAATGGCAAGTTGGGTCTCACAGGAATATCCAGATCTAAAGCCGTGGTTTAGTGATGTTAATACATTATGTTTTTCCAGATGTTTGAGTATATGACGGCATATGATGTGCTCAAGAAGTTTACATGGTACTGATGTCAATGAGACTGGCCTGTAGTTTTCGGCCGCTCATCAGGTTCACCTGTCCTGCTATGAAGCCAGCAAAGGTTTTGTGTACTTGTGAGCCTTGGTATCATTTTTTTTGTCCTGGAATGCTTAATGTTAAGAGGGAATCCTGTATCCCACTTCTTGTTGTCATTATATCGCATGAAATTTCCCTTGTCCTGACATCAGGAGTTTGAAATCCTATCAATATTAATAAAGGGGGTAAAAATATACCAAAGTCGACTATCACTGTAGAGTTTCTCTCGAAGAGAGAATCGAGAGAAGCTTGACTGTGATAGTCGACTTTGGTATATTGTTACCCCCTTATTGAAGAGAGAAGCGATAGAAGCTCTTCTGTGACAGTCGACTTTGGTATATTTTTACACCCTTATTGCGAGAGAAGCTCTACTGTGATACAAAATGTAGTAGACTTTGGTAAGCGTATAATTATCCATAAACAACAATTTCTTTTTTAGCTCATCAGGTTCACCTGTCCTGCTATGAAGCCAGCAAAGGTTTTGTGTACTTGTGAGCCTTGGTATCATTTTTTTTTGTCCTGGAATGCTTAATGTTAAAAGGGAATCCTGTATCCCACTTCTTGTTGTCATTATATCGCATGAAATTTCCCTTGTCCTGACATCAGGAGTTTGAAATCCTATCAATATTAATAAAGGGGGTAAAAATATACCAAAGTCGACTATCACTGTAGAGTTTCTCTCGAAGAGAGAATCGAGAGAAGCTTGACTGTGATAGTCGACTTTGGTATATTGTTACCCCCTTATTGAAGAGAGAAGCGATAGAAGCTCTTCTGTGACAGTCGACTTTGGTATATTTTTACACCCTTATTGCGAGAGAAGCTCTACTGTGATACAAAATGTAGTAGACTTTGGTAAGCGTATAATTATCCATAAACAACAATTTCTTTTTTAGCTCATCAGGTTCACCTGTCCTGCTATGAAGCCAGCAAAGGTTTTGTGTACTTGTGAGCCTTGGTATCATTTTTTTTTGTCCTGGAATGCTTAATGTTAAAAGGGAATCCTGTATCCCACTTCTTGTTGTCATTATATCGCATGAAATTTCCCTTGTCCTGACATCAGGAGTTTGAAATCCTATCAATATTAATAAAGGGGGTAAAAATATACCAAAGTCGACTATCACTGTAGAGTTTCTCTCGAAGAGAGAATCGAGAGAAGCTTGACTGTGATAGTCGACTTTGGTATATTGTTACCCCCTTATTGAAGAGAGAAGCGATAGAAGCTCTTCTGTGACAGTCGACTTTGGTATATTTTTACACCCTTATTGCGAGAGAAGCTCTACTGTGATACAAAATGTAGTAGACTTTGGTATATTTTTACCCCCTTATTGATAGGATTTCAAACTCCTGTGTCCCGACGTACTTGTTTCCTGCCTAGTCCAAATAATTATGACGTCTGGCAATGCTATTTTATTTTTTTTCTGGGATGTCGTCAATGTGGGATAAAAAAAAAAGTCAAAATAGAAAAATACCCACAGCAGACGACATGATTATATTGATCTGAACTAGTTTCCTGCCTTACTTTGTTTCCTGTTTTCTCCTCACTTAATTATTCAACTTTCATGTGTCAGCCAATCATGTGTCAAGCTTAAATCCCCACTTTCAAATCACTTTGCATTTCCTGAAATTTTGGTAAATTGTTTATATCTATTGACTATTGTTGTAAGCTCCCATTTAAGTTTTTATAAACTTTAGTTTTCAAACAGTATCTTGAAGTGCTTTGAACAATTTTTATTAGACTTTAGTGACTGATTTATATCTATATGTCTATAAAGGTAACCTCCATCCTGTTATTTTTTTTAAAATTTCTGATATGACATTGAGAAGTTATTGAACTTAATTCTTTGAAAACACGACAGCCGGACAGGTACATCATGCGCTTATGGCTCAGTTGTTTATTTTTAGCTCACCTGGCCCAAAGGGCCAAGTGAGCTTTTCTCATCACTTGGCGTCCGTCGTCCGGCGTTAGCTTTTACAAAAATCTTCTCCTCTGAAACTACTGGGCCAAATCAAACCAAACTTGGCCACAATCATCATTGGGGTATCTAGTTTAAAAAATGTGTGGCGTGACCCGGTCAACCAACCAAGATGGCCACCACGGCTAAAAATAGAACATAGGGGTAAAATGCAGTTTTTGGCTTATAACTCAAAAACCAAAGCATTTAGAGCAAATCTGACATGTGGTAAAAATGTTAATCTGGTTAAGATCTATCTGCCCTGAAATTTTCAGATAAATCGGTCAATCGGTTGTTGGGTTGGTAATTTTGAGGAAATTTTGCTGTTTTTGGTTATTATTAGCTCACCTGGCCCTTCGGGCCAAGTGAGCTTTTCTCATCACTTGCCGTCCGGGGTCGTCCTGCGTCCGTCGTCCGTCGTCGTTAACTTTTACAAAAATCTTCTCCTCTGAAACTGCTGGGCCAAATTAATCCAAACTTGGCCATAATCATCATTGGGGTATGTAGTTTAAAAATTGTGTGGCATGACCCCGCCAACCAACCAAGATGGCCGCCACGGCTAAAAATAGAACATAGGGGTAAAATGCAGTTTTTGGCTTATAACTCAAAAACCAAACCATTTACATGTAGAGCAAATCTGACATGGGGTAAAAGTATTCATCAGGTCAACATCTAACTGCCCTGAAATTTTCAGATGAATCGGACAACCCGTTGTTGGGTTGCTGCCCCTGAATTTTGTAATTTTAGGGAAATTTTGCTGTTTTTAGCTCACCTGACCTGAAAGGTCAAGTGAGCTTTTCTCATCACTTGGCGTCCGTCGTCCTGCGTCCGTCGTCCGTAAACTTTTACAAAAATCTTCTCCTCTGAAACTACTGGGCCAAATGTTACCAAACTTGGCCACAATCATCCTTGGGGTATCTAGTTTAAAAAATGTGTCCGATGACCTGGCCATCCAACCAAGATGGCCGCCATGGCTAAAAATAGAACACAGGGGTAAAATGTATATTTTGGCTTATATCTTTGAAACCAAAACATTTAGAGCAAATCTGACAGGGGTAAAATTGTTAATCAGGTCAAGATCTATCTGCCGTAGAATTTTCAGATGAATTGGACAACCCGTTGTTAGGTTGCTGCCCCTGAATTGGTTATTTTAAGGAAATTTTGCAGTTTTTGGTTATTATCTTGAATACTATTATAGATAGAGATAAACTGTAAACAGCAATAATGTTCGGCAAAGTAAAACCTACAAATAAGTCAACATGACCAAAATTGTCAGTCAACCCCTTAAGGAGTTATTGCCCTTTATAGTCAATTTTTAACAAATTTTCGTCAGTTTTTGTAACTTGTACAAAAATCTTCTTCTCTGAAACTACATGGCCAAATTAAACCAAACTTGGCAATTTTTCATTGTGGTATATAGTTTGAAAAATGTGTCCTATGACACCGCCTACCAAACAAAATGGCCGACATGGCTAAAATTAGAACATAGTGGTAAAATGAAGTTTTTGATTTATATCTTTAAAACTAAGACATTTAGGGCAAATCTTTCAAGATTTAAATGTCCATCAGAATAAGATCTATCCCCTCGCAAATTTTCAGATGAATCTGACAACTTGTTATTGGGTTGCTGCCCTAAAATTGGTAATTTTAAGGAAATTTTGCAGTTTTTGGTTATTATCTTGAATACTATTATAGATAGAGATAAACTGTAAACAGCAATTTTGTTCAGCAAAGTAGGATCTACAAATAAATCAACATGATAAAAATTGTAAGAGTACCCCTTAAGGAGTTATTGCCCTTTATAGTCAATTTTGAACAAATTTTCGTCATTTTTGTAATGTACAAAAATCTTATTTTCTAAAACTATGGGCCATATTAAACTAAACATGGCCACAATCATCACTATGGTATCTATTTTAAAAAAGTGTCTAATGACCCCACCTACCAACCAAGATGACCGACATCAGTAAATACAGTAACAGGTGAGCGACACAGGCTCTTGAGAGCCTCTAGTTTGTTATTATCTTGAATATTATTATAGATAGAGATAAACTGTTAACAGCAATAATGTTCAGCAAAGTAAGATCTACAAATAAGTCGCATGACCAAAATGGTCAGTTGACCCGTTTAGGAGTTATTGCCCTTTATAGTCAATTTTTAACCATTTTTCGTAAATTAAAGTAATCTTTTACAAAAATCTTCTCCTCTGAAACTTTCAGGCCAAATTTAAACAAACTTGGCCTCAATCATCATTGGGGTATCTAGTTTAAAAACTGTGTGGCGTGACCCGGCCAACCAACCTAGATGGCCGCCATGGCTAAAAATAGAATATAGGGGTAAAATGCAGTTTTTGGCTTATAACTCAAAAACCAAATCATTTAGAGCAAATCTAACAGGGAGTAAAATTGTTAATCAGGTCAAGATCTATCTGCCATGAAACTTTCAGATGGATCAGACAAAGTGCTGTTAGATTGCTGCCCCTGAATTAGTCATTTTAAGGAAATTTTGCCTTTTTAGCTCACCTGGCCCAAAGGGCCAAGTGAGCTTTTCTCATCACTTGGCGTCCGGCGTCCGTCGTCCGTCGTCCGTCGTCTGTCGTCTGTCGTCCGTCGTCCGTCGTCGTCCGGCGTTAGCTTTTACAAAAATCTTCTCCTCTGAAACTACTGGGCCAAATCAAACCAAACTTGGCCACAATCATCATTGGGGTATCTAGTTTAAAAAATGTGTGGCGTGACCCGGTCATCCAACCAAGATGGCCGCCACGGCTAAAAATAGAACATAGGGGTAAAATGCAGTTTTTGGCTTATAACTCAAAAACCAAAGCATTTAGAGGAAATCTGACATGGTAAAAATGTTTATCAGGTCAAGAACTATCTGCCCTAAAATTTTCAGATGAATCGGTCAACCTGTTGTTGGGTTGCTGCCCCTGAATTGGTAATTTTGAGGAAATTTTGCTGTTTTTGGTTATTATCTTGAATATTATTATAGATAGAGATAAACTGTAGACAGCAATAATGTTCAGCAAAGTTAGATTTACAAATAAGTCAACATGACCGAAATGGTCAGTTGACCCCTTTAGGAGTTATTGCCCTTTATAGTCAATTTTTAACCATTTTTCATAAATCTAAGTAATCTTTTACAAAAATCTTCTCCTGAAACTACTGAGCCAAATTAATCCAAACTTGGCCACAATCATCTTTGGGGTATCTAGTTTAAAAAATGTGTGGCGTGACCCGGTCAACCAACCAAGATGGCCGCCACGGCTAAAAATAGAACATAGGGGTAAAATGCAGTTTTTGGCTTATAACTCAAAAACCAAAGCATTTTGAGGAAATTTGACATGGGATAAAAATGTTTATCAGGTCAAGATCTATCTGCCCTGAAATTTTCAGATGAATCGGTCAACCTGTTGTTGGGTTGCTGCCCCTGAATTGGTAATTTTGAGGAAATTTTGCTGTTTTTTGGTTATTATCTTGAATATTATTATAGATAGAAATAAACTGTAAACATCAATAATGTTCAGCAAAGTTAGATTTACAAATAAGTCAACATGACCGAAATGGTCAGTTGACCCCTTTAGGAGTTATTGCCCTTTATAGTCAACTTTTAACCATTTTTCATAAATCTAAGTAATCTTTTACAAAAATCTTCTCCTCTGAAACTACTGAGCCAAATTAATCCAAACTTGGCCACAATCATCTTTGGGGTATCTAGTTTGAAAATTGTGTCCGATGACCTGGCCATTCAACCAAGATGGACGCCACGGCTAAAAATAGAACAGGGGTAAAATGTAGATTTTGGCTTATAACTCTGAAACCAAAGCATTTAGAGCAAATCTGACAAGAAGTTAATATGTTAATCAAGTCAATATCTATTTGCCCTGAAATTTTCACATGAATTGGACAATCGGTTGTTGGCTTGCTGCCCTCCAATTGGTAATTTTTAAAGAAATTTTGCCGTTTTTGGTTATTATCTTGAATACTATTATAGATAGAGATAAACTGTAAACAGCAATAATGTTCAGCAAAGTAAGATCTACAAATAAGTCAACATGACCTAAATGGTCAATTGACCCCTTAAGGAGTTATTGCCCTTTATAGTCAATTTTTAACAATTTTCATTAATTCGGTAAATTTATGTAAAATTTTACCAAATATTTTTCTCTGTTACTAATGGGCAAGGTTCATTATAGATATAATTGTAAGAAGCAAGAACGTTCAGTAAAGTAAGAACTTCAAACACATCACCATCACCAAAATACAATTTTGTCATGAATCCATTTGTGTCCTTTGTTTAATATGCACATAGACCAAGGTGAGCGACACAGGCTCTTTAGAGCCTCTAGTTTTGTTATTATCTTGAATATTATTATAGATAGAGATAAACTGTAAACAGCAATAATGTTTAGCAAAGTAAGATCTACAAATAAGTCGCATGACCAAAATGGTCAGTTGACCCCTTCAGGAGTTATTGCTCTTTATAGTCAATTTTTAACCATTTTTCGTAAATCTTGGTAATCTTTTACAAAAATCTTCTCCTCTGAAACTATCAGGCCAAATTTAAACAAACTTGGCCTCAATCATCATTGGGGTATCTAGTTTAAAAACTGTGTGGCGTGACCCGGCCAACCAACCTAGATGGCCGCCATGGCTAAAAATAGAATATAGGGGTAAAATGCAGTTTTTGGCTTATAACTCAAAAACCAAATCATTTAGAGCAAATCTAACAGGGAGTAAAATTGTTTATCAGGTCAAGATCTATCTGCCATGAAATTTTCAGATGGATCGGACAAAGTGCTGTTAGATTGCTGCCCCTGAATTAGTCATTTTTTTAGGAAATTTTGCCTTTTTTTGTTATTATCTTGAATATTATTATAGATAGAGATAAACTGTAAAGAGCAACAATGTACAGCAAAGTAAGACCTTAAAATAAGTCAACATGATCTAAATGGTCAATTGACCCCATAAGGAGTTATTGCCCTTTATAGTTAATTTTTAACAATTTTCATAAAATTTGTAAATTTTCAGATGAATCGGTCAATCGGTTGTTGGGTTGCTGCCCCTGAATTGGTAATTTTGAGGAAATTTTGCTGTTTTTGGTAATTATTAGCTCACCTGGCCCGAAGGGCCAAGTGAGCTTTTCTCATCACTTGGCTTCCGGCGTCGTCCAGCGTCGTCCGTTGTCCTGCGTCCGTCGTCGTTAACTTTTACAAAAATCTTCTCCTCTGAAACTGCTGGGCCAAATTAATCCAAACTTGGCCATAATCATCATTGGGGTATCTAGTTTAAAAATTGTGTGGCGTGACCCCGCCAACCAACCAAGATGGCCGCCACGGCTAAAAATAGAACATAGGGGTAAAATGCAGTTTTTGGCTTATAACTCAAAAACCAAACCATTTAGAGCAAATCTGACATGGGGTTAAAATATTCATCAGGTCAACATCTAACTGCCCTGAAATTTTCAGATGAATCGGACAACCCGTTGTTGGGTTGCTGCTCCTGAATTTTGTAATTTTAGGGAAATTTTGCTGTTTTTTGTTATTATCTTGAATATTATTATAGATAGAGATAAACTGTAAACAGCAACAATGTACAGCAAAGTAAGACCTTAAAATAAGTCAATATGATCTAAATGGTCAATTGACCCCATAAGGAGTTATTGCCCTTTATAGTTAATTTTTAACAATTTTCATAAAATTTGTAAATTTTCAGATGAATCGGTCAATCGGTTGTTGGGTTGCTGCCCCTGAATTGGTAATTTTGAGGAAATTTTGCTGTTTTTGGTAATTATTAGCTCACCTGGCCCGAAGGGCCAAGTGAGCTTTTCTCATCACTTGGCTTCCGGCGTCGTCCGGCGTCGTCCGTTGTCCTGCGTCCGTCGTCGTTAACTTTTACAAAAATCTTCTCCTCTGAAACTGCTGGGCCAAATTAATCCAAACTTGGCCATAATCATCATTAGGGTATCTAGTTTAAAAATTGTGTGGTGTGACCCCGCCAACCAACCAAGATGGCCGCCACGGCTAAAAATAGAACATAGGGGTAAAATGCAGTTTTTGGCTTATAACTCAAAAACCAAACCATTTAGAGCAAATCTGACATGGGGTTAAAATATTCATCAGGTCAACATCTAACTGCCCTGAAATTTTCAGATGAATCGGACAACCCGTTGTTGGGTTGCTGCTCCTGAATTTTGTAATTTTAGGGAAATTTTGCTGTTTTTTGTTATTATCTTGAATATTATTATAGATAGAGATAAACTGTAAACAGCAATAATGTTCAGCAAAGTAAGATCTACAAATAAGTCGCATGACCAAAATGGTCAGTTGACCCGTTTAGGAGTTATTGCCCTTTATAGTCAATTTTTAACCATTTTTCGTAAATTAAAGTAATCTTTTACAAAAATCTTCTCCTCGGAAACTACTGGGCCAAATTAATCCAAACTTGGCCACAATCATCTTTGGGGTATCTAGTTTAAAAAATGTGTGGCGTGACCTGGTCAACCAACCAAGATGGCCGCCACGGCTAAAAATAGAACATAGGGGTAAAATGCAGTTTTTGGCTTATAACTCAAAAACCAAAGCATTTTGAGGAAATCTGACATGGAAAAAAATGTTTATCAGGTCAAGATCTATCTGCCCTGAAATTTTCAGTTGAATCAGTCAACCCGTTGTTGGGTTGCTGCCCCTGAATTGGTAATTTTGAGGAAATTTTGCTGTTTTTGGTTATTATCTTGAATATTATTATAGATAGAGATGACCTGTAAACATCAATAATGTTCAGCAAAGTTAGATTTACAAATAGTCAGTCAACATGACCGAAATGGTCAGTTGACCCCTTTAGGAGTTATTGCCCTTTATAGTAAATTTTTATACGACCGCAAATTTTGAAAAAATTTTCGTCGTATATTGCTATCACGTTGGCGTCGTCGTCTGCGTCGTCGTTGTTGTCGTCGTCGTCGTCGTCCGAATACTTTTAGTTTTCGCACTCTAACTTTAGTAAAAGTGAATAGAAATCTATGAAATTTTAACACAAGGTTTATGACCATAAAAGGAAGGTTGGTATTGATTTTGGGAGTTTTGGTCCCAACAGTTTAGGAATTAGGGGCCAAAAAGGGCCCAAATAAGCATTTTCTTGGTTTTCGCACTATAACTTTAGTTTAAGTTAATAGAAATCTATGAAATTTTGTCACAAGGTTGATGACCACAAAAGAAAGGTTGGGATTGATTTTGGGAGTTTTGGTTTAAACAGTTTAGGAATTAGGGGCCAAAAAAGGGCCCAAATAAGCATTATTCTGGGTTTTCGCACAATAACTTTAGTTTAAGTAAATAGAAATCAATGAAACTTAAACATAATGTTTATGACCACAAAAGGAAGATTGGTATTGATATTGGGAGTTTAGGTCCCAACAGTTTAGGAATTAGGGGCCAAAAAGGGACCCAAATAAGCATTTTTCTTGGTTTTCGCACCATAACGTTAGTATAAGTTAATAGAAATCTATGAAATTTAAACACAAGGTTAATGACCATAAAAGGAAAGTTGGTATTGATTTTGGGAGTTTTGGTCCCAACAGTTTAGGAAAAAGGGGCCCAAAGGGTCCAAAATTAAACTTTGTTTGATTTCATCAAAATTGAATAATTGGGGTTCTTTGATATGCCGAATCTAACTGTGTATGTAGATTCTTAACTTTTGGTCCCGTTTTCAAATTGGCCTACATTAAGGTCAATAGGGTCCAAAATTAAACTTAGTTTGATTTTAACAAAAATTGAATCCTTGGGGTTCTTTGATATGCTGAATCAAAAAATGAACTTAGATTTTTTATTATTGGCCCAGTTTTCAAGTTGGCCCAAATCGGGGTCCAAAATTAAACTTTTTTGATTTCATCAAAAATTGAATAAATGGGGTTCTTTGATATGCCAAATCTAACTGTGTGTGTAGATTCTTCATTTTTGGTCCCGTTTTCAAATTGGCCTACATTAAGGTCCAAAGAGTCCAAAATTAAACTAAGTTTGATTTTAACAAAAATTAAATTCTTGGGCCTCTTTGATATGCTGAATCTAAACATGTACCTAGATTTTTGATTATGGGCCCAGTTTTCAAGTTGGTCCAAATCAGGATGTAAAATTATTATATTAAGTATTGTGGAATAGCAAGTCTTTTCAATTGCACAGTATTGTGCAATGGCAAGAAATATCTAATTTCACAATATTGTGAAATAGCAAATTTTTTTAAATTAGAGTTATCTTTCTTTGTCCAAAATAGTAAGCAAGAAATATCTTATTGGAAGAATTTTTTTTAATTGGAGTTATCTTTCTTTGTCCAGAATCAACTTAAATCTTTGTTATATACAATATACAATGTATAATCACTTTTTACTACCAACTGATAAATATAAATAATCTTTACCATTCAGTGATAACAAGCAGTTTTTTTACAATTTATTTACAGTTTATTTTATGATGTATTTAAATGAGTAGTTATTGTTGCAAACTTCATTAGAATATTTTAATTGAGATTAGTTTTGGAATAAGGGAAAGGGGGATGTGAATAAAAAAATTGGGTGCAATTTTTCTCATTTGAAATTTCAGAAATAAAAAGAAAATTTCTTCAAACATTATTTTGAGAGGATTAATATTGAACAGCATAGTGAATTGCTCTAAGAGAAAACAAAAATTTTAAGTTCATTAGAACACATTCATTCTGTGTCAGAAACCTATGCTGTGTCAACTATTTAATCACAATCCAAATTTAGAGCTGAATCCAGCTTGAATGTTGTGTCCATACTTGCCCCAACCGTTCAGGGTTCAACCTCTGCGGTCGTATAAAGCTACGCCCTGCGAAGCATCTGGTTAACCATTTTTCATAAATCTAAGTAATCTTTTACAAAATCTCCACTGAAACTACTAGGCCACAATCATCTTAGGCGTATTTAGTTTGAAAAAATGTGTCCGATGACCTGGGCATTCAACCAAGATGGCCGCCAAGGCTAAAAATAAAACATAGGGTTGAAATGCAGTTTTTGGCTTATTACTATGAAACCAAAGCATTTAGAGCAAATCTGACAAGAAGTTAAATTGTTAATCAAGTCAATATCTATCTGCCCTGAATTTTTCAGATGAATTGGACAATTGGTTGTTGGGTTGCTACCCTCCAATTGGTAATTTTTAAGGAAATTTTGCTGTTTTTGGTTATCTTGAATACTATTATAGATGTAAACAGCAATAATGTTCAGCAAAGTAAGATCTACAAATAAGTCAACATGACCTAAATGGTCAATTGACCCCAGCAATAATGTTCAGCAAAGTAAGATCTACAAATAAGTCAACATGACCTAAATGGTCAATTGACCCCTTAAGGAGTTATTGCCCTTTGTAGTCAATTTTTAACAATTTTCATTAATTTGGTAAATTTATGTAAATTTTTACCAAATATAGTTCTCTGTTACTAATGGGCAAAGTTCATTATAGATATAATTGTGAGAAGCAAAATCGTTCAGTAAAGTAAGAACTTCAAACACATCACCATCACCAAAATACAATTTTGTCATGAATCCATTTGTGTCCTTTGTTTAATATGCACATAGACCAAGGTGAGCGACACAGGCTCTTTAGCGCCTCTAGTTGGTGTTTCTCCTTAGATTTTAAAATTTATATAGATACATGTAGATATATACTTAAACGCATGAAATGCTAAGCACGAATGATGAGTAAGACAAGATCTTCTCATATGTCAAATAGCAGAAATAGTCAGATGACTTCATATTTGAGTAATTGCTCTTTAATAATGATTTTATCCATTTTTAATGTTTTTGTCCTTTTATACCTTTAAATTGTAATAGATGGATGGATGAAGCAAAAACTATCAGCAAGGTAACCCTTAGTAGAAAGAAATTAATTATTAGTTTGGTTGCTTAAAAATTATTCAACATTGTATAAATAATGTTTTGATATATTTACATAAGAAAATCTAGATGCTTGTTTCAGGTACAAAATTAAGTCAAGAAAGGAGGAAAACAAATATGAAATATGAAAATGTACAGCAATAAACAACAACCACCTGACTTTATATTTTGCAGAGACATAATTTATTCTTGTTCTTATGACTTAGTGTTGTTCTTCACAAGATGAGAGATTTTGTTAAATTTTGTAACATTTTAACTAATGTTTTATAAATAGAATATCTTGGTTTTTTTCAGGAGTTCTTTTTTCAACAGACAATGATGAGGATAAAGGATCCTAAAAAATCCTTAGAGTTTTACACTAATGTCATGGGAATGAGGTAAGTGAAAAATCCTTAAAGTTTTCACTAATGTCATGGGAATGAGGTACATGAAAAATCCTTAAAGTTTTACACTAATGTCATGGGAATGAAGTAAGTGAAAAATCCTTAAAGTTTTACACTAATGTCATGGGAATGAGGTAAGTGAAAATCTAGAGTTTTACACTAATGTCATGGGAATGAGGTAAGTTAAAAATTCTTAAAGTTTTACACTAATGTCATGGGAATGAGGTAAGTTAAAAATCCAGGACTCACTGATTTTCATTTACAAATATTCTATTGTTACAGTATCTGTTTAAGTTAAATCTATTATAGAATTGACATACCCCCTGCTTCATGGTAGAAGGCAGTATAAAGTGATCAATTTGTTGCATTTTGTATCAACAACTTCTCTTTTACTGGTGACTGAATTTCAATAAAACTTTCATGTAAAGTTATTCTAATGAATCAATTGGAATCCTACAGTTGTAATTTTCTCTAAAAATGATAGAGGGGATTTTAATTATAAAATATGGATTGAGCTATACTTAGATAAGGAGCAGACATTTTGAAACTCTCCTTCAATATATATCTGGATTTCAATAAAATTTGACCAATTCCCTTACATTATGCCTTTTTTGAAAATTTATAAGTGATTTAAAGGTTTTCTGTAGCAAAAGACATCACTATGTTTAAACAAATGCTAAATGGTATCAATTATTATTTTAAAGCTCGACTTCATCCATCCTAGTCTGCCTTGTGTCGTCTGCTCTGTCAAATTTATATGTACATGTACTTACATTTTATGCATTATTTATTCTGAAATAGTATAATACATGATTGTTACTTAATTTGTGTGTTTATAGGTTATTAAAGAAGTTGGATTTTCCAGCTATGACATTCTCATTGTATTTTATGGGTTATGATCAACCAGAAAACATCCCTACTGATGAAAAAGAGAGGACTCGATATTGTTTCTCACAGAAAGCAACATTAGAGTTAACTCAGTAAGATATGTTGATACAATAGTATTGCAGTAAACAGAAACCTCATATTGAACACCAAACAACCTGGAACTATTTCAATGTTAAACACAAAAAAAAAGAAACAAACAAGAAACCACTTGTTAAACACCAAAAAAATAAATAAACTAGAAACACCTTGTTATATACAGAACTCCAGAAACTATAAGTCGTATTGAACACCAGAAATCAGAAATGTTTGTGAACACCAAAAAAAACCTCACCTGAGACCTCTTGTAAACACACAAAAAACAAATACAGGTAACCAAAAAATCTATTTTCAGCTCTTTTTTTATTAACATTAATTAAGAATTTTTTTAAACATAATAGATAAGTTATGATGAGTGTGTATTAGTACATGTACATGTATTATTGTTTTATTCGATCTAGCTAATTCCACTATGAATCAGATACACTGTAAAACTGTTGTAGTGTTATTTTACAGCAACTGGGGAACAGAAAAAGATGACAGTCATTATCATAATGGAAACAGTGATCCTAGAGGGTTTGGTAATTTTCTTTTTTTATATAGCACATTATGACATTGATCTTATAGAAGTTTTATATTTTTGCATCTACATATATTATGTATACTTTCTATTACATTGTAATGTGGTAAGTGACAAAATGTGAAACAATTCAAATGAAAAATAATAGCCTGTTTTATGACAAACAGCAACCAAACTGCAACCTCTGTAATACAGATTTCTGAACAAAAAAATAATATAAGTCAAAAAGTGTTCTACAATGATCACCAGTCAGCTTTCATTTAATTCCAATATATATAGAATAATAGGTAGTTTCGTTTTTGATACAGACTATGTCATGTGGAATATCTAGACCAGCCCATTATTCTGTTTATCAGTAATTATGACATCACACAATGTATTGCCTAATATTTTCAGTGATACCGCCAGTACATTGATACTCGAAAATATTAGGCAGTAAGATCAAAGGGAAAATATATGAATTACCAATAATAACAAAATATGCAGCATATTTTGAAAGTTATGACCCTGTGTGGAAACTATTTTGTTTTGAATGAGTACAACTTTCCTTATATTCTTTCAGATCATGGCGTTACACCATAAGGGATTTGAAATTTTGTTTATATTAAATGCTATCTAAAACAAAGTGCACCTGATGACACTACCAATATTGTCTACATATGATCACAAATGAATTGAATTTTATGTGGGTTTATTATTTTCAGGTCATATTGGAATGGTTGTACCAGATGTAGACAAAGCTTGTGAAAGATTTGAAAAACTTGGTGTAGAATTTGTCAAGAAACCTAATGATGGTAGGTAATAAGACGAGATAGATTATTGTAAAATGATTATGTACTCACTCTCATCAGACAAGATAGATTATTGTAAAATAATTATGTACTCACTCACATTGCCAGACAGAACTGCTTAATAGTATATACTGGTTCAGCATGTACAACTACAAAAACATCTCAAGACAAATGATGTTATTAGGACTTGGAATGAGGAAGCCCTATAATTTTCACTTTGTCAGTCTTTCTGTCAACGTAAAAACTCCAAAAGAATAGGTAGGAAGCTAATGAAATTTTGCACAGTTGTATCCAATATACAGATGCACAAATTATATTTTGATAAATTATATATGATATAAGTATGATATGATTCCAAAATTGTTTCCTAATGTAAAAAACTTACTTTTTGTTAAAAATGATAAATTCTGTGCATCATTTTTGTTAGGGTTTTAATGAAAAAGGTATCTTTTATAGAAAAGTTATTCTCATTGTCAAAATTATTGGTTGTCAACCATTTATGAAAATTCCCACCAAATTACACCTATAGTTTTGGATTTTTATGCCCCACCTACAATAGTAGAGAGGCATTATGTTTTCTGGTCGGTGTCTCTGTTTGTCTTTTTATCCGTGTGTCCGTTCGCTTCAGGTTAAAGTTTTTGGTCAAGGTAGTTTTTGAAGAAGTTGAAGTCTAATCAACTTGAAACTTAGTACACATGGTCCCCATGATATGATCTTTCTAATTTTAATGCCAAATTATAGTTTTGACCCCAATTTCACTGTCCACTGAACATAGAAAATGTGCGAGTGGGGCATCTGTGTACTATGGACACATTCTTGTTACATATTATTATTAGTTACATAGTGTGTTAGTGACTTAATATGATATATACAGGGTCAGTAAACCCCATATGGAATTTACGTACCCTGTATATATCATATTAGGTCACTAGCACACTCTGTAACGAATTTATCTTACCGACTACAGTACGCCCAGAGAGTATGTAATCGCGAACTCTAATCACTGATTTCCGTGTGTAGCGGATTGACACCGTGAATCACGGATTATACTCCCAATTTCCTCCAAAGATTCTCTCCCAACACCGCGTGGCTGTTAATTGGTTTATTGCCCATCGTATGAGCTGAAAATTAATGACGCGTGACAACATCATCGGATTAGCCAGATTTATTACCTTTGTACATTTAATCGATCTTGATTGCACCTGTGTTCTTTAAAATACGGTATTTAAATGTCCTTTCATTGTCAGATAAAAGTGTGACATTATTATTTAAAATAAGATAATTATTTTTGTATGTATATGCCCATGTCATTGTCTGATGACAGGCAATGTACAACGTATAAAAATACAAATAAAACACTTATTTTGTATTTTCATTATAGTCCGATCCAGTCATAATTTTTGTTTTTTCAACAAAGATGATTTTACCACAATCAGAACCTTTTATGACCTACTCAGTGAGCAATATTAGGTTCATTAATAGTTCAATATTATATAATTAATATCAACTGGCTTAAATCAAAATGATGTTTTTACAATTATATGTATGACATGTATGAGCAATATTCGGTTCATTAATAGTTCAATATTATATAATTAATATCAACTGGCTTAAAACAGAATGATGTTTTTACGGTTATATGTTCAATCTAAATTAAACCCAAGAGTTAATTTATCAGATCAACAAGTGAACTCTGTTTAATACTTTCAATTTATTTTGAAATGTAGAATATTATGTTTCACTACCTCGGTAGATTACCGACTTGAAAAATTTGAATTTATAAAAGAAACTGTAAAGTGACAAATAGTTTTGTATGTATGCAATGTGGCAGCCCTTTATTCATAAATACTGAGATACATTCGCCGCCTGGACACAACACAATAATCACAACCTTATTTATTTATATGGAGAAAAAAAGCATGTGTTTTTTATCCGTAATGATCTGTTATTGGTCTTTAATTATTCAAAATAAAATTGGATTAGCGCAATCCGTCCGTATTTTACTGCTTGTTAAAATCCTCGGCGAAATATAAAAAGAAGTATTTCAACAATTTATAAAATAGAATATTAAAATGAAATTATATCGTATTTCAAGAAAGAAATATGTAAAAAAAAAATTGGATCGGATTTTTACAATATCGACAAATTTTCACAGAGGATCTCTACCAACGCCCATCAGGAACTGAACGACATGCATCCTGTTTTCATCTACCATTAATATATAGTGTTGACTATGGACGTATAAATAATGTCCTCTGTTGACTGAGAAACGTAAAAATAAAAGACTGATGTTGGTTTATTCAGAAAAGGAATATAATTTAGAATCCGGTTAATCAATTGTAAAAGGACCTTCTAGAGCCTCAATCTTAACGCACACACATTTATGTCAATTTTTTACAAAGCAAGTTTAAACCTTGAATGAACTTTCCCACGGTTATCCAGAAAGGTCACCTGAGTTTACTGTTACATGATACTATTTCCCGCCAAATAAAAATCTCGTGGACAAAATTGATGTCACTATTTTTAGCATTCAATATTGTGAGCAAAGTCAAGTTCAAGTTCAACTACGCACTGTTAATCACTGAGATGCGTATCTTCTTCCCACGGCAATTAATTGCTTTAAAAATATTTAAAGATCACTCTTCTAAATACAACACAAAAGTTTACATTCATTGTGCGTAAATGAATATTATGCAACGACGAGTTGATGCAGAAGTAATCCTGTTGTAGCCGAAATGTATTATTTATCCTAAAGTAATGCTAACAAACCGTGAAGAGAAAATGCTGTTGACTTATTAAGCATAAGGAATGGTGAATAGTATTTTCTTTTTTTCTTGCATATTGCATACCGGTATACAAGTTTTAAAACGTTATTTTCTTTCTTTCTCACATTTTATACCTTCAGCATTAATTACCGTTTATTTTCACGCAAGTATGTCTCTTTTCGTAACTTAGTTATATAAATTACCGATAAAATAAATCGAGATCATAATCAAGTATAGATTTTTTTTATAAAACTTTAATGCAATTGTAAGCATTAACAACAACCTTTTGCTTTTTAAAACTTTTATTTTGTAAGCGTAAAATGGAAATTGGGTAGACTTTTTAGCATAACAGATAGTGAATAATACTTTCTTTTTTACTTGTATAAACAATTTTGAGACCTGTAATTTTTCTTAACATTGTCCTAATTTATTCAGCGTTAGTCTCTGATTATTATTACACAATTATATCTCTTTTAGTAAATTAAATATTTATTAACTGATAAAAAACGGAAGTCAAAATCAAATATAGTTTGTTTTTAAAACTTGATTTAAATGTACAGAGTCAGTGCAATTAAAATAATTAACAACAACGTTTTGATTTTTATTTAATCTTTCAATTGTTTCAAGCAATCAGATATAAACTGATAATCAATAGACAGGAAATGCAATTGTTTAATTACATAAGAAATCTCGCATACCTTGACTGCACAGTTGTATCCAATATACAGATGCACAAATTATATTTTGATAAATTATATATGATATAAGTATGATATGATTCCAAAATTGTTTCCTAATGTAAAAAACTTACTTTTTGTTAAAAATGATAAATTCTGTGCATCATTTTTGTTAGGGTTTTAATGAAAAAGGTATCTTTTATAGAAAAGTTATTCTCATTGTCAAAATTATTGGTTGTCAACCATTTATGAAAATTCCCACCAAATTACACCTATAGTTTTGGATTTTTATGCCCCACCTACAATAGTAGAGAGGCATTATGTTTTCTGGTCGGTGTCTCTGTTTGTCTTTTTATCCGTGTGTCCGTTCGCTTCAGGTTAAAGTTTTTGGTCAAGGTAGTTTTTGAAGAAGTTGAAGTCTAATCAACTTGAAACTTAGTACACATGGTCCCCATGATATGATCTTTCTAATTTTAATGCCAAATTATAGTTTTGACCCCAATTTCACTGTCCACTGAACATAGAAAATGTGCGAGTGGGGCATCTGTGTACTATGGACACATTCTTGTTACATATTATTATTAGTTACATAGTGTGTTAGTGACTTAATATGATATATACAGGGTCAGTAAACCCCATATGGAATTTACGTACCCTGTATATATCATATTAGGTCACTAGCACACTCTGTAACGAATTTATCTTACCGACTACAGTACGCCCAGAGAGTATGTAATCGCGAACTCTAATCACTGATTTCCGTGTGTAGCGGATTGACACCGTGAATCACGGATTATACTCCCAATTTCCTCCAAAGATTCTCTCCCAACACCGCGTGGCTGTTAATTGGTTTATTGCCCATCGTATGAGCTGAAAATTAATGACGCGTGACAACATCATCGGATTAGCCAGATTTATTACCTTTGTACATTTAATCGATCTTGATTGCACCTGTGTTCTTTAAAATACGGTATTTAAATGTCCTTTCATTGTCAGATAAAAGTGTGACATTATTATTTAAAATAAGATAATTATTTTTGTATGTATATGCCCATGTCATTGTCTGATGACAGGCAATGTACAACGTATAAAAATACAAATAAAACACTTATTTTGTATTTTCATTATAGTCCGATCCAGTCATAATTTTTGTTTTTTCAACAAAGATGATTTTACCACAATCAGAACCTTTTATGACCTACTCAGTGAGCAATATTAGGTTCATTAATAGTTCAATATTATATAATTAATATCAACTGGCTTAAATCAAAATGATGTTTTTACAATTATATGTATGACATGTATGAGCAATATTCGGTTCATTAATAGTTCAATATTATATAATTAATATCAACTGGCTTAAAACAGAATGATGTTTTTACGGTTATATGTTCAATCTAAATTAAACCCAAGAGTTAATTTATCAGATCAACAAGTGAACTCTGTTTAATACTTTCAATTTATTTTGAAATGTAGAATATTATGTTTCACTACCTCGGTAGATTACCGACTTGAAAAATTTGAATTTATAAAAGAAACTGTAAAGTGACAAATAGTTTTGTATGTATGCAATGTGGCAGCCCTTTATTCATAAATACTGAGATACATTCGCCGCCTGGACACAACACAATAATCACAACCTTATTTATTTATATGGAGAAAAAAAGCATGTGTTTTTTATCCGTAATGATCTGTTATTGGTCTTTAATTATTCAAAATAAAATTGGATTAGCGCAATCCGTCCGTATTTTACTGCTTGTTAAAATCCTCGGCGAAATATAAAAAGAAGTATTTCAACAATTTATAAAATAGAATATTAAAATGAAATTATATCGTATTTCAAGAAAGAAATATGTAAAAAAAAAATTGGATCGGATTTTTACAATATCGACAAATTTTCACAGAGGATCTCTACCAACGCCCATCAGGAACTGAACGACATGCATCCTGTTTTCATCTACCATTAATATATAGTGTTGACTATGGACGTATAAATAATGTCCTCTGTTGACTGAGAAACGTAAAAATAAAAGACTGATGTTGGTTTATTCAGAAAAGGAATATAATTTAGAATCCGGTTAATCAATTGTAAAAGGACCTTCTAGAGCCTCAATCTTAACGCACACACATTTATGTCAATTTTTTACAAAGCAAGTTTAAACCTTGAATGAACTTTCCCACGGTTATCCAGAAAGGTCACCTGAGTTTACTGTTACATGATACTATTTCCCGCCAAATAAAAATCTCGTGGACAAAATTGATGTCACTATTTTTAGCATTCAATATTGTGAGCAAAGTCAAGTTCAAGTTCAACTACGCACTGTTAATCACTGAGATGCGTATCTTCTTCCCACGGCAATTAATTGCTTTAAAAATATTTAAAGATCACTCTTCTAAATACAACACAAAAGTTTACATTCATTGTGCGTAAATGAATATTATGCAACGACGAGTTGATGCAGAAGTAATCCTGTTGTAGCCGAAATGTATTATTTATCCTAAAGTAATGCTAACAAACCGTGAAGAGAAAATGCTGTTGACTTATTAAGCATAAGGAATGGTGAATAGTATTTTCTTTTTTTCTTGCATATTGCATACCGGTATACAAGTTTTAAAACGTTATTTTCTTTCTTTCTCACATTTTATACCTTCAGCATTAATTACCGTTTATTTTCACGCAAGTATGTCTCTTTTCGTAACTTAGTTATATAAATTACCGATAAAATAAATCGAGATCATAATCAAGTATAGATTTTTTTTATAAAACTTTAATGCAATTGTAAGCATTAACAACAACCTTTTGCTTTTTAAAACTTTTATTTTGTAAGCGTAAAATGGAAATTGGGTAGACTTTTTAGCATAACAGATAGTGAATAATACTTTCTTTTTTACTTGTATAAACAATTTTGAGACCTGTAATTTTTCTTAACATTGTCCTAATTTATTCAGCGTTAGTCTCTGATTATTATTACACAATTATATCTCTTTTAGTAAATTAAATATTTATTAACTGATAAAAAACGGAAGTCAAAATCAAATATAGTTTGTTTTTAAAACTTGATTTAAATGTACAGAGTCAGTGCAATTAAAATAATTAACAACAACGTTTTGATTTTTATTTAATCTTTCAATTGTTTCAAGCAATCAGATATAAACTGATAATCAATAGACAGGAAATGCAATTGTTTAATTACATAAGAAATCTCGCATACCTTGACTGTCGCTTGCCGGCATAGATCAGAAGGATTAGGGCAATTAATTTCCTGGTGTGACACCGCGTCACTCCAGACTGGGAGGGATGTTGCTAATACAATAAACAAAAGGTAACGGATTTACGCGAAAGTCGGAGGGAATACTCCCAAATTTCTCCGAGAATTTAGGGAGTGATGTCGGAGTTTCCTGGTGTTACACCAGGAAAAAACTCGGTGTATGGAGTATGGGATGGCTTTCGTGAAAACTGTACTGTACCTTTATTTGTTGAAATTAAACTAAAGTTGTCTTATTTGCTATCATAACACATCTTCTTATTTCTGTATTAAAGTGTTCAAGTGTTCAATTTTAAGAACCCTCTTCAGTTGTTCTGCACTTAAACGATAAATATCTATTATCAACAACCTTAATATAACTATATTAAACAGAACTTTCAATACTTTTAAATAATCAAACAGTGCCTAAGTCGTAAATCCACTACTTACCGTGTATTGAAATAAGCCCCGCCTTCCTACTAACCTAATATTGAATATAAACGGTATCCACGAGGTTGCTTTTAACCAATGATATTCCTTGAAATGTATAGGCGGTAAGATAATTATTAATCTTGAATGAATTGCTTTACAACCTCTGGACATTTGCTTTGAATGCATCATTTTCTTTGCCTGTGCTGACATGTCTGTTTTCTAGTCTTTCTTGACCAACATATTGCTTATGCTGTATGTGTTCACCTAACTTTTTTAAATCAGTTTCCTTATCAATATGTACTGATATAATGTTTTCACTCATTGATTTGAATGTGACCTCTAATAACTGACTTTTATATTTCCAGGTAAGATGAAAGGGCTTGCATTCATTAAAGATCCTGATGGTTATTGGATAGAAATCCTCAATCCAAACAACATGGCCCAATAGACAATTGCCATGTTAACATTAATTACCATTGATCATGTAACAATTACAATGTGACAATCTACAATTCTTGACATGCATCCGTCATTTATAAGTTTTCTACTATAAATATTATACATGTAATCAGAGCTTTAAAGGTCTTATAGTAAACGAAATTAAATTATGTCTGAGCTGACATAATATTCTGTTAATAATTGTTTTGTGTGTGTCCCCATAGAAATTAATATATTCTTGTGCCATTTTTACACATTAATGAATACTTGGATTATGGGATACTATTTACACTTGTTAATATATTATTATGACATTATATAGTGGTCAGGGATTTTTTGCTTAGTTTTATCAATGCTTTTGAGAACACAAGACTACTATTTGTAGAATGAAGAGTTGTTTATATGTATGGAATGTTCAATACCTCAATTTTTTCCGAGTCAAAATGTTTATGTTGCCTGGGTTTTTTTTTATGGATAATGTATACAGGCATGGTGCTAAGGTAACTGTCTTGTTATTCTTAAGTTTATCAGTATAAAAGGAACTAGTTGATGAAAAGAACACTTCTTAATAAATGTACATTCATTCATATCTGTTATTTCTCAGAAATGAGACTCTTCTACATAAACCTAAATACATTTTTTTGGTGGGGTCACTTTAACCATTCTGGAGTTATGCCCCTTTATAAATGAAAAAAAAAGCAAATTTTTAGTTTCTGTTCACTCAACTTAGTACCAAATATTATGAAACTTATACACGATGCTTATTACCACACAGATCAAGTTGAATTTTGGTGGCGTCACTTTAACCATTATCCAAATACGTCCCTTAATAAATTGAAAAATTGCCAAATTGTTAGTTTCTGTTTTGTAACTTAAGTTTGCCCCAACCAAATGTTATGAAACCTATACACATTCCAATTACCACAAAACACAAACTTTTATTTATTGTTCTTGAGTTATGTCCTTTTATAATGTTGTGTGCAATTGGGGCATCATCTGTGTCTATTGGGACACGTTCTCCATTTTTTGTTATATCAATTATGTCATTTAATTAAAAACACCACTTTTCCAAAGGGTACAATTTGCAATACTATCATTTGCATGCTTATCCACTCTTTAAACACCTTCAAATTTGAGTAAAGTATTGATTATTCAAAAAAGTGATAAACCTTCTTCGGATTCAGTTTTAAACTTGTTGGCAATGGTGCTCCAATATCTTCCCATTGAATATCATTTGGATTCCCCACTTTTAAAAGTACTCTCATGCTTTTAAGAGTGACTGGTCAGGTAGTAAGATATTAGAATATGAGGCTAAACAGCCTTAAAATCTAATTGTATTGTTATTGTTGAATTTTTGCTGAAAAAATAAATGACATGGATGTAGACATTGTTTAATTTAATTTTCATGAAAACAATATTGCTGAATTTTAAGTTTTTTCAAACTTATGTCTTTTCTTAATGTTCCTTTCAGTTCATGATTTAAGTGTTGTATTTTCTGAATTCTAGAGATAACAAAAGATATGATATCTTATACCAAGGTGATCATCCATAAGGTATCACATATTATAAATTATGTTATTTGGTCTCAACTTCATCAAGTAATATCAAGCATATTAATTAATGAGATAGGTCAATGTAAAAATACAAGAGCAAAACAAAACAACACAATATGATACATCACAACAAACAAATCTATGTCTAATGAGAGTATTTTATGGTGTAGTATATTTGTTTGTAATAAGTATGTCAATTTTGTCATATTATTTTTTAAACTTGACTAGTGCTAGTATATTTACAAAGTGATTAAACATCTAATTTTTAGACTTGTTTCTTTTTTATTCAAATTGAAATCGGCTATTCATTGTAAAAAGTGGAGATAATCACAAACACAAAGATGACTTTATTCTGCTTCTGATGAAGGTCCCTTTTGGACTTTGGACCAAAAACTGTCAGGCTATGAAAAATCACCAGGCACTGTTTGATAATAACATCCATTGGCATATACTATATTTTTATGCTTTCGCTTTTCCCCCTGCTGATACACATAACTTATATGGCTAGTATTAACAAAAGCTCCATTTGGAGCCAATGTGTTTGAGACCTCTTATGTTGGTTTACCTTTCCTACTTTGCCTACTTAATACGATTGATTCATTAATATTATTAGTTCTTGTTTATCATCTCTAATGAGATTTAAAAAAAATAACTTTTTAAGTGTTCGAAGATAGAAAATATAAGAAAGTAATATTCTGATCTGTATTTGCATTCAATTTCTAATAGATTATTTTTTTTTTCACAAAGAAAAATATAAAGTCAAGGAGTATATTGTGAAAAGGGACAAAAAAGGGAAGTAACTCAAATTTATTGTGAAACAAAGAAATAATCAAATTAATATGACATTAAGCTATCAAAGGTAATATGTATTAAGTCATTAACTGTGTGTTTTGACATCAAAGCTGTCAAGTGAAGTTTCATTTGACAGTTTACACAGACAATTGTACATCGTGTACAGGAAGAAATACAAATTTGCCTGTATTTCAATGGAAAATCGCTTGTTAAATCAGTCAAAATTAAGGCTTATAAAGAATTGAGGTGAAAATGAATAATTTTCTCCGGGATTATTTAACGAATGACTGTAATATTTTTTCTGTCTATGAAGAAATAACATTAAAAAAAAATGGTGCACACTGAATAACGCAAGTAGTGGGTAATTTAACAGTGTGCACCACATTTTTTATGTTAATTCGAATAGACAGAAAAATTATTACAGTCATTTCTTATAGTTTAAATCTAAATTCCATTTTAAACCTTAGAAAACCATGAAAAAAACGGTGATGACGTCACGGTCACATGACTAAATTATGTCTTTAGGCTGATAACAAAATAATGTCAGCCAATCAAAAGACATGTTACATCAAAAATTGAATTATTAAACAGTGTTTAAAAAAAATCTAGGTATGGGTGAAATTCTAGGATGTGACCCACAGGATACATTACAGGTCAGTAGACAGGTATGAATGTGTTATGATTTCCATTGAGACATCTATCCATAATGACCACACCCCTCAAAAAACCTTCAACAAATAGCAAATTAGAAACTATAATTTCCTATAAAAGGTCCAAGGATGACAAAACGTGAAAGTATTCAAAATAAATCCTGATTTATACTACAACAATAAACAAACGATCAATTAATCATCCAACAACCACTAGATAACAAGATCCTTACAAGACAACCATATTAAGAATATGGCAATATAAAACTGTTTCATGAGTCCTTATATTGAAAAGTAGTGTATTGCCACAAGAAAGAACTCTTAATCAGCTTGGGGAAAACACACATCCGACTTTACTGAGCACTTACCATTGATCATGTAACAATTACAATGTGACAATCTACATTTCTTGACATGCATCTGTTATATATGAGTTTCCTTCTATAAATAATATATATGTACTCAGAGCTTTATTATGAAATTATTTAGTCATAAGTGTTACAATTTGAACCAAATATAGACTTTTTGTCACAATTATCTTTAAAGTATCTTTCCTTAAAATAGAGATGAAATCTACATACTCCGCCTGCACCAAAGAGAGATCATGATTTTGTGTTTGTAGTAGCATACACTGATTTTTAAGATGTTGTAATAGTTATGCCATAGTCCATAGGCAGTGTGTATGGTCCTATATGTATAACTTTATTTTGTATACCCTTGTATATTGTTTGGTGCCATTTTGTTCAATTCTATGTTAGTATGATAAAAAAAAACAACAACAGTGAAGTGCAAAGGCAACCATCGAAACACACCGTTCATGAATGTTGTCTTTTCTTTATTTCCGAATTCGTTCAAGGCAATGATCGAGTGACCGACCGCTGTTGATTTTTGTAATTTTTTATTTCTAAGTTTCCTTTATTTTCGTGTTAAACAGTGAGTATGATATGTACATAAATATACTAGAAATAAATTGTAGTTGCTATTTACTATCAATTCCAAGTTACCGGCCGCTATCCACAGCAGTCACTTATATATTTATTGTCTCAATACTGTATGTCATAACCATTTAATTTAATTGTGTTTTTGCTAATAAATATTGTCTATATTACTGCCGCTTCTCTGTGGAAAAAAAATGTTCTGTCCCAAAGTACCTATGATATATAATAGTGTTTTTTTATCTTGAAATTTATAAGAGATATGTAGAGAAATTTTAACGAGCAACGAAAACATGCAAAACAAAAAAGTCAACACGACTAAAATGTCAATTGACATCTTCTAGGAGTTATTGTCCTTACAAATGCTATCCCATCGAACTGGAGATAAAGGATACTACAGATACAGTTTAGTCTGCCTCATATCTTGACGTGAATAGAAATTGACAATGAGGGTCGGATAAAAACAAAACTTTACGATAACTTTTGATAACTAATTACGACATAAGAGATGATTTGAGCTTTCCAATTGTAAAATTTCATTTCCATGTAGCAACATTTCAGCAGCCCCTGCATACGGTGTATATATCACCCAATTGATACGATATTTCCTTGCTTGTATTTCCTATCATAATTTTTTTGATAGAAAATTGCTGCTCACAAGGAAGCTATTAAAAGAAGAGTTCCAAATGGTGAAGTTGAAATAATTCCTTCGTACATCATTTACGGACGTCATCACGAGTTGGTTGGCCGTTACCGAATAACTGTTTCACAGATGATATCTGATATGTTCCTTATGTTATAACTACAATGCCCTTCCCTTTTCATGATAAACTCATCATAGATACCAGGACTAAATTTAGTATACGCCAGACGCGCGTTTCGTCTACAAAAGACTCATCTCAAAACAGTTAAAAAGGCCAAATAAAGTACGAAGTTGAAGAGCATTGAGGACTTAAATTCCTAAAAGTTCAAAATGTGTTAACATGATTTGTAAATGAATGTGACCTATCGAATTAGACTATATGCCGGATTTGTAATAACACAAGCAAACGATGGGTGCCACACGTGGAGCAGGATCTGGTTATCCCTTTGGAGCACCTGAGATCACCCCCAGTTTTTGATGTGGTCAGTGTTGCTTAGTCTTTAGTTTTCTATGTTGTGTCTTCTGTACTATTATTTGTCTGTTTGTTCTTTATTTTTAGCCATGGCGTTGTCAGTTTATTTTCAATCTATGAGGTTGACTGTCCCTCTGGTATCTTTGCCCCCTCCTTTGTCCAATTGGTACTCATACCACATCTTCTTATATCTAATTAATCATTTCTGCAAAAGTTGGCTACTATTTTGAAAACATAAAATGAATGGCAGAACAATGTAAAACTTCTAGCTTTTCCAGTAGACGTCTAATAAATATTCCGACTGATAAAACAGTTTATAGAAAGCGATTACAAGATGTAGTTTTGCTGCATTCATCTCACTTCTTAATTGTAGAGAATAGTTCAACCATCTGAATCCTTGCAAATGATCCCCTTCATTAAAATAACACCAGGCCAATATGTTGCACGCAGTTTCCCTGTGTCCGAGGTCTTCGGAATTCATAATGACCCATTTTAATTTCTCCAAGTTTCTTGTGGCATTTTGGAACTTTTTGTGTTTTTTATTCATCAAATAGTGAAGAAATAATGCCAGAGGAAGACAGTCTATAACGCAACATTCATGCCAGAAACCAAAACTCAGATCAGCACTCAAATGCTTACTCGATCCAACATGTCGATAGAACTCATGTATCAACGCACCAAATGTTAATGGTTTTTCTGTTGGTAAGAACATCACACAAAATGCCATACACTGTTCATTTACTGTCTGGAATGAAGGTTCCGCTTCCAACAGCCAAGTAGCAAAATTCTTATTGACCTTTGTATTGAAATTCCAACACCGACATACTTGGCATATATAGTTGGAACTCTTCTTTCGGACGTAATCTAAAAGTTTTGTCTCCTTTTCAACATCATCAATTACATGATAAATAACAGCTCTTTTCAAAATGGAGGAAAACAAATCCGGACTAGGCCCTTTCTCTAGATGATCTAAAGCAAGATTGACCACACTAGTTAGGTTGACAGAAATCTCCAAAGAAACACATTGCGCCCAACGGCTCGTATTAAAGAAACGCATCATCCAACTTGCAAACTTTCTTTCCAAGTTTTTTCCATTTTCCGTGATTTTTATAAGTCGATTTATAACGACTAAATGACAGAGGATCGATACACCGGTGTTCTTACTCCGACAAAAATGACGAAATATTCTGTTTCTGCTGAACGACATTGCGTTAGCAATATTATTATACTCATTAAATATCTCACAGTCAATATTTTTTTGAATGGTTAAGTTATGAAATGATGTGTATTGACTGAAATTAATCCACAATCCTGAACACTGTTTTGCCAAGGCCTCTCCAAAACTGTCAAATGCAATTTTAAGTAGATACTTTCCTTCATCTCGTAATAAACAGCGCAATAACAATTCAAGTTTACAACGGACCAAGCCTTCAATTTTGTTGATAAATAAATTTTCATCCTTTTTAAAATAATGCGGACAGTTTCCCACTTCAACCCACTCCAAAATTCGCCGTAATAAAAGCGCTAAACACGAAATAATGTTGTCAGGCCGCCAAAAACTATTATTTGTTTCTGTTGAGAGGTAAAATATACTATTTTTACAGTGGAAACTCGACAAAGAATCTCCAATAACTGGCTGAATAAATGTTCCTTTAATCATTTTCAACAAAATATAGCATTTCATTTGGGTTTTATTCAAACTGTGAATTAATCTTTGTTCAAGGAAAGAAAACGAAAGCCTCCATTCTAGTTCCAGTTGTGAGCTAAATGGGTGACCAACTGCTACCACTAAAGCTTGACATGTCTCAGTGGATAATAGATTGTGTTGCCTGTATTTTTTTGACCATATGCTCGTTTGCATTCGATATTTTGGAACTACTAAACCATATACAATGTCTCTCGACTGAAATCCTGGTTCTTCGTCATAAGTAAACGCTGGACCATGTTGGTCAAACTTAGGCATGTTAGTAACATCTTTGAAGCATGTGTTTCTAAGAACTATTCGCCCATGTTGGTCAGTCGCATGCAGACTGTCTAACATTATATATGGCTCTGGCTTGTCCGTTTTTAAACGCTGTAATTTGACGTATCCAGGAAAAGATAATTCATCTGCCACTATCAGATAACACTGTTTATTTGGCACCCAGTCTGTCATGTTTTGAATGACAATACAATTTGTAGGACATATAACCTGATCAATAGCAGAATTCATGTCAAATGTTGTAGCTCCCTCGGAAAGACTGCCAAAAGAATATGTAACTAAAGGTTCGTTCCTACATTTTATAGTGACGTTTATTGCTGCCTCTATTAGCTTTGTTTTCATCTGTCGTCGGCGTCTTGCTTTGTCTGAAGCACCGATTCCATCAAGTACTTCATTAATTGCTAGTGAAAGTTTTCGTCTCTTTTCACCAAACATTGCAATATTCCTGCTGTAAAATAGGGAAATAAATGTAGAGACATTGCTGTAGTCAATTTGAATTCAGTATTAAAAAAATAGGAAAGATAGGGATCCCCTTAAATGTAAGCTTTTACGAGTCGTATGTAGACGAAACGCGCGTCTGACGTACTAAATTATAATCCTGGTACTTTTAATAACTATTTACTATGCATTTAAGACTATGGGACTAGATCTTTTAGTTAACTTTTCAATTAAGTTTAAGTAGACTTTTGTCGTTTTCCTAAGGTATAAAAACGTGACAGAAACGTTACGAAAACAAGAAAAATTGTTACCAAAAAAAATAATCTAAAGAATAATTCAGATAGATATGTGCGGTTTTAGTAAATGCATTGGTGTCTAGAAGCTAGGAAGAGTCTTTTTAAGTGACTGCATGTCCCAACTAAAATGGTATAATTTCAGTGGAGGAATGCAAAAGACGGTCTCCCTTGTTCTATTCTTTCTCTCTAGTCTAGACTACTATGTTATTAGTAGTCTCAGATTTCAGTTCGAAGCAGAATTTAGACTAATTTTCCTTCTACAGAGCATTTAGTGAACTTTAAATTGTAACCGTTGTTTGACTATAGATTCTTCCAAAACATTGCATACCACCTCGACCTGGTTGCAAGGGTTTATACACCCATCATACACATCCCTGATTGTTATTTTTTTTTATATCATTATTTATACTTAGCAATGCTGCAAACCAAATGACGCTATGCGTGACTATAACATACCTCAACTATTTCTTCGTTATATTTAAACCAGGAAGAAATAATCCCCAATAACTGACAACCGTTTCCGTTTTCACCTCGTCCCATGGTAATGCAAAATGACAGAGATGATCATCCTTTTCGAAATTATTATTTTTGCAAGCATTGATTATTTTACCAAGTTAATTACTTTTTCGTTCCCAAAATTGAAATCCAGGTACAATAATAATATTTTAACATCGGCAAAGTGTGTTGGTAATTATTTTTGGGTTAAAGTTATATAGTACATTGGGACTTTCACACTGTCCTGTATCCTACATGCTATTAATAGTAATACTGTGGAAATATAATCCCCTTTATTTGTTCCAATTTAGAAAAAGAAATAATTGAATTTATAGGCTTCATAACTATAATATAATTATGTGTGAAGTAAAAGGTCACCCTGATAACCAACAGGGTCATTGTTATGAAAGATTATGGCCACTAAATAATCAACATAGTCAAGAATCGTCGTTGTAAATGATATTGGGTCTAAAGGTTTAATCTCAATAACAAACATAGTCCTTGTTGTCAATGATACTAACAACTCAAGGCGTCAACTTAATAGCAAGTCCTTGTTGTAAATAATGCTGGACGCTCAAGGGGTCAACTTAATAGCAAGTCCTTGTTGTCAATGATCCTGGACACTAAAGGGGTCAACTTTATAGCAAGTCCTTGTTGTAAATAATGCTGGTCACTAAAGGGGTCAACTTTATAGCAAGTCCTTGTTGTAATTGATGCTGGACACTAAAGGGGTCAACTTACATGCTAACAGAGTCCTTGTTGCAAATGATCCGGGACACTTAAGGGGTTAACTTAATAGCAAGTCCTTGCTGTCAATGATACTGGACACTCAAGGGGTCAACTTCAAAGCAAGTCCTTGTTGTCAATGATTCTGGGCACTCAAGGGGTCAATTTTATAGCAAGTCCTTGTTGTCAATGATCGTGGACACTCAAGGTGTCAACTTTATAGCCAGTCCTTGTTGTAAATGATACTGGACACTCATGGGGTCATCTTTATAGCAAGTCCTTGTTGTCAATGATACTGGGCACTCAAGGGATCAACTTAATAGCAAGTACTTGCTGTCAACGATACTGAACACTCGAGGGGTCAACTTTATAGCAAGTCCTTGTTGTAAATGATGCTGGACACTAAAGGGGTCAACTTATATGCTAACAGTGTCCTTGTTGTAAATGATACTGGACACTAAAGGGGTCAACTTTATAGCAAGTCATTGTTGTAAATGATACTGGACAATCAAGAGGTCAACTTAAAAGCTAACACTCATTGTTATAAATGATACTGCACTAAAGGGGTGAACTTAATAGCAAGTCTTTGTTGTAAATAATACTGTACACTCAAAGGTAAAATTAAGTCAAAAGTGTCCTTGTTATAAATGGTACTGAAAACTAAAGAGGTCAACTTAATAACTAACAGAGTCCTTGTTGTCAATGATCCTGGACACTAAAGGGGTCGACTTTATAGCAAGTCCTTGTTGTAAATAATGCTGGTCACTAAAAGGGTCAACTTTATAGCCAGTCCTTGTTGTAATTGATGCTGGACACTAAAGGGGTCAACTTACATGCTAACAGAGTCCTTGTTGCAAATGATCCGGGACACTTAAGGGGTTAACTTAATAGCAAGTCCTTGCTGTCAATGATACTGGACACTCAAGGGGTCAACTTTAAAGCAAGTCCTTGTTGTCAATGATTCTGGGCACTCAAGGGGTCAATTTTATAGCAAGTCCTTGTTGTCAATGATCGTGGACACTCAAGGTGTCAACTTTATAGCCAGTCCTTGTTGTAAATGATACTGGACACTCATGGGGTCAAATTTATAGCAAGTCCTTGTTGTCAATGATACTGGGCACTCAAGGGGTCAACTTAATAGCAAGTACTTGCTGTCAACGATACTGAACACTCAAGGGGTCAACTTTATAGCAAGTCCTTGTTGTAAATGATGCTGGACACTAAAGGGGTCAACTTATATGCTAACAGTGTCCTTGTTGTAAATGATACTGGACACTAAAGGGGTCAACTTAATAACTAACAGAGTCGTTGTTGTAAATGTTATTGGACACTCAAGGGGTCAACTTGAAAGCTAACAAAGTCCTTGTTGTAATTGATACTGAACACTAAAGAGGTCAATTCAATAACTAACAGTCCTTGTTGTAAATCAAAGCGCTGTAAGCACTGTAGGCAGTTAACCAAAAACCAAGGCAAGGCAAACATAATTATGAAAACTTTTGCAATGTTGCTTCAATTTTTTTTAAAGATTTAAAAGAAAAAAAACATTAAACATTCATGTATAATTGAACATTTATGTTCCCTTAATGAATTGATCATTAAGGCAAATAATTCATATTTTATCAAGGTTTTTAAAAGCAACGCATATATCGAGTTTATTTTTTCTGTGGTCATGAGTCTGCAGTTGTACAAATTCGCAATGAATGCAGTTTTTCTAGCTGATCGTTAACGTTCGTATAAGTTGACTGTTAGTAGTTCAAGTTTACTTTAGTACGAGCTTGTAAAAGTATGAATGGACTTCCCTGGAAAGAAAACTGGGTTTGTGTTCTACAGTACACAAGTTTTAAGACACAAATCAGACAAATGTTTACTACTACAGGGATCAATGGGGATGTCTGACTGACCTGTCCATAGTAAATGTTAATGACTCCCACCTTCACCCCAAGTCCATGATATGTAAGTTTGGAATAAAATGACAGGTGTTATGCATATGCATATGTGATGCCTATGAGATTGACCTTGTATGTCATTCAATCTTTTTGAAATGACAAACAGGAATATATGACTATGGTTTAGGAGTTGGTATCTCAATCGTTTACAAGTTCTCAAAAACACACACAAGAGGGTATGGGGTGACCCTAGGGACTACCCCTATATTTATTTACCATGCATTGATGTATTTGTCATCTGTATGAAATTTTTTCATCGCCAAAACCCGGAATTACCCTTAATTGTCCTCTTCCGGAATCCGATCCGATATTGTAATTTTCTTTTCACGTCAGCCATTTTGTTTTCAATGTTGTTTTTGTCAGATACGATTTTACTAGATTTTACACATTTTTTGTCGGCTATTTTCTGTAAAAAGCTAGCGGTTGAACAAAATGAACATCGCTGTCATGAATAATAATGCTAAAAATAAGTTTTGAGATCGTTTATTAGGAGACCTTGGTAAAAAGGTTTGCAAAGTTATTTTTTCTTTTCCTCTCAGTCAAGTCGGGCATGTCGAGCGTATACTTAGCTAGCAACCAAGTCGACGTCCGACTACAAACGTGGAAGGTCGCAGACCTCGGACAACCGCTTATTTGAACCCCTGCCTCCAAATTGAAAAGATACAAACAAAAATAATAATCTTAAGGTGGAAGGTCGCAGACCTCGGACAACCGCTTATATTAAATCCTGCCTCCAAATTGAAAAGATACAAAAATTTCATCTTATAATTCAAAATTGCCGCCAACAGCATGAACGGTAGAACTTATTTTAAGACTACTGACTTGTTGCCTACGTATTGACGACAAACAATATTCCTACGACTTTTGCCATTTGGGAAATCTAAACTACTTGTTTTTAGAGATTTTATGCGATTAAATATTTCATACATTTGTTCTTTGATAGCTTAGCCAAAATCACAGGGGATAATACTCTACATAAGGATTCCTATTGTGCCACTTCAAAACTTTTGGATAAATCGACGATCATTTAAGGTTTTTCTGGTCATATTTTTGGTAATCAAGAATAAAAGTATAAAAAAAACTGTCCAATTAGTTATTAAAAACATAACATTTAGCTGGATAATATCTAAAGCACATATTTCAGCATTTATTTTGGTTTCTTGTGTACAATTCGGAGTTTAGTATGACGTCCATTATCACTGTACTATTATGCATATTTTTAGGGGCCAGCTGAAGGACACCTACAGGTGCGGGAATTCTCGCTACATTGAAGACCCATTGGTTGCCTTCGGTTGTTGTCTGCTCTATGGTAGGGTGGTTGTCGCTTTGACATATTCACCATTTCCTTTCTCAGTTTTATTGGGTAGCACACAAATCTAGGGTGCTCGCATAAGGCAGCTTAACTGCCTAAAAATACTAGACACTCAAGGGGTCAACTTAAAAGTTAACAGAGTCCTTGTTGTAAATGATACTGATCACTCAAGGGGTCAACTTAATAGCAAGTTGTTTGTGTAAATGATGCTGGACACTCAAGGGGTCAACTTAAAAGCAAGTCCTTGTTGTAAATGATACTAGACACTCAAGGGATCAAATTAAATGCTAACAGAGTCCTTGTTGTAAATGATACTGGACACTTAAGGGTTCAACTTAAAAGTTAACAGAGTCCTTGTTGTAAATGATACAGAACATAAGGGTCAATTAAATACCTCACAGTCCTCCTTGTAAATAATACTGGACACTCGAGGGGTCAACTAAAAAGTTAACAGAGTCTGTTGTAAATGATACTGATCCCTCAAGGAGTCAACTTAATAGCAAGTCCTTGTAGTAAAAGATGCTGGACACTAAAGGGGTCAACTTAATTTAAGTCCTTGTTGTAAATGAACTGGACACTCAAGGGGTCAACTTAAATGCTAACAGAGTCCTTGTTGTAATTAATACTGGATACTAAAGGGGTCAATTCAACACCTAACAGTACTCCTTGTTGTAAGTAATACTGGACACACTAGGGGTCAACTTAAAAGTTAACAGAGTCGTTGTAAATGATTTCGATCACTCAAGGGTCAACTTAATAGCAAGTTCTTGTTGTAAATGATGCTGGACACTCAAAGGTAAAATTCATTCACCAGATTCCTTGTTTTAAATGGTACTGAAAACAAGAATATCTAAATAGGGTGTGTTGCTTTCCTAAGTATTTTTTTGTACATCTTGTCTTACTGATAATTTTTGCTTATTTAAGTTTCTTTCTATCAATTATAATTTTCGAGGTAACAGACAAAAGTGAAAAAAGTAGTAAAATTCATCAAGGTAATGAAAATCAACAATATGAAGAACTCAACTCAAAATTTCCCACTGCCAGATTTTCTCTATTTCAAGCAGTCTTTTTTAGATAATAGACATGCATTTAAACAGAATGTTCATTTTTGGCCTTTTCTTCCACATTGCTTGTCATCAGACACATGTTTTAAACCAGATACTCCAATGATGATTGTGGCCAAATTTGGTTTAATTTGACCCAGTAGTTTCAGAGAAGATATTTGTAAAAGGTACCAATGACGACAGATGCTAAGTGAGGTAAGAAAGTAAATAAACAAATTAAGAGGTAGTTTTCTTTTATTGACTTTTATCACAGACAGTAACTGTCAATTTTATTTGTTCTGTGCAAAAAACTTTTAAAAAAAAGAGAAAAAATACAGTAAACACATTATTCATCCAGAAACTCATCAGCAACCTCATATTTGTGGATATAAAATAAAATAAAACTAAAAAATATAACTGTTATCAACTATTACAATAGATTTGGCACTTCAGTACTTCAGAAATTAACAAATATTGCTGTTACTAAAATTTTACGAATCTGAACTTTAATGGTTTTGAGTTGTCAATACTTAGGAAAAATGAAAAATTAGAACTTACAATTGAAGAATGTGTTAAAAAGCTAAAAAAGCTTAAAAAAAAGAAGCATACAGCTCTTAAGTTAAACCACCAGTATATATACAGCACAAGAGGTCCATTTAGCCATATTATACTAAGTATTTGAAAATGCGTTTAATACAGGCTGTCCAATTTAAACACCTGGCACCTAAATAGAAATAATGCTCTTTTTCTAATGCTTTTGAATTTAAAAACTTTCAAATAATTTATAAAATGATAAAAATTTAAAAAAAAACCTTATATTGCTTTAACATTTCTTAGTTGTATTTTAAAATAATTATAACCTTTTTAAGCCATTAATAAAACAAGATAAAATGTTATACAGAAAGGTAAATATATGAAGCAGAATATATTTGAATAACCAATAACATCAACCCAATCAGAATTCTATCTGATACTGATTTCTCAACAAAATCTTCAACAATAAATCTATACAATAAGCATTAATATGAATTCAACCTTCTTTCAAGCTGTTCTAACAAAATTTTGTTGACTTGCATGAAGGTTCTATTTCTAACTAATATTAACAAACTTTATAAATTGTACATTTTTAAAAAGAAATAAAAATGAAACCTTGTTCGTCTTTTGAAAATTTGTACAAAATTAAAAAAAAACTGTTAAAAATCAAGCAGACCAAGTTCCTTTGGTTCTAAATGAAGTGCAATGATACCAACGTAACTGTATCTTTCTACAATGTGTATAACAGGTCAAAAAATTACAATTTCATTATTTGAAAATGTTGACAGTATCAAAAATAATTTTGTAAATATTTTGGAATTGTTCCTTTTCTGTGACATTGTGAAAGAGGACATAGAAATATTTGAACTCCACAATTGATTATATTTGACAATAATCTTAGGTTCAAACGACTCATTCAAAACTTAAAAGGGGGCGCTTAGAGCTCACACTTCAGAATCATAGGTCATTTCCAAATCGCCAATCAATTTCATAAAATACCATAAAGAGAAAAATACTCATAATATTTCAGTATTACTTACAAACCATTTTGACGGCAATGTTTAAATTAAAAAAAAAAGCCTTTAATGACAGATAACAAGGCACCTTTTTGTCAAGTGTGCATCACAAGCCTGTCAACACTGGGATATGTGCTTGACTAAATTCTTAATTGACTACTATCGCATTTTATAACTGATGGTCAGTTGTACTCTCCAGCTTACTCCATAAAGTAAAACTGATCCTCATGAAATAGCACAATAGTCCTGAAAGTAGCATTAAACACCAATCAATAAATGTAAAGATTGAATTGTCTTGCTCCTCTGACATTTGAAATAACCAAGTTTGGTAGAAAAAGTTGGCAATGTCTTACCATCCCTAAAATAAATTACTCTCAACTTTGTTCAAAATAAAATTAAGTTTGTTTATCAGTTCAGCTTATAAAGTGTTTAAATAAAATTGAATTAAAGGTGTATAGAATGATATCAAGATTGACATTAAACAGTGTTATAAAAACAGTATTATGCTAGCCATTCAGGCGCCAATATTACAAGCATATACAAAACCAGATGATAATTGTACCATTAGATATAGGGAAAATGTGGTGTGAATGCCAATGAAACAACTCTGCATCCAATAACAATTTAAAAATATACCATTGTACTGTAAACAAAACACCACAAGAACTACAAAAACAAATATCTTAGTGTATATTAATTGTTTTGATCTTTTTCACTCAAGTGTAGACTTTATGCATATTTTTTTGAATATTTCTTTAAAATATAAAAATCTGGTTTATAAACTCCTCCATAATTAATTTGTGTGTATAAAATTATAAAAAATACAAGACAATTTGTTAAGAGCATAAATCTGTATTGACATTCAAAACTTCGATGATACTTCGGACTGTAGGAAAAACTTCAGTAACAGATGGTAACTGTGAAACTGGTACAGCTAATCTGAAAATACAAATTATTCTCAATGTTTAAAGAGAATTCACAAAGATAACAGGCAGCATTAAAAATGTAATGATTTAAATTGCTCAGTCTTGAAAATGTCTTTCATTCACATCAAATTTTATAAACATTGAAAAACTGAAAAGGCTATTGAATTTTTATTAAGTAAAAAAAGACAAGTTTGATGTATAATTAATATACTCAAGAAGTCACATTTTTTTTTATACAATAAGTCAATAATGTATAACAAACCTGCAGTAACCATTATCATAAGTTTCAACAAACTATTCTGAATCTGAAACTCAATTCAGCACATATGAAAATAAAATAAAATATTGAAAACTGGTTGAATTCAAAATAATTGGAAAGCCCACAAGATAACATTATCATCAGATATCTATAAGGCCAGGATTTTTTAATTTGTTGGTTTACGGATCCGCCGACCCGATTTTGCCGATTTCGAGAATAAAAATAAAATCGAATTTTCAGGCTTTTTTTTATTCTCGCCGACCCTAACAAATGCATTATCCCTGTAAAATAATTAAAATATCCTTTTTTTATGAAATGAAATGCATTAATCACTAACAGAAGTGATGACTCTTTCTGTTGTGAAAAAATGAAACTTCCAGTTTACGTTTCTAAAAATAGATAAATCAATTATTAATGACCTTGAAATGTAGTTTGCGCAAATAATTTTGCGGAACGAAACCTGTGTTTAAACCAATTACACAATAAGTTCGTTTCCCTTATTTGTCACCAGTCCGTAAGATGCATGTTCTCATAGAAATAGACTTGACCAAATGTGGACAGGTAGAGGTTAAGACATCAAGTTAAAGTACTGAATTTTAACAAATCATTGGATATTTTCTTGTTTCATAGATATTAAAAAAATATAGCCCATTTGGATAAAAAACGGGAATGCATGACAACAGATTATTTAATCTGATATTCTCGTTTTTCCAGAGGACGAGTCTATAACGTTTTTTACCACGTGTGTTGAAACATTTTGTACGGCGTTTTTACTTTTTTTTTTCTTCCATCAGTTTTCATGCTTATTATTTTTCACCAAGTTTTGATTAAAAGCTAAGTCAAGTAACTGACGTGAATCTGTTTTTCTTGTTTGTGAAATGACGATTTAATTTCGTCTTTGTCTGTGTACCCCCCTTTTTTAACGGGAAATTACGGGAAATTATTAGACAATGGCATGCAATGTTTATCAAACTAAAATTCAAGAACGATGATAAAATAGTATGACAAACATATTATTAGAAAGATGAAATATATTTTTATTTTGCATATATCAGTTTTCTGTCTTGAAAGATCTTTTTTTTTCTTTTTTTTTTCCGACCGAACGACCCGACTTTTTCAGGTAGAAAATCCGTAAACCAACAAAATAAAAAACTGTGGCCTAAATGAGGACAACATACAGAGTATTAAACATTGTAAGAAATCATTAAGTTTATACTTCATAGTATTGTCAAATACCTACTTAGAGCTCATGCAAACAATGAAAACAAGAACAAGCCAACACTGATTCAAGGAAAATTGTACAAGTGCCTGAACTTACTGTACTCAAGCTAAATAAAAATAAACCTACTTTTTAGTTTGCATCCACTGTTTAGTTACAAGAATAAAGGCATCTGGAGCTCCAGATAACATGGCCTCCATCTCTAATAACTGAAATAAAAATAATCTCTCAAAACTATATCTAGTTCATGATACTGTGGATTCATTTATTTTTCGTGGGTACCAATTTTCGTGGATTAGGAAAAATTTGCATATTCGTGGATATTTAATTTCGTGGTTTTGCTGAAGTCTACATACAAACCTATAGAATAATTATCATTCGTTGAATATTTAATTTCGTGGTTTGACGGTGCCCATGAAATCCACAAAACATTGGTATCCAACGAATAATAATGAATCCACAGTAGTCATCACAATTGCTAACAAATACTTTTTTTGTAATTCAAAAGCGTTATGTGTTTACTAGTTTAATACTGAACATACTGAAGAAAGTTTCTGATGTTGTACAAAAGTCAATACACTCGTAATCAAGCTATAGAATAATGAATAAATAACGCAGCAGTTACCTTTCCATTGGGAACTTTTCCTGTCACCTGTCTACCAACAGACATTAATAATCCTAAGGCCACTGAATAAGCTACCACACTGCAATACAAAAGTGTTTCAAAACATAATAAATTGCTTTGCTGAATGCAACTGGATACGACTGCAAAGGTCTAGCCCTAAACAGTTGGGGAAAAAATGGACACAAAATTAGCACTTGATACAGGTCTGCATTTGGATTGTAATTAAATAGTTTACACATAATAGGTTTCTAACACAGAATAACTATAGTCAAAGAACTTATAATTGGTTATATGATTTGAATTCATATTCAATTTTTTCTTTTGTGCAATACACTATGCTGTTGCAAATTGACCCCCCTCCCATCGCCTTTTTTTTTCATCCCCAAAAAAATCTTTTTTGTGAAAGTTAACGAGGCAAGATGCCAAGTGAAGGAAAAAGCTCACTTGGCAAAAGGCCAGGTGAGCTAATAGGATATAATACAAATTTTCACAGTTCATTTGTGCATATGTTCACAAACATGAAAATTCTTGGCTACATCCTGTTTGGTGATGCCTTAGAAAAGAATTTGAACAATGCTTTCAATCCAAAAAAAAATATTATGTCATGACTACATTGGTATATCTAACTAAATAATACTGTATAGTAATAGGCTATTATAAGTAAACTTACGAGGAGCCTCTGGTTAAAGGCATTAAATTGTAGAAATAGTACACTAATGTTAGGATGATGTTCACTACAGAATCCACATCCTAAAATAAAACAATCATGTGTACAAATCTTTAATAAACTGTAAATTCAGAAATTATTGAGAGGTTTTTATTAATGCGAGTAATGTGACTGTTGGGTATGGTCATAGAAAATCTCATTCTAATATAGGATACATATATTTATCATATGTTTAGTAGTAAATACACTAGTTTTGAATATTTGATAAATAGCCACCTGTTTAATCCGTATTGGGCAACTTTGATGCACACCCTTTACCCTTTATCACACCCCTACTTTTTATTTATTTTATTTTTTACATAAAGTCAGTTATTATTTATGTGAGCTTTAGAAATATTTTCCCTTAAAATAGGTCAAATGGTCATTAGGGCATGACACAATTTATTAAATGACTCCATTGTTTGGTATGTACATGTGATGTCACGAACGTCAAGTTTTCATGTTTTTTGGCACACTATAAAATGCAACCATAAAAAATACAAAACACACACAAAAAATACAATAATAAAACACAAATTGTAAGGTTACCCATGTGCTTTGGATAAGTAATTGAGCAGTTCTTTTAAGGCTTTTAAAACAAGACAAAAGTAGAACTAAAGGTAACCCAGTGCTATGGATCAGAAAACAGTTCATATAATATAACTCTCTTGTTGAAATATATGATAAAGCGTATAAAACATGGCAAAATCCGTATCATCCTCAATCAATATCAGCCCTTGGGCTGATATTGGTCTCTCAGGATGATACGACATATGATACAGATTTTGCCATGTATTATTCTCTATATATTCTAAAATCGCAATAATTAACCTCACATTTAAGTCCATTCTTGAAAAACCACCATGCAAATGAGCCTTTTTTTTATATTGTTGCATTTACTATAGAAAATTGATCTGACATCACATTTGTTTTAAACCAACATATCTTTAGACTTAACCCTAAAAATGGACCTCGTCAGAAACATTTAAGTTGTTAATATTCTACCATGAAATTTGGGCAATTTCAGCCATTTGACATATTTTTTTAAAAGATACAATGCATGAAGTTTAACTGGTTATTTTCTAGCTGTTATACTATCAAACTACCTTCTAACTGTAACCTTTACAAGGAGACATACAAATGTACATAGAGATAAACAACATAACAGAATGCAAATACTGTATGCTCTTCAAATATATAACATAAATAATGTACATACTGTCAATTTAGTTATTCCTGTCCTTTTTATTTCTTCCTGTAACTGATTGAATACTGCATCTAGTTCTGCATGGTATGCTGATGTCCGACTCTTGGAATGTACAACATGGATAGCAAACATCATTTTAGTACTCCTAAAAAAACAAAAAACAATACGGTTTCTAGTCCCTGTCACTGCATTGAGTTATTTAGAAAGAGAATTTGGTGCTAGAAACACTTGTATTGTTCAAGATGTCACCTTGACATAAACATTTTGTTCCAATTTTAGTCTATCAGTTATTGCTGTGACCTTGACCACTGACTTAAGGTCTTTGTCATGCAAAGTATTTTTTATTTGAAACAAAGATAAATTCTGCACATTTTTTTGAAAAGTGCAAATTTAACAAAGACTAATAGGGGAAATTCAATGGTGGTATTACACCTGAACTCTGGAATAGTAATTGTGAAAATTACACATCTGGTAGTAAAAGTCTGCAATGTTGACATCTCACATTAAAGTGAATGGTTGTCCAACTGAAAATATATGTAATATCTTTTGTAGCAAAACACTTAAACAGTGAATATAGATCATGACTTTGAATGTAATTACACAGTGGTATAATTCTTTTCCAAAGGACCTCCAGTTATCATCTATAGGATGGACAAACATGCTTGTGGTGACTACCCAAAATTTTTGTTTAGAGCATAAAAAGTTGTTAATAAAATATTTAACAAATGACATACCAGCTATCTGTCAATATTAACATTGCTCCATCTAATCTATTATTGTTATTGCCATCTTTTCTGCTACTGGGTACTTGTGTAGACACCATAAAGCCATGCTGATTTATTTGACGCTTCTGTAAAAAAATGCACAATCTTTATAGACCACATGTTTTGTGTAAAAAAAATGAATAATGTTTAAAAACTAATGAAGATATTCACAGCTCAGATAGCGACCTACAAACATTTAAACTGGCATGAGAATGCATCAAAGAAAGCATTGTAGTCTGCTACCAAAACAATATTAGTCTAATCGATCTAGTTGATCTTAATGATAAAAGATTCAATCATTATCTGTGCACACCTTCTGTCAGGAGGGACCAATAATAACATATATTAATGTTGACTTAACAGGATAGAGTAATATACTGGCTTATCCCAGGAGTTAGGTGTTGCAAAATAGTGTTCTCTGTTGGTCTGTCCAATATTTTAGTTATGATGTGTAAAATGTAGGTTGAGACTTGATCTTTATAGGGGGCAAATTTAAATTCTTCGGACTACTGACCCAAGTCTACCGCCCTCCCAAAAATATCTATAGTTCTTCAATCTTTTTTTCAGTTATCTGAAATGCAAAATTTGAAGAGCAACATTATTTTTACACCAATGTTTATCTTTTAAACCATTTAATTTATGAAATCAAAAATCATTCTAAAGTAGAATAGTCAAGTAAACATGAAAGAGAGTGGGAAAGAATTGAATGCAACCTTCAGTAGAGTAATATGAGTATGTTTTGTAATGATTTCAATACTATGATATTGTATCATTCTATAACTTACCCTTGCTACAGTTAAAAGATCATCAACTGTTTTAGCTTTTTCTATGTCATCTTGTAATTCAGGATAAAACACTGCTCCATTCCTGTTGATTAAGAAAAAAATGTTTGTTTTATTTGACATTTTTACAGCTATTATATTTGAATACTGGTAAATATATTTGTGAATAGATAATTTTTTTAACTTAAACAATACTTACTACTAAACTAATAATGAAATTTTGACATAAATATATTAAGCTAAAGGTTAGATGACATAAAGGTAGTTTGCTGTCAACCCTAAGCAAAACAAAACTTTAAAATTTGCTGTGATGGCTGCAACTTCTATTTTTGATTCTTGTAGACATAATTTTTTTTTTCTTTGTTATAATCAGATAACAAGAATGTGTCCCCAGTACACGGATGCACCACTCACACTATCATTTTCTATGTCCAGTGGACCGTGAAATTGGGATTAAAACTCTAATTTAGCATTAAAATTACAAAGATCATATCATAGGGAACATGTGTTCTAAGTTTGAATTCAATTGGATTTCAACTTCACCGAAAACTTTAACCTGAAGCGGGACAGACAGACAGACGGAGGAACGGATGCACAGACCAGAAAACATAATGCCCCTATCGTAGATGGGGCATAAAAATACGATAGGGCATAAAAAGAGATTTTTACTCATACTAACCCTGAGTAATGTTCAAGCATTGTCTTCGCCAGTTTGAACACCAAATCAAAATATTGCATCAGTTTTATATTATGTACAGATCCCCTGAAAGATAAAATAAATACATATATATATAGAGAGAGAGAGAAAGAGAGAAATATGGCAATGAGTTACCTTATTTAATGAAAATAAACAGGCCAGACATATCTAAGCTTGTTTTTTTTCTCTAATATCTTATTTTGCCCATTATTCTCTATTCTTTATTTTTCAGCACCTTATTATTCTTTAATCTTTTATTCTGCAGTTCTTGTCCATTATTCTCTGTTCTGTAAAACTCCATTCAGACCATCATGTTAGATAACAGACATATGAAACTGAATGATTGAACAGACTGAAAAGGCTCTATTGCCCATATGAGATAAAATTACCTGATAAAACTAAATTCTGTTCTGTAATTTTCATTATCTGGAGGAGTCATTAAATCTAACCATAAAACAGGTTGTTCTGGATCTACCAGTCGTCTGTATTGTACTGCTATGTTAAATACATCACGCCATAACGCTCTCTCTGAAAGAGTAACAATTCTAAATCAACAGTTATTCTGACTTGCTCTCTCTGAAAGAGTAACAATTCTATATCAACAGTTATTCTGACTCGCTCTCTCTGAAAGAGTAACAATTCTATATCATCAGTTATTCTGACTTACTCTCTCTGAAAGAGTAACAATTCTATATCAACAGTTATTCTGACTTACTATGCTTTGAATACATTTTCCCATGAAAGTTTCATGCACACTGTTCTATATAATGACAATGTTTTCTGGGAATGTATTCAACAATGTGTGTCATTATTTTACATGAGGGTGCCAATATATATATCATAATATGCCTGTTTTTCATTTTTTTTTACATGAAATCCAGACACTGTTGCAGCTTGCAATAAAAATATTATGAAAATATTACAAACACAGAATTGATAAATGTCTTATTTAATGGCAATAAAAATAAAAATTAAAATAATAATGTTTTATCTCCTTCAAAACTTACCCATTTGTTGCTTATTTTGTCGTAATCCTTTCCATTTTGCCTGAAAAATTGGTTAATTAAGGTTAAAGGATCATTGAAATAAGATATTACATTAACAAAGCTATCAAACTTCTATGGACTGTGAAATTGGGGTAAAAACTCTTAATTTGGCATTAAAAATAGAAAGATCATATCATAGGAAACATGTATACTAAGTTTCAAGTTGATTGGACTTCAACTTCATCAAAACTACCTTGACCAAAAACTTTAACCTGAAATTTCCACTATCATTTTCTATGTTCAGTAAACCGTGAAATTGGAGTCAAAACTTTAATTTGGCATTAAAATTAGAAAGATCATATCATAGGGAACATGTGTACTAAGTTTCAAGTTGATTGGACTTCAACTTCATCAAAAACAACCTTGACCAAAAACTTTAACCTGAAGCGGGACGAACGGATGAACAGACTGAAGGATGGATGGACAGACAGACGGACGAATGAATGGACCCATAGAGTAGAAAACATAATGCCCCTCTTCTATTGTAGGTGGGGCATAAAAAGTTGATTGTTCACCAATATAAAACTTGTCTGAGATATTGATGATTTTAACCTATTGTATAAGTTTTATAAAAATCTGACAAGAATTGTACCTGTGAGAGAGCTTCTAAAAAGGCCATTTTCAATAAATTTAATACCGTATAGCGGGTTATTTTAGCGGGGTGTAAATTTTCGCTTATTTTTGCGGATAGAATAAAATCGCCAAAATAAATCCCGCCAATTTAAAAGTGTACATGCAAAGGTAATGTTGAAAATGTTGAATCCGCCAAAATAATAACCGCCAAAATATTTCGTATACCTTATTGAATGAAAATCGCGAAATTTTACACCCGCGAAAAATAACCCGCTATACGGTATATCCAAAGGGCATAACTCTTTAAACAAAAGTGAATTGTCCAGCCATAGAGGATGTGTTATTGCTGATACTAACTATAATACAAGTTTTATAAAAATCTGGTAAAAATTGTACCTTTTTTATGGGTTCAAATGCAAAAACAATATATGAAGGGGAGATGATGAAAAATGGTTCTTTTTTTTTTTAACTTGTTTAATAAAACAGCTATGAATCTGGCAATAACTAAGTATGTAATTATATAGTAACAGTGAAGAAAAGAAGAATGTTTGAAAATTAACTATTTTTAAAACAGCTATGTTCCATCTGTAGGGCGAAGATACAAATGTTCTACAGTTTGTAATAAATCTCACTAGGTGTAGGTTACAGAGACAATTATTGACTTACCTCTAATAACTGGGCTATGTGTATTGAAGCTAATCCCATGGCTAAATTATATCTTTTATTAGGTGTATAACCATCGGTATTGACTTGCATCATTTTACCAACAGCATCAGCCTTACATAATAATATTTCTTTATTTTTATCTAATTCTTCAAATTGCAATAAATTTACATCACTGAAATAAGAAGAATATGTCATATTTATTGTGAGTTCAAGAAATAGCATGAAACAAGTGAGTATTGGTAACTTTATTTAGTTTAGGCCAATTGAAAAATAATAATATACCATAACAATCTGTAAATTCAGAAATTATTGCGATATTTTTATTATCCCCCAAAATGCTAAAGGATTGGGGGATATAAATGCATGCAATAATTTCTACATTTAGAGTAATAATGAGGGTTGTTCTTTTTTCTTGTCCAAGGAAGCTTATATGAACATCAATCAGAGTGCATCTCAATTACATTCAAACCTCCTTTAACTTTGGAGAAGATTATTTATAAATCAGCCTTATTTGGGTTTTGAGCAAGCTTTCAGTAACTGTGAGTACATGATTTGAACTAGCCTTTAAAAACTGTGAGTACTGAGTTTTGAACTAGCTATCAGTTACTGTAAATACTGGGTTCACACAAGCTTTCAGTAACTGTGAAAACTGCATTTGAAACTAGCTTTCAGTTATTGTGAGTACATGGTTTGAACTAGCTTTCAGTAACTTGATAGTACATGTATTGGGTTTGAACTAGCTTTCAGTAACTGTGAATACTGCATTTAAAACTAGCTTTCAGTTATAGTGAGTACATGGTTTGAACTAGCTTTCAGTTATTGTGAGTACACTATTTGAACTAGATTTCAGTTATTGTGAGTACATGGTTTGAACTAGCTTTCAGTTATTGTGAGTACATGGTTTGAACTAGCTTTCAGTTATTGTGTGTACATGGTTTGAACTAGCTTTCAGTTATTGTGAGTACATGATTTGAACTAGATTTCAGGAGCTGTCAATACTTGGTTTGAACTAGCAGTATGTACTGTGAGTACTGGGTTTCGGAAAGTTTTCAGAAACTGATTTTTTGTTTTTTGTTTTTGTGTTTTATTTCAATTTGATCCTTTTTGGCCTCTTCCAAATGTTTTTTTTAAAGTTTATTTAAAGCATATTTACTTACGGTATTTCTGGTTGAAGACCCGGTTGTTCCTTATATTGTGTTTTAAATGTAAATGGAGATATCTTTGCCCAACGATCTTTAAATTCATGGTTTAAATCTTCATCCAATTTCAGATCTGTTAGAGAATATTCTAAATGTGCATGTAGATATCTTCCGTATTCTGTAAAATATAATTAATTGTTGTAGCTCTAGTACATTTCAATTACTAGCCTTATTAGCCTTACACTTATGTTGGATAATTAGGTATCAGTGCAATTTGATTTTATAAATTCATTATTTTTTGCAAAGATTTGCAACATTTCCATTCTAGTTTTTTTCGGACCACAATAAGGTGGATATTATTTTCTGATGCATTAATAATCAATTTGTAAGTAATTTATTGCATACACTTAGTTTGTGAAAGGTGAATGCTAAGGTTTTTTGTTTTCATTTTATGCCTTAAAGCAAATTTCATTGAGACTTGGTATACTCCAGGTTGATTCCTCAAGAAGAATGTGTCCATAGTAAATGGATGCCCCAATCACACTATCATTTTCTATGTTCTATGGACTGTGAAATTGGGGTAAAGACTAATTTGGCATTAAAATTAGAAAGATCATATCATAAGGAACAAGTGTACTATGTTTCAAGTTGATAGGAATTCTTCTTCATCAAAAACTACCTGGACCAAAAACTTTAACCTGAAGCAGAACAAATGAAAGGACAAACCAACGAACAAACGAAGGGATGCACAGACCAGAAAACATATTGTCCATAAATGGGGCATAATAAATGGGGCATAAAAAAATGACCTATTGTTCTTAAAGAAAATAACTCCATGTAGGTATATAATTACAGGTAAAAGACCTTGCATCATAATGTTTGTGACAAATTTACATCTACATACCTCTTAAATAATGAGCTCGCAAAAATTCAGGAGTAGCTTTCATCATAGGCATATTGTTAACCATTACCTGATAATGACATAATTCATATGATGATATAAATGATCTAATACACTATAACAATTCTTTAAAACTTTTTTTTTTATTTACATGTATTATGAAATTATTTTTTACTGATATTTAATTACAAAATTAAATTGACAGAAACAGCAAATATAGACTGAAGCTTGGTTTCTGTTTGTTGTTAGCTTAACTGTCTTCTATGGTTTGTTGTCTTGTCGACATATATTCCACATTTCCATTTCATGAGGAAGTTGTAACATTATGTTCTAACATTGAACTATGGTAAAGTTATATGCATTACACAGTAGTTAATGATATTATAGTATAAATTTAATAAATATCATGAAGATTACATGTATTTTGCCGCATCATAAAATATTTATTGAGATTTCACAACAGGGGTTCAGCTTTTGTATTGTGTTGAAGTCCTCATTGTGACTTTGAGATGAAGATCAGTTATAAAATTGTGAATAGCAGTACTTTTTTTTTGCAATCAGTTTTTCCAAGTGCCTAGTGATTTTTCACAATGATGTAATACATCTTATCCTTTCTTATAAATTATATCAGAAAGTCTTAAAGTAATAAACAAAGAAATTAACTTTGACCTTACCTTTGTTGTTGATTTTAAACCTTCATAGAATTTACCAGTTGCTATATATGACAAAGCTTCCATATACTGACAGTGTATATTGTCTGGGTCTACACTTAAACATTTCTGTAGATGAAAAAAAAACTTAAATGACATGCAAAATTCGCTTTGTAAAATTGTGGTAGGTGTTTTCTTTTTTAATTCTATTGCATTAATTGTACATTTGGATTTCAGAAAGCCAAAACAGATGCTCACTCCTTAATGAAAAGAAGTTAAGTTAGTTAACTAATAATTTGATAGTAAAAACAAGCCAAAAAAAATAATTACAAGAGTGCACATGCTGAAATGTCTCACCTTCTTTACTAATCATTGATATTATGTTGATAGTCCTAAATATAAAGTGCTTTTTTACAACTGTCACATAAACTTAACGTTAACCAAAAAAATATTAAAAAAATGACCACAAAACCATGAAAATGAGGTAAAGGTCAGATGACACCTGCCAGTTAGATGTGTACACCTTACAATCATTCCATACACCAAATAAAGTAGACCTATTGCATACAGTATAAGAAAAACATACCAAAAAACTTAACTATAACCACTGAATCATGAAAATGAGGTCAAGGTCAGATGACACCTGCCAGTTGGACATGTACACCTTACAGTCCTTCCATACACGGAATATACTAGACCTATTGCTTGTAGTATCTGACATATGGACTTGACCACCAAAACTAAACCTTGTTCGCTGATCCATGAAATGAGGTACTGGACAAGGTAAGCACATACCAAATATGGTTATCCTATTACTAATAGTAAGAGAGATATTAACATTACAAAATGTTTTTTTTTTCAAGTAGTCAAATTAGGCCAAGGACATTGGACATGTGACTGACAGAAACTTTGTAACATGAGGCATCCATATACAAAGTATGAAGCATCCAGGTCTTCTACCTTTTAAAATATGAAGCTTTTAGGAAGTTACCTAACACCGCTGTCGTAGCTGGATCACTTTCCCTATGTCAAGCTTTCTGCAACAAAAGCCAAATTAAAAACTGCAAATGAATGGGTTGAGAATTATAAGAATTAAGTACATTCTTCTAGAGATTATTTAGAATATAAATTCATGCAAACTAAAGGTATTTGTTTTTTAGCTTACCGGTAATTTTATAGTCAATGTTGCTCAGATTTTATCTGTCCAAGAACAATAACTTAAATTGAACTTTTTTTCTCATTAAATTTTAAATAAATATCTTTGAGAAATGCAGGCATTCTACTCCAATACAATTAATATTTCCAAGGGACACAACTCTTGTAAAAAGATTTGATAGGCACTTAATTTCAACTAGTTCCAAACAATGCTCATATAAATCTTTGACATAAATTGGATAAAATCTGGCAAAAGTTGACATAAATCAGATAAAATCTGGCAAAAATTATTATCTTGAGAGCACCAAAAAGACCAGACAAACAGACCCCAAGACAAATGCCAGATATTTATTAGTCCCCAGCATTTGTTTGTGCAGGTGACAATTATAATCACATCCACACAACTCCGTCTTACCTGGTCATCCTGTAAAGATTTCATTGGATCACCACTATAGTAATACATATTTGCTCTCAACTGTAAGGTTAATGAATGATTGGAATTTATTTCTAAGGATCTGTTAAACTTTCCTCTTGCTGCTCGTAAATTACCAAGTTCTCTGAAAATACCAAAGTAAGAATGTTATAAAAAAAAATGCAAAATCTCCAATACAAACCCACACAGAACTCTTTCAAATTTGCCTGAAATATGGAAACATGATTTAAACCAAGAAATATGAATCAGTTAGACAAAGTTAACAATGTTATGACGGCATATTATATACATGTATATTTCATTAAATTGGGGAAAATGCAGATATTATACAAATTAATATCTATATCTCCTTGTTTAAACAGCTTTGGGAAGCTTTCAGAAAATATATATATTTTTAACAATGATTCCACTCAAATATAAAATTGTTATTTTGGTGTGCCCATACTTTTCCAATACAAAATATACTCAAAAGTTATTTCACAATCAGGAAAATTGAAAAAAAATTCATCATGGTTTAAGACCTGAAGGGACCTACACTAATTATTTAAATAGTTAAATGAACTACTACTGACTTTGAACATTTGGAAAGATGGAAGGACAGTGTTACACCAAAATCTATTTCTTTTTGACCTGTTAGCCTGACCTTTGTGATACATGTACATGTATCTTTACATCCAATACATAACAAAACTTACTTGTAAGCCTGGCCTACACTGGAACAAGCATCAATATGATCTGGCTGTACTTTTAATACCTCTTTAAATACTTCTATTGCATTCTGAAAAGTTAATTTGATCAAAAACTAATACATTTCCTTTGAATACGGTGTAAAATTTGATGTTCTTAAAACTGGCATGAAAAAAATAAAAATTATTTTTGATAAAGCAAGGTATAATGACTTAAGTTATTAAAATGTTTATCTTTTATTACATTACTTTCAACTCAAGTAACACACTTTAGGATTAAACGCCTTTTTAGAGGAATTTATTGGTGTATAAACTCGACCAATTCACTCACAAACAAATAAAAGTCCAAAGTTCAGACTTTTATGACATGTTTGTGAGTGACTTGGTCCAGTTTATACACAAATAAATTCCTTTTAAAAGGCATTTAATCCTTATAATTCTTTAAAATTGGAGAAAGGGAATATATTTTTCAACAATTGTTAACTCTATCAAACATAAATTGTATATTGTTTACATTGGTTATGAAAAGAAGTCCGGTCAACGTCGTCAATCAACAAATAACCAACATTAAGATCAACTACCTGAAGTTCTCTCTATCAATGATATCAACATATTCCCTTATATGTAAATCATATAAGATTATCTTGTTATATTAACTATAACCCGCAAAAAGTGCATTGCAAAAAGTGCATAGTATAGAATTCCAAATACAATATCAGACTCCTGTTTCCAGATAAAACTATTTACTTAATTCAGCATTATCTCTATATATATTTTTTTTTGTCCAAAGTGGTGACAGTGGACATAATTTTGAATTTATGAAACTTATGAAACAGATAAATACTTTTATACAAATCTAAAAGTATTTAAACACAGTAGGCAAAGAACAGTTTCGTTATTGGTTTTTTTCATACTATTTTGAAATACTGAACAACCTTTATTTAAACATGAATCACATAGTAAAGATTTGACAGATAGACTTTACCCGAATTCTTCCTCTATAGTATTGTGCTAATCCCAAGTGGTACAGATTGGTAATATATGTAGGACTGTCTTTATCTAATGTTAACTTGAAATCTTTCTCTGCATCTGAAAAATTCTACAAAAGATAATGAAAATGAGTAATTATCAAAATGAACAGAAATCCTATATCTAGATGAGGGAAAAAAATAAATTACAGAACACAACATTAGTAGGAAGATCATTGAAGTAATCATTAAATAAAATTGATGTAGGATGATTACAATAGTCCACTTTAAAATTACCAATTTTGCTTTCATTTTTTTTCAAATGGGAAAAAGGAAAACAACCCCTATTGAGGGCAAACTGAGGTCCTTTTCTATCTAAACTATGCATCATGACAATGGTAAATTGTCCAGGAAATGACAATTTTGTTGAGTTAAAATGTGCTTAAAATGTGCTAAAAAACCTTCAACGTAAAAAGGGGATTGTAAATTATAGAGCTATAAAATGGAAATACTAAATAATTCCTAATATGCATGTCTTCTATGAGTTGTCTCTCTTTTCTCTTGGATTTATTTAACAACTCAAATGCAATTTACAAAATCTTACCTCCAGTAAAAGGTTTACAACTCCTCGTAGGAAAAAGATTCTTGTTGGAGCATTTAACTTGATAGCTTTATTGAAATCATTCAAAGCATCAGGGTAGTGACGAATTGCCATGTAAGCCTGCAAAATAACATTAAACAGATATTTATACTATAATGTTTGCAGTAACTTCAAAAACTTATATTTTCTTTAATAGATTAAAATTATGCCATCTTTCATAATTGTTAAATAAAATTAGCTTAAATGTAAAGGCTGTTTGTTTTCACTTTTAAATTATTTTATATTCATTGTGTTATCTCAAAGCTATTTATAGCTTACTACATAGCATGGGTTTTGCTCATTGGTGAAAGCTGTACAATAACCTGTAAAACTAGAAATGGGGAATTTGTCAAAGAGACAACAACCTGACCAAACAGCAGAAAACAGCTGAAGGCCACCATAGGGTCTTCAATACAGCGAGAAATTTCTGTATAAAACAAAGCTTTTGACATCATGGAACATATATAATTTAAAGTACAGTTTTTTCTCTGTTTTTTTTTTTCAGACACGGAGAATTTTATTATTTTAATCAAGTCACTAAGAAGTATGTGTTCAAGTTTTCTATGATGTATCTAGTAATATTTGTTTTATCTTTATGATATATCTTCTATTACCTCCCCTCTTCTTGCAAATGGTTCATGAAAATTTTCTGTTCTGTGTATGACTTCAGTAAATTCTCTGATAGATTTAGCTGCATTGGCTTTTTCCTGGTGAATAGAGGGAACAGATGTATGGTATAATCCAAGGTATTTCAATAGTTTTATATACAAGTTTTACCAAATAGATTATTTGTTCTTTTCATAATTTTACAAAACAAAGTGTTTCTTTTTAATATTTTCTAGAAACTGCAACAAGTTAAATAATTTGTACATTAGGCTCTTTGTTGTTTTACACTTTTTCTATAGAGGAGAAATCTTATACTGCAGGATCCATGACTATAAAAAACTTAAGTGGTTCTCAAGATGATTAAAAAATTGAAATTACAATGTGTTAAGTTTGGGGGGAATTTACTTTGTAAAATTAGAAGTTTAGCATCAAGTGAAAGTGGAAACATTTCAATGAATTAAAAAAAAAAATGGATAATGTGTTCATTGAACACAGATGCTGCCCCTGATTGCATATTATGTTATAAAGGGACATAAGTCAAGCACAATAAAAAGGGATGCAAACCAAAATCAAATTGATCTGTGTTTTGTGGTAATAAGCATTGTGTATAAGTTTCATATCATTTGGTCGAAACAAATTAAAGTTGGCGAAAAAGAAACTAATTTTGGGATTTACAAATGCACAGTAGACTAGGTTCACATTTAATTACAAAAAATAACAAATATCTGTTTACCAATTATAAATTACTGCAAGATCTCACTATTCAAGTATCAAATAAAAGTATCAAATTGGTAATCATATTCGTTGTTTTGCTAACTTCATTAAATCTCAACAAAAAACCTTTTAGTCATCTTTTTTACCCATAACCACCACTTAGGTAAAAGTTTTCCACTACCAGAAAAAAGTTCCATGTAACCTGAACCAATGAAACATTATTCCATTATCAATGTAAAAAGTTCTATGTAACCCTAACCTAGGATACATCATTCAACAATTAGAGAAAAGTTCCCTGTACCCTAACCTAGGATACATCATGTCCTTGCAAAGTAATCAATTTACCTGTAAACCTCGCCTGGCATACACCATTCCTCTGCCATAGTAAGCACCTTTTAAATCATTACTTTCCTGAAACAAAATGCATAGAAAAGTGATTTTTACATACAAAGTTATTAACATAAGGCAGGTGCTACCTAATATCTCCCAAAGGTTATTGGTGCATATTACTTTAACTATTAAATCATTAATTTTTTTAATAGTCAGAAATACAAATATTCACGAAAGTATATGCCCACAAATGATGTGTCAGGAATAATCTGTAAAAAAAAAGTCTCTTGTATTCATTGGTGTCAGGTTGTTAAAAGTTAATGTTTAAGGCTAGTGGTTAACACAAAGCCCAAAGGAAGCATAAGAAAGCATAAATGGTAGAAGTTTATGTTTGGGTCCCATTTATGCTTCATTTGGTCATTCAAACATAATATCAGATGTTGAAATTTATTTTCTTGTTTTCAAATTCATTTATGTTCCATGCACTATGATATAACAATGACTAATTACATATATAAGAATGACTATACATTTACTTACATACAAAACTTCGTTAAATGTCTTCATTGCTGCATCATAACTTCCCATGTTTAACAATACAAATCCTAAAGCTGGAAAATATAATAAATGAAGTATTGGATGCATTCTCTTCTTTTTATTTCAATTACTCGAAGCAAAATTTCATGACATCTATATCTACTGCATATAACACAAAAAATCTCTACAGAACATAGTTGTTGTCCATTCTAATGTTATCATTAAACAGAAAATGAAAATGAAACATTGTTAAATCTTGATTTCCTTGTTCATATTTCCTTCATAAGTGGTACAAATAGTTGACAATAAGGATTCTTTTACAAATAAACATTGTATGAATATTTAATGATTTTAATAAAATATAATCCTTTATAAATAAACATGCATAGACCTATAGAACTTGATATACCAAGAAAATCATTCATCATGTTGAAATGGACAATTACAAACAAATTATAAAAGATATTTGTGTAGTTCATTTTGCTTGATAAGATGAAATATATTATAATTATTTTAAAAATATATTAAAATCTGACAGAAAATGTTTTTCTCATGTGTAGATGTATTGACATGCTAGATTTCATAATCTTTAAGGTAAAATTTAAATATTATGTCACAGCAGTGATCCAACATGTATAAAGGATAACTATTTACATAACGCTGTATTAATGTAATTTAAATGTACTGCATTACACCATACTAATAACACAATATAATAAAGTTAGCAATTATAACTTGAAAACTTCCTGGAAGCATTTTCTACTAAATTATAAATACCTACATGTAAGTGAGAAAACCCTTATTAATACAAGTACTCAGTATTTCAAAGTTTAACATACCTACAACCTCAGCAATTGTGATACCAGCAATTCTTTGTTTTACCTATTTTTTATCCTTAGGATATTGTGATTCTAGTCATAATCTATCCTTACTAATTTAAATCAGCCTCTGACAGGATTTTGTGATTCTAATCATAATCTATTCTACCTTTTTTTTAATAAGCTTCAGGATTTTGTGATTCTACTCATAATTTATCCTACCTTGTTTTTTTTATAAACCTCACAATTTGTTATACTAGCTATACTTTATCTTACATAATTTTCAACCAACCTCAGAATTTTGTGATTGTAGTCATAATTTATCCATACTGCATATTACTAAATTATTCAATCTGCTTTTTGATTTTGCGATGCTAGCCATACTTTATCTGGGACAATATCCCTAATGTGCCTTTAAATGTGTAAACAAAAAATCTCTGTGTTGTGATATCTTACACATTTCTATGATAAACAAATGACTGAGCAGAACCATTTGTGTTAATTTAGAAAGAAGAGGAACACAGAATAAATGTGTAAAAACTATGGAGCTATTAAATGTGTTCAAAGAACTTATTGTGTTAAAAATGGGATTTTTCATCACCAGGAGCTGCATCACAAAAGGATACTTGCAGTTTGCTAATTTACGGAAAAAGTAATCTCTCTTCGTACCCCGAAAATTTAACCACATATGTGAAAATGTCTCAGCTTCAAAACGAGCCATCATACATATCCTAGTTAACTATATGGACTGAGCAACAGAAGAAAACGTTTTTTGTGATTCTAGCCATACTTTATCATACCCTAGTTCATTATCAGTCTCAGGATTTTGTGATTTTAACCCTACTTTATCTCACCTAGTTTTTTATCAGCCTCAGGATTCTGTGATGCTAGAGGTACTAGATCTCTCTCAACTATCTCTGTGGCCAAATCCTAAATAAATCAATGGTCATTCAATTTCTGCTCATTTAAGTTTTTTTGGAGTCAATTAGTAATTAACTTTCTTTCTTTTATATGAAAGATTTTTAGAGTGAACTGTTTGTCTTGTTTTGCAGCCCATACAATGTTACTCTATGCAGAATTCAATATCATGTCTTTTTCTTTGGACATTCAATCCATAATGTATCATTGTCATCTATGGATACCTTGTTACATTTAATTTCCCAATACTATCTGCTTAAATTTTAGTCATGTAAATTATCCAGGCATATAAGTTAATATATATATGGATTATTTTCTAAAGTATCATGATTATCAGTTCAAGTGTCACACTAAAACCTCAAGGAGGATGGAAATGGGAAAATATAAATTCTGTTCAAATCCCAAAATAAACAGTCTAAAGTATGGGAAACTGTATCATATCATTTGTAATGTTGATTTTTTTTTTATAATATTCATTTAACTTAACCAATATCATGAATATAGCAACCTGTTTTATTCAAAAAGTGAACAAATAAAATAACAAGAATGTGTCCATAGTTCACGGATGCCCCACTCACACTATCATTTTCAGTAGACCGTGAAAAAAATAATGCCCTTAGTAGGGGCAAAAATAAATAACCAAAATTCCAGCCTCATGTTGAATGACAACAATGGTGCATGACTAGCTCGTTATCAAATGATTAGGGTATGTTGTACCATGTGATATAGACATTATCAAATGATTAGGGTATGTTGTACCATGTGATATAGACATTGTTTGTTCATTATGCTCTCAATCATTTGATATTTTCTGGTTTTTCAATCTTTTGAGTTATATGTTAAAAACTCTAAATGATATTCTTGTCCCTGTAAACTGAAAAAATCAAAATGATTAAATAAAACTAGAGGCTCTAAAGAGCCTGTGTCGATCACCTTGGTATATGTGAATTAAACAAAGGAAGCAGACAGTTCATGACAAAATTGTGTTTAGGTGATTGTGATGTGTTTGTACATCTTACTTTACTGAACATTCTTGCTGCTTACATAATGAACTTGTCCGTGTAGTTTCAGTGGAAAATGTTAGTAAAAATTTACAAATTTTATGAAAATTGTTAAAAATTGATTTTAAAGGACAATAACTTCTTAGGGGGTCAATTGACCATTTTGGTCATTTTGACTTATTTTTGAGTCTTAAATTGCTGTACATTATTGCTGTTTACAGTTTTTCTCTATCTATAATAATATTCCAATAATTACCCAAAACAGCAAAATTACCAATTTAGGGGTAGCACCCTAACAACGAGTTGTCCCATTCATCTTAAAATTTCAGGGCAGATAGATCTTGACCAGATAAACAATTTTACCCTTTGTCAGATTTGCTCTAAATGCTTTGGTTTTTGAGAAATAACCAAAACTGCATTTAACCTCCATGTTCTATTTTTAGCCGTGGGGGCCATCTTGGTTGGTTGGCCGGGTCAAAAAACACAATTTTTAAAACTAGATACATCAATGATGATTGTGGCCAGGTTTGGATTAATTTGGCCCGGTAGTTTCAGAGGAGAAGATTTTTGAATAAAAATCATGGATATTTACGAAAAATGGTTAAAAATTGACTATAAAGAGCAATAACTCCTAAAGGGGTCAACTGACCATTTTGGTCATGTTGACTTATTTGTAAATCTTACTTTGCTGAACATTATTGTTGTTTACAGTTTATCTCCATCTAGACTAATATTCAAGATAATAACCAAAAACAGTAAAATTTCCTTAAAATGATCAAATTTAGGGGCAGCAACCCAACAATGGGTTGTCTGATTCATCTGAAAATTTCAGGGCAGATAGATCTTGACCTGATAAACTTTTTTACCTCATGTCAGATTTGCTCTAAATGCTTTGGTTTTTGAGTTATAAGCCAAAAACTCCATTTTACCCCTATGTTCTATTTTTAGCCATGGTGGCCATCTTGGATGGTTGGCCAGGTAATAAAACACAAACTTTAAACTAGATACATCAATGATGATTGTGGCCAAGTTTGGATTAATTTGGCCCAGTAGTTTCAGAGGAGAAGATTTTTGTAAAAGATCATGGATATTTACGAAAAATGGTTAAAAATTTACTATAAAGGGCAATTACTACTAAAGGGGTCAACTGACCATTTTGGTCATGTTGACTTATTTGTAAATCTTACTTTGCTGTACATTATTGCTGTTTATAGTTTATCTCTATCTATAATAATATTCAAGATAATAACCCAAAACAGCAAAATTTCCTTAAAATTACCAATTTAGGGGCAGCAACCTAACAACGAGTTGTCCGATTCATCTAAAAAATTCAGGGCAGATAGATCTTGACCAGATACACAATTTTACCATGTCAGATTTGCTCTAAATGCTTTGGTTTTTGAGTTATAAGCCAAAAACTCCATTTTACCCCTATGTTCATTTTTTAGCCATGGTGGCCATCTTGGATGGTTGGCCGGGTAATTAAACACAAACTTTAAACTAGATACATCAATGATGATTGTGACCAAGTTTGGATTAATTTGGCCCGGTAGTTTCAGAGGAGAAGATTTTTGTAAAAGATAACAACGCCGGACGCAGGAGGACGCCGACGGACGCCAGACGCCAAATGAAAAGCTTCTATTTGTGAGACAGATTACCTCAAGACTATGCTGACATGTTTCTGTTTCTTCCTTGACACAATATCCAGAATCCCTAAGTGTTGAGCAGAGTCCCACAGGAGGGTCAGATGATTTGTCATCTAAAAATTAAGAAAAAAAATTAAATTAGTTACATTCTTACATGTATATGAGTAAACAGGGACAGATCTCAAAAAACATGTTTAACCCCGCCACATTATGGCACCCGTCCCAAGTCAATTCATGTTTAGTTGTTCCCAATGAATTGAACTAACTATAATATAAACCTTAACAATGGATGAAGCTTGCACCTCTGCTGCCACTTGAAACAGTTTAAGTCCCGCTTATTTACTCTGTCAAGGCATCACATTACTAAGCCAGCAAAATAGGCCATTAAGGGTTTTTATTCAATGTTTGAATGCAAAGTTTAGGAAAGGTCTCAAAATTATGTTAGGTAGAGAAATAAGAACAACAAATTTGTTAAAAGACAAGTAATTTAACATACTCCAAAAACTTGGTTGAGGAAAATTGGTAGATTTTGGAAAAATTTATCATGCTAAAAACTAAAAAATATGGAAATAACATATTTTTCTCTAAGGCCTATAAAACTAATACATACATGACATATGGTTCCATTAACAAGCTGGAAAATGTTAGGAGTTGGTAGGCAAATTGTCTTAATTTCAAAAAGTTTTCACAAGTTTGAACAGGAGAAACAATGTTTGACTTTAATAGTGCTTTACAAAATTGAGGAAAACAACTTCAATCATTGTCAATTGAGTACTTAAAATTAGGGTAGGTATATATATCACCATTGACATGTATATAGGAAAAGTGAACATACAAGTATATTTTAAGGTAAAGGTCAATTGAGATTGTTGCTGGTAAATGTTTCCTTACAAACTTTGATTGTTATTTTTTTTCCCAGAATTGTGTACATACATGTAAAACAAGATCCTTGTAAAATTTCAATCAATTATATAAACATGTATTTCAAAATAATGATATGTATTTCCCTGTATTGAATACTTCAAATCAGTGGATGAAATGTAAGATTGTGAAGAAATTTAAAGTTTACAGAAGTATTGATAATACTAACCTAACACAGATTCTGACAGGAGTGCACTCCCCCCCCCCTTTTTTTTTATAATTCAGTTGTTGGCATGAAACGGGTTATGTTCTTCTCATATATGTTATGATGGTATGATACTGAACCCCTAACTGGAAGGAGTGTGCCTGTTATTCATATGATGAAGACATAGTCTTTAAATCAGTTTAATTGAAGTCTGGAGCTGGCATGTCAGTTAACTGCTAGTAGTGAACTTTCAGTACCTGATTATTAAAAAAGGAGTTATTATAGTAAATATTTTACTATCTACAGCTGGCAAAGTTTATTAAGTGAAAGATAAAATTAATTGCTATATATATTTGATTTAAATTGCAGGGTTTCCCCTGGGTCAATTATTTTTTTCGCCACCTCTTTCGCCAAAACAATATATTTTTCGCCACTTTATTATTTTTTCGCCAAGTAACACAATATATTTTTCTTTTAAAATTTTCCTTTTTTCAGCCCCCCCCCCCCCCCCCCCCCCCCCCCCTAAATAAGAAGTGGTTTTTACAACAGAACGAAGCATCTTATCACTTGAAATTGATCCCTCATGTAAGGTGTAGTCATTATATTGAAGGGTTACTCTCATGCCAACCTTTTGAATATATTTCGTCATAACGACAGTTTTCTTTTCTAGACCATCGTAAATAAGTAAAACTATATGCTTGAAACAAGTGTGTCACTGAAACGACTTTGGAGTACCCACTCAAATCAATTATCTATATGAAAGTTAAATGATAAAGTTTTAAATCAGAGACCTTTCTTGCTTTTGAACATTTTCCGTCATAACAACAATTTTCTTTTCTGGACTATCATTAAAAGAAGAAGAGGCAGCGTAAAAATTTTGCTTCAAATACGTGCGTCGCAAAGTGGTTAATAGTTCCCTTTTGTGACATGTGACAGAAGCCATTTAATCATATCATTTTGTCATATTATAACAATCAACACCTTTATTAATTAGTCCTTTGATGTTGATAGCTATGAGTGCAATCAGCTGATTATCGATTTTCTGTCAAAATCTTAACGAGTTCAAGGTGAATTCCGAGTATTGTCTGATTGGTAAAGTCAGAGAAACACGAAAAAAAGTAAATAAACAAGATGGCTGAAAATAAATCGTTTTATTTATTTCTTTCGCCAAATTCTTTCGCCAATGACGAATTTTAATCGCCAAAATTATTATTTTTTCGCAAATTGCGAAAATGGCGACCGCCAGCGGAAACCCTGTAAATTGTCAACAAATAAAAAAGATGTATTAACAATGAAATAAATATTCAAACTAAAATTGAGAATGGAAATGGGGAATATGTCAAAGAGACAACAACCCGACCAAAATAAAAAAACACAACAGCAGAAGGTCACCAACAGGTCTTCAATGTAGCGAGAAATTCCCGCACCCGGAGGCGTCCTTCAGCTGGCCCCTAAACAAATATATACTAGTTCAGTGATAATGAACGCCATACTAATTTCCAAATTGTACACAAGAAACTAAAATTTAAATAATACAAGACTAACAAAGGCCAGAGGCTCCTGACTTGGGACAGGCGCAAAAATGCGGCGGGGTTAAACATGTTTGTGAGATATCAACCCTCCCCCTATACCTCTAACCAGTGTAGAAAAGTAAAAGCATAACAATACGCACATTAAAATTCAGTTCAAGAGAAGTCCGAGTCTGATGTCAGAAGATGTAACCAAAGAAAATAAACAAAATGACAATAATACATAAATAACAACAGACTACTAGCAGTTAACTGACATGCCAGCTCCAGACTTCAATTAAACTGACTGAAAGATTATGATTTCATCATATGAACATCAGGCACAATCCTTCCCGTAAGGGGTTTTGTATCATACCATCATAACATATATGAGAAGAACATAACCCGTGTCATGCCAACAACTGTTTTTAGAATAAATGTGTTTAGTTCCGACGCAAAGACCTTATCAGTGACTCAATATTAACGCCAAAATATGCAATCTTTAATGACTTGACAACAGTATCGTAATTATATCCCTTCTTAATAAGTCTATTCAAAGGTTTTGTAAGTTTATGAGGTGAATACTGACACCTTTGTGCTTTATAAAGAATATTTCCATAAAAAATTGGATGTGAAATACCTGAACGTATAAAAAGTCTGCATGTTGAGCTATATTTACGAATGATGTCTTTATACCGATGATAAAATTTAGTAAATGTTTTGACTAGTTTGTGATATCGAAAACCCTGGTGTAATAATTTTTCAGTAATAAATAAATTTCTCTCGTTAAAATCTAAAACATTGTTACATACACGAGCGAATCGTACAAGTTGAGATATATAAACACCGTAAGATGGTGACAAGGGAACGTCACCATCTAAAAACGGATAATTAACGATAGGAAATGAAAAATCATCCCTTTTATCATAAATTTTAGTATTCAGCTTTCCGTTAGTGATATAGATATCAAGATCGAGGAAAGGGCAGTGGTCATTGTTAGTATTAGCTTTATTTAAAGTAAGTTCATCGGGATAAATTTCATTAATATACATGTATACTGAAGTCGTCATTATTGAGAGCCAAAATATCATCCAAATATCTAAAAGTATTATTAAATTTGTTTATCAGATGTTTATTTAATTTATTTAATTTAATTTATTTAATTTTTTTAACATTTTTTTGTTAGGGACTTACTAGTTGGTCTTAGGAATGGGTTAAATATAGGTACCATAATAATATATTATTTTAAATAAAAGTTCCATAATAATGATAGTGCACAACATTTCAAGCCTGAAGTCTGTATTGAGGAATTCATCATTTACCAAAAAAAATTGATTACCATCACAATTTGTTTGACCATTATTTCACAAATGTTTAAAGATATGTTGTACATTTCCACTGGTTTCAGACAAGTCATTGATCATATATTTGCTGCATTGTTTTCCATTTGCTCAAAATTTGCCATAGATTTGGAAACAACAAAAATCTGCCATAGATAACTAGGAAATTACAAAACTTGACATAGATTTGGGATAGCATGCCGTCACATTTGCCATAGATTAGGAATATCATTTATGGCATAGATTTGGAACCCATCATAGATTTGAGTCCTACATCTATATTTGTTTAGGGGACAGCTGAAGGACGCATCCAGGTGCAGGAATTTCTCACTGCATTGAAGACCTGTTGGTTACCTTCTGCTGTTGTCTGTATTATGGTCGGGTTAACGTTGTTGTCTCTTTGACACATTTCCCATTTCCATTCTCAATTTTATTATTGGTACAGGTTTGCACTGTTATTAGTTACCACTGGTACAAATTTACAATGGTACGAGCTGACTTGCTTCACTCTGGACTACTTAATACGATTTCTGTATCATTAAAGTCAATGAAAGTGCAAGGAATATAAAAATCAGACACACATTTAGGATTGGAGACTTGTGGGGCATACATTTGTAACTCTTAAAACAATGTATGATAATGTTGATGATCACAACAATTTGTTTCCTGATTGAATGCTCTTATTAGTTATCGAAGTTATTCTAATTACTTACAGAAGGTGAAGAAGTGATATGATACCAGTTTTTAAAATTTTAAAAGAAATCAAAGATATCTCTTATGAAAGATTTTTTACTATCATCAGTACAAATACCCATGGGCATAATTTGAAATTAGTCAAACCTAGATGTAACACTTCTTTTCGATTAAGACATTTTTCACAACATATAATAAAGATTGGAAAACCTACCAGCTGAAGTTATTTCCTCAAAATCGGTAGAAGCTTTTGAAATTAATATAGACCATCATTGGAAGTCAGTCATTTATCCAGGGGCGGATCCAGTCATTTTAAAAAGGGTGGAGGGGGTTCCCAACCCAGGACAAAAAGCAGGGGAGTCCAAAAATATGTCCCCATTCAAATGAATTGATCATCCAAAAAGAAGGGGGTCCAACCCGTGAAACCCTCCCTGGCTGAGTCCCCCTGGATAAGCCACTGAGTATCTGTCAGATGAGGACACAAATAGTTTTCTATATATCTTTTAATATTGTGGGAAATATTGCATCAAATCATGCAGGATTGATGATTGTATCAGTTTTGAAAGTGTACCAAAATGTGGTGGGCTAAAAAGGATAGGATCCTTCCATGGCATATGAGCCCAACAACGATCTTACAAGTTACAGGCCAATCTGCCTCTGAAAATGCACTTTGGACAGTAAATTAGATATCGTTTAATATATTTCTGTGATTTTGATAATAACAACAAATCGCAATTAAAATCACAAACCACATTCAGGCGCAGCTTCTCCTATTGTCAGAAAGACACTCGATCCTAGTCCGGATAATCGAGGTCCAGCGTTGACAGCTTGTTGACTGCATGATCCACATGTGTCTCCCTTGACAGGTTCCAAACGTTTCACTTCAAAAACCTGAATCACTCCATCTTCGTTCTCTACTTGAACGTTTGCGACATCGCACATTTGGCAAACCTTTACTTTAAAAGCACAAAAAGTAAGCAAAAGTTGCAAAACAAATCTAACTTTCTTTTCCATGTCACCAGTTGGTTAAAAGGAAGTAAATATAGATCGCTGGCGCCACCTAGATTTTACATCCAAGATAATAGGTAGAAGTAAATTTATTTTCTGCTGCCTTGGTAATTAGAAATTAAAATTGAAATAGTGAGAAATGAGTGTTGGCCATTGGTGTAGAAATAGCGAGAAATTTAGAGAAAACTCTCTAAGACTAGCAAGATTTTCTGTGCCAAATTAAGCATGGGGTGTTCTTCATTCATACTATTTCGAAAATTCCGGAACCGTTGAGTACCCTTAAAAAATGCCATTTTTCTATCAAAAAAGCTGCGGCACCATATGTGTTTGACCATTGCAATTACACCCAAAGGTGTTGATAATTCAGAATTCGAATCTTTTTTTAATGGATCTTTGATAGTGAAAAGGCAGGACCAAATAAGGTTACCATTGTCGCCTATGTAAATAATTACTTCCTTGTAACCTAAAGCAAAATGACGATTTCTGGCGCATCACTGTATTTTTCGAGATATTTTAGAAATTGGATCGGTAAATTAATAAGGTACTAAGTGATTAACTATATCAGAAGAAAATTGCTGATCGCCGTGAAACTATAGTCTATATCAAATTTTTACTGTTTTTTTGTTCTTCTGTCTCAGGGGTAGGGTTCATCGAGCTACTGTAAAAACGAGAATTCTGTCAAGGACTCTGTCTTTAATAATTTCTCCTCATCCTCGATAACACTGAATGTATTTATGCATATCTAAAAAAAGGGGGGCTTATTTTTGCTCACATTAGCGATTTTTTTGTATTTTTAATGGCTAAAATGTGCCAAAATGACCGTAAAATATTAAAAATTAGGTAAAAAATCAAAGGCTATACATGTTTCTCCTTAGTATCGTCGAATTGAATATTCTGAACACAATTCATATAAAACACATAACAGCAATGATGAATTCTTAGTTTCAGCATTTTTATAGTCTGTTTCATAAAATATTTTGACTCTTATGCAACGGTGTCCATATATTCGCGATAAAGACATATAATTTGGACACAGTTATTAAATTATCAGCCTAAAGTCTTTAATAGACCCCAATCGAACTTCATTAATCAAAAACCGCGTTTTAAATATAACCAAACAGTCAAAATGAGCTGGTCAATTGTCCCAAGTCTGTAAAAAGTAACGTTTTCTGTAAAGGGGGTACCTGTAAAGAAAGTCATTTTAAATGGTGAATAATTGTCTCTTTAATCCAAAATTTTGAACTTAAGCAGCAGTAGTATATAGTAATCGACTAACGTAAAGGTTGTCCGATTTTATTTCAATATGTGTCAGTATAGGTTAAAAGGAAGTAAATATAGATCGCTGGCGCCACCTAGATTTTACATCCAAGATAATAGGTAGAAGTAAATTTATTTTCTGCTGCCTTGGTAATTAGAAATTAAAATTGAAATAGTGAGAAATGAGTGTTGGCCATTGGTGTAGAAATAGCGAGAAATTTAGAGAAAACTCTCTAAGACTAGCAAGATTTTCTGTGCCAAATTAAGCATGGGGTGTTCTTCATTCATACTATTTCGAAAATTCCGGAACCGTTGAGTACCCTTAAAAAATGCCATTTTTCTATCAAAAAAGCTGCGGCACCATATGTGTTTGACCATTGCAATTACACCCAAAGGTGTTGATAATTCAGAATTCGAATCTTTTTTTAATGGATCTTTGATAGTGAAAAGGCAGGACCAAATAAGGTTACCATTGTCGCCTATGTAAATAATTACTTCCTTGTAACCAGTTCAACTCCTCTTTTCACGCCTCCACTGGTAAAAGAGTAGATTAGGGGAATGAACTCTACCGAACGTGCGTTTTTTTTTATTATAATAACACGCTTTTAAAGTTTAAACTTGCATAGATTTCATGAACGTATAGTAGGACCGCAGTTAACGTGAAATACTTTATAGAAATAAAACAAACTTTCTAGCTTTAATTCGAAATTTACTGGATACAAAAACAAGCAAAAAAAAAAAAAATCGATGACGTCATAGCAAAATACTGAACGTCAAATATTCAAGATGGCGGTAAAATATGGAGTCAAATCTGATAAAAATCTAAAAATGGTTTGAAATGGAAAATCCAAATGGGTTGGCCAAATTTAAAAATCAGCGAAACAAGCAGACGTCGACTTGCAAAGGCAGCTGCTGGTCTAAACGTTGTTGGCATTTTTATGTGTTTAATTATTCTTATTACTGGCGCTTACATATCTGCAGCCATTCAAAGTAAAACGCACTTGATTCAAGATTTTGATCCAAATGCGCTGCCAATATTTATGATTGTTGTTGCGTTTATTGGAACGTTCATTAGTGCTTGTGGGATCAAAATTTGCTGGAGCAATCATAAACCCAAAAATCGCGCAGATTTGAATCTATTCTTGTTGATATATGTAATTGGAGTGGCAGTTTTGTTTGTGTGTGTTTTTGTATCAGCTATAGTATGCTTTGTTGCTATTGGACTTCTGAAAGACGGATTCTCATCTGGTATTTCATCGTCAATGAAAAAATATAATTTGGTCCAAAGTAAAAAGGCAGAGATTGACCAGCTTCAAATTGAGTACAGATGTTGCGGTGATAAAGCATATACAGACTGGTTCAAAGTTTCTTGGGTACACATAGACTACCTGAGTGAAACCAAAAAGAAGTATGTACCACTAAAATTTCGTTTTTACAATGATTTGATGAGATAATTAAAATATCATGTTCAGTTTGTCTGTCTAGAACAAAACAAAGTTCGTAAACTGTCTTTTCTCGTCATGATGTGGACGTGAAGTTATTTCGCCAATGGACGTTACGCACAATTCTCACTGTTACCATCTTCTTGTTTCTTGTTAGTAAGAGTAAATTCAATAACTTGTAACATGTTTGTCATGTAATACATTCTAATGAAGCTTCATTCAATGAATATTTTAGCTTTCAAGAACACAAACTGCATAAGTTTCTTCTTCAGGTTAACAGATACAAAAGACTATACAGTACCACAATAAATTAAAAAAAAACAACACACAATTGACCAGCACTTAATCTGCAGTTATAATTTTTTTCGTAGAACTAGGAGATATCAGGTTGAATTTTGCACACTTACTTTTATCGTAATGTTATAAATATAAATTTATTACTAAAAAACTTGGCCAAATTTCTTTCAGCAAATGCTAGATTGTTTGATGGATTGTTGGTTGCTTTACTCAGTGGCAAATGTTTTATGCTTATTCGGGACGATCAGGAGACGTAAAATTTAATGACAGAGTCAGTTTATACATTTCTTTTTTCCGATTATCTTACAATTTTAAATGCTAATTGACTTCTCTACCAAATACTTTGATTGAGTACTGACCAGTCGGGGAACTCTGGGGGAGAATTTAGAAGAAAAAGAAATTGGCTGATGTAATAACGATTAAAAAAGGAAGTAGAACAGAGTGTTGTTAGATAATAAGATATTCATAAACAAAGCGTGGTCAGATATACATGGAGCGTTTTTTAGAGTGTTGTTTCTAATTTTTGTGTGTGTTTTCTAGAGTGTCACAAATCATCACACTGCTGTGGTTACATACAACCAAATAATCTTAGTCTACAATAGAGGAGCTGATATGAAGAAATCGTTCCTCAAAACTTTGAACCACATTGTAAAAACAATTTATTGGCAGCTCGTTAGACGCTCTCTCTGCTGCTTGAGCTAATTTGGTAAAATCATCCCTCCATCTTCTTCTCTAAAGTCTTTGGCCGCCATAATCTTCCAGTATCATTTAACGATGAGACAGTAGACCCCTACAGCTGTGCTCCCAAACACCTGTTTAAAACTGGCGCATTGTGTAGATAGGAACCTGTAATGTAATGGTTGCTGTTGAAGGCTTATGCTTGTCTTTCGTTTATTGTGGGTTTTTTTCCACAAATAAAGCCGTTGGGTTTTATAGTTAGACAGATCCACATTTTATCACGTTTGTGGGACTGTTATATGTAACTTTGAGGTATGGGTTTTGCTCATATTTTATTGCTCGTTTGGTTGTTTTGGATTAATATATTGTTGGTATTCAAACCCAGTCTCTTTTATTTTTATAAACATTCCAAATCAGTTACAAATATATCACCCATGTACCCAAATCTAACTGCTAGCTATAATCTGCTTTAAAACCGTAATAATTTATTCAATTCCAACAACACGACTTTAATCAGTATCATCAATCTCTCGTTTCTTCTTCTTTGGCCCTAGAACAATGTATACATAACATTACGAAGTTCTATGCATACCTTTCAACAGAATCATAATTTGTTTACATTTCCAGTTCGAAAAGAAAGCCTTTGACTTAAATATATCTCATATTCATGTTAGTATGTAGAGGTTTTAGATATATATACCAACTTATTCAGTTTATGATGAGAATCTTAGTTCTTGACTCACAATAGACTTTTTTTGGTAATTAAATTCAGTAAGTTTCCTCACATGATCTCATGTTCGTTATGTTTCAAATAGAGTTACACTTAACAAAATTTCCGGTTTTCTGTTTTCGGAGATTTTAATGATTTAAATCTTAGTTTTTTGTCTCATAATAAAAATTTCCTTATACACTCATCTTTGTGATATCTCGTAATGAAAGATATTGCTCATTTTTTTTCATAAAAAATATTGACATTTTCTTTTTCTTTAAAAAAAACCCACATTTATTACTTTCTACCACTATTTACTTTTAGTATATCAAATAAGATGTCTTTATAGATACAAACACACTCAAAACACTTTCTGGTGAAATTTTAAGCCTTTTATACCTCCATCATGTTGACTGGACTACAAGCCATAAGACACCGATTATTTTTTTCCCCAGGGTATCATAAATATGAAAGCAAACATGTTTTGGTTAACCTAATAGGCATCGTTTAAATCCATAACTTTCCATATTATAGAGTCTACACCTAAAAATCAAACAAAACAACAACAACAAAAAGTAAAAAAAACCTGTCAGCAAACAAGAAACAAGCTTATATTTCATTTACATTAAGATACTGTTCCAAAAATACTGCCTGCTTTTCTAATTATCTCTATGTATATAAATAGAGATAATTACAGCGGGTTAGACTTCATTAAAAGTTGAAATAAAGGTGATTTGTAATATAAATTGCATTTTTTCTTTCAATGAAATAATTTGCTTAAAAGGTGTGTCCAGGTGTGTGTGTGACTGTGATCCAGTCCCCTCCTCTGGATCGAATACCTTGGCTAGCGAGGATGAAATGTTTCTGAAGAGATGAACAATGCGTTTGTAGTAAAATGTTGAAAACAAATAAAATACTAAGAATGTATCTAAAATGTATTTATAATACTTGCGCCTATGATAAAGTAACACTAGCGGGAAAAAATTCACAACTACGGTATCTGACGTTTCAGTAACAACGTACACAATCTAGAACCCTAGAAATTGACATTTCAAATACAATGGTACACCGATTGAAGTTGTAAATGGCTTTAATTATGTCGATAGGAATACTATTTAATAAAACGGGAAACTCTAATACATGCAAACCCACTTGGAATAAAATATAACTGAGGCAATGTATTGGGACCCCCCCCCCCCCCCTTCCCCCATTTTTTTTAAAATTCAAAGACATCAAAGAAATTATTGAAACGCACTCAACATGTTAAGCGTGTTTTATTATGATTTGTCAACATTCCTGATATACTTACCATAGGGACATACTGTAATTTACGGCAGGTTTTCTTTTTTCGTATTATAACTATCTTCATTTATATACACAATAGTGAAATATGACCACATTGTTTGGAATGACTCAAAAGGGCGACCTTGTGTCAAGAAGTAACAAATATATTTTATAACTAAAAGGATTAAACAATGAATTGGTCAAATAGTTTTTAATCTTCGATATAATTGCAGGACTGGAGAAAATTATTTGAATGACGATGTTCCATTCAGCTGCTGTAATCCAATATATGATAGACCCTGTATACATCACCATGTCCATGACAGTGACTTGCATTACAACTATGACTTTAAGACTCAGCATTCCCTATACACGGTTGGATGTACAGATGCTTTGATGGACTTCTATGGTGATAAGGTTCTGAGTGAGATCGGTGGTGTCATTATGTTTGTGTCGATTTTAGAGGTAAGCTCAGTTAGAAGAAAACACATTCATTGTTAAAAATTAATAAGAAAAGATGTAAAAGTTTTTTTGCAGAACAAGAATTTAATAACATTAGGATTTCAAGTGATATATAAATATAAATCTGAAATAACTTTGCAAATGTGTTTCATAATTCATTCAAAGAGGTAGAAATGCGAAACTTGAAGAGCATCAGATTCTTGCGAAATACAACTCATAACCATAAATGAAGTGTGGTTACTGTTCCCTGTAATTGTATACATATCAAGAGGCTTAAAACAGAAAGTTGTTTCAAAAATCAAACTTCCAATTACTTTTTTAATAAAATTACAGCGTTTTATCATTAAAATTGTGTTAGTATCCGCAACGGCCAAAGTGCTTTTGATAAGTTACTGTGGGTTCATCTATTTTCGTGGGTACCAATTTTCGGAGATTGTGGTAATCTTGCATTTTCGTGGATATTTGATTGCTTGGTTCTGCCAAAGTCTGCATACATTCTTATTGCTTTTTTTGTAATTCGTTGTCCGTGGTACATTAAGATTCGTGCTTCCCGTATTATCACGAAATCCACGAAAATTGGTATCCAACGAATAATAACGAATCCACAGTAGCTGAAATGTTTGCCACTGAACGGTATGCAAACAACAAATTCCCTTTTAATCTAAGTATATTCAGGGTAAAATCATAAGTACATTATATATTATTATTGATCAAATGAATGTAAAATAATAATTAAAAAATGCACATTTAATTATTCCAAGGACTTGTATAGAATAAAAGAGACTACAATAAAAAAATAACCGGCTAGTTGATTTATTTCGTTGCTTACTGCTCAAAGGAAATCGATCTTTGTACATTGCGACTACAGTGGTCAGCCTTTCTGGTCTCATGGATGAAGCTAGGCCTGTCAAACAGAAGAGACAGCGTAAAACAAAAATAAAATGGAACCATTCCGTGCATTTCTGTTTGTTTATTCTTGTTTTTCTTTTTTCCAATCATATTGTGCATAATACTGTTGTAAAATGATGCCCTTTATGGATTCCTGATTAGGCTACACAAAATTGTTATTTAGTTTTTCTGTTCTTTATTTAACATTGTCATAAACAGTCGATATAGCACTTTGCGGCAAAAACTGTGACACTTTTACTATGATGTTTCGTGAAAAAGAACATCATAGAACGGAAAGTTTATATGCACTATATACTATTTTTTTCAAAGGTCAAAATATAGGGCTGTGCGGCTAATTTTCAACATTTATATGCCACGAACTTCTAAGAGTAAGTAAACTTATACTAAAACTGTACCCTTTTAATACCTCTAGTTTTGGACCTCCTGAGAATTAAAATTTAGGTACTACCATGTTTTTCTATACTGGTTATTTTCCCAACTGATGTCTCAATGAGACGAAACACAGAGATCATATCTTGGAACCAGTAAGTAAACAAATTAACATATCTATGAATATTATATATTTCCTCAAAAGAGCCGTGGTTTGAGAAACAGATGTACTTACAAAGTACAACCTAAATTATCTGGTGTATTAAACCAACCTTACGAGACCTGCATGGCCAGTAGCCAAGGTCGTGAAACAATCCCTTGCATAGTCCGAGATTACGCTGACGTCCAACGGCTGTTTTGCTAGACAAACTGGGGTCGTTAGAGTAATATCAGACTATCCCTTGTAGTAATAGTGCATTTAAAATTTCTCCCAAAATGATTAACACTAGGAAAGTTTCTACGTTTGTTTCCCTTTTCTCATCACTTTTTTTTTCTTGCACTGTGCAGATGTCAATTGCACAACTATTTTAACAAGGTTTGAAAGTTGTGAAAAATGGGTTTTACCCGGCCACGTCCACTTGTATTTTTTGTCTATCTGATGAATTAAGCCTTTTTCAACTGAGTTTTATAGTACGTTCTAATGTTGTACTGTTATACCACTGTCCCAGGTGAGGGGGTGGTTGGGATCCCTCTTACATGTTTAACTCCGTCACATTATTTATGTATGTGCCGGTAATTCAGTGGTTGTCGTTTGTTTTAATATGTGTTACATATTTGTTTTTCGTTCATTTTTTTTTACATAAATATGGCCGTTAGTTTTCTCGTTTGAATTGTTTTACATTGTCTTATCGGGGCCTTTTATAGCTGACTATGCGGTATGGGCTTTGCTCATTGTTGAAGGCCGTACGGTTACCTATAGTTGTTAAAGTTTGTGTCATTTTGGACTTTTGTGGATAGTTGTCTCAGTGGCAATAATACCACATCTTCTTTTTTATATTTATAAAAAACCTCAAATTATAAATGTAATTTTCTTTCAGCTTTTCATTTTGCTCATATCCCGAATTCTACAGACGTCTATAGCAACAGCGATAAAAGCCGATGACATAGAAGGAACTTCAAATGGGTACCTCTTTCCTTTTGACTTTGGTAAGGACACAGGAGATGATTCTATGGGTAAGGATAATAGCATACTTCCCACAGTTCTAATGCTGCTTTTAGGAGTTTGACATGGTCTAGCCTTTACATAAAAAATAAGAAAATGTGGTTTGATCGCCAATGTGACAACTCTTTACTAGTGACCAAATTACTGCCATTAAATAAGAATAAATATTATTTTTTTGAAATGCCAGCGAACTTAGCCTTTTGTGTGAAAATTATGGAGCTACATATATATGATGAATGCATATAATTTTTACAAGCATCAGTCCAAATGTTGACTAATAGGAACCCTCCTTTTCACATCCATGATCCGCTTCTGAGCATAATAATTAAAGGTAACTCCTCTTTATATATATATGAATACTCATATGCAAGGGAATTTACTGTTATTATCATTGGCTATCCTTTATTTCTATTGCGTATCATATGTTAATAAATAATATTCATAACAGATGTTATATACTAGTATTTATAAAAAGGATGTATATTTCAATTGCAGATGGTGTCTTACAATATGATTGACATATATATATGTTCTTACCCTGAAATCATTATGTTATAAATGTAAAAAATTTTGTTTATAATTTTCCAATGATTTGATAAGTCTTGAACTGAATTTTAATGTGCGTATTGTTATGCGTTTACTTTTCTACATTGGCTACAGGTATAATATACTATATGGGAGGGTTGAGATCTCATAAACATGTTTAACCCCGCCGCAATTTTCCGCCTGTCTCAAGTCAGGAGCCTCTGGCCTTTGTTAGTCTTGTATGATTTTTAATTTTAGTTTCTTGTGTATAATTCGGAGTTTACTATGACGTCCATTATCACTGTACTAGTATACATATTTTTAGGGGCCAGCTGAACGACACCTACGGGTGCGGGAATTCTCGCTACATTGAAAACCCCTTGGTGGCCTTCGGCTGTTGTCTGCCCTATGGTCGGGTTGTTGTCGCTTTGACATATTCACCATTTCCTTTCTCAATTTTAATATTTATGCAATAGCGAAATCAAACTGTTCACCAAAACATTTTTAAATGATTGATTGATTGATTGGTTGATGGCTTACTGATCGACCTGCCTGTAAATAATAATAATAACTTTCTGTTTGTATATAGCTTAGAACGTTGATTTTTCCTGTTTGAATTGGTTTACACTTGCAATTTTGTGGCCCGCCTCATTTTAAGACTTATACCTCGAATATGACATACACAGTCATTTCAGTACCATATCGACAAACAATACGATTTTAGTTTGGAAATTAATAATTACTTTTGAAAATGTGGGGGAAATTGATAATTTGAAATTTTAGTACCAGAATCTATGACAAACGAGACGATTTTAGTTTTAAAATTATTCTTCCTAACTAAAAATCGTCTCGTTTGTCATAAATTCTGGTACTGAAATTTCTAATTATCAATTCCCCCACAGTATAGTAGCAATATACCACCATCACCTACATATGGGATAGACAGACGTTTCCCAATTTATTTGACATTCAAGAGATTGCAGCTCCTACGCAGACTTTGTAAAACATCACCAGTGTCAGCAGAAAGTTAATGACCAGGGATATGTCAAGTACGTCTCGTCCTTTTTATAAAAAAAAGTTCATCGGAAGGTACAAAGACCTTGTTGATAAATATTCCGTATCAACTTCACAAGTAATACATGAAGCTCTTGGAGTATAGATTCTGCGTACTAACCACAGACACTTGTCTCAGATTTTTTTTTGGCTGTGTGTTATAATAAGATGTATAGGATTTTTTTTCTGAGACAAGTGCCTGTGGTATTGACGTTGTTTATCATCTATGTAGTTAGAGTATATTTTATTGTTGAGAAAAATTTAATCGTTATATTGATAATTACATTTTGTATTTTTTCTCCTAAATGGATGTTTAACATGACGTGAACTTTTATATTTTGACATAGTCTTCCATCATGAAACTCTATTTTATATATTAAATAGGAGTTAAGACCCAGGAGGATGCAGAAAAAGAACCATTACTCAAGGCTGAAGTAATTAATATAAACGATCCTGATGGCGATTCATACTTCGACGATTCTTCTTTTGACAATCAGTACGATGATAACCCAGATCAGCCTCGTATCGCGGATCAAGACAAAAAATACCTCCTCCCAACACGATCTCTAACCGAGCACTTATACGTGAATTTACAACCTACACAGCCTCCTGTTGAGGGTGACTACATAGAATTTTTCCCGGTACCTGAGGGTGAGGACATGGAGTATAACCCAGCACAGCCACATGGCGAAGGTGAATACGAGGAATATCAACCACAACATTTACCAAACACAAACGAGGAGCCACTATATGATAGTGCAGATGGCATGTTAAATAGACAGTCTTTACCTAACGCAGACGAAGAGCCACTATATGATAGTGCAGATGGCATGTTAAATAGGCAGCCGTATGAACCACAACCAAATTATGGTTTACGTTCAATGGATTCGATTGGTGTTCCTCCTCATGCTCCTCCTCCACCGCCACCGCCGCCGCCACCACCACCACCACCTGGTCATAAACCGTATGAACCACAACAAAATTATGGTTTACGTTCAATGGATTCGATTGGTGTTCCTTCTTATGCTCCTCCTCCACCGCCACCGCCGCCGCCACCACCACCACCTGGTCAAAAGCCGTATGAACCACAACCAAATTATGGTTTACGTTCGATGGATTCTTTTGGAGTTCCTACTTATCCTCCTCCGCCGCCTCCACCACCGCCGCCACCGCCACCACCACCACCACCATTTTAAATAGATATCAATTGATTAAACTGTTTACTTTGGACAATATTTCCAAGAGAGAAAGTAACTCGTATTAACAGGCTGAAAAAAAAACATTTATATGAGTTCTTATGCAGATAGATTCTACAATCATAAACAATTGCATTTTTTTCAGTTTTCATTATCGAGAGTTAAATGAAAATACATTTGAAATAAAAGTGTAGCTACTTTTTTCTGTATTTGTTGAATTGCATAGAGATCTCGATACTGCAAACCCGTACTGCATACTAAGATATAAGAGACATCGAAATTGGAAATGTAAAATAATTCAAACAATGAAAACGGCCTGATTGATGTACAAAACAATTAACACATATCGCTTAATTATAGGGTTTTGACTTGGAACAGCTAGGAGCATCACAAATGTGAAGGGGTTTAACATGTTTTCGGGCCGCCCAACACTCCCCTAACCTGAGACAGTGTTGTAACATTTTCATGAAATCAGTTGAAAATGGCTGTTCCCACCAGATTTAAAAGATACTTTCGTTGATCGTACAGGTTAGGTTATGGGCTCAAAAAAACAACATGATAACCTTAAAAATTGGTATGGACTATCCTATTCGAAGTAAGTGTTCTACAGGTACTGTCAAACTTCCAAACCAGATATTTGTATTTATGATATACGTTCATTGTTATACCATGAGCCAGTGCCAAAAGAACACCACCAACCGAGAAAGGGAAAATTAACAATTGGGAGCGAAAAATCGTTCTTTTTGTCGTAAATGGTACACCTGATTTTCGTTTAAAACTGAAATAGATTATAAACCTAAAAAACAGGACTTTATGTATTCGATTTATATAAAGTATCAAAGTTCCCTCGGGTAAATGTTTGCAGTATATTTAAAGAATTCTTATTACTTTTAACAAGATATCGGTTAAATAGGAATGTTTAAATTATTGGAATTTAGACGGGTCTGTTGTGAGTCTTGCCATAAACTGTGATTCCTTACAGTACAGAAACAACTAAGTACATATATGTCTTCACTCTTTTAATTCTTTTTTTCACAACCTATGTAACCATTAGTTTTCTAGTTTGAATTGATTTACATAAATTTGTCATTTCGGGGCCTTTTATAGCCGACTATATTGGTTTTACCGAGTCATAGTTTGAAGGCCGTACGGTGACCTATAGATGTTAATTTCTGTGTCATTTAGTCTCTTGGGAAAGGTTATCTCAATGACAATCTTACCACATATAATTTTTATATTTTTGAACATTTTGAACATTTTCTAATTGTTTTACATTTTTGCAAAGTAAGAACAAATTCTACCCTTTTCGTTTATAGTTCCATACAATCCTAAAAGGGCGAAACTAATCCCCATAGAATACCTACAACCTACTGATAAATTGGTATTGCCAAAATATACAACCGTGTTGTCATGGAGAAAATGTATAACCTTCATCATATCACATACCCTACCCACAGTAAGTCTAACTAAATTTTACCTTTTGCAGCAAATGAATTTGCAATCAGAGTTTTAAAATATTTAATTGATTAAACTTTTGTTTGATAAGCTTATATAGATTAGACCGTTGGTTTTCCCGTTTGAATGGTTTTACACTAGTAATTTAGGGGCCCTTTATAGCTTGTTGTTCGGTGTGAGCCAAGGCTCCGTGTTGAAGGCCGTACTTTAACCTATAATGGTTTAATTTTTAAATTGATATTTGGATGGAGAGTTGTCTCATTGGCACTCACACCACATCTTCCTATATCTATTGTGTGTAAACGTAGTGTAAAGAGTTGAAAAACAAAAACTGTCTTCTAATAACGTTTTTTTCTAAAACATCTAAATAATTTTTAAAACTTCAAAATAATGAATTCCACCCTTTTCGTATGTTTTATTGCAAAACATGACAATAAGTTCTTTGACAGTAACCAATACAAAGCATGGAAAGATTAGTTGTAGAGCACAATTACTACAGGCCGAGCATGTTTTCATCTCGCATAGCGTATATTAAGCTATAATGATAAATGTAAAATGATTCATAACAGAAAACGAATGGCCTGATTTATGTAAAAAAATAATGAACGAAAAACAAACATGATATGGCTCCCGACTTGGGACAAGCACATTCAACAGACTGTAGAGAGGTTCAACTAGTTTTATGGCGCCAAACCTAAACCTTACCTGGGACAGTTGTGTAACAGTAAAACATAAGAACAAACTATAAACGTCAGTTGAAAAAGGCTCAACTCATTAGATCATTACAAATGAGAAAACAAAAACCTCCCCAACTAAGTACAGATCTGAGAGAGAACTCATAGTAAATGGCAACTGGTTCAAATCAAATAGCAACTACTAGTAAAAGAAACATCATACATCTCCAACTTATATATCAATCAGTTCATATCCAATGAATTAAATGTAAAGACGCCATTGGCAGTCAGAGAAAAACATGACCTTGTGCAATGACAAGATATCAATATCATGTAGAGACATGAAAGAGGGACGAAAGATACCAAAGGGATAACCAAACTCATAAATCGAAAACAAACTGACGACGCCATAGCTAAAAATGAAAAAGACAAACAGACAAACAATAGTACACATGTCACAACATAGAAAACTACGGAATAAACAACACGAACCCCACCATAAACTAGGGGTGATCTCAGGTGCTCCGAAATCACAGGCACTTGTCTCAATCCCCCCCCCCCCTATATACCTTAATAAATAAATTTGGTGTTTTTACTGTCTTCTGATTGGTTAAAATTATTAGTTTTATTTTCAATGTTGTCAAATTTGAGGGCGACACGCCCACTCTGACGTTGAGTATTCATACGCCAACATGTGTGTACGCTTGTTATTGTTAATATAAAGAATATAAAAAGTTCTTTGAGCCTTATTTTTGATAGAAATTTATTTATAATGAATGGCAATGATTTATTTTGATTTTATTGAACCATAAAACTAATTTTTGACTCTTCACATTTTACATAATCCGCTTCGCGGATTATTCAATGTGAAGAGTCAAAAATTAGTTTTATGGTTCAATAAAATCAAAATAAATAATAGCCATTCATTAAATATAACACAAGGTACTTAGGGAGCTACCATTTGATTTTTATGGGGGGGCTAGGATGAAAAATTGTGTCCTGCCTTTTTTTTATTTGTAATCTCTGTCCTGCCTTTTTATTTTTTTCAGTCTATTCGGTCCTGCCTTTTTTTTTCTTAGCTTATCCTGACTTTTTTACAACAATTGTCATCCTGCCTTTTTTTTTGGCCAAGTTACTCATCCTGCCTTTTTTTTTAACTCAAAATCCTGTCCTGCCTTTTTTTTCAAATTTCATCCTAGCCCCCCCCCCCCCCCCCCCCATAAAAATCAAATGGTATAATTTTTTTGAAAAATGACACCCAGTCCCGAATTCCCGTTATTTTTTTATTTTTTTATTTCTCGGTTGTCAAACCTACTTAATCTTAATATGCCGTAAATCTAAATTGATTTATCTACACAATGGTATATGACACGACTATCATTGTTGTCGGGATCATTAGTAGCAGGCCTCAGAAGTCGGTCAACGGGATGTTTTTTTGCAATCGTTTCAAACTTTGGCAACACCCAGTCCGCATGAAATTTTATACTGGTTTCTCATTGGTCAATCGTCTGGCTAAAAATAAATGTGGGAAATTTTGGTCAATTTATAACTCTACATTAGTGTCGTTGTGTACACGTGGGTTTCATAACAAACTTAATTGGGTTTGTTTCACATAATCTGTAAAGAATTTACAATAAAGATAATAATTCATAGTCAGAGGGAAGCTGACGGTATTTATATTAATATTTTTTTTATAATAAATCAATCACTGCGGGCTGGGTGTTGCCAAAGTTTGAGACGAATGCAAAAAAACATCCCGTTGACCGACTTCTGAGGCCTCCTACTAATGATCCCGACAACAATGATAGTCGTGTCATATACCATTGTGTAGATAAATCAATTTAGATTTACGGCATATTAAGATTAAGTAGGTTTGACAACCGAAAAATAAAAAAAATAACAGGAATTCGGGACTGGGTGTCATTTTTCAAAAAAATTAGTTAAGTACCTTGTGTTATTTTAAGGTATATAGGAATTTTTTTTTGAGACAAGTGCCTGTGCGCGTCATCCCAACAATGGCTTCCATTTCTACGATTGTGAAAATGAACTGGCGTAATGGGGAGATAATTTTGACGAAGTAGACTTCTGACTGGTATTGTGACTGGCTGTGGTAAAAGGTAAAGGTTTGGGTCTACTGCAATGAGATGGTGTGAGATTTTGTAAAGCATAGTGCCTCGATTGATGTTTCTGCGAGTTTCAAGTAACTTCCATTGAAGATGGTCAATCATGGAAGTGACACTACTGGTGTTGTGGTATCTGTTGGTGACATAGCGTGCTGCCCTTCTTTGTACTTTTTCAATGTTGTTTTTTTGTTTTGGGGTGTGAGGTGACCAAACTTAAGAGCAGTATTCTAAATTTGAACGTTCCATGGATTTGTATGCCAAACTTTTAGTTTCTTCCTGGTTTATTTTTAAGTTTCTTTTTAGAAAGCCTAAGATCTTATTTGCTTTTGCAGTAATATTATTTATATGTGTATCCCAAGACATGTCGTGAGAAAGAGTGATACCGAGATATTTTGCAGTGCTGACGGATTCTAAGATGTGGCCTTTTAATACATAGTCATGTTTGAATGGTGACTGTGATCTTGTCGCAGTGAGGGAGTTGCATTTTTCTGGTTGGAATTGCATACCCCAAGTTTGTTCCCAATTGGCTAGGCAGTTTAGATCATTTTGTAGTATGGTACAATCTTGTTGATTTGTTATGTTTCTGTATAAGATACAATCATCTGCAAACAAGCGTGTTTTTGATGTTACTGCTGCAGGTAGGTCATTGATGAAGATGAGAAAAAGTAGTGGACCCAAAACTGAGCCTTGGGGCACCCCACTTACCACAGGCATTTGACTAGATACCTCTCCGTCAAGGGCAACCTGTTGCGTTCTGTTACTAAGGAAGGCTGATACCCAATTCCAGGCATTTCCCCTTATGCCATAATTATCCATCTTCCTTAATAACTTTTTGTGAGGTACCTTGTCAAATGCCTTGGAAAAGTCTAAAATAATAAGATCAATTTATACACCATTATGGAGGTTACTAAGTAGTTCATGACTTAAAGTAAGTAGCTGTGTTTCACAGCTGCGTTTTGATCTGAAGCCATGCTGATTATCCACAAGGATGTTATGTGTGTCCAGATGTTTTAGTATGTTACTTACAACAATGTGTTCGAGCAGTTTGCAGCAAATGCAGGTTAGGGAGACAGGTCTGTAATTACTGGCTAGGTATTTTTCGCCTTTTTAGCTCACCTGGCCCAAAGGGCCAAGTGAGCTTTTCTCATCACTTGGCGTCCGGCGCCCGTCGTCCGTCGTCCGTCGTCCGTCGTCGTCCGGCGTTAGCTTTTACAAAAATCTTCTCCTCTGAAACTACTGGGCCAAATCAAACCAAACTTGGCCACAATCATCATTGGTGTATCTAGTTTAAAAAATGTGTGGCGTGACCCGGTCATCCAACCAAGATGGCCGCCACGGCTAAAAATAGAACATAGGGGTAAAATGCAGTTTTTGGCTTATAACTCAAAAACCAAAGCATTTAGAGGAAATCTGACATGGGGGTTAAAATGTTTATCAGGTCAAGATCTATCTGCCCTGAAATTTTCAGATGAATCGGTTAACCTGTTGTTGGGTTGCTGCCCCTGAATTGGTAATTTTGAGGAAATTTTGCTGTTTTTGGTTATTATTTTGAATATTATTATAGATAGAGATAAACTGTAAACAGTAATAATGTTCAGCAAAGTTAGATTTACAAATAAGTCAACATGACCGAAATGGTCAGTTGACCCCTTTAGGAGTTATTGCCCTTTATAGTCAATTTTTAACCATTTTTCATAAATCTAAGTAATCTTTTACAAAAATCTTCTCCTCTGAAACTACTGAGCCAAATTAATCCAAACTTGGCCACAATCATCTTTGGGGTATCTAGTTTAAAAAATGTGTGGCGTGACCCGGTCAACCAACCAAGATGGCCGCCACGGCTAAAATTAGAACATAGGGGTAAAATGCAGTTTTTGGCTTATAACTCAAAAACCAAAGCATTTTGAGGAAATTTGACATGGGATAAAAATGTTTATCAGGTCAATATCTATCTGCCCTGAAATTTTGAGATGAATTGGACAATCGGTTTTTGGCTTGCTGCCCTCCAATTGGTAATTTTTAAAGACATTTTGCCGTTTTTGGTTATTATCTTGAATACTATTATAGATAGAGATAAACTGTAAACAGCAATAATGTTCAGCAAAGTAAGATCTACAAATAAGTCAACATGACCTAAATGGTCAATTGACCCCTTAAGGAGTTATTGCCCTTTATAGTCAATTTTTAACAATTTTCATTAATTCGGTAAATTTATGTAAATTTTTACCAAATATTTTTCTCTGTTACTAATGGGCAAGGTTCATTATAGATATAATTGTAAGAAGCAAGAACGTTCAGTAAAGTAAGAACTTCAAACACATCACCATCACCAAAATACAATTTTGTCATGAATCCATTTGTGTCCTTTGTTTAATATGCACATAGACCAAGGTGAGCGACACAGGCTCTTTAGAGCCTCTAGTTTAAAAATAGGGATCACATTTGTCTGTCTTCAGTCTGTTGGTACATCTCCTTTCAAGAAAGATGTGTTAAAAATGAAAGCGAGATGTGGTGCAAATTCTGGTGCAAATTGTTTAAGAATTCGTGCTGGTATTTCGTCTGGACCTGTAGCTTTAGATTTTTCAAAAGTTTTTCTATGCCATTTGGTGTTACATGTATTTCTGCCACATATGGGTAGTTGTCCGATAGAGTTGGTATTTGTTCTTTATCATTTTCAGGTGTAAAAAACAGAGTGGTATTGCTTATTGAGTATTTCAGCTTTTTGTTTTGTGTCGTCTATCAGCATACCTTCAGATCTTGGTGCAACTCCTGAATTGTCTTTTTTGGTGGACCTGATATAATTCCAATTTTGTTTTTGTTTTTGCGAGGTTTGTAAGCTCTCGTCGTATCAAATGATGTTTTCAAGATATGTCCAGTAAGCTTTTCTTGTCTCTTTCTGAAGCAGTTTTTTTGTTTCCCTGTACTGTTTATTTATTTTACTATGCGAGTCTGTTTCATTTTTTTGAACAATTTGTTCCTTTTTCTAATCAGTTACCTTATTTCTTTATTAATCCATGGTAGTTTTTGTTTGGTGTTATTAATCATTTTAGTAGGGATTGACTCTTCCATGGTTTTTAATACCTTTGTTTTGAAATTATCCCAAAGTTCGTCCATTGTGAGATTTTCTAGGTTTGTAATATTGTTCAGATGTATGTCATTTAGCTTTTCTTTAATTTGTTCAGTATTTGCTTTTTTGTATAGGAAAACTTTTCTAGGTGTTTTTTTTTGCTCTTCTAGGTTTTAAGTTGGATTCAATATAAACAATTTCATGATCGGAAATTCCGGGAATGACTTGTTTTATTAACTAGAGAGCTGTTATTAGTAAAAAAAGAGATCAAGTGTGGACTGTGATGTTTCTGTGTAATGTGTTGGTTTTGTTACGACTTGTTCCAAATAGTTGTCTTGGCATATGTCTATAAGTTGTTGACATTGTTTTGAATTGTATGCCTTCTGTTTTATAGAGTAGTTGTTCCAATCAATTCCGCCAAGGTTAAAATCACCACCTAGCCAAAGATGACAATTTTCACTACGCTTTATTCTGGAGATAGATTTTCCTAAGTGTGATAAATATTCCTCCTCAGTTTTATTTGGAGGTTTGTAAAAACTACCTATGTATAAATCCGGTGACCCTGTAATCTGAACCTTAACGCACAATTGTTCACTAATGTCATCAGATTTTAGATCTGGTGGCTCTGAGCTGAGATATTTATCAGATATGAGTATGAATACCCCACCATGTGCGTCTGTTTTGCTGTCTTTTCTGTATGCAATGTACCTTTGTGGGAAAACCTCAGTAGAACTTACATCTTTTTGCAACCATGATTCATTACCAATCATAATGTCTGGTTTAGTTGTCTCAATGAGATTATCAATGTCAGCTTTTTTTATTCCTAATGGACTGGCAATTAACCACTATGTTCCAACCAATGATTTTATTTTTCAACCAAAAATCACTTTCCATCCATTATTTGTCTCAATCAGAGTACTCTGGCAGCTTTTAATACTAGTGGGCTCAAAGGAGCTGTATTATGTACAATACTATTACATTGAATGATAAAAAAAAGAATGAATATTTTATATTTTATTTACTTAATATTTGATCACAGTAACAATTGTACAAATGAAAGAACAGTGATCCAATGTCCCCTACTGATGGACATTGGCAATAACTCTAATATTATTTCTGAGGGAATTCTACTTTTACATACATACCATATAAGAATTGAAATACAATTTTTAATATAATTTCTAAATCTAAGATGCATAACTTCTTTCAGAATAATTGATCAGTTCTGATTTTTAATTCTATCTTAATCATTGCTGATATAAATCTCATAAATTTTATTAGAATCTGACAAGGTTGGCTTGAGAGCACTAACAATGAAATTTTGTTTCTAAGCAGTAAAACTCCTTAAAAAACAGTTAAACAGCACTGATTTTCGAACTCATCCAAGAAATTGCAAATATAAACCTCTGATATAATTTCATACAATTTGGCAAAGAATTGTACTGTTATAACGCTAACAAGATGGGACAGACAGATGCACAAATATTTTAAGGATCATAATTCTTTCAAATATAAGTGATCAACACTGAACTCATTGAGACATTGAATTTCATTAAAAAAAATCCAGGAATCATTGTCCCAGTGAGAGAGCTTTATAGAAGGCCATACAGACATGTGTACAGTATTTCCATGGACAAAACTCTTTTTACCAATTGATTGGCACTGATTTTCAAACTCATCTGAGATACTGTTGATATAAACCTTTGAAATAAACAGAAAATAAATTGTAGATGTGAAAATGTTTACAATATAGGATGGATGGACAGACACAGGGACACTAGTGATTCTATGTCCATTCATCTTGCAGACAGAGGCAACTAACCTTGATCTAAACATTATTTTAACATTTTCATCCTATAAATCAGATCTGTCTCACAAACAGTGCTTACAAACCAGATTTTATTACAATTGCCATTACTGGTACATAATATTTTTGTTTTCATTTACATTAAAATTAAGGGAACAGCATATCAATGTACAAAGTTTACTGGGTAGAGTTTATAATCAAATCTAAATACTGGGCTATTTATGTAAAATTAAAGCAATAACAAATTTCAATGATCTTAAATGAAATTATAGAGAATAGCAGATTTGCAATATTCTATAACAAAATACAGCCTTACAAATGTCCAATTTATAGAAAACAAAATATTGTCCTCTCATGACAGAAGGAATTCATTATGAACTTTCTGTTATATTCTGTTTAAGGATGAGGTAAAATTCTGACACCAAGTAAAATGACCCAAACTTTTTGTGGAAGCTTTCGATGTTCATGCGTAAAAGTGAGGAGAAAATTTATAATAAAAAAAAAACCAAAAAAAAAACCATACAGATTCTACTATGTTTACATTGACATTTTATTGAGATTCATAAAAATTATCAGTTCTACTGGAAATAATAGGCAAAAGGTAAATACCTCTTCATTTCAAGGAAAAATTAGAAGAACTGAAGGACAGATCAATAAACACTGATAGATCATAAATGTATAATATGAGTTAAACTATTATGCAAACATGCATAAGATGTAGGCCAATATGACCAAAACATCCAGTAGGTGGAGAATAGGAACCAAGTGATGCATTAAGCATGAAATGAAAATCACTAGTTGGTACAATTGCTGTGAATGATTTTTTTGTAGTATATTTGAGAATTGATGCAGATCAATTAGATTGGTATACCATTATGAATTTTGTAATTGATATACAACCCCCATTGATTTTGAAGATGAAATATTAAACATATACATTGTTGAGTCAACACCTGATAAATACAAATTTCATCAAAGTTGACAATTTTACAGACCATATCAAATAAAAGAAAAAGCCTTATAAGTATATTCTTCTACAACATATAAACTCATATTGTGTCAGGTATATAAAGGTTGTAATTTTTTTAATTCAGTGGATCAAAGTAGTTTTTTATTTTCATTCTTACAACCCCACCCTACTGTAGTTTAAGTGGTATGACTAGGTCTTACAGATGTTGACTCAAAGGATACAAGTCTTTAAACAGTGCTAAATATAAACAAATAGGAAAATTTAATGCAAGGGGAAATATTTATGCCCTAGCCATACTTTAAATTGTGGCAGGACAAAAGAAAAAATAAGCTTCAAAAAGGGTGTACAAGTATAAACAATTGCATTATATATAAAAAGATGATTAATATACTAGCTATCTATAATTTACACAAAACATCAAATTCTATAGGAAAAACCTGCAGATTTACGTCATAATTCAGACTGCGAAGATCAATTAAAACCTCATACATTTTTGTCACTACTCCCAATCTTTTCAAACAATCCTTTTGCAACTTCTCTTACAACACAGATACATACATACATACATAACTGATAAACAAATATTGCTTCTATATATAAGATAGGGATTCCTCAATTTAAGTTTTTGTAACAATTGATCAAACTTTCAGTGAAATCAAAAGCTGCTATTAAAGCATTTTTTTTTTTATGATCCCTGCATTCTATATGCAGTTTTAGCATATTAAAACTTTGAAAAGACGTTTTATTCTTTTCTTTCTGTTAAATGGAATATAAAAAAACTGGAAAATATAAGGTGGGAATGTTACTTTTTCCTGGAATACTGAAAGTCCATGTACAAAATGATGTAACTAACCCTAAACATATGACTTCTCATGGGACCCTGAATGAGTATTTGATGACTTCTGAATTTTTCAATAAATGAATAGGGTGTACAAATCCAATTTCTTGGAATGTTGAAAACATATACCAAATAGATAGAAACAAGCATTGATGATTTAATTTTCTATCTTATATGCATATCTAATCACCTGTTTGATTTTAATTTCTAATGAATGCAGGTTTGTCACAGAATTTCGATGATGACTATTTGTTGTTGAAAACATGTTTAATTGATTATGAATTATATAATATAATTTACAACTTATCTATTATTTGTATTCTATTTTTACAGTTAAACTGGTACAACCAAGCATGCCACCTAACATATTGATATACTGGTTATCAAGTAGAATACCATGTAATTAAAATAAATTCATGTTTTTATATAGAATGAAGGCAGTGCTAAATTTAAGTTTACAAATTTTTTTTCAATATATATGATCATTCTAAATATTTGAAAATATTTGCTGAAAATGAAGGTGGTACTAAACACCTTGAATATAACTAAGTTAGCTCTTTTAACTTTCATAGAATTTTGACAAAATGTTTACTTTGACCATTTGACAAAAATACAAAAATTTAAAAAAAACTTGACCTGCACAATTTATTTGAAACATTTCATTTGATGAATAGCAGTTTGACAAACACCAATTTTGATCATTAGGAAACTTTAATATATCCTAAACAATAGTACATGATTAAAACATTCAGCTGATTTTTACTTTTTACAGAGTTATCCCCCTGTAGTGTTATGTACCACAGATGGTCAGTTTAATCTAAAATTTATCAAGGGCTATCTGAACATTCAAAAGAAATCAATATTTCCTGCTACTGACTACATTAAGATAAGTGAACCATATATTATTACATAAAGTATGCAAATGAAATTAAGAATACATGATTACAAAATGATTCCCCCCCCCCCCCCCCCCCAAAAAAAAAAAACCCAGAATATGTCTATAGCACACCATGCCCAGCTCACTACCAAAATTTCCATGTTGATTGAATTGTAGAAAATGGGTTATTATTTGAAAAATATTTAAAAAAAAATTAAAACAATATTACATTATAATGAACAAAAGAACCAGTAATTAGATTCAAGTTGATAAGACCACAATTTTATGAGAAGACTGTCTTAAAATTAAACTTGAACCTGATAACAGACAGATGAACACTCAACAGGTGAACAGACAGATGAAAAGTTTTAGCTTTTTTCTATCAAAAAGATCTTCTAGTTTTAAAATCTAATGAAATATGTGATGATATCTTGGGGTTGAACATGATACAAAATTGGAACATACAAAACATTAACTAATATATATATAAACAATGATCAATTCTTGTCTTCATCTTTTATCTCCATATCTTCACCTTTGTCCTCAGATTCATCTATCTCAGGAACTAATAATGGTGCTTCTGAAATTATAAAAAAATGAAAATCGTCTAAAACAGCATACTTATGATGATATTTTAGGATTTACATTTAATGGGTTATTTTGAAGTAAAGGTATTTAAAGTAAAATACAAGGAGTTTAAAAAACACAACACTATAAGAAATACAGTTATGATGTCATTTAAAAGCAACTACTTCTTTTGATGAAAGGAATACAGAATTTGGTCAATTTTCAAAATGTTTATCCCTAAACAAATATGAAGCACATTTTCGGCCTTGCAAGTAGTTGCAAAAGTAATTAAGAGTTACTTTTATGTTATTGTTCCACTTTTTAAATTCAGTTAAGACATCTGAAAACATTTAATACAATGTAAACTTCCCACATTTCAACCCATGTTTTAATGCGAAAATGACAAGATTTACATTACTGGTACTTATCTATACAGGTCAAATATAATGTGTAACTTTTTCTTGTTTGTGTCTTTATGACTTACCTTCAGTGACTATATTTTCTTGGGAGGTATTGACACTGCCAGCAGTGGCTGTACCTGACCCATGTGATGGCCGTGATGTTGAACTGTCAAATGTGTCCACTGTGACAGAGGTAGACGCATCACTCATACTATAATTGACTGTATCAATAGAACCAAACACTTCAGATATACCGTCTCTGTTTACAGTACTCATCGTTGTAATAGAATGTCGATTCGAGTGTACAGATTGAATGTCACTATTTTGAGCATTACTGCCTCGAACAACATTTTGAATGTTTGGCAATGGCCTGAATTCACCATTAACTGAAACTTCAGACAACCCTTGTCCCCTCTGAGGAACAGAGGAAGAGGTATTATTTCGCACAGCCTCTTCATAAGTTGGTAATCTAGCAGCATCATATCCAATTAATGCTACTCTGTCGAGCTCATCAAATGAGCTACTGTGTACTCTAGTGTATGGTGGTGGGACACCAACTTGGTGATAATGACGGGGACGAGGCTTACGTCTCCGTATGATCATCACAACCATGACTAGTAAGAGAATGCCTAGGACACTACAAGCTGTTGCTATGACAACTGCAAGTGTATTCATTCTTGTTGTAGATCCATTAGATTCACTGTTATGTCCTGCAGTATCTATGGAAATATCATCAACTAAAAATCAAACAAAAATTGTAATACATTTATTAGTTCCGTGGTATGAACTCCTCTTTAATAAAGAAAAGTTTTATTTGAAGCTACACAAAATTGTTTAATAAAAAAAAACAATTATTGAAACGCTGAGTTTTAAAATAAGCCAATCAAGAAAAAGAAGAAAAAAATGCAGAAGTTGTATTTTTTTAACTAGAAATTGCAACTGCCTGAAAAAAAAGGCTTTTACAGTAACCGGCTTTGTCTCCACTTTCACTTTGATGTGCAATATTTGTCTTTTCTGAACAACTTACAAATACAAGTACTTTTTAACTCAATTATATAGGAATTTTCTACACCTTAAGAAACACTATTTCCATCTGTTTTCATAAAAAAAACATACCTTTAACGCACGTAGGTTGATCATAGTTCCATAATCCTTTGTCAGTACATGTTAATGTCCTTTGTCCCACAAGTCTGTACCCTTCATTGCATGAACACTGTATTTTCATTGTAAGATAGAATGGCTCACAGAAATTGATGTCCTTTTTAGAATTACAGGAACATTTACCATTAGGTATAGGAGGTATTGCTGGACAAAACCAATCTTTATCTGTAAATATTTATATTTTTCAAATTTGAATAATATTTTTATTTTTTAAAACTTATTTTTAGCTAGATTAACAGACAACATTAAGATGGACACAAAGATATAACTTGTGCTTGGATGTTATTTTGATAGTACAATGCAAATGTTAAAATTAAAATAGAAATGCTTTAACCTGTAAAATATGCAAAACATAGTCAATGAACCATGCCTGGCCCACTCTTTTGTGGAAAATTTAGGTATATATGCATATAAAGGAGATAAACAACTAAAAAATGATGATGTGGTTTTAATTATCAAAGAAGGATTTTTGCAGAATCTTGAAAACCATTTTACAGCTCTGACGGGAAATATGAGCATGTTCTATATTATTATGAAATTTCTGTGCAATAATAACCAGTTTAATAAATTGTGCTAGACAGAATTTTAACTGAAGATTTAACAATGAAGTTTGATCATATACTTTTTTCCGACGTAGTCGGTATAGTTTCGGTTTGTGCACTTTGAACTTAAGGACCCTTCACTATGGCAACAGACTAAGCATGCTCGAAAATCCTTTCTGTGATTGGACAAAATGCTGTCATGGTGGGTGATTTGGTTGTGTTTGAAAAAACGTCTCGAAAATTATATCGTGATGGAAAGCAAGTGAAAAACTATAAATATTTGAACTAGATCATACAAAGATTTATATTTTCATTAAAATAATTGTCTCCAATAGTTCTTTGCATCCACGAAAGCTGTTTATTCGGGACAATTAGATAATTATATAATTTTTAATGTAAACTTTGTTGTACGACCGTACATGACTTTTAGACCGCACCTACGCATGTGAGATTTCCGCGGGGTTTTGGTGAGTGTAAACAGAAAGATACTACTTACATGTATACTACCAATAGTTTCTAGCGTTGTTAACCATGAATTAAATTTAATGTAAACAGCAGTAAATGTATATTAGTTTCTTTTTATTTGCACTAGATTTTTTGACAAATAAAAATTTTAGGTGTCATCACAATATTCTTATATATTATTGCCTTAATATAACCAAACTTAGTAAAAAAAATTCTTGTAGTAACATTCAGATGGAGATTTTATAAAACATATCCTGCATCATTAAGTCATTGTGCTTCTGAAGGTTATCGAAATGATAGTTTTAAACATAATACTCAAATCTAAATACGTCGGATATCTTTTTTAAAGATAGTTCTTGTTTTAAATTAGATATAATACATACTAATTAAGCTGGAAGACAAGATACATGTAGGCTGGTACCTAGACCATGTATAGTCATCTAAACATTCCATAACTGGATTCCCCAGTAACTGGTATGCATTGGTATTACATTTATATGTTATTTTGGATCCAACATTGTAAGAATTATCCTGTAAATATATTTCACCATTATCTATTGATGGAGGAGCTGGACACTTATAGTCTTCAAGTTCAAGTTCTGAAAAGATAAACAATAATCAAGGTATCCAATCTTGTAAAGATAAACATATACTCAAAGTTAACAATCTTTCAACCCTCAATAATAAAGGAGAAGCAAGAAGAGATTCACAGTCTCCAAGGCCTGAGACGGTCTAATGAATTGAAGCTGTAATTACTGATTGTCCTTGGCAAATATCCAGACATCATTTCTAAAGAAAGGTGATTTATTTTCAATTGAATCCATGTAAATGAATGCAAATATTAATTTATTTTCATTTCCTCCCCAAACTTGTTATGAACTGATTGCTTTATTTTCTAAAAGCATACACCACATTTATCTGTTAAATCTTAAATATTAAAACCAATTTAATATCAAGAAATTACTCACTACATGTAGGTGTGTTTCCTATCCAACTGGTTCCTTCACATAGTAAAATGGCAAATGGTTCTTCTGTATAATATCCCTCATCACATTTGTACTTCACCTGGGTTCTACCAGTAAGTGTGCCTTTCCCATGGAGTATTAATGGAGGATCACCACAATCAGCATCTACAAACAAGTCAAACAGGAGATTTTTTACCCAGAAGTCATCATTTTGTTTTATAATCTTTACCAAACAATGAGATATCTGAAAGCAGTACCAGAAATGTTCAAATCAGGACAACAGAAGATAATTTACTATTAAAGACACACATGCTTTAATATTTGATAGATTTGGCAGGGGTATAAAATGGTTATGCTCTCTCTACAATATGGCATGTTTTTTTAAATATGGCCTACAACAAATATCATCAACGAATCAGTAACTGTCAGTTACCAGGACATTCATATTCAATATGTGTTTTACAAGGATCACTTGTCCTTCAAATTTCATTTCATACCTTAATTACTTTTTATATTTCACATGTCTTAATATTTACATCTGTGTGTACTGTGTAGTAACTTTTTTGTTTTAGATATTTACTATTTCCATTATGTTCTTTTTGCCAAGGACAGATTTGGTGGTGTTACAAATAGATATAGGAAGATGTGGTATGAGTGCCAATGAGACAACTCTCTATCCAAGTAACAATTTATTAAAGTAAACCATTAAACATGTAGGTAAAGGTACAGCATTTTATACAGAACCTTGACTCACACCCAACAGCAAGCTATAAAGGGTCCAAAAAATTACTAGTGTAAAACCATTCAAACAGGAAAACCAAAAATCTATCTAAATCTATTTTTCCGAAAATTTTTGGCTCAAGTCTGGATCTAGGAATGTCTTAAATTTTGAAGTGAATAGATTTTTTTGCTTTATGTGGAAGGTTCAACTGTGACATTGAGATGAAGAATAGAAAAAAAGCCCTGTTCCTTTGCCATGTGTGTTTTTTATTGCTATGCAAAACCTGATTTTGTGGTATGGATGGATACTCCATATATTTGTTTATCTAGTAATTCTTTGTACCTGTATCTCTAACACATTCTGGTAAATTTTTAATTCCATCAGCAGACATCCATTCTCCATTCTGACATTTGATGCTTATGCTATGAAAGGCTATCCCATTAACATGTATAAATTTTCCAGGTTCACACTCTACTAATGCAGCTCTAAAAGATGGTTCCCATCGGACTGTTGAATGAGGTATGTCTGGATACTCTAAACATTCATCAGTACTTCCTACAAAATATCACAAATTTATGTCTTTGTATCAAATATGTATTTCAATGCACAAACTAAGCATAAAACTAATGATCATAACAGCCATTTGTGCACATCAAATTTACTATCTTGAAATAATTTAAACAAAAGATCTACTGTGAGCTAATGCTGGCTTATAGATTATTGATAGTTTATAATACCCTCTATTCAAATGATATTTGAAAACATTATACGTCAGTAAGATGCAACATAATTGAGTACAACTTGAGGTGATTTTCTTTAAAAATTCCCCAATGTTGTTGCATCAACAAAAGAAGCTTCTTGTTCACCAAAAAATTCATACATAATTGTACATTTCTTTATTTCTGTTAAAATAATTTAAGTTCTTGGATAATCCAGAAATGTCAAAGTTTTTATTTCACTGCTATTTACAAAAATGATCAAGTTCACATATAACATTTCGGAGCATGCATTTTGCCAAAATTTTCAAAGCTTGTTTCTGAGATATTTTAAGTTTTTGAAAAATTTGTAATTTATAACATTTTAGAAGCCCAGCAACGATATGTAGATTGTTACTAACCTTGTTTAACAGTAACTGTAACCCTTACTGTAGATTGTTACTAACCCTGTTTAACAGTAACTGTAACAGGATATGTAGATTGTTACTAACCTTGTTTAACAGTAACTGTAACCCTTACTGTAGATTGTTACTAACCCTGTTTAACAGTAACTGTAACCCTTACTGTAGATTGTTACTAACCCTGTTTAACAGTAACTGTAACAGGATATGTAGATTGTTACTAACCTTGTTTAACAGTAACTGTAACCCTTACTGTAGATTGTTACTAACCCTGTTTAACAGTAACTGTAACAGGATATGTAGATTGTTACTAACCTTGTTTAACAGTAACTGTAACCCTTACTGTAGATTGTTACTAACCCTGTTTAACAGTAACTGTAACAGGATATGTAGATTGTTACTAACCTTGTTTAACAGTAACTGTAACCCTAACTGTAGATTGTTACTCACCCTGTTTAACAGTAACTGTAACAGGATATGTAGATTGTTACTAACCTTGTTTAACAGTAACTGTAACCCTAACTGTAGATTGTTACTAACCCTGTTTAACAGTAACTGTAACAGGATATGTAGATTGTTACTAACCTTGTTTAACAGTAACTGTAACCCTTACTGTAGATTGTTACTAACCCTGTTTAACAGTAACTGTAACAGGATATGTAGATTGTTACTAACCTTGTTTAACAGTAACTGTAACCCTAACTGTAGATTGTTACTCACCCTGTTTAACAGTAACTGTAACAGGATATGTAGATTGTTACTAACCTTGTTTAACAGTAACTGTAACCCTAACTGTAGATTGTTACTAACCTTGTTTAACAGTAACTGTAACAGGATATGTAGATTGTTACTAACCTTGTTTAACAGTTGTTGTAACACTTTGTTTAACCGTTACTGTTACACTATCTGTAGATTGTTGTCCAACTAAATTTATCACCTTCAGTTTAAATGTATATACTCCTTCCCGCAGATGATATACCTCTAAATATTGTGATCTTTCACCCTGAAACATAGTTTTATAAAATTCAGTATATGGTGCAAAATGCTTTAAATCTGAGGTTTATTTAGATTTTAAATAATTTTATCATAAAATTATTGAAAAAATGAAAACACAATAAAATGGTTTGCTGAGCACTGCCTGATACAACCACAAAGGTCAAACCCTGAACAGTTGGGGCAAATTTTGACACAAAATTCAAGCTTGATACTGTTTGAATTTTTGACAGAAAACAGGTTTCTGACAGAAAATAAATGGTCAAAGATCTTACAAATTTATTGCACAATACTGTGCAATTTGATTTCTTCTCAAAACTTTTAACAAACTTGAATTTTTTTTCAACCGAAATTTCGACTCATTAGGAGTCGAATTACATATATTTTTATGGAACAAAGTTCAGGACCACGTGAAAACTTTGACTCATTCGAAATTTCGAGTCAACCGAGTTTGAGACAACGAGAGTTAATTGTATTTCTATACTGTATATTCAGGAATCATTGCAAGGTTTTTATCAAATATAGAGACTGAGTTTGTATCGCAACAATTATAATTGGTATTCTGGTACTGATCACTGAACAACCCCTTTCCCTGGTACAAAATGTATCAAAGATTTAAACAACATTAATATATTACATACCCTTAAATCAAGAGTAAGATGATCGCTATTCCACCAATGATAAGTGATCGTATCATCATTATCATCATAACTACCATTACCATTTAATATAACGTAATTTTTAGGTAAATATATCACAACATCATTACCAGCATCCGCGTGAGGTTGGCTATCTATATATATAAAAAAAAACAATTTAGTCATTCATTAAAAAAATATGTATTAAGGTTTTGCCCTGTTGTCAGTTTAAGTTACATAAAACAAGAGAAGCTCACTGATGATTCCCCTGCTCAAATACTTGACAGCCAACAGGAAGTTGTTGAGTGATGAATCTGATAATGCATCACACAGCAAAGCTGACTCTTATAAACCCTGAAACTAAGTTTCAGAAATCCTTGTAATGTAGTTCCTGAGAAATACAAGTATGCGGTGAAAAAAAATCATGCAAAGGACAAACAGAGGTACATGTAAGAAAGTAAATCCCCACTTTTTTAAAACGGGGATATAATAAAAAGAACGTTCAAGAAATTTAAAGAAATACATGTTAAGAAGATATAGGAGAAAATAATGTAGCAACTTACCGATTACTTTACAATATGGCAGCTTGACTGGACTCCATTTTGAATTATTACAAGTAAGCTTCATATCCCCTATAAGCTGGTAACCATGGTCACATATAACTTGTGCTATTGATGGTTTATTATGAAATCTCTGAACACGTCCATGTTCTATAGTTGGTAAAGAGGAACACCACTTCAAATACAGAGGTTTTTCTGAAATAAAACATACATGTACATTACTATATCGGTTGATAAGGTACATAATTGTATGGTATATCATTCAATCAATCTACTGTGTCTGTTCCTTACTACCAGTACAAATGTATATATAAAATATAAATGTCTAAGTCTATAAAAAAAAATACAAAAAGAGGGAAACTGAACAAAAAACAATGTTACAGTCTATAAAAGACAAAAGAATCTCCTTTTACGTGTAGAAAAGGACTATTTTAATTGATGCACATACCCCAGTACTTAGGATATAAAGTTTGATCTATTTATTGCCAACCAAATGACACTTTTCCACACATCCGACTATTATTCAATATATATAAACTAAATGGTCAGTTCTATTGTCATTTACCACAAAAAATGAAAAATATAAAAAAAAAATACAGTCTTCTTGAGGTTAAGAGTCCCTATAAACATGTCAGAAAGGAGAATCCTTAAATTACTGCATATATTATACATGTATTTGGAAATCATTTAGCAGGAGTTGTATTGCAATGTAGAAGTATGTATAACGTTCATGTAAGTATAAATACAAATGTATATTCCTTAGACAGTAGTCCAACTTTTATTTGTATTTCACAAATTATTTTGTTGAATTGATCTTAGTGCTCAAAAGTTGTTTAAAGCCTCATCATTTTGGCTCTGGTTTTCTCATTAGCAAGCATACCACATCTCCTTTTTCTCCTTTTTTTATATGCCAAGATCTTTAACTGTCTAAAAATGTGTGTCTATATTTTAGTTTAATATATTAATTCCATCATAAATATATCATACGATTAAAATCTACTGCATCCGCAAGATAATCCATGAACTGCAGCCATATCAACAAAGCAGTGCAGATCCATTCCTTACAAATCATCTTTTTTAAACTATAAAATCTGCAATTATAAATTAGAGGCTAAGCAGATACATTATCATGATTATATATCAATGTAACAAGAGATAAAAGCAACTGTTAAAGAGTAACTTAAATTGATCAAGTCAATTTATCAGTGAAATACAGAATTAAACAAAAAAATCAATACACATGTTTTAATGAAATGAATGATCAGAAAGGTTTGCTTAACTCACAGTTTCATAACAATCCTTTAAGGTGACTTAGGTCACAGGCATTTGCCTCAAAGACACAATACTGTTTATTATAAGTGTTATATTAAGGTGGTACCTAACACTACAGGGAGATAACTCCGTAAAGTCATCCAAACGTTTTAATTACGTTGTGTTGTAAAGGGAATTTTTAGCTGCTCAGTGATATAAATTGGTATTTGTCAAACTGCTATATAACCAGTGTAATTTTTCCGACGAAACGGTTGGTTCAAAATTTTTGAAATTTTTATATTTTTGTTAAAGGGTCAAAGTAAATACATTGTCAAAATTTTATGAAAATTAAACGAGCCAAATTAATTTTAGTGAAAGTGTTGGGTACCACCTTAAGCAATACAAGTATTTTTTTCCTGAGACAAATGCCTATGGTGAATCAAAGATTTTCAAACTTGCACATTGTATCATGTGAACAATGTAATCCCAGAATGTCTGTAAATGTAATATGTTTTCAACAATTTGCTTCAAACTGTATCTATTCTATTCAATAATATGATTGTTAATCATAGAAAAACTTCTCCCAAAGTTTCATAAAACTCCATGAAGGTTTGACAAAGTTACTGATGTGTATAGTAAACTTTAAGACTGCCTGTAGAGTGGGGTGCTCATTTTCGCCACACCTTTTTTCACGTTTTCTACATTCAGGTCTAAATGTTTTTGAAGTATACTGATATTTCTATATGAAGATAACTTCAAATGCAAAATATTCTTAAGCTTGAAAACGTGTTTGTTTGAATATAATCATCTGAAAAGTTAGATTAAAGGGTGTTTGAAATTTCCTGATTTTTTGTCAATGGGGGACACATATTTGCCGTTTTTACACATCTATTTAAAATCAAATACATGTAACCGCAGCTTTTAACAACATTGGTCAAATTAATTTAATTATAGATGAATAGCAGATATTTCAAAGGTGTTAAGAACTGAAATTTAGGGGCATTCAGTCAAAGAATTACTTAGAAATACTTCTTTGAATTCGTGTTTTTTCTTCAGGAAATTGGCCGAAATCGTTGTCCGTTTTTCGGTCCTTTTCAGTACACTGTTGTAGGTGCTGCAATTTTGTTTCAGTTTTAAAAAAGAAGCATATTTGTTATATAATATTGTAACGGATTTCGACCTCGTTGTTCAACAGTTTGTGTCCCCTCCCCCTTTTCACTTTTTATCAAGTTAAATCTCCGTTTTACCGTATTGGATACTTATAAATTTTTGAAAATGTTTCTTTTTATTAAAATAAGTTATCTTGGATATTTATTATGAACAGTAACTTGAGCAAAGATAAAAATAACGTCAAGTCCTCCTTGAAACTGAGTCGCCTTTCTATTTATTTTTGTACAGTGTAAATACAGAATTTCCTTATACTGGACCTACCTTTAAATATTTGTTGATGATTGTATTATGTTGTTTTAATCTCTATATATATTTATATTGAGAGAATTAGTTAACCTGGTCAAGTTTCTAGAGACTCAGAGTCTCTCTTTTTCCTTGTAATGTCCGCCATGTTTACTTGAGTCGCTTTACCGTAAACCGTCAAAGTGCACTGTCGTGAATGGCAATATTACGTTGAAATAGAGTCTTTCGAGTGGCTTTTGACGTCAATATGAAGTCTTTCAAGTCTTTTTGTTGTATATATACTGCACTACCATTGAACGCATTAGTCGTGATCGGACTACCGTGACAAAAGGTTGCTTACAATCACAAGCCTAATAATAAATCCTTTCTGCACTGTAACTTACAATTTGAGTCTTACACTTTGAAAAGGTTAGGAAATATTTTGTCAGAGTTTTACTTTATGTAAAACATAGAGTTATAATTTAATATTATAAGGGACTCTAAAGATTAGAGATCATTATAAGTACAAAAAGTTATATACTGAGAAGTACAGAAAAGTCAGAAATATAAAATATTCCATATTTTATACAGAGACTCACCGACGCAGTCTCGAGTCTTAAGGTCGCTTCTAATAAGACGTCAATAGAGTTTTTCTTCAGAGAAAGTAACAGTTAAAGTTATTCTTGTATTATTTACTCGATATACCAACAGTATAGAAACTGCAATTATTAACGATTCTTTACATATATACTACGAATTCGAATATTCACAAAAAGAACAGTAAAACCCAGAGTCGCAACTTATACATTTGAGAAGTCGGCATCACTAAATATAATTATAGAGATTTCTATAATTACTTGTTAATAAGATTGTTTATTTAATACATGTGTATATAGAACTTGACCAGAGTACTCACCAGCTTGCATACTATTTAAGAGTTATTTATTGTGTGGATCTAATGTAAAAAGATATACAATATTGAAATTGTTTGAATGACATATATATATAACTGATCATAGTAACACTTCATTAAATCATTAACTTGAAACGAATTATTTATTTCTGTCTTCGGAAACAACGCATCGTTAAATATACATATTGGATTACAGGGTTGAGTTAACCCAAGGGAGCAGTCATTTGAACCAGTATTTATTGTCGAGTATTAGTTTGTCTGGCGGATTGTCTAGTTTTGTCAGTGGGTCAGAGTTTCACTTCAGGGTAACGAAAACGCTATAGCAACACCAAGCGAAAACGTAACAATATCATTTACCGGTATATGTCTTCCATTTCAGCCATCCTTTGAAGTTTTTACACCTCAAAATCATAAAACGGCGAAATTGTGTCCCCCGCGAATATGGGCGCCCCACTCTACACTGTACATACCTGCCAACTTTCACGATTTAGGCGTGTACTACACGATTTTGACCCTTAGTCACGATTGCACGATCGTGTTCCTGAAAAACCCTCTAAAACACGATTTGGTGAAAATCTACACCAAAAATATTGTTGTTCCCGATTTTGAACTGTGTCTAATGGAGGAAAATCGTGTTCAGCCAATCAAATTGTGTGTTTCTCATGATCAAATTAATCAGCCAATCAAAAACGTTTTCTCCCAAGATTGTTTTAACATGCTAGATATTGAACTTGTGTTGTATTCCACTGTTTGTTGATGTAAAAACGTGAACATGGCAAATGATTTTTCAACTGCAAGGAGGTTCTTACACAGAATAAGAATAAAAGCATGGCTGATTGACAAACTTCAATGATGCAGTACTACCATGAATATAATAAATAGTAGTTTATTCACTAATTTATTGGCATTACATATACACTTGCTGTAACATAATTTCATTTATGTATTTATGGCAAGCCAAAGTGGACAAAAAGAGCTATTTTCTAATATTAAAAAATCATTTTCTAATATTAAAAAATGATTTTCTAATATTAAAAAATCATTTTCTAATATTAAAAAATCATTTTCTAATATTAAAAAATGATTTTCTAATATTAAAAAATCATTTTCTAATATTAGAAAATCATTTTCTAATATTAGAAAATCATTTTCTAATATAAGAAAATCATTTTCTAATATTAGAAAATCATTTTTTAATATTAGAAAATCATTTTCTAATATTAAAAAATAAGGTACTTTTTAATATTAGAAAATGATTTTTTAATATTAAAAAATCATTTCTTAATATTAGAAAATCCTTTTTTAATATTAGAAAATCCTTTTTTAATATTAGAAAATCATTTTTTAATATTAGAAAACCATTTTTAATATTAGAAAATCATTTTCTAATATTAAAAAGTACCTTATTTTTTAATATTAGAAAATGATTTTCTAATATTAAAAAATGATTTTCTAATATTAGAAAATGATTTTCTAATATTAGAAAATGATTTTCTAATATTAGAAAATGATATTTTAATATTAGAAAATGATTTATTAATATTAGAAAATGAATTTCTAATATAAGAAATTACTTTTGATTTTCTAATATTAGAAAATGAATTTCTTATATTAAAAAATGATTTTCTAATATTAGAAAATGATTTTCTAATATTAAAAAATGAATTTCTAATATTAAAAAATGAATTTCTAATATTAAAAAATCATTTATTAATATTAGAAAATGAATTTCTAATATAAGAAATTACTTTTGATTTTCTAATATTAGAAAATGAATTTCTAATATTAAAAAATGATTTTCTTATATAAGAAAATGATTTTCTAATATTAGAAAAGGATTTTCTAATATTAAGAAATAATTTTTTAATATTAAAAAAGCATTTTCTAATATTAAGAAATCATTTTCTAATATTAGAAAATCATTTTCTAATATTAATAAATAGACTTTTTCTTTTTTAATATTAGAAAATGATTTTTTAATATTAGAAAATGATTTTCTAATATTAGAAAATGATTTTTTAATATTAGAAAATGATTTTCTAATATTAGAAAATGATTTTCTAATATTAGAAAATAGCTCTTTTTGTCCACTTTGGCTTGCCATATGTATTCAATCATTTAAAGTATAATGTACTATTCATTATTTTTCACATGGACCCCCACACCCACATCAACATGAGGAATCCCTTAAATGAGGGACTACCCTTAGTCAAGGGGTCACTCTTGTAAAAAATAAAATAGAAAAATGTAGATTTATTAACTTTAAAATGGGAAATTCTGACATTATATTTGGAACAGCTTTTCTAAATGAAGAGTCCTATTATTTTGAATAATAAAGAAGATATAAGGCCAAGAACATATAAAAATTCTTGGACATGTGTTGACCATATAATACCAGATAGGTCATAAGATGTATAGTTCTTTGGGAAAAGTTTCTTTAAATAATATGCATATGAATGTGTGCTCAATTGTACTTTAAAAGTGGTTTTTAATGTCCTAACATTGAGGGGGGATCCCTATGTGTTGTTCCCAACCTGATAAAGGTCCTTCTTTGTGTATAATTTTATATTGGAAAAGTCAACAACTATTTAGTATCCTTACACATGAAAATAATTCCTGGTCTTACAGCTACATGTTCATACTTTCTGCTGATATAATAACTAGAATCATGCAAATAAACTTTAAAAAGAGGGATGTAAGCTCATCTTACAAATCATGCAAATATGACACTTTTTCTAGACTACAAAACAGCACGCGCAAAATAGTCGTCGCAAAGAATTTTCAACTTTGAAATTGTTGTTGCGCGCTAAAACCCCCATGGGCATTTTCAAAAGTTGGCAGGTATGACTGTATATATTGTTAATTATTTTATATATCAACAACGAGAACAATGTCTCAATTAGCAGATTTTACATTTTTGTGCTGATATTTAGAGTAAAAGGCCCCTTCACGGTTAGTTTGGTCATATTGGATAGGAGGATTTTTTTTAATAGGAAGAAATTATATATACATGTATCATGTGTAATGTATGAAAGTATGGGAAATCCTATGCATGTTTCCAAGCAACTGCAGCTGTAATTTATGATGTTGTCACATATTTTTCACACCAATTTATCTCCATTATGAAATCTATCTCCCCATCATATATGGCTGAACTAACCCTGAAGGGGCCTATTATGAATCTAGGATCTAATATAAAATGTGAGGCTGGCTAAAATATGCCTGTGATTCAGTGGTATAGGGACCGTTCGCCCTAGTAACATGTTCGCCCTGGGTCTGTTTGCCCTGAGTTCGTTCGCCCTTAGAGTCCGTTCGCCCTACTAGAAAATATCCGTCTCACTAATAAGCAACAACAAGAATTTTAGCGACAACAAGCGTCAACAAGCGACAAGAGGCGACAACAAGAATTATTTTAGCGACAACAAGAGACAAGAAACTATTTAGCGACAACAAAACATATTTTTTTTAATTAAAATAAATTATTGCAAAAAATATTAAAAGAATATGCAAAAGAAAATAATTTTTATTTTATTATTTATTATGTATAACAGCAATTATTGTATTATGAGATTACTTTAAAGTTTTCCTTGTGTTTTAGAATATATCATTTATCTTATAATTTGTTTTTTAAAACTCTTTTCGTTTATTTATACTTTGACTTTGATGAAAACAGATACATCCATTATCTTATACATATTCATCATATTTAGAAATAAAAAAAGAAGCTCAATCTCTTTCTTCTTCACAAATGTTTAATATCTTCATCTACCAATATACTAATATAAACTTCACAATCTCTTTCTTCCTCGCAAATGTTTCATTTCTTCGTTTATCTTTATAATAAAACATTTAAATTAAACATATCTGCTCGTAAATTAAAAAAAAAAACTTGACATACAAATTTCTTTATATCTAAAATCTAATATTTAATAAAAAAAAATGTTTCTTGTCGCTAAATAGTCTTCTTGTCGCTTGTTGTCGCTAAAATAATTCTTGTTGTCGCTTGTTGTCGCTTGTTGACGCTTGTTGTCGCTTCTTGACGCTTGTTGTCGCTAATTAGTGAGACCCGAAAATATTAATATTCAGGGCATTGAAGTTGAATAAAATTAATCAGATATATTTCTATGGTATATGTTCTTGAAATTTATGGAAACATGGAAATATCTAAAAGTTTATGGCTTGTTAAGCATCATTAATTTATTGTTTTATGACAAAATAATTCGGATCACTGCTTATTGTGATACCTGTCTTTTGATGGATTTATAATATAAAAAACAAATTTGTTTTGATAATATATTCAGCTTGAAATTAATTTTTAAAAAATGTACGAACAGTTAAACGGATTTACAAGTTCATTCATTAAAATACTCTGAGACTAGTCTAAGTTATACTGCATACATTAGTGAATGACTGAATACAATTATTTTGTTAACAAATATCAACAAAGATAAATACATTTTATTCCAGTATTCTACAGCAATCAAAGGGAAAATGATGAAATTGATTGCGGCAATATCAATATTCTGTGATTTTTTCAACAAACTTCAACATATTTTATTCAAATACTTAATATTATGCCACTAGACAACAATTAGTAAAAAATAAAAATCAGGGCGAATGGATCCTGGGCGAACAGGTATCAGGGCGAACAGGTACTAGGGCGAACGGGCGTACGGACCTGGATTCTGATTTTTTTGCACTTAAAGACTAAACAGCTAAAGACTGCTTGCATTGAACTGTTGAAATAATTTGCTAAATTTTGGTCTCTGATAGGATCTGGTATTTTTGACAATCATACAACATCAGATCTCCTTATGGTAATTACGTTATATTTAACGTTATAACTTATAAAATCATGACTGTCACTATGTCTAAGTTGTCTTGTTGATCTACATTTTTTTCTATCATCTATGTTGTCATTTTTTATTTATCGAGTTGAAGTTAATTGAATTATTTTGAGTCAGATACTCATCTTCAGAATTCAAGATTTGGTGATTAGTTGACCAGGGACACTCTTACTAATGTATTCATGAATAAAACTACAAGCCACCTCAATATTGAAAGAACAAGATATTTCTTTACCTTGCTCATTGTTTGTCAATTTTTTCTTCTCGTTACGCATGCCCAAGAAGGCGGAAACTGGAATTGTAAACAATGGAATCATTCGGAACGGCCACTTGCATTTTACCCTGTTTCTAAGGGAATATGGTTAGTTTTATTGCATAATCGCATCTACTACATCATTCTAGAAACCATTTTCATGTATCTACTCTTACCAATGTATATAGCTTACTGATAAGCATGATATTTTCTGTAAATCGGTTTATTCTCTGTTGGTTAAAACATGTTAGCTTTTAAAAAAGCTTGTTTGAGATTATCATCTAATGTGAAAAGTGGTTACTGGGAGGTAGTGCAAGTTCTTGTATAGGTTTAAGATAGTTATATTCTCATGCATCTTCGCTAGCCAAGGGTTACGACCCACTCCCGCTCTCTTCACCCTTGGCGGATTGAGATAACATTTCGGAGACACGAGGTAAGGATTTTTATTGGTTGCAGTCAAAACTCACTGCATCCAATCAAAATGCGCCTATAACATGATCACGTGTAAATGTAGAAAGTGTTTGTAAACAATTGCCACATGTTTTTTGTGCAACAAGCCTTTACATCCCTAAACATACAACTATATTTAGTGAAAACTTGAATGTTTTTAATCAACAAATAGAAGTTCCTGTGTATGTTTCATGCACAAATGCATGAATGTTGACGTATGCTTCTATTTTCGGCTTTACCAAGTGTGTAGAATCTAGACGCTACCGTGTTTTTACCTCCAAATTGAAGAGTTCAAGTGCTACCATTGGTCAAGACTAATGTATTTAGAATTGTCGTGATTTTTATCTTCCGATAGATGGTGCAACATTGTTATCACAAACGTTGGCTCAATCCGCCAAGGGTGAAGAGAGCGGGAGTGGATCGTTACCCATGGCTAGCGAAGATGATTCTCATGATGATATGTCAAATTTTAACCGAATCAATTCTTAGACTCAATATGACAGTTATTTTTCCTGTTGAATTTGACATGTGAAGTATCACATGTATGGTAAGTATTAAATACAGAAGGTACTTGTATTTGAGGTCCTGTGTTCATAAAATTAAATTTGTGGTCAAAGGTCAAGGTCATTTTTTAAATTTTTTAACCTTTCATTATTCCGATTTCTACTCCATAACTGTAAAAGAAAGCAACACATTTGTTTTACTAAATTGCTTGTTAGATACTAAGGATGCAGATTTGTCAAATTTAACAGAACCAATTTGTAGACTCTGCAGGACAGTTATTCCCCCTTTTAAATTGGACATAAGTGATATGTCAATGTATTACATGACTGGTAAGTAATACAGACCTAAGGTACATGTATTTGAGGGCCTGGGTTCATAAAAATAATAATTTGAGGTCAAGGTCAAAGGTTAAGGTCAAAAGTCAAGGTCATATGTTTTAAATTTTGACTTTTCATTGTTTCTTGATCTCCCCTGTCACTTTTAAAGATACATGTATCTATAAAAGAACTAGTGCAAAATATTTGCCAAATTGTGATTTAGATATGACAAATTTGTTCTGCAACAATCCAATGACATCTTATAAGAGTTATGGGACCTGACATGATTCAAATATAAGGTTAATTGATATAATCCAACTTTATTCATAATAAAGCTGTAGGGTCTTTTGCAAATTGTTGATTGACATATGACCTTAAAAAAATTCAGCCTGAAGTGATCCAGAGTAAGCTGGAAATAGCTTTTTTTGCACTTAGTTCATGGAAATATACCTACATGTTAGTTCATGGAAATATACCTACATGTTCAAAAACCAATAATTTGAGACTGGAAGTGAATTTCACTAAACTGGATGCACCAAATATCTCATATTTTACAGGCAAAAGTTTATAAAAACTATATTTTTTTTGGAGTCAGTGTAAATAAAGTTATCATGTGTTACACTTATATTTAGATTATGAAAATGGAGATAACAACATGATTATTGAAAGTATGGTCAGAAAATGTGTCTTACAAGTCACAAAATTTGCTGAATCATAGAATCCATGATGCTTTGATTGAATACATGTAATGCATCACTCATGTTGATCAACAAAATATGAGCCCAAATTCATTGCTGATGTATTGTTTGGTTGCAATTTAAACCAACTGCAATATGTCAATGGAAATTCTGTAAAGAAAGTAAAACTATTTAAGATCACTGAGAGCCTTAGCTCACACTGAACAGCAAGCTATAAAGGGCTCCAAAATGACTAGTGTAAAATGATCAAAGCAAGAAAACCAATAGTCTATAAAATACAAGAAAAACTTATGAATCTGATCAACAAACGACAACCATTAGGCTCCTGACTTAGAACAGGTGCAATGATTGCAGTCAGGGGTACTACTTGTACACGTTATTTTTATTTACTTGAAGAAGTAAAAAAAAAGTATACACATATAAGTATATTTGTATTGTACTTATACTATGTATACAAGTGAATTTTATTTACTTGTTTAGGCAACAACAAAAAATTGACGTAGTTATGTCACTTAGACATTCAGATTTTTTTACTTATATATGTGAAAAAGTCATCCTTATCTTCATTTCTTAATTTCTTAGGATTTCTTTGCTCTACTAGAATTTTAATTTGTCTGTCTATTGCAGATGTCTTTACTAATCATTTACTTATGGATTTTTACATACTATGAATGATAAAATTATTCATTAAAATACTTTAAACTTATGTTAAGTCTGTTTTTTATTTTATACATTTGACGTGATACTGTACGTATGTATCCCATCATACTTTGAACCACACCTTATTTATTTATTGTTATTACATTTATTGTTGAGTCTGTTGTTTGTTATATCAACTTGACTATGCATGTATGTATACCTTCATACTTTGAACGACAAATTTATTTTTATGTCTACCTGTGCGAATTTCAAACGCGCAATTTTACACCAGCAATGAAAACCTTCTATTCTTTCCGGGTAGACTTTATATAGATAAATTAAGTGGTATAAGAAAAGCAAAATGAGTATATTAAATTTGATGTATGCCTTTTTGTGCTTCTTCGTTACATTTGTTGTTTTTATAGTGATGCAAGTATGTTTGTTTTGTTCAAAATTTTAACGACAAAATTATTTTTATGTCTACCTGTACGAATTTCAAACGCGCATTTTTACACCAGCAATGAAAACCTTCTTTCCTTTACGGGTAGACTTTATATACATAAATTAAGTGGTACAAGAAAAGCAAAATGAGTATGTTAAATTTGATGTATGCCTTTTTGTGATTCTTCGTTACATTTGTTGTTTTTATAGTGATGCAAGTATGTTTATTTTGTTCATACTTTTACCGACAAAATTATTTTTATGTCTACCTGTACGAATTTCAAACGCACATTTTTACACCAGCAATGAAAACCTTCTTTCCTTGACGGGTAGACTTTATATACATAAATTAAGTGGTACAAGAAAAGCAAAATGAGTATGTTAATTTTGATATATGCCTTTTTGTGATTCTTCGTTACATTTGTTGTTTTTATAGTGATATTAAGATGATAACACAATAATGACTGCTGTACCCCTATTTTTGACATTTTTACTCTTTGAGTATGTTTGTTTTGTTCATACATCGTTGACTTGTAATGGAATTTGATGCGACTGTCATACAAGTGAGAGGTTTAGCTAGCTATAAAACCAGGTTCAATCCACCATTTTCTACATTAGAAAATGCCTGTACCAAGTCAGGAATATGACAGTTGTTATCCATTCGTTTGATGTGTTTGGACTTTTGATTTTGCCTTTTGATTTTGGATTTTCCTTTTGAATTTTCCTCGGAGTTCGGTATTTTTGTGTTTTTACTTTTTAAGTGTAATTTCGTGGACAATGAAAATCCCATTTGTCTGTTATCTTCAGAACACTGGTCATTTACAAGCCCCAAAGGAGCAATTTTTGAAGGCTTTGCACAAATACTTAAGATCTTGGCTTAATGAGTTGAATTAATGAGATGAAACATTGATCTGTAATAAAAATTATGAGCTAACCTGGGAAAATCATTAAGGCATGAATTTTCATCTCAAAACTTGAGAATTTTGGTGGGATTGTAAAAAAACATTACTTGTATAAATAAAAAAATAACTAGGGGAGATTATTTAAAAATTATAGTTTACTTATATAAGTATATTTTTTTCTTCTTCAAGTAAATGAAAATAACTTGTACAATTAGTACCCCTCACTGTCAGTGATTGAAAAGAATGTTAGCTGAAAAAAACAACTTTGGAAGGTGGCAGCGAGAAAATCTGATGCAACAGTGCTATACTGGGCCAAAACAACTACTACATCTGTATTTGATACTATGCCAGCCAGAAGGAAGGAGAGATTACATTAGTCCGAGATTACTCTGACGTCTAGCGACTGTTTTGCCAGACAAGCTGGGGCCGTTGGACGTCAGCGTAATGTCGGACTAAGATTATATATGTCTTTTTAAAATACCACATAAGGAACGAAGTGTTCAAATTTTGATAATTTCGTTTTAAATTTAAATTTATATAAACACAATGTGAATAATTATATTTCATTTCATTTCATTTTATTGGTTTGATAGATATTGTGCAAGACACCCCAACATACAACTATATAGTATGATGAATATAAAAGGATACTAACATGGTATTTGGTTTTGGAAAGATTGGTATTGGAAAAGTCATAGCGTTCTTGGTTTTAATTATTGTTCTTATTCAAATCTGGCACATAGGCATGTTGACAAAACATGAAAGGATGACATTACCAAGCAACCAGAAAAACGAAGGAGACCATGGACAAGTTCGAATGCTCATATCAAAAATTGAAAACGCACATGTACTTGATAGCAGTGGTACTTATAATATTATCACCGATATTTTCTGCCATGAGGATTCAAGTTCCATTCTACAGAATGATGTAACACTGGTTTCTCAGACATCAAGCAATAATTTAAATGATGTGATTGCCCTCAGTGAAAGATGGGACGGTGTAATCTCGATTTCCGTTTTTACTCACTTTAAAGATTTACAATTTTCTATGGACAAGCTGTTACATCTGCATCTATGCTTTCCCAAAATACAAAATCGTGTTCATTTTCATCTCGTATATCCTTTATATAATGACATTTCGCTTGACGAATTAAAACATAATTTTGTTAGCTCTAATTGTGAGAATTCTATGAAAACTTTTCACAATCAAAATTATGAAATTGAAGGAATAGAATACCCACATAATCTTTTGAGGAACACGGCAATAAAATTTTGTAAAACAAGCTATGTGTTTCTCATTGACATAGACATGCTCCCAAATAAATATTTGCGAAGAGAATTTAATACGTTTGTACAATCTTTTAAAAATGATTCTGTTGTGTTTGTTGTACCTTCCTTCGAATCAAAAGACGATGCCGTTATTCCAACAGATAGGACACAACTTTTAAGAAATTGGAGATTAAAGAAAATCAGACCATTTTATTTTGATGTTTGTGAAAAGTGTCAAAGGCCTACAGACTATGACCAGTGGCAATTTCTACCAGACTCTAGTCATTTAAATATAGCTTACTTTGTACAACGGGAGGATGCTTACGAACCATTTTATATAGCCAAGAAAGATTTCCCATTGTACGACGAGCGGTTCAAACAGTATGGATACAATAGAATTAGTCAGGTATGATGCATATGCATGCACAGAAGCGAGAATATTTTTTTTTCTTATAGATGTTTTAACACTGAATACACTAACAAGGTTAACAACCTACTTTTTCATGAAAATTTACCAGTTTTAATGTATTCATTATATGAACATATATAGATCTCTCTCCCTTTACTATAGATAATTTAGCTGATCTATAACAATAACATCTTCATGCCTTAGATATCATGTACTGTAGTACGCCGCTAGATTAAAACTGACGAGGAAAGGTAACACACGGCCAGCGAAAGCTCTATTATTGTAGAGCCCAGGTGGTCCAGTTGCGGATCTAGGAATTTTCATAAGTGGGGGCCCACTGACTGACCTAAGAGGGGGCCCGCTCCAGTCACGCTTCAGTGATTCCCTATATAAGCAACCAAAATTTTTCCCAAAAAGGGGGGGGGGGCGGGCCCCCTACCCCCCCCTAAATCCGCCTCTGTCAGGCCGTGTGGTCTAGCGGGACGGCTGCAGTGCAGGCGATTTGGTGTCACGAAATCACAGTAGCATGGGTTTGAATCCCGGCGAGGGAAGAACCAAAAATTTGCTAAAGCAAATTTACAGATCTAACATTGTTTGGTTGAGGTTTATACGAGTTGTATATATATTTATATATATAAATGTTAAAAAAGTTTATGTTGATTTCTATAGTTACCATTTTTTTGAAAAACGAATAACTTCTACGGAAAGTCCTTGCAACAGAACGTGGAAATATAAAAGTCTATAGCTCTATGCCAACAAGAAACATATGCACCACGTCCAGTTTATTTTTGCTATGAATTACACAAGCCGCGTGGTGAAAGCTATGTCACGTTTTGACACTAGAAACGAATTGATAAAAAACCCACACAGTACATTGCATATATACATTTTGTACGGCAGTTTCACTTTGTACGGTCTATATTTCCCTGTGAATACATAGACGAAAATCCTGTAATTCAGGTATATAACAGTAAAAATGTTTAATTTTAGGAAGATATCAGGATTAAACGTTTGTACGCCAGGCGCAAGTTTTGTCTACAAAAGACTCATTAGTGACGCTAGAATAAAAAAAAAAATGAGTACGAAATTGAGGAGCTTTAAGTGGTGGTATAACTGTAACTGTAAGCGATAGTAAACGTACGCGTGGTTATCTCTACTTTTAGATATAGACATCTTGTTTTTATTAATTGTTTGCAACACTGACATATCATTCTTGGTGATTTTGTATTAACCATTTATTTGTGATGTAAAATGTATCGTTGGTAGACATTAAAAATGATGTATCTTTTTAAGATTATTTTTAATTGTTTTGTAGGTATGTGAAATGAACATTGCAGGCTACAATTTTGGAGTTTTAAACAACGCCTTTCTTATACATAAAGGATTTAAATACAGAGACGGCTTCCATAAAAACAAAGAAATAGAGAATAACAGGAATAGAGACTTATTTCAACAGTTTAAAAGAGAACTCAGAACAAAATATCCAAATTCAAAACGGTCTTGTTAATATTTTGCATATTAAGGATTTTATAGTTCCATAAATACTTAACTGATCAACGATTTATTTCAATATTAAATTTCAAACATGTATCATAGAAATATTAACAACCAAATTAACTATAGAACTTCGAATCTCTGAAGCGTTGATTTGTATGAATTGGTAACAGAATTTTCAATGTTAGAACATGTCAAATGTTGAGAGGCAAGAGTTAAAAGTATCGACAGCCACAGTTTTATCATTGTCGAAAATACTCTTCTCGTCATACGACAAGTCAAATTCAAATTGATTATCAACAAGAAGGTACAACTTTGATTTCCTTATGTTCTTTGTTTTATTGGAAACACATATTAAACCAGGTATTTTCCTAAGAATTGTATTGGAATCTCGAATAGCCGGGACATTTAGGCAACTATTGACTACCAGCTTGATTCAAACAATGCGATATAGAATGCACACAGTATTTTCCTTTGAACAACACTTCAGTAAATACAAGTTATGTCTCTCTCTTGAAATTTTACTAGACACCAATGAACAAGTATTATATCCTTTCCAACAAACTTTGCAAAATTGTTTCTGAACGCTGCGTACAAGTTCAACGAATCTATGTCAACCCTTCTGTCATTTGACAAATTTTCTGAACAATAGCTTTGTAATATATCGAACACAAACCCAGAGCGCAGATTGATTAAAATAATCTATACATTCATCTCGGTCATAACACTGAAAAACGGAAATTGGTTGCAATGATTTAAAAAAAAACTTCTCCGATCTCGTGCTCAAAACACAGTTGAATGTCATTCTGTGTTCTTAGGGTAATTTATTTTATGTATGTTTTTTTTCCGGCATATCACATTTTAATGTTTGAACTTTCGACAAACGTGCTTTCCAATTACAAATAAGTAAAATATCCGTCAAGTCTTCTGATAGTTCCTTCTTTCACTGAGTATTCTCAGAATTTAATGTTTCTTTTATTTTTAACTAGAGTAATGCTATTATGATATCCATTATAAGTTAAAATAAACTCATCATAGATACCAGGATTGCAATTATATATATATATATATGATGGCGATCCGATGGATACATCTGTTGTAGGGTTGTCACTGACTCAGACGTACTTATGAATATAATTATTTTCTGTGACTGTATCTTACATTAATTTGTAGGATCCTTTACTATAGATAATTTAGCTGATCTGTAACAATAACATCTTCATGCCTAATATATCATGTACTGTAGTACGCCGCTAGATTAAAACTGACGTGGAAAGGTAACATATGGCCACCGAAAGCTCTTTTTTTGAGAGCCCAGGTGGTCGTGTGGTCTAGCGGGACGGCTGCAGTGCAGGCGATTTGGTGTCACGATATCACAGTAGCATGGGTTCGAATCCCGGCGAGGGAAGAACCAAAAATTTGCGAAAGCAAATTTACAGATCTAACATTGTTGGGTTGATGTTTAGACGAGTTGTATATATATATATATATATATGCGCCACATGGGCGTTTTGTCTACAAAAGACAGAAAAAGGCTGACACATTTGCTTATTTTATTCTTTACATGGTTTACTCAGACTTTGAGTGTCGGATTTCTTCAGATTCGAAACACAAATAAGAAATAAGAAATTATCTTATTTCGCCGCCTTTAAATGTCTCTCAATTTGAGCATGGATTTTCAATCGGCCTCGTTTATTGACAATGACGTTCAAATAAGCTCAATCTCCAGACAATGACAAATAAAGTCAAGGAATTATGTCGACCCATGCATCATGACCTGTTATATCGGTGGTCATGTTTATTTCTATTCGAGACATTTTGTTGTTCACGCATCGTTGTCAATATAATGGAATTCGATGAGACTGTCGTAAAAGTGAGAGGTTTCGCGCTATAAAACCAGGTCAAATCCACCATTTTCTACATTTCAGAATGCCTGCACCAACACTGGAATATAACAGTTGTTGTCCATTCGTTGATGTGTTTTATCATTTGATTTTGCCATTCGATTAGGTCCTTTCCGTTTTGAATTTTCCTCGGAGTTCAGTATTTTTGTGATTTCACTTTTTTCTTAAATATTTGAAATACATTGTCAGTTTTCAGTCGGTATAAAGAATATTTCGACTACTTCATCAGAAAGATTCTTACAAATCAAGTTTGGAGGATCCGACTTTCAATATTGTTATTTCTTCTCTACAAGTGCTACTATTTGTCAAACCAACTTGGTCCTGCTACTGGAGCTGGTGAAATAAACGCTAACTGTTTTATCCTAATAAAACTCATTTTTTGTCGTTCTGTAAACATATTGCAGCTGACAAAATATATTTTTTTCTCACTTTAAAAATAGTTTTTTCATCAGAAATATTTGTTTCTTTGTTATAATTGGCTTTAAAACTAGCTTTCTATACCAGCACTTTTTCTCTTGTTTTGGTTCTTGTGTCTATTGTTTTTTTTTATTAAGTTAGTGGATGTGTACCTTGTACCGATTTAATTCAAATGCAACTGATATGTACAGGATTTTTTTATGTTGTGCTGCTACACCACATTCCCATAGTTTTATATAAAACATAAAACTGAAAATGGAAATGGGGAATGTGTCAAAGAGACAACAACCCGACCATAGAAAAAACAACAGCAGAAGGTCAGAACGTTTTAACTTCTTTATTAATTCGGAAATCTTTGTTGGTGCGCTTTTTATAATTTTAAGAAAGGTGACACCATGATACTCGTTTTGAATATCAACATTATTTTATATTCACATCAACTTTCAATTGTTTCCTTCATGAAATTATTCCCTAACGTCCTAAATAAGGTTAACTTTATCAAATCCGTTATTCTCCCCTGTGTGTATGATAGGACTTCAAAATACGATACAAGCACATAAAAACGAGCAAACCTCTTGTTATACGTTTTATACCATTTTACCCGAACCTGATGTTCTGTTTGTTCACCAGTCGCTGTCCATTTAAAAATAAATAAATAACGTCGATATGTATGCTTAAAAAGAATCAATGAGAACGAAAGGGGCACATCCTTTGAGATTACTAGTGCCTGCAAGTATGTTTTCTTTCATCTAAATGTTTGTTCATGAAACAAAATGTGTATTTATGCATTTCTGAACTCATCTATTGCAAAAATCAAGCAGACACCGTTTGAGTTGTATTACATCGGTCTTTTCGAAGCCTATTGTATCTGATTAAGCAGTATTTATTTTCTCCTTGTTTAGTGAAGGTTATACATTGAGTAACCTATAATATTGTTAACTTTTATATCATTGTTGGGTCCGGTAGAGAGTTGTCTATAATTGACAATCATACCACATGTTCTTAATTTATACACACAATCTATATGGAATAGAATAGACTATTTTTATTTCTTAAATTACAGGGCCCACAAAGAGCATGAAAGGCATAAAATCATGCAAAACACAGTGTACATGTACATGCATATTTTAGTAATTTAGCATTGGTAAAAGTGCCAACACTATATATTACGAATGCGCAATCAAATAATAGTAATATTACATCATATGCGTTCGGATATAAAATCAAAACAGGTATCTCTATTCATTAAATGATGAATACAATGTTGAAGAAAAAGTAAAAAAGTTACATAACAAAATAAGTTAATCGAGTAAATATACTGCACAAATGTATTTGTTGATATAACGTACAGGATGTAACATATACCAAAATACGTATTGTCCAATATCCACCCCTCCCCCACTATTTCATATAAGTGAGCAGCAACTGCTTTGCATTGAAACAAAACATAAGCCCATAGTATTTATTTTGCTGTAGTCATTTTCAAACCAATTTCAAATTGAATGAAAATATCTAACTTCTATCCTTTAAATGTGGCTGGCATTTATGGTGTATCATGACATTGTAAAGAAGACTTTTAAAATGTCTTTAAAGTCTTGTCCGTCATAGTTTTTTACCGTTACTTTATGGCCATCATGCAGACCTGCTATCATACTGGACAGCTCTAAAAAAAAATATTTCAGTATTAACAATGTATATAATTCATTTACTGAGGAATGTTACAATATTTGTAATCTTGTTTATTTTTCACTTCAATTTTTTTCTGTCGATACTAACAATAATCGCGTAAGGTTTTAAATACTCATAGAAAGACCTGAAACATCTGACTTTATGTTATTTACAGACTTCGGTATTCTCAGGCATAGATAACCTTAGCTGTATTTGGCAACACTTTTAGGAATTTTGGATCTCAATGCTCTTCAACTTTGTACTTTATTTGGCTTTTTTAAAACGTTTTTGGATTCGAGCGTCACTGATGAGTCTTTTGTAGACGACGTATATAAAAATTTAGTCCTAGTATCTTTGATGAGTTTATCCACACTTTGTTAAAGATGGATCCGGTTTTGAAGTAATTTTTCATTGCAGTACACATGTATCTTAGACATAATTTAAAAAAAACCTGACCTCCTATTAATGATAGGGTTACAATTTGTGATGTGGTTTCAGATTTATAAAGACAAACGCCCTGTGATACGCATTTGAATGGGTACGGAAAATTAGTATAAAGATGTTAATCTGCATAATAAACTGAATCATCGGATCAAATTTTGATATCAATTTTTGTGTTGAACTCTTCTTGTTCTGATTTCAATTTAGTATGGTTTCTAGTCGGTCCATTAGAATGTGTGAAAGAGTATATAGAACGTCAAGTCAAACCCCTTTTGTAGTATGTTGTGTCTGTCAAAACATCGTAGTGTTTTTTAAAAATCGGTTGAAAGGTGCATTATTGATGAGCTCAAGATAACATCCAGGATTTTACTGTACAAGATGCTTTAGATGTATTTGATTTGTTAAAAGTATTTTTTTCCTCTGTGAAATGCTTTGTGTTTAATATCTGAAACAATTTCCTGCATATATATTTGTTTTGCTTAAAAGTAGAAAAAAATCTAGATGAAATAGCCTACTTCTTCCTGAGTTTGGTCGGAAAAGGCACAGTATTTTCTTATCCATTCCAACTGCTCTCCCGATCTCATAACCAACACCAAGGGATGGCTGTGTTACTTCTGCAATTAAAACTAAAATGGAAAATTTTAAGCAGTTTTATTATGAAATAAAAGAAGTCGTTTCTTCTGTTCAAATTGGTATATAATTTTTGATAAACTGAATCATCGGATCAGACCAGGATAGGATTATTCCATTTAAAAACAAAAAGACCTCGATGCATAATTTCAATCATCTGGTCCATATCCGATGAGAGAGAGATATACGAAAAAACACACAATATCACAAATCATTCAAAACGTGAGTTGACCACTCGGGATTTTATGCATATTTCTTTCAGAGATAGTAGTAGTTAAATCAATAAGACTGATATCAAACATGCAAACAGCAAACATGACAAAGCAGAACACTTGACTAGTCCGAAGCATTTTCCAGTATCGGTCGGAAAGCTTTTGATTTGACTATTTTATATATTGCCTTGAAAATTGTCGATTTCAACAATTCCTATTTTAACTTATCGTATGTTAATTATGATTGACGAAGAGTTGTAAATGAGAAAGTCGCGATGTAAATTGGGCACGCACGGAGGAAGCCTAAGAACAACATTATAAGGCAAGTATTACAGTAGAACACACAAGGAAAGCCCAGCAGGATCAGACCAAAATACACGTGGAGAAGGAACGTTGCAGCAGAAATGGAGAAAGAAGTGTACAAGTGGTATGATCTGCAGAGGCTAGCAAAAACAAAACAAGGTAGAAAAATATCGTTAGGTGCCCATGCTCCACCAAGTTGGACCATAAGATGATAATTATGACATTGTGATTTGTTTTACGCCGCCACGTGCTGACCACATATGGATCCGTTGGGGGGGGGGGGGGGTAGTAAATTTCATAGGGGTTTATGACGTCACGTTTACTTTTCATTGCAACAAAAAGAAATATATATATAATTTATATATTAAGATATTTTTCAAATATTTTTTTGCGTTTCTGGTTAGTAAATGGTTATTAAAGGTACCAGTATTATAATTTAATACGCCAGTAACATTGGTATCGTTAATAATACTCTACAACACACTTATACAACTGATTTTGCAAAAGCTTTATTTTGACACGATTTAAACACCATTATATAAATACCAAACATATGATCGGTAAATTTTATGCATTTTTTTTCCAATACAAAGTTGTTTTTTAGCTTGTCAAATCAGAAGTAGCTAGTACAGAAACACGTATTCCTCCTCACATACAAAGTGATGCTCACTTACCGTCGGCACTTTTTAATTTGGTCAAACACAACTGATGTACTTCTTTACTCCCCAATTCGATTTCATCTGTAAAATTATACAAAACGTGTTGCATGTTTTGTTTCATTTTATGAACTTGCAAGAAAAATGGTTCCTCTGAATATTCATGATATCATTTATAGTACAGTATACGTACAGTGTCCAGTATAGCATGATGAAAATGCAAAGTTGACAATCAACAGTATAGTTCTTGTTTATCTTGAGATAACAAATAATAAACCCATTTAAGCTCAAACCTGTGTCTCATTGATGAACACGATAAAAAAAATTAATGAAACAACATGTAACACATTTCAAGCTTCCGAAGCAATTTTCTGTATTTCCCTACATCAGGAACGCTCAAAGCCGATTATTTGAAATCCAAAGATGTATAAGGAAAACGTCCACGAGCTTCAACCATAAAGGACCAACATGCCAAATCTAGTAAGGCCACCTTTGCGTGTTTGAGATGAAACCTTAGTTTCCGTGTAATTTCGAAATTTGCAATGTATTTTATATTTTTTTTTAAATATTTTGTGGTAAAATCATGTCAGTACCGAAGTACTGACTACTGAGTGGATGTTACCTTTCGAGGACTGACAGTCCATCAACAGAAGTGTCGATTCAGTGCTGTAAAAATTTGAATACAACATGTAATGTCATGCGTCCGAAGCAAAGTATTTACCTTCATCAGGAATGCACAAAGCCGAATATCTGAAAGCCAAGATGCACAAAGAACGAAAACGTTAAAGAACTTTTAAATCTATTGTATTCATTTATAATCCTGTAACTCATACAAGAATGACTTTGAATTGGGTAGTTCCAATACCTTTGTAAGTGTAATGCCCCCTTTATCATTTTGTTGTCAGTTGATTTTCGACTTATGAGTTTGAATGTCCCTCAGGTATCTTTCACCTCAAATTCAATAACTTATATATACATGATATAGATGAAATATTTGGAAGTTGAATTTTCTACCCCTCCCAAATATGCATAATATCTAGTATAAAGATTCACGCCGAAAAGATGATTAGCTGATTGCTTTTCTCTAACGTAAATGCCGATATGAGTGTCATATTAGGGACGAGAACCTGATACAATATCAACAAGGGAACGTATTGCATAGCGGTTCAACCAATGAAGGGCTGATAAATTAGATTTTTGTAAAATTTTATTGTGTTCTCATCCCTAATATGCCAACCATATCTGTAATTAACTTGGTTTTCTTAACCAGCAATCAACGAATCAACTGTGTTAAACATTATGCTAGGTTTTGTTTGCTAGAACTAATATGCGAAGGGAGTAAACTTACTTTCCTAAACATTAATTCTTAAATTAAGATGCAAGCTCCGTGCAAGTCAATACTTGGAAAAAAAGGCAGTCTTCGACTATCAGAAACTCTTTTTAATTGTATCGTCTTAGCTTTCAACATTTACACGTACGACATAATGGAAAGTATATCGTTGGCGTTACCTTGTTCACTTGTTGGTGATCCAACGAATTCCGTCAACACTTCACCATACTCAGATTTTAATTCACCAATTATAGTAGCGTACAAATCAGCGTCTTGTCTACCACCCTGAATACTTCCACAGAAGTATATCTTCATTATCACACCGGAATTGGGTTGTAATTTGTAATATGTGTCTGCAACACACAGAACAGGAAAAAATAAGAAAAATAGTGTAGAATGATTTAGTTGTTGTTTGCTTGACATCTATTGGTAAAGGTTTCATGTTTATTCAGAACGACAACTAATTATCAATAAAATGAAAAAGATTAACTTTAAAAATACAGAAAAGCAATATTGATCTTGAACAATGAACCTATATCAAATGATCGATAAGTAGTAAACAATGCAAATATTATAATTTCATATAATTAATATGACAGTCATCTAAATGAATAATAGAACACAACTACACAGCACTGCTGTACATTTTCATGTTGAAACTGCTAATTTTTTAAAAGTGCTTCTTTAACTAGATGTTATTAGAAGTTGAAGTTATTTTTTTTAATTATCATACGCTTTTTGATCGACAACAAGAAAGAAAACATTTATTAGAAGATAAGATCTTACCTGATGGCGATGTTGTCGCAATTAATGTGATGTCTTAAGATAAACAGTCTGGAATCATCATTGATTTTAATATCATATATAAAATTGTACAATATGAATACACCTTGCATATAACTTCGTCTTGATCTGTTGAAAGGAATTAAGATTTACATAACAAAAAACTGGAAAAATCATTCTCAATGATGTTTTGAATTTCTCATGTAAAGAATCTTGTTTCCTTGTCTTTGAAATACAAAGTCACAAAACATCACAATGTAAATATTAACATATTATCCATGATATAAGGACAAACTTAATAATTATTAATATATTTTCTTTAATAATTGATGCATTATTCTAGTGTTTGAATTTATTGTTGTAACTATACGTCAAGTCTTAGTCTCCTTACTCGATTCAGGCAACTGCGTGAATTGTTTTTTTGTACTCATGTGTAGCCAAATCCGAACAAACCTCCCCAAAGAAAGTAAAAGAAAAGGCATCTTTCAAAGTTCTTTTATTTCATTATGATTGATGATGTCCTGTCTCTCGATAATCATTTCTTTCAAATTGACACATGTAGACGATTTCAAAATAGGATCAATGCCAAACGTAATGATTTCATTTTCTAATTGCCAACTTTCCATTGCTCAACATTGACATACTCTGTTATATCGTATGAAGTAAATAAATTACACTTATACATTAAACTCGTTCATATTCACACTATAATGACTCCATTAACATTGATGTGTTCCCGAGGTCGATTTCACAAAAGAAAACTTACAACTAAGATTGATCGTAAGTATACTGATTTGGTCATGACTTAAGACCAATCTTAATCGTAAGTTTTTTTTTGTGAAACCGACTCCTGGTACGTCAAAATGTTCCAATAGAGGTTAGAGGTAGAACGATTGACATCGCCTCTACATAATTTCTACGGTCCCCATGACGATTCAGTTGAACGAAACGATGTATTTGTTTCTCAATGCGCTAGGGGCATGGTTTTGCGATCTTAAGATACCACAATAATCGTTAAAGTGTTATTGTAAGTTTATCGATTGTGTATCCTTTTCCCAAATATAAAGAAAATATTTTGACTGAATGAGGACTCTAATGACGGGTGATGTATACATAAGTAGGAAAAGGTTCACCTTTTGACACAATAAGTTTCACTCCTTTTTTGAGGTCATGCGAACCTTACATTATTTTTAATTTTGTTATCTTTTTTTTTAAGTTATAGATATTTCATATCTCTTGGATAGTTTTGCGGTGTTTCGTAAATTATACCATAGCGTTTGTAAATATTCATCAAATGTACCAGGCTTATAATCTAATACACCAGACGCGCATTTGGTACTTATTGTACGATTATGGTAATATTTGGAACAAAAACAAAAGTGTTTATGAAACAATAAAACAGAGCTTATTAAAGCATGCAACAACGATTAAATCCAAAACTAAAATAAGGTTAATGAGTATGATCAAGTTGATAATTATCATACATTTAATATAAAATTAGCATGTCTAACTTTTTAACAATCTGTGATTGAAAAATTAACATTATTACATGTATTATAAATTATCTTTGTATTTATGTATCCCAATGCTTGTTGGTTTTTTTTTTAGCTAAGATAAAATAAAATTACAAAAAAAGAATACTAGTAAAGTAAAATTTTTGTTGAAATGAAATTTTCAAAATTCATCGACCATGCATTGTATGACAGCTTTGTTTTTTTTTTAATATTTGGTATTTAGTCTGCATAATTGCACACACAATTCGTTTAATTTCAGTAAAATAAAATTTTATAGTATATACAAAAAAAGAGTGGACGAAATTTTCCCAACTTAATTGATTGCAATCCTGACATTGTTTTCACATAAACTACATGACAGTAGACAAAACATAACATAGAAAATTATATAAAAAAAACCCAACTCATTTAATATAGTGATATTACGTAAGGTCATTTAAGTGTGAAATGGTATGTACATAAAAAGGGACAAAAGTTGAGAATTGATATGTACCCTGTATATAAACCTATTTTTTTGTTCTATTTGCATGAGCCTTAACTTTATTGAATGTTAGAGTCCCTTTGTGGTCGTTCTCCTTTGCTTTGGCTTGCAGTAAAATTATTAAGTAGTAGGTGTACATCATTTCGTTTTATATCTGAAAATTAAGTTTCTTTGGCTTTGATAAAATTGTGACCTGTGATCTACACCTACTGTGTTGGTCGTTTATACCACCAATTCTTGTTATATGTGCGTTCAATGATGCAATACACTTGTAATCAAAGGAACTTTTACTGCTATACAAAAATTTGGTATATGCATTTGAAATTGATTTGACAAAAAAAAGTCATCGGTGTAAAACGTCACAATATGTGTTTATCTAAAGGTTTGGGAATTAATCGTTTGTTGTAAAATACATGTATATCAAAATGTATCACTTCCTTCTGTTGTAAGAAAAGGTTAAACACGTTGGGTTAAACCCTTCAAATAAGAGATTACCTCACAAGGTAATGTCATACCTTTCCCTTGATAAAATAGGGGAAACATTTCAAGTAAAAAAAATGTTTTGGAAATGATTCCTACGTGCAAATATTCACATATTTATATCATTTGCAGAAACTTTTCCAAAAAGAATTATACGTCTATCTGGTAATATAATTACAAAACATGTCCTTGCATTTTTTAATATTTATGGACTTCTATCTTCCTTAGAATTCAAAATAAAAGGACCCCTTTTGAATATGTTATTCCAAATACAACGAATTTCCGACTTTTAAGTTTCATTTTCCTTTTCTACAACAGCAATATACCAACTTGTTTGAGGAACAGTCCCTCATTTAAAATGAAATTTCTCATTTGTCCCCCCCCCCCCCCCCTCATCTGCTAAATATCTTAAGTCTGTTTAACAGATTAATCATGTAAATCAGCTCAATATAAGATTATTATTAGTTTATCAATAATTTACTTACACTTCTCCGCCTCACAATTTTCGAGATAGACGTCAATACAATTTCTGTGGATTATGAAATAAAATATCCTACATTTTTGTCAATTACACAATCCTTTGTTATGTATAGTCTGTTATATCATATGATGACACGCATCAACAGTGATAGTAATTTAAATCATGGGTCAGTTCAAACCATTCATTTAGTTACAAACGTTTAAAAAAAAGACAAACGAAGGATACAACTCATCTGTTGAAAACATACTGATATTTCCATGACGTACAAATCGAAAAAACCCAGTAAAAAGACAAACAAAATTGCATAAGACACAATGTAGAAAACGGAAGACTGCGTAACAATAAACACAAGAACAAACTGGCGTGAAGTTGATCAAGATGCTCCTGTTTAAATCATGAACAATTATAGCGGAGTATATAACAGCCATACAGTTGCTGCTAATTGTAGGGAGAATTAAGGAGACAAAATATATCAGTATGAAAACCAGTCGCTGTTCCTTATTCTTTTGGTAAAATCTGTTCTATGAAAACAACTTTTTCCATAATTTTTTTTTACAATAAGTAGTGTCAATATGTGAGCCAAAATTTGTTCCTGTGAAAAAAGTTCCAGTGGAACATATTTCACATGAAATATGTACTGTGAGAATTTTTCCACAGGAAAATTCTATATAATTTGTTCCTTCCAGTAAAGTAATCAATGTATATCACATTGAGGTGAAACAATTAAGTCGTTACTATCAAATTCAAAAAAATGATTAACTACACTGCCAAATAAAATTATAAAAGTCTAAGGCTTAACAATTTCACAAAGATATTGTAAAAAAAAATGGGGAATGTGTTCAATAGGACACAGATGATGCCCCCACTTATAACGTTTAGTTATTAGTGAAAACATGATTTTATTGTTGTTTGCTTGACATCTTTATACAAGGGTTATATGCATAACGACAGCAATTGCGTAAAAAGGGAAAATACTAAAAATAATATACAGGAAAGCAACTCTGATCCTGTCCAAAGAACTTAATAATTCCTTATAGTCTAGTATAATGTCACAATATGATAGCCATCTATAAATAATTTTTTAGAACAAATATACACAGCACTAGTTCACATCTTCACGTTGAAACTGCTGACATTTTCAAAAAAAAGTTTCTTAAACTCTGTCATTAGAAGTCAAAGTTGATGTTTTAATTGTTATACACTTCTATGATTTACAAACGAAAGAGTAAAAAGAAAGAAAAAGTAATTAGGAGATAAGATCTTACCTGATGGCGATGTTGTCGCAGTTAATGTGATGGCTTTAGGATAATCAGTCTGAAATCATCATTGATTTTCATACATAAAAATTGTACATTGTGAATACAACTTCAAATATTACTTCGTCTTCATCTGTTAAAAAAATTAAGATTAACATAACACAAACCGGAAAAGATAATTCGCTTACCAAAGAATTGAATCTCTCTTGTTAAAAGAATCATGTTTCATCGTCTTTCAAATACAAAGACACACAGCAGAACAATGTTAAGATTACTATATTCTGCATGATATGATGACACATTTGATAGTAATTATTAAATTTTCTTGAGATGATGCAGTATTTAGATATTTCTGTCAAAGCTTAAATTCACTACTCGATTCAAGCAACTGGCTGACTTGATTTTTTATAACCATATAACGCAGAATTAGTTCAAATTCTTTCAACAAAAATAAAAGAAATTTTTGAAAGTTCTTAAATTTCATTATTGATGATGCCATGTCTCTCAATAATCTTTTCCTATAAGGCAGTAAGTGTTTACATCTCATATATCCCAGTGAGTTAAAGATTTGGGAAACTACAGACACGAGAAAGTTTTCTTCATATCTTAACCTTTTTCCTCCAATTTGACACAGATGGACGATTTCAAACTAGAATCTAGGACAAACATGATGATTTAACTTTAAATGTCAAATTACCATTTATTAACAGTAAAATATCCCAGTAGTGAGCACTTTTTGTGCTGACATGAATTGTCATTGATATTGTTATATTCATAAATTTACTGTTTACAAATTTTTGATTCTTTTTAAATACTAAGGCTTTTCTACCTCAGGCATAGATTATCTTAGCTGTATTTGGCAAAACTTTTAGGAATTTTGGTTCTCAATGCTCTTTAACTTCGTACTTTATTTGGCCTTTTTAATTTTTTGGATTCGAGCGTCACTGATGAGTCTTTTGTAGACGAAACGCGCGTCTGGCGTATATACTAAATTTAGTCCTAGTATCTATGATGAGTTTATATAACAGCGTATGACGTCACCACATTAAACTTATACATTACGCTCTTGAATATTCATGCTACACGGACTCCCTAAATAGGGGTGTGTTCCTGGTACGATACAACGACGAAAGGTTAGAGGTAGAACAACTTCAATCTACTTTACATAATTTCTACTGTCACCATCATCAATCAGTTGAAAGATACTATGTATTTGTTTCTCAATTCATTAGTGACATGCTTTCACGGTCTATGGATACCCAACATAGTCGTCTGAGTTGTAAGTTTACATAACCTGTCTCTCTTTTATTTTACCTTGATGATCTCAAAGAGACGACGAGAATATCCGTAATCTACGATTATCTCTAATTTAATGGAGTTCGCTTCTCAGTTTTAAAGAAGTTAACTTTTCAAAACAATAGTTTATATTGATAGGGGATTATTAAAGGAATACAAAGACCTAAAAAAATATATAGGTCACCGTGATTGTTTTCGATATATTGGTCGTTGAAATTTTGGTGGGAAAATGTTCTCTCTTGACTTTTTATAGCTTTATCATTGACAAGTTTAAATCCTCAAAAACTATCAAAAAATAATATTTTTTTTGTAAGACTTTATCAGACAGCTCATCATTAAACATTTAAAAGAATTACAAAAAGAAAAATGGGGGTCACCCGGCAAAATTTGTTATGGCATTAAAATGGATAAAACCAGAGGATTCCAAAAATCTGACCAAAATTCCAACACATGCCAAGCCAGCTTTTTTAACAGCAGCAGTTTTAAAAAGTACTTAATTTAGTGGTTGTCGTTTGTTTATGTGTTACATATTTGTTTTCGTTTTTCTTTCATTTTTATATATAAATAAGGCTGTTAGTTTTCCCGTTTGAATTGTTTTACATTATCATATCGGGGCCTTTTATAGCTGACTATGCGGTATGGGCTTTGGTCATTGTTGAAGGCTGTACGGTGACCTATAGTTGTTAATGTCTGTGTCGTTTCGGTCACATGTGGCAGAAATTATGTCAAATTAAAAAAAATATTCCGAAACTGTATTGTACGTTTCTTGAAATGTGTGGAACAAAATCAAAAACTGAATATGACACCATGAACAGAGCTAAATAGACCACGTGACAATGATTAAATTCAATACTAAAATCCGGTAAATTTTTAAAATCAGTAAAAAACATATTTTCAAAATGATCAAAAACAAATTTCAAACCTCCTATACCATTGTATGACAGCCTTTTATTTTATTTGCAATTCGTATACTTTAAGTTTAAGGTATACAACATTTTATAGTATATAAACAAAAGGAGTGGACGACATTTCTATACAACTAAAATGCATTGTTTACACATAAACTACATGATAGTAAACAAAACATTACACTACATATAATTAAACTAAATGCATTTAGTAACATCACGTAAGTGCTTTTAAGAAAATGGTATGTACAAAAACAAGTTTAGAGCTGATATGTACCCTGGTTCCGGGTGCTAGAACTCTCCCTTCTATAGACGATCAATCCATGTGAATGGGGACATATAGTTGGATGTCATTAGTCCTTATACCCCTATTTTGACAATTTTACCTATTATGTTTGTTTTGTTCACGCATCTTTGTAAATATTTGAATTTGATGTCAAACAAGTTAGAGGTGCTATGGCTATCAGGTTCAATTCACTTTTTTTCTATATTTGAAAATGCCTGTACCAAGTCAGGAATATGACAGTTGTTGTCCATTCGTTGATGTGTTTTATCATTTGATTTTGCCATTTGATTAGGGACTTTCCGGTTAATATTTTCCTCGGAGTTCAGTATTTTGTGATATTACTTTTTGATATCGTCATCCTTTGCTTTGATTTGTAGTACAATAATGGTTACTTAGTGTACATCATTTCGTTTGATATCTGAAAATTAAGTTTTTCTTTGTTTAAGTAAAAATGGCATTCAAGAAAATAGTGGAAAGTGCCTTCGTAAGTGATTCCCACCTACTTTGTCGATAGTTTATAACATCAGTTCTTGTTATATATATGCGTTCAACGAGGTTTTTTACTTGTATACTGCAACACTTAAGGTTTGCATATGCATTTTAAATTCATTTGGCATAGCAAGTCATCGGTGTCCATTTTATGGTGTTAAGATCTCCAAGGATTTGGTATAATTACTAGTTTGTTGTAAAATATATCAAAATGTATCACTACCTTCTGTTAGGACAAAAGGTTAAATATGATGGGAAAACCCTTCAAATGAAGAATTATTAAACAAGGGTTAAATTTCAAGTGAAAAAAAATAATTTGTTTTTTAAACGACTTCTACGTATAATGAGCACATATTAAAAAATATAATTTTCAGAAACTTTCCAAAAGAATTATACATCTATTTTGTATAACAATTACAAAACATGTAAACATGTATGTGAATTTTGGAATATTCATGAACACTTTTCTTCATTATAATTTAAAAAAAAAGAGATACCCCCCTTTATAAAAGAAGTTGGTCCTAATTTAATGAATTTTACCCCTTTATAATCAAAAAGGTTAAGTTTTTCCTTTTTTCATTTCTACAACGGCAAACTAACTCCTTGTTTAAGGCATAGTCCATCATTTCGAAGGAAATCCCTCATTTAGGGTTACTCCCCACTTGTTAAATAACTTCTGTTCAACAGATTAATAATGTCAATGAGCTCCATATAAGATTACTTTTTAGTTTATCAATATTGTACTTACATTTCACCGCCACACTTTTGGGGATAGACGTAGATACAATTTATGTGGATAATCAGTATTTATGAAAGAAAATATCCTATTATTTGTCTATTTCACAATCCTTTGTTATGTACAGTTTATATTTCAACGAATTACACGCACCAACAGGTCTAGTATAATGAAAGTTACATAATGGGTCAGTTCAAACCAACCGTTACAATAACGATAATAAACAATACAAACGTTTAAAAAAAGACAAGCTAAGGATAACAGACGATACTTAAACTCATAAATCGAAAATAAACTGCCATTTCCATGGCGTCAAAATATATATAAAAAACGTCGAAAGACAAGCAAAAGTGTATAAGACACAATACAAAAAACTGAAGACTACGTAACACTAAACCCAGCAAAAACCCAGAGTGAAGTTTAGGTACTCCCGTTTAAATCATTAAACAAAAATATTGCCGGAGTATAATAGCCGTACAGTTGTTGAGTATCGAATGGAGACCAAATGTACTAAATTCAGAATCATTAATTTCTCTTTTAATAAAATGAAATACTTCATCGGTTCTATAAACAAGTAAAAAAAACAAAAAACCAAACCCAAAGTCGAATTCAAAACGCATAGTAGTCCGTATATATGTAGGACTCAAATCTATGGCGGGTTCCAAATCTATGGCAGATTCATAATCAATGGCAAATGTGACGTTACAAACGCCAAACAACTCAAATCTATGGCAGATTTTTGTTTTCTCCAAATATATGGCATCTATCTAACATATAACGCCATATGACATCGTCGCCGCCGCACACGATGGCGAAACCCATAGATTTGAACACCGTTTTAGATGACAACAATTTGACGATGGTTTATAACATAAAGATGTGACCCATTATCCAGAAAAGGGACACAATGTGCTGTACCGGTCGAAGTCCGCGATGAACAAGGACACCGCTTTTTTCAGTAACGGATATTTAAAAAAAGAAGTTATTATAGTAAACATTCTACTGTCTGAAAATCTTATAAAGTGAAACATGAAATTAACGGATACCAATTTTTTAGATCGTCATAAAATAATAATGCCATAACGATGAATAACATATTATTTGAACATTCAAACTGTTCATTTTTATTTATCCCCATTTTTTTTATTTATTAAAAATTCACGTTGTTGTTTTTAAGGGACTTAACGTTAATTACTAGTTGGTTAAATAAATGCACAGATTAGAAAACGTTTATTTATTCAAGGCACATCATTTCAATCTTGAAGTCTGTATTTATGTTATGAATTCATCATTTACGTTTTTTTTTTGCCGCCATGATTTTGTTGACCAGTATTTACTGTTGTCGTACATGTTCACTTGTTTAAATAATGCAAGTTAATGGTCGTATGTGTACTGCATTATTTTCCATTTGCAATTCATTTTCCATAAACTTGGACACAATAAAAATCCGCCAAAGATTAGGAAATTACAAAACTTGCCATAGATTAGGATTGTAAAAATCTGCCATAGATTTGGGATTGCATGACGTCACATTTGCCATAGATTAGCAATCTGCCATAGATTTGGAACCCACCATAGATTTGAGTCCTCCATATATATAAGCAAATGGCAAAATCAAAAGCTCAATCACATCAAACGATTGGATAACAACTGTCATATTCCTGACTTGGTACATGCATTTCCTGAAAAATAGAAAATGTTGGATTAAACCTGGTTTCACAACAAGCCAAACCTCTGACCTGTATGATTATTATAATCAAAGGTACAAGGATTTTAATTTAATACGCCATACACGCCTTTCGTCTACATAAGGCTCGTCAGTGGAGCTCAGATAAAAATAGTTATAAAGCCAAACAAGTATAAAGTTGAAGAGCACAAAAAGTTGTGCCAAATACAGCTAAGGTAGTCTGTTCCTGGGATAATAAAATCCTTAGTCTTTAGAAAAATTCATAAAATGCCAATATATTGACAACGTTGTTTGAACAAAATAAACAGACACTATAAGTAAACATGTCAAAAATATGGGTGCACCATTGTGTATTAATCATAATTGCTATACAAACAAACAAATATGCAAACAAAGAAAAAACAAAAAAGGCATATAGACAAAGCAGATTAGCAAAACGAAAGACAAGAATACAAATATTTACCATAGCACAATAACACAATGACGGGATGCATAACTGCTGAGCAATTTTAAATGGATATTATAAAAAAAAATCAACAGTAGCTAAAAGTAATAATTTACAAAGACAAATAAAATCTTACAATAAGACGTTGTTAAGATGATAAACAACGTCAGTACCCAGAATCTATACTTCAAGACCATCGTGTATTATTTGTGATTAGTTGATACGGAATAATTATCAACAAGCACTTGGCATCTTCCGATGGTTTGTTTTTTCAGAAAAAGAACGAAACGTTGTTTGACATACCACTGGTAGCTAAATAACATTTTCTATAATTTGTTTTTCATTAAAGTAATAAAATTATATCAAATGGAGGTGAAACAATTAAGCCGTAACTATAAAATTCAAATGAATAATTATCTACATTTCGAATAAAGGTTTACAAGTTATACAATTCAGTCTTCATGCTAAACAAAACAAATAAAACAGTTTTGCGATTTCACAAAGATATTCTAAAAATATTGACTGTTACGTGCCCTGGAAATGCATACAAATAAACTTTACCAAAGGCTTGTGTTTCGTTTGTCTTTACTTTTCATCTTTTAACATTCTGCCTACCCATACGGAACACATGAGATCACATCCGCTTTTTTGCAGAATGTTTTTCGTCATTTGGTTGCGTTTCTTTGTGACCAAATATTTATTGGCATACTTATGAAATCATGTACTAGTATGAGCAGTTCAAACATATGTTTTCCACACCTGGTGATCCTTTCACGTTGCTTCATATACTTTGTCGTGTTTTCTTAATACTGGGAAATTCATTGAACAATAGAGTTAACACGTTCGTTAACGTATCACAATTACAGACTGGGTGAGACCTCGATTATCTGACGCATTAATATCAACAGGAGTTTAAAAATATTTCATCTCTATATTTTCCCCTCTCAGCTCATTACTGATGACCTTTGGTTTCGCGACACTTAACCAAAACAGAAAGTTGTCTACACGACTGTTTTTGCGGATTGGACTTATTCCACTATGCATCTATCTGTCTGAACAAACCCTGGTCCTTTCATTGTGATCCAAGATTCTCACATTGTATCTTTTAAAAATCATAAGGATTTGACAGCTAACATAAGGTGTTGTCCATTTCAATGATATTTTATCTTTTAAATCGAATAAGATTGACCTATTTTAAAAGTCGAGTGCGTAAACAAAAATTGCCAATATTGTAGATGCTCTTATCGCCTTTGAACTATTTGTCGATGCCACTGCTGGTGGACGTTTCGTCACCGAGGGTATCACCAGACAAGTAGTCAACACAACGGTGTTGACATGAATCTCATATATATTTTTTTAAATTTACTGTTTACAAAATTACGTTTTTTTCGAAGCACTAAGAATTATCTTATCCCAGACATAAATTACCTTAGCCGTATTTGGCACAACTTTTTGGAATTTTGGGTCAGCAATGCTCTTTTTACTTGTTTGGCTCTATAACTATTTTGATCTGAGCGTCACTGATGAGTCTTATGTAGACGAAACACGCGTCTGGCGTATAAGCGTATAAGCCTGATACCTTTGATAACTGTCGGCCAGTATTCCGAGTACCAGCTACAAGAAATCAATTCGGTCGAGAACTGATATACTACTAAGTTGGAGCTCCATCTTGTATATGTCTTCGAATACAAAATGTTCTTATTATCATCATACACTTTTATTTTAATTGATTAAGACTGTTGTATAGACCAGTATAGGTTTAAAAAAAGAGGGACGAAAGATACCAAGGGGACAGTCAAACTCATAAATCTAAAACAAACTGACAACGCCATGGCTAAAAATGAAAAAGACAAACAGAAAAACAATAGTACACATGAACATTACTCCGGTCACTCCTCAAGTGTTGACAGTTGCAAAGGTACACGCCTGTTTAAAAAAAATATGACTTGCTATTTACAAAACACCAGCACGGAACTTTTAGCGCTATACATGGCTTAAGGCAGCACAATACAAAGATGTTATAACTCCAACTCCTAAGTTTTAAAATGCTGTAACTTTCTAAAGCCTCGGTCACACCGGATAAGACGAACGGACGCCTAACGGATGAAAATAAAAGTTGCCCGTTGACAAAATTGTTATCCGTTGGGAGTCCGTTGATGTACGGACACCCAACGGAAGCTCACCGGATAAAACGGATGAACAAGATATCAAGGAAAAATCAAAGGCGACAATGATAATACATGTAAATCGCATAAATATTAAAAATGTTTCTGTGTAACTGGCTTTGGTTTGTTCTTCAAAATGTAGCTAAAGGGCAGTGTCTGACCTGAAAACCAGCTGTTTGATTGTGAAGATGTGCCCTAATTCTAAGATCGATTATGAATAATAAGAATTCACGAACCTTAAGAAATCTAATTGGCATTTCTGACGAGAAATTTTCAATTGGCATTTATCCGTTTCAGATCCGTTCATCATCCGTTTTATCCGTTATACGTCCGGTAGAAGTCCGTGTATCTACCAGACCTCCAACGAATGTATAACGGACAACATGCTCAAAATTTTCCACCGGATAGAACGGACGTCGACGGATAAAACGTACGCTTAACGGACATGCAACGGATATGGACGGACGCCTAACGGATAAGAACGGACGTCTAACGGACATAAACGGACTAAAAAAAAAGTTATCCGTTAGGCGTCCGTTCGAGCTATCCGATAAGCTGTGACCGAGGCTTTAATAATGCTCGAAATTGTATAACAGTGGTAGTAATGGATAGCTAAAGCCTCGGTCACCGTTTTATTTGGCCAGTACATCAACGGACTCCCAACGGATAACAATTTTGTCAACGGACTACTTTGATTTTCATCCGTTAGGCGTCCGTTCGTGCTATCCGGTAAGGTGTGACCGAGGCTTTACAGATAAGTCTTTCAAGTTAATTCAATGTTTGTATTATGCAACTACTATGTAAACAATTACTAGTATAATGTTAACTGTGTCAAATATATTTTTCAGCAAATTTCCTATTTTAATTGAGATTATCTTCTGCAAAGGTATTCAAAGAGGGCTGATTTTATTATATGTTGTTCTTATGGCCGTTATCTACAAAAGAGTGTCTCAGATTTTAGATATAATGTATAGAACAAATTTTACACCTAATTAAACATTATTTTGTTTCATTTGGTTAGAATGTTTACACTAATTAGAGATTTATAAGAGAATGGAATACCATAGGGACAATTTGAGACACCCTTTCAAAGCCAATGATGTGTTGATTAAAATTTTCTGTATAGTTATAGAGATGATGGAGCTAAATTCAGTCAAGTGAACTGACCAATATTTTGCCACTAATTACATAATAATTGCTTTATAAAAATTGCATTCATTTAAAAGATTAATCTTTTATCTATTTATATATACCTCTTTTATTATTTTTTATGCATTCATAAGAAAGAATTTTGGTTCTCAATGCTTTTCAACTTCGTACTTTATTTGGCCTTTTTAACTTTTTTGGATTCGAGCGTCACTGATGAGTCTTTTATATACGAAACGCGCGTCTGGCGTATATATAAAATTTAGTCCTGGTATCTATGATGAGTTAATTTACAGCATTTTAAAGGTTAGTGATTGGAAGTAAAACAATCTTTGTATTGTGCTACCTTAAAAACAAGAAATGTGCAATATAAACTTTTGTTTTGAGAAAACTTTTCAATGAAAAATTCAGTGAAATATCTACACGTCTCCAATATATAGGGAAATATTCAATATTCCCACAATACAATGATTCGCGATTGTCCAAAAAAGTACACACGGTCTTCCTTCATATAATGTGACCTATGAAACATTTTATGCATCTAAAAGTTGTTTAAACACTACTTTAATTAAATCTAGTTCTAGAGTAACAAATCATAAAAACAACATTAAACAACGAATTTACTCACTGAATAGTATATTGTAAGTCTCCGTTCAAAATAAAATGCAGTTTATGGTATTACCAATGTTATTTCAACTGATCGGGCGGAGCTTACGTTTTAATTTGCATAAGGACATTCTATTTGAAAATGTGTGTGATAAGGATTATTGCCGTTATAAGTATTACTGATTTCTAATCACATATCAGTGTCATCAAAGGAATTTACAAAACAATGACTGGACACTTCATTGATGAGTTTATCCTAAAACACCTATCTATAGATGGACTGGTTTATTGTGAGCGAATCGGTTATACTCCGCCCAGTCAAGTGAAATAAATCGAGTAATACTCTAGTTTTTGAAATAACTTCTGTAAAAATCATAATTACGACCAATTTCCATTTTCCTTAATTAACCCCACTTAAAACTAGTTAGTCTTGATCATCAAGGAAACGTCAAATTTCTTCAAATGCAAAGCTCTTGTTTAAACTTTTGTTATTTCATGAATACAGAGTATTCAAATACATTATCTGGTTGGAAATTACATAACATGTAACGAGAAAATATATTATCTTATCTACTGCATACATAATCGGGGTCATTTCTAATAAAATGAAATAATGAATATTTAATAAACTTGAACCTTTTATGTTAAATACGATTGCAATGTAGAAACATTTTGAAGACGAAGGGATAAGATAATAATCCTATTATAAATGTATCGTTTGAAGATTCGCTCGATGACGAATCAAACATTATTAAATTTGTATTGAAAAGTCATATAAAATAGTGAAAGGTTAGTATTGTAATAATTACTTAAAATACTAATTATTTCTGAAGACATGGTTTTATCTTGTTATTTTGTATCATGTGCAAACTATATAGTATATTTTTGTAATCTGCATGCACATGTTACTGATATGTACAAGCATCCATTAAACGTTTGCATACATTAACGCGGTTACATTCAGAGCTTCATCTGTTTTCACACAATATATCACTGGAATGAGTGCAAATCAGGGAAGACTCCTTTTGGCGTGGCTCGGTATTTATACATCCCGTCATTGTGCTATTTTCATTTTTGTATTCTTTTCTTTCATTTTTGCTAATGTGCTTTGTCTTTTCATTTTTTTTTATACATATTTTGTTTTATAAGGATTAAATTTATAACACAGTTGTTGACTGATGTACCCCTATATTTGACGTTTTTATCTATTATGTCTGGTCCCCTGATAGACAGTCAATGGACCCCCTCTTACGAAAGAGCTTTTAATTTTGCCATTTAATAAAGGACTATTTTTTTTACGTTTTTCATATCACATGGAGAGGGAGCAGAAATTTGAGAAAAATATTATGTCATCCAGGAAAAGAAGAAAAGTTTAATAAAAAAATCCCATCTCATGTAAAATTAATGATAACGTGATAATACAAACAATGAGCAATCCTGTTTGAATGGTTTTAAACTGGTAATTTTAGGGCCTTATATTGCTTGTTGTTCGGTGTGAGCTAAGGCTCCATGTAGGAGGCCGTATTTTGACCTATAGTGGTTAACTTTTTTTACAAATTGTGTCTTGGATGGGAAGTTGCCGTATATACCATATACATTTATAAGATAGGCAAACAATTTAAAACTTTACGCTCAAATAGCTCTGCCGACCATGATGTAAAAGTGTACTTTCATTTCAGAATGTAAACAGAAAACTGCAATTTCAGTATGCATGTTGCAAATTACTCTTCACACGGGGTATAGTGCAAAATGAAACCAAATTCGTTAAAAAGCCAATCGAGGTTCACCCAGTTGCTAGATCAGTTGGAATTTGTTTCTTTGGACACAAACCTGTAATGCGTATCATTCATACCATGTCTTCCTTACATCCACATGTCTTTTATTCATATGTAATGATATCACTTACAACAAAGTAAGAAGAATCAGACTCCTTAGCAACTAAGTGAGAGTCAATAAACAACTATTACTGAGTCTAACATTCCTTCATTCTCTTATTTATCTATTGATCTACTTGTCTATCTGTCTAAACTTCCCTTATAGTACTATCACCCCAAATTGCTTGATTGATGGGGTTTACAAGTTGTGTCTGCAAAAATGTCTTGATCGCGACGACAGCGCTGTTTAAAATAGAACTATTCATAGTCCGACTTAAGACGGATCAAAAAATTGTTATTTAAAACAATATTATACTATTCAGATAGATAATAAATCCAGTTAGCCGGTTTCTTAATCCGTTGTTATTCATTTTATGTTTAAATATACTGCTGAATGATTAACAACTCGAAGAAATATTATTAGGGAAAATTGAATTATTCTCGGTTTGATAGAAGATATATTCTAAAAATGATGTGTTAATTATACTTGTTTCATGATATACAATACACTTCATATTCAACACATAATGAACAGATTTGATGTTAACGATTCTGAAATGATTGTTTGGTTGTTATTTCATAGTTTTAACTCGTTGATAATGAAGTAGTTGCTATAAACACTCAAGATTTGGTTTGAAAGCCAAAAATATATTAAGTTTACAATTCACGTTTGTTCATTCTCATCTAATGAAATGTATGCTTTACCTGTGCAGAATCGCTGTATTAATCAAAACTACAACTGGCCTTTTATTGGTTTACAACTTGCTTATGTTAAATATCAAAACATTTCATTTGATTTTATTAATATGATCACAGATTGATGATGAATACAGTAATAACATTAAAAATTAACAAACACAGTTCAGGAATGTTGTGTACATTTACACAATTTACATTATGGAACATATATCATAATAATTCAAGATTTTATACAACAAAAACATAACTGATAAGGAAACCCATGTTTTACATCTGAATGCAACCAAAAAAATCTAATGAAACGGATTAGATCAGATATTTTAAATAGTTTTATATTTTAATTTTTCACAATATATGTAACCAATTTAACAAAATTTATTTACATAATTGTGTTCTCAAAGGTAAAAAGAGATCATGTACAATGTGTCAACATGAACGCACGTCTGGCGAACAAAATTCTGATCCTAGTGTTCATGATAAGTTTATTCATATCAGGATAAAATTGGTGTGTATTTTCCTCAGAATATTTTGAATTTGATTTTATCATTTTTTCTCATAATAATATTTAAAAGGATATGAAATTCTTTTTATTATTACACTGATATATCAATGCAGTTCTTACAAACACATCCACAGTAATTAAAGTTAAGTGCGTAAGTTTTACAAGGTTGTTACGGTTAATATGCGTACGGTCTAATTAGAAAGGGGCCTCAAGTCGACATTTGTTAAGGCAAAACAATAATAAAAAGAAATATATTTGTCTTTCAAATGCAGAAAACTGTCAACAAATGATCGTTTGTATTGTTTATTTGCATGTACTTAGCCTAGTGTGTGTTGTTACCTACACTGAACAACTGATACATAATGTGAATGTTTATTACATGCAGCTAAATACTAGGAAAGGTTTATAATGTGGAACCATTTTTTAATTCCTTATTATAAATCAAACAGAGGTAGGCTTGTTTGTAAAAATATTACTGAAACAGGTTTTTAATTCAAATTTATATTGGCACTTCTGATAAAACTGCGTTACCAAGTTCTTTTGGAAATTTCCGGATATTGCAGTTGTTGATGAATATTTGTTTTGTTATAATGCCAGCGTTGCGCAACCAAATTCTTTTTAACTTTTGCAGAAAGGAATCATTTCTTTGTTAATATTTTTTAGGCAAAAAACTGGAAATCAATTTTCTTTTGTTTTCCAAAAAAATCAGATCAATAGACAAATGATTGGATCAACTATTTGCATTGTCATGCCAGTTTGATTACACGTGCATGCTTATGTTTTACATGGTCTAACACATTGCACTCATTTCAGAAGTAGCTATAAAATATATTATGAATGCAATTAAAAGACGATTCGAAAATATTTGTATCAAATGTTGATAAAAAAAAACTTTAACTTTTATTGAAATCTTAATTCCTTTCAATAAGAAACCAAATACTGTATAATATTTGACATTTAAATAAAACATTGATGTTAGCCAATGAATAAATCGAAATTTAAACAGATCAGAATTAAATTAATGGAAGAAGGGGATTTACACATAATCTTGTTTGGTATCTAAAATTTCTCACTAAATATATCCTTTGAATAAATACGAAATGTAAACAGTTAAAATGAGAAAATGGAAGTAATGGATTTGTTCAAACAAAGTTCATGTATATGTTTATTTACTAAAAATGTACGTATACTAAGCATAATGTAAAAAGTATATGTGTGATTTTAGAGCTTACTCAATCAGGTTCAGTACGAAAACACCTTTGTGAGAACTGAAATAAAAGATTATCTTCTTCGTAAAGTAGATAAACACGCGCAGATTATTGTAGTAAAATCCTTACGATTATAGTTTCTTATTTTAAGCACATTGCTGTCATTCTTCAAAGCAGAACAATACTTGTTTTGCCAACAACACCTTTCTGTGTAACTAACACCACTGGTGAAGTATTGAAATTCTTTTGTCTTAAAGTGATTCCAATTTCTGCAAAATGAAATATGTTTTACAATGCTTAGACAAAGGTTTGGCTAATGAATGACCATCGGTTTATCGATGAACTTCATTTCAGTGTGATGTTGCAATGAATAGTTTGATGCAACACAATATGTATATAAAGAGTGTTTAAAAATGACAAGATATTCTGAAGCACTTAAAAATAACTGTTGTGTATATTATGTGCCTTGCTAAATAATCAAATGTATTTTATTAACATGACTTATATTACAAATGCTATCGTTTTTTATTCAGTCTGGGTCATCATAGTTAACCACTGCTAAGTATGACTGTTTACTTTTTGTCAACAGACGTCTATTCTGTAAGCACATATCAAGCTTTACCTAAGAGTGAAGTGGAATATAATATATCATTGCATCCAGTTTTGCTTGAATGTGACATGTTTAAAATGCATTAATGTGATGACTGCATATGTATGACCCGTGGACACTGAACAAGGTCAAATCTATCACAGTTTGCATATCAACTTGTTTCCTAAAGTTTACCTCCTTCACGTCATACCGGATGATTTGTTGTTACGATGACAGATAGAGTTGCTATAACAATTATCAAAATGGTCATTACTATATTAAGTTGACTTCCTGAAAAGAAAAGAAAAATATACATAAATTCAGAAATTATTGCGATTTTGTCCTTTTAGACTAAAATGCGATTTAAAGGTTTGCAATATGGAGACAAATACTGTTTTATTCATATGAAGAAAAAAACATGCGATATAACCTGTCGTGTTTTTTGCAATAGTAAAAACATCGCAAATATTTTTGAATTTACAGTAATATTAAGAACAACAGAAGAAATGAAAACTGGAAGACCTATCCATCAAAGATCGCACCACCAAAAGAATGGCTAACGTAGATACAGGTATCTTGTCTTAGGGAGGGATTAATCCTACTTTGCAAAGGATCACTCTGATTCAAACAAAAAAATTCTCTGAAACTGATATTATCAAGATGCTTGATTTGTTGATTGACAACATATTTGTTACGTTCGGCATTCTAATGGGAACAAATTGTGCCCCTCTACTTGCTGATTTGTTTCTTTATCATTATGAGGCTGACTTCATGCGTGAACATTTTAGGAAGACAGGTAAAAAGTTAGCAATATCCTTTAACTCTACTTTCCGCTATATAGGTGATGTTCTTTCACTAAATAATTCAACATTTGGTGAGTATGTGGAACGCATCTATCCCATCGAACTAAAGATAAAGGATACTACAGATACAGTTAAGTAGGCTTCATATCTTGACTTACATCTAAAAATTGACGATGAGGGTCGGTTGAAAACAAAACTTTACGTCAAAAGAGATGATTTCAGCTTTCCAATTGGGAACTGTCCATTTCTACATTCAATATTCTAGCAGCACCTGTGTACGGGGTATATATCTCCCAATTGATACGATATTCTCGTGCTTGCATTTCCTATCATGATTTTCTTGATACAGGGTTGCTGCTCACAAGGAAGCTATTAAACCAAGAGTTCCAAATGGTGAAGTTGAAATCATCCCTTCGTAAATTTTACGAACGCCATCACGAGTTGATTGACCGTTATGGATAAATAAACTCATCATATATACTAGGAGTAAATTCATATACTGTAAACCAACTTATTTTCGCGGATACTCTATTTCGCGTTTTACCTTGTCTTTACTACTTCGCGGCTATTCAATTTCGCGATTATCTGATTAATTGATGAAGTTTATTAAGGAAAGATCAAAGATTATCATATTCGCGACGATTTATATTCGCGTTATTTTTCTACTCGCAAAAGTCGCGAAAATAAATCGCTCGCGAAAATAAGTTGGTTTACAGTATACGCCAGACGCGCGTTTCGTCTACAAAAGACTCCTCAGTGACGCTCGAATCGAAAAAAAGTTGAGGAAAGCCAAATAAAGTACGAAGTTGAAGAGCATTGAGATCCAAAATTCCTAAAAGTGTTGACAAATACAGCTAAGGTAATCTATGCCTGAGGTAGAAAAGCCTTAGTATTTCAAAATATTCAAAATTTTATAAACAGTTGATTTGTAAATATAACAATATCAATGATAATTCATGTCAGCACAAACAGTGCTGGCTACTGGGCTTGTGATATCCTCGGGGAAATAAATCTCCACCAGCAGTGGCATCGACCCAGTGGTTGTAAATAAACTCATCATAGATACCAGGACTAAATTTATATATACGCCAGACGCGCGTTTTGACTACAAAAGAATCCTCAGTGACGCTCGAATCGAAAAAAAGTTGAGGGAAGTCAAATAAAGTACGAAGTTGAAGAGCATTGAGATCCAAAATTCCTAAAAGTGTTGCCAAATACAGCTAAGGTAATATATGCCTGAGGTAGAACAGCCTTAGTATTTCAAAAAATCTAAATTTTATAAACAGTTGATTTATAAATATAACAATATCAATGATAATTCATGTCAGCACAAAAAGTGCTGACTACTAGGCTTGTCAATGTGATAACCGTTTCACAAATGATATCGAATATGTCGTAACTACAATCCCCTTCCCTTTCATGAATGTGATCTACCGAATTAGACTATTTACCGGATTTGTTATCACATAAGCAACACGACGGGTGCCACATGTGGAGCAGGATCTGCTTACCCCGCCGAATCACCTGAGACCACCCCTAGTTTTTGATGGGGTTCGTGTTGTTTATTCTTTAGTTTTCTATGTTGTGTCATGTGTACTATTGTTTGTCTTTTTGTCTTTTTCATTTTTAGTCATGACGTTGTCAGTTTGTTTAAGATTTATGAGTTTTACTGTCCCTTTGGTATCCTTCGTCCCTCTTTTTTAATTGCCATGCTCTTGATGAAAATGTAATATGATAGTACAGCTAACAATCTAGCATTTGAATACCCTTTTAAAAGGAAACTTTGAATATTCATCAAATTAATACATGTAAGCGATACATAACTAATCTAACATCCCTTGGCGCTTATAATAAAAATGCCTGTTATGAATATCCATTGCTGCGTAAAACATGACAAATTGTCAATATTGTATCAAAATTGTCTTGAAGGAAATGCAGAATGCCGAGGAATAGTTTGATTGTGTTTTGTTTCATTTTGTTTCATTAATTTCAACGAATGTCCACATATCCCCCTTTTATTAAGTAAATCCTAATCTTACCGCTACTATTTAAACTGTTAAACTTTCGACATTCGTCTGGCAATTCGTCACTCCCATCGTGGCATTGCAGTTTGTTATCACAATGAAACACTTCCGATATACATTGTCTCTGACTTTTACAGATAAAGGTTGTATCATTGCATACTGACATGTCAAAGTTATCTGGAAGGACTAAAATTATAAATTCATATTAAAACTATTAGTTTTCGATTTTGCATTAATGAGTGAATAAATTTCTGATATACTACAATTCTAAATAGATCTACATGAACAAATTTAACCTTTAAGTAATTTTCAGATTTAGTTGTTAACTAATCAATTCAACTTTATTGGTAACATGATTACTTGATAGATGTTTGAACAATGATAAGACAGCTCTATATGATAAATAAAATGATCATGATGAATTCATGGATTCTTGTTTACTCATTGTGCCCTAGATCAATCAATTGAATATTTAAAACAAAGAAGCGAAATATACCAAAGGAATCTTCAAAACTCATAAGTCGAAAACAACTGACAATGCTAAGTTAAAAATAAAATTAAAAAAAACACCGCGGGTAATCCCAGTTGCTCTGCAAGGATACTCATATCCTTCTCCACGTATGCCAGATGTCGTGTTGCGCATGTTAAACTATTAAGATATTACTAAAACGTACCTGGACAAACAATGACATTGCACTGATTTTCCTCGCGTGGATATCCATCGCATTTTCTACCGTTTGATGACGGCTCAGGTGCTAAACATAATCGAGTACGTGTGCTAGTTCCACCACCACACATTCTAGTACAGTCACTCCACGCAGTCCACATTGTCCAACCGCCATCAACTGAAATCGTATAAAACAAGACTTCAAATATTTAAAAGAAAAAATGAAACCGTAAATTATATTGACCGGAATCCCAGGTTAATATAACTGGTATGGTGGTGAAACTTTTTTTTTTATAAAACCCCATGTCATAGGTAAAATATTCAACAAACCATTTCTTAGTTACGTAGACGCAATTTCATAAATGAGGGAAAATCCAAATAAGAAAAGGGACATTTTTCAAAAAATCTTAAAACTACAAAATGCATATCTTAAAATGTGTATAACACTGATAATTTTGCACAAATGATGGCAATATTAGTTAGATTTCATGACCTGTTATACATTGAAATTATCGTCTTGATTTTCAGTGAAGTCTGAGCTTTTTATTGTGTTGAAGACATAGGTGTTGAAGAGGGCACACAAGTATTGTTCTTAATGATTAGAAATGACAATAAAACTTTGTAAATTTCGTGCACACGGCGTAATTTAACATAACATACCAGGACAAGCAATTTTTGTCCAGCATTCTACAATCATACTGTATGTGTAGTTTGAAACTTGTCCATTTTTATAAATCCAGTTTTTATTCCGATGTATCGAACCGTATCCACACGAAACAGAACACTGTGACCAATCTCCCCAATTTCCCCATTCACCGTAGTCCTCAGCAATGGTTGCAGATATCACTGAAATAAATATAGAACAAAATATGACACTCAAATCGTGCTTTTCAACTGAAAGGAGTATTTATTAGAAAAACGACAAAGCTAACAAAATCATCATATAAGATGTTGAATACATTAGATAATAACATAATCAGAATCAGAAAAAATAAATGAAGCCATGATTGAAGATTTTTGAAAACAATTGTTTTTTTATTTATAACTGAACAGTGTACTTGGTGAAGGTTAATCCAAAAGCGGAGCGACTGGATAGAAGCACCCATTTACGACAGGAAAACTGAAAATCCTAGTGTCTCAGTAAAGCACCTGCCACGATTGGGATTTAAACCCACAACCATAGTGTTGACAGACTAATTTCTTAGAACACTTGGCCACCGACTCCCCTCTATCTCATTGACGTTGATCGCATATCTCTATTTACACGCGTCATAAATTACCATTGTGGTGGAAATGAACTGGTGGATTGTCCATGTATGTACGTTCGTTTGTATTACATTTCCCTTGGTTAACTAATATTCATTTGTTTAAATAGCATAATGTATCGATAATTGATTACGGATAATATAGAAAATGAACAAGAAAGCAAGAGGGCCGCCCTAACATTTCAACTACAGTGTATATGCTAACCTTGCATTTATGCATTGCAATGATTCAAGCCAAAAAGAATATTTTGAATGTTTCTTTTTTAAAAATATGGAACAAGCAATTTCAACCATGTTAATGTTTACTACTTTTTTTTCTGTTCTGGTAATTTTTGGTGTATACAGTTTAATTTCTGCTATAGTTTCAGCAAAACACTACATAATTGGATAACAATTTCCTATCAAGGACAAAGGACTCGATTTAGGAATTTGGCTATGTTGACTAATTTGAAGATATTGTCCTGTTAAATAATATGTTGTTCACAGTTTTTCACTGTCTATAATAGTTCCACAAAATAAGCCACAAAATTGTGTAAAATTTGTTTTTAGAGGGAAATGACTTCTATGAGGAGGCGAATGACAATTTCGACCTGGCTGACTTACTTGTATACATCTTTGCCTGTGTTAATCAGTTTTGCCTTTTATAGTTTCTCTTTATCTAAATATCATAGGTCATTTGAGGTATACAAGCCATAATAACGAAATCAGTAAAATAAACAATTAAGGGCCAATACTTACCGGTAATATCTCGAATTGTCTAATAGTTTGGTCATATGGACGATAGGTAGGTATTGACATATATGAATGTTTTTGTACGAGGACTTAATAATCATCTCAATATATCAGGACTTAATGATAATTGACAATAGCTGTATGTGTTTTACCACGATGTTCTACTTTTAGCCCATAGGTGGTCATGTTGGTAAGCAGGGGGACCAAGAAACACTTATTCCAAAGATGATTGTGGCAGAGTTTGGTTACTTTTGTAGTTTCAGGGGAGAATAATTGTGTAACAGTAAACGAACAAGGACAGACACTGTACGTTTAGCGATGAGAAAATCTCATGTGGCCCATTGGACCATACGGGTTAGATATACAAATAAAAAATCAAAATCCAATATGCGTTCTTGTGATCTTTGAAATATTTGTTCAAGAGTTTTAATCTCTTTGAAAGTTCTCTGGAATTTTTCCATGAATTGAACTTGATAACTACACATATCATTATACAAGTTTCATACTTAGCGTAAAGTGAATTGAAGTTGAAAAGAATTGTGTGGTTTGTGGATTGATTGAGTGTAATCTTCTTAATAAATGACGGTATCAAAATAGCATGCATATTCAAGACAACGACACATTATATCTCCCAATATCCAACTGATGAAATGATCGAGGGATTATTGAGAAGTTATTGGCGATGTTTGAAATTTTGCCTTTTAACAGGATAATAAAGTAAAAATCCCTCAACAGAACATTAATATGTATTCCTACATCCTACTACGCAGAACAGACGCCACCATTAGCATAAGTCTAACCGTTGTGCACTCATATAACTATATCCCAGTTACTTTTCGGTATCAAATTAGTTTCCTTTTCTATTTATAACATTTTCAAATGCGTCTATTACTACGTAAAATACGGCTTTGGAAACTGTCATACAACAGAGGACTCGAAGCTATTAATGAACATGAGTATTAGCAAACTAATAGGGTTGACTCGGGTATGAACATATGGTTATCGCTACTTGGCTTTCTGCAGTTCGAGTAGTAAAACTCTTGTTTATGTGTAGTGTAAAACTAAGAAATTGTCATTATGAAGTCGTTTTAAATATGCATTACTATTTTACCACTGAACATTAAACAAGCTATAATTTTGTATCTGCGTAAAATTAGGAAAATATTGTTAGAAAAAAACATTATGAATGAACACAATAAGTCTTTTAAACCTCTCTATCATTCTTCACTAGTACAGTGTTTCATCGATATTTCCAGTTAACCTGCCTCACCATCAAATATTTTAAAAACAGTGTAGTGTTATAGGTAACAATTTTAATGAGTTCCTGGTAAAACTAGCCTGTACTAAGATCTTAAACATAAGTATAATGTCAGTATCAGATATTTAAATTTAACATAAAAACAATTGTTTCTAATCGTAATATTCAATGGATACATCTTTATCATTTCTAAAATTGGACTTACCATTTATCGAGAAAACTAACAGGAAGAGTACTAAATCAATTTGCATCACTTACTAAGCACCTGAAATAAACAACACACATTATTTATAAGGAAATGTACACTATAATTTCGGTAAATTGTTTAAATACTGAATATTTACCTGAGGAAAAATAGAATACAAAATTTTAAATAGATTTTCACATTATGTATATTTATTTTTTTCAATATATTAAGCTACAGGTAATAATGAAGCCGTTGTTATATCAATTTGTTTACCAAATGGGATATTATATATTTGAAAATACAACACCAAATCATTTAAAAGCAAGTCGTATTTGCTATATTGTTTGGTCTATGTAATATATACAAATATATAATGGACAATATACGAGTGATCGACGGAAATATTTTACTCAAAAGTAATATTGATTTAAATCAGTTATTTGTTCAACATTCAAAAATCATAAGATTAATTCAATTTCTTTCACAAATAACATTACTTATTGAATACATAAATAGTCATTCCATTAAGCGATCTTAAATTCTGAGGGTAAAAAATGTCAAATTTTCTGTTTACTGAAAACCGTGGAAATACAATATTACCGAGAACTTTACTAATATATCTACAGAAGATTTAACCAGATCACTATGAGTATTGTGATGATATTCGTTCAGACCCTTCGCGTATAATTTATGTAAAGGGCAATTTTACAGTTCTGGACTGCAGGAACATTTTGTTGGTAAGGCTATGTACGTTTCAAATGAAATACAATACATTGGCTGCAAGAGAGCATAACAAAATGTCTTTGATTTTCAAGATTTTTACACCGAAAACCTTCAACATTGTGTCCCATAGTTGAAGAATAATGAATTGAAATGATTTCACGAATAATATGCTGTGTTGTGATATGACAGGATACCCTTTTTCTTAGGTACATATTTGTTTGTTTTTATAGTGATTAGGATTATAACACAATGTTGACTGCTTTACTTTTATTTTTGGACATTTTTACGTATTATGTCTGTTCATTTTTGACATTTTTACGTATTATGTCTGTTCATTTTTGACATTTTTACGTATAATGTCTGTTCATTTTTGACATTTTTTGCGTATTAGGTCTGTTTGTTTTGTTTACACATCGTTATCAATATAATGGAATTGCACGCGACTGTTATATAAGTGTGAGTTTGATCTAGCTACTAAACAAAGATTAATCCATCATTTTCTATATAAGAAAATGCCTGTACAAAGTCAGGCATATTTTTTTGTTATGTTACTTGATGTCGATATTAGTGCTCACAAATACCCTCTGATGTAACCATCTTCAGGAAGGTACTGTTTTTTCTCTAAAAATGTTTCGAGACAAATATATTTCACTAAAAACGGCTTGTAATTGACACATTTCTTTTAAAGTGTATGTATATCCTGTAAAAGTAACAATTTCTAGAGCACTTTAAACATGAAAAATTAAAGCAGAATTATGGAAATATAAAAATATAGGAATATATGATGCATTTTATGAGAAAATCATATTTTAATTCCATTTTATAAACTTATTTTAAGATTTAAAGGTTGGTTAGAAATGTATATAATTGTTCGTAATGAAAAGACTAATTTTGCTTAAACATATGAATCTCTTGAATTCGACATCACCTTCAGATATCCGGTATACTGTAGACAAATGACACAACATTTTCATGGAAAAAAAATCACACAACGGGATGTTTGAAGTGGAAAGTAAAATAATGGATACATTTGAAACACTTTACTTAAAATCTATTTCATTATAATCTTCACTGAATGTATCAAAAGTTCAATTTTGTGCAAACATCTGCATAGACATTTGTGTTTAGTGTTAAATGTAGGAAAAAGCGATTGCGTTTACTGGGTATTTCTCAGGTATTAATCAATATCATAAACAAATTATAAATTTATAAAATAACATGTCTTTCATGAAAATAACTTGCATTTGACTTAAATATAAGACTTTTGCTGAACGCTTGTAGTTACTGATAAATAAATTCATCATAGATACCTGGTTTAAAATTTTGTTTTAGTTTCATCTACAAACGACTCATGTATGAAGCCCAAATCAAAACAATTTGAATCAAGCTCAAAAGTTTTAGCCTGATGATATGAAATAAATCAGTCCTACACGCGTTCGTTCAAATTTCTGAAGTTAAAATTTCTGTAACTTTGTCAACAAGAAGTACTGTAACATAATCATTCCGATGAATTCAGTTTTGTTTTGTAATTGTTTCCCATTTTTGTATCACTGAGGATTGTTTTCTATTGCAAGATTTTAAAAAGTGGAAAAGTTTTTATCGAGAACTGTTATAAAAGTAATGCTTTCAAGCCTTGAAACCAATCCCTTAGACATAATTGCTAAATGGAAATGTGTAACTCTTTTTTATTTAAATGTAATGGTATAACTCAATCAGACAGTCTTAGCCCTTAAGTATGAACTATGCACGTAACATGGTTATTACAGTTGAACTCACAAGAGGTAATATCATTAGGTTCTACTTTGAATAATAGTAATTACATGTTGTTTTCTACACAAACTTTTCCATTATATATAAAGACAAATTTCCATCATTATTCATGAAGAAACTTTGTTTTATTATAAATGATATAATTAAAGAAGTTTACAGATTTGTGCTTAAACACGACGTTTCGTATAAAGACTAAAACACCTAACTGTGGTCGATGCTAGGATAACATAAGGATAAAAATGGGGAATATGCCATAGAGACAGCAACCCGACCAAAGGGAAGATAACAGCATATAACAATTTATGAGCATATATTGTTTTTGGTGTGGAGTTATCAACAATCAACACAAACGTCAGGTTGTTTTAACAGCTATACCTATTTGGAGGATGATTGACTAAGTTGTTGATAAACTTCTATAAGATAGTTGTTTTAATGAACTTATCTGAAAACCTATCTATACATATATGTATACGAAGATAGTATATGAGAATTTAGCCAATTGCAGTAAATGAGTGAACCTGATTTATACTCAATTTTAATGGTTAAACTATTTATTAAAATGATGACAATTATATCATTTTATCTTATGGTTTAAATTCCATAACAACCAAACATGTATTGAATGATTTTGAGTGGTTCAAAAACTGAGTAACATTGCTAATAAGAATGATAACTCATATATAATTTAGTTTGTGAACTGTATCGCTTTGCAAGAAAAAACTGGTGTGCTACATATACAGTGACACCATTTTTTTTTTATTTCTTTCTGAAGTATTATATGTAAGAGCTATTCTATAATATCTTAACAAGTGATCTTTCTTTTCACATTGAACAAAGTAGTTTGAAAACAAGGCAGGCAACAATATTTACTTTAATATTTTTGCAAACACAACAATATGAAATTTTTTTTTTGTCTAGAATAAAAAATGTAATTTCTATACAGTGAAAACTTAAGTGGAATGAGTAATTGCATCGCAAAACTAGAAACAGAGTAGAACAACATTAAATTAGTACTACTTAGCAATCTAAATCCTTAAGGCAGGGGCATTTCCACCGAATTTATATCACTTACAAATGCCAAAATTAAAAAAATATTTTTAAATACCTACATCAAACTTAAAGAAGAAAAAAAATCACACCATCGAGTAATTATGACTTGGTAGCAAATTCTAAAACATACCATTTATGTTGTTTGAATCTAAAAAAAAAACAATGGTAAAGAACAGACCGTTCGAGACTCGCATATTGTGAACTTTTATAAAAGTTGAAAAAAAGTCTTAAATGTGAGAACAGAGGAAATTGGTCCCACTTTGAGCACGAATATCTCAAAATGTATTTGCAAATTGTCAGTCAGCAATCACTACTCCTACATGTATATTGATACTTACTTCGATGCTATAAATCAATTACCATCTCAAGATATCGGAAATTGAAAAAGGTAAAGCTGCTTTCACGTCATATTTCTTTTCGTGTAATGATTGAAAAATAAAAACATACGATGAAAGCAAGAATACGCGAAGAACCATCATGCATCCGTTTTAATTATAAAGGTTTTGTCAAAGAAACAGGATACAGATTAATATAAACAATTGTTGCTTGTTTTTGGATCCTTATTGTGAATGAGTTTATAATTTATACTTGTATTTATTATAATAAAAAAATATTGTTTACACAAAGGAAACTTATCTATATAGGAAAATAAAAAAGCTTTCCCGTCACAATAATTAATTATTACTTAGCAAAAGTGGTTTAAACCAAAACGACTTTGTGTGCAATACTGACGATATAGTTGGGCACCAAAACAAAAGTAAATATGCAAAGTTGTTAAGTATTTTGATATTCATCGCCAAATTACAATTCAAGCAATACTCTTCTAAAATTGTGTTAAAGGGGTTTATTGCATGTTACTTGGAACTTTCTATATTTGAACTTGTATATGATATTCTCAATATTATAGCATTTAGAAGTTTTTCCCTCACTTTTGCTTTGTTCAATACATTAATTTGTATCTTCTGAATCGAGTTATGAGTAGAAAATTGGAGTACTACTGTTGTCCTTAGTTTTAATGAAGATACAATTATAAATCTGCGTTACCATAACACATCTACGTCTTTTGATTAAAAACACATAAGATATAATATAACAAAGTTAAATGAAGACAATTCGGACTAACTTTGATAAGTATATTAACACCAATCCCATTTCCAAGTTAAGATAGTTTATCGCATAGCAATAGACATTTTCTCTCTCCAGTAATGGTAACAAAGTGTAAATTAAGACACAGTGACAGTCAAATCTATAAATGTATCTGATCAGTATCTATAGATGGAAAGTACATACAAATATGGCGCCAGTTTCGTAAAAGAAATTGCAATAAACAACAGCTTACTAGGTTTGTAGCTAACGTATTCGTGACAAGCATTGATATATGAATGAAACGGTCAAGTGATTTAAAAACACGCACTAGTTTCTTATGTAAAATGTCTGCTGTAATCAAGTATGTGATATTTCTTCATAAGCTATTAGAAACAATATCCAAAAGACAATACAGCTGAGCAATATAGACGTCATTGTCACATAACAAAATAGTTTTAAAAAGCTGTACGTCGTTTAGCTGAAATAGATAGCTCTGATTTGCTAATCGGGTTTCCTTATATGTATTCACTCAATACATTTATCATTTACTATAAATTGAAAGATGTAAATGGAGAGAACAATAAAGATATCAACATGCGTCATTGTGGGAACAGTTTCAATAAAAAATACAAAATAAATCGATTTTATCTTTATAGAAAAAATAAACTTTATACATACTAGTAATTTTCCCTCTGAGATATTTGAGAAAATTGCAATAGGAAGAACCAATATGTTGACTCAGCTATTTAATAAATGAGCTAGGAACTTCTAAAATATTACATATTTCCGTACCAATCATAGTGCAGGTTGGTCTAAAGTTTCAGAAGAAGTAAAAGACGTGTGTTTTACTGTTTTGAATTACAACTACATATGCGACTATTTTCACAATGTTTGCCATTAGATTTGTTAAACCTGACAACTTTTTCAAAAGTCTACATATAAAAGTGCAGTTATGTTTCAGAAACATTTTAACGATTTTACAAGTAATAAAATAATGTTGTAGATGAGCTTCATACAAATATTTCAAAATATTGCTGTTAGCTCAGCAGCTAAAAAACGAAAATGTGATTCCAACATGAATTCAATGGATTGATTTTCATCCAATCAGAACACTGTTGGATTATTATAGAAATAGTTGCATACTTTATTCCTTCAGTGTTTGATTTTCAATAACAGCATAGTTTCAGAGAAAATTATTTAAAAGAAACAAAATATACCAACGAGACAATTAAAAACTAAGTTAGAAAAAAATCAGACAATACGTAACCAAAACAGAAAATCGACGAAAAGCAACACAACAATATACCAGAAAATGTAAGCCTAAGGTACAAGGAACCTTCAAATACCGTAAAAGACTTCAGGTGCTACAGAAATCGATGCCATGCATGTTAGCCACCTGATTGACAAGATGACCCTTGTTTGATAAAGTGTCTTCTAAATACGAAAAATGAAACCTAAGAATTTATGATTTAAAACAAAACTTATTTGATAAATGACGAATATGAATTAAATGCTTGATCTGGCAGTCACATTTATCATCTAATAAAAACCAAAGGAGTATCATTCCAGGCAAGTTTGAACAAATTTAACAAAATTTGGTCAATAAGTGTAAGGGACAAGAAGATGAAGTGGTGATTTTTCTATTCGATTTAAATGGAATCCAAATAGCACCAATACCTCCATGTTGGGAGTACTATCAGTCAGTGCAGAGAATAATTGTAGAATATTAGTAAATCATTAATCCATCAATTTGCCACAGCACTTGTGCCTGGAAAACCATTCATCTAGAATGTCCTAAACCAAAAGTTTAGACAGCAAACATGCAGATTACGATTGGCAAAGACCAACAGAAAACAAGAAAGGGATTTAGAGAGAAAATCCTCTATATAATCTTAATTGGTATAATGCGTTATTATTACAGAATGATATGAACATACAAAGTAAAAAGTTAGAAGTATTCCCGTGTATGGAAAGTAGAAAGAATCAATATTTAATCTTGTTAAACACGATAAGCACTGTGAGATTTGACAGTGGCATTATATTCTTATCTAGACCTGCCTTCATATTCCTGACAAGAATTAATTTCTTGGAATTCATTAACGTCAATAAAAGTAGTCTTTCTTCTGTTGTTACGTAATGGCTTACAGGGAAAGTGTCAAGATTCACAACTGGTACAATTTTAATTAATTCATTAAAAGTTATGAGGCGTTATTTGAGGTAGGCTTGTCAGAAAGAACGTAATTTCCCAAGGGTAACTTTTACATCACATTTGATCCGAGGTTTTAAAAATGACTGGTGTTATAGAAAGTAAGAATTAAGTTCAAATCATAATAAAATAGCCAGGACAAAATTCCATACTGACAATTTAATAATTAATCAAAAATCTAATACTTAGTAACACATTTTGTAGGAATACATTTTGCTATATGGTAAAAAGTAAAGTTACAAAAATACTGAAATCCGAGGAAAATTCAAAATGGAAAGTCCCAAACCAAATGGAAAAATCAAATGCTCACATCAAAAAACACATCAAACGAGTTGATAACAACTATCATATGCTTTACTAGGTACAAGCATTTTCTTATGTAGCAAATGGTTGATTAAACCTGATTTTAAAGCTAGCTAAATCTATTACTTGAATGACAGTTGCATCTAATTCTATTTTATTGACAACGTGTGAACAACACAAACAGAGCTAAGAAGTTAAAGAGGACATGTAAATATAAAAGATTAACGAGCCGACGACGAACTACGGCGACCAACACCAAGTAATGAACAGATGAGTCAGAGACTGTGTTCCTTGCTGAGTTGAACATTTAATCAAATAAGATATACTGCAATGTTTCCTGATAATATGATATAAACAAAACTAGTGTCCATAAAATATGTCAAGTTTATAATAGACCCGACACAAACAAAAATGTGAACTTATTCAGCAGAAACTATACATTACTTGAAAATCTATTCCATTATGATTTTGACAAATATAACAGTTGGCTATACGTATAGTCACAAATTTTTTTTTTTATTGAGGTCAAATTAAAATTTTGTCTTTTTGGCAGTTCATAATTTTCACTATAACAGAAAATTATGAATTGCCTTAGACAACATTTTAATATAACACATGTATGAGTGGGACTAATCGTTATTGGTATTGAGTTCAGTGTTGCAAGTTCTAAATAGTGAAAAAGTCATATGCTATATCATTATCAACAGCATATACTATAGGTTGAGCTAGAAGGTATATGTAAAAATTCAAGATTAGCAAGTTGATAATCCAAATAAATTAAAATGATTTTCCTTCAGTGTAGATGTTACGACACACTACTAAAAATACACAGGAAATTTAACCAGAAAAACGATGTTTTTATTAGAAAATGTTATTACAGTACGACAACTGTTACTAATTGTTAATAATATATAACAAAAATTCTTACCTGGCTAGGTCCTACAGACATAATTTGTCACGATCTTAGAGTTTAATGACAAACACTTAATTACATGCTACTAAATGATTCGATCAAATATTGGTACAAATATAAATTTAGTATGTCTGAATAGTTCAATGTTTCACAAACATTATTTAAACCATTATACACACGCATGACACTTAGTACCAGTAATTAAATACCTCCCATTGTACTTATAAGATTGATTAAAATTATAACTTTATCTGTATCAAATATTACATTCGATTCATATAGATTATATAGCCCGTAATTTATACAAATCAGAGGTTAAATCTAAATTTACAAATATACTGATTTTATCGGCTTTGATAACCAGCTAATATTCAATTGTTTTAATCTCCATTGACGAGACGACAGTGAAGCAATTTAATCGTGTAGCGACCGCCCTTAACATAGTACATTAAGAAGTTGGCCTCATCTAGTCTTTTAATAAAATTAGATTACTTTATATATCAGGCTGTTCTAGATGGAACACTTTGACAACTTTTCTTGACACAAGTGTCAAATGTCCCTTGTTTTACTGCCAACTAGATTGCTTATGTATTTGTTATGCTTTTACTTTTCTACACTGGTTAGAGGTATAGGGGGAGGGTTGAGATCTCACAAACATGTTTAACCCCGCCGCATTTTTGCGCCTGTCCCAAGTCAGGAGCCTCTGGCCTTTGTTAGTCTTGTATTATTTAAATTTTAGTTTCTTGTGTACAATTTGGAAATTAGTATGGCGTTCATTATCACTGAACTAGTATATATTTGTTTAGGGGCCAGCTGAAGGACGCCTCCAGGTGCGGGAATTTCTCGCTACATTGAAGACCTGTTGGTGACCTTCTGCTGTTGTGTTTTTTTTATTTTGGTCGGGTTGTTGTCTCTTTGACACATTCCCCATTTCCATTCTCAATTTTATTCAAGTGTTAATATCATTCTTTTATCAAAGGTCTGTAAAATGATTTCCATTATTTCGATACAATTCACGAATATTTCAAAAGTTGGTGTCGTTTGATCGGTATATTGAAGGTTTGTTTATACTTGGATATGCCTACATATAAACTTTATTAACAAAGAGAAGTGGTATTATTGCTAACCAGGCAACTATCCACCCTGTTACAAAATTGTTTTCAAAACTACTGTTTTCAATATATCTTTAGACTAAGCTGATCCGAATTTCATACTATATTATAATTTCAAATACAGAATTCTTATATGATGCATCTTGCATTGTCTCCCGGGTCAGTGGGTGGGTAGAGCATTAACACACGTTAAACGCCGCTTTATTATTTCAGTGCCTGTCCAAAGCCAGTGAACCTGTAATCCGGTGGATTTTTTTTGGGGTGCTGTCTACCATTGTTTTTTTGTCTATTGTTTTCTTCTAGATTTTTCTTTTAAAATTCATATTTTGTCATATCGGGTCTTTTACAGGTTACAATATGCGGTATCAGTTTTGCTCATCGTTGCAGTCCTTACGTTGACATGTTTTGTTCGCACCTTTATCTCTAGCTGTCTCGTTGGCAATCATACCTTATCTCCCTTAAAAAAACATTATTTCATAGACGGTTTATCCTTTGTTTAGGAAAGAACATTGTTTAGTAGCTATTCAAATGTTTTGTACGAAACCCAACAACACTATACAATGTTAAAATATACAACAAAATTTATTGATATAAAAGTAGTTAATCTTTTGTCTTACCTCAATCAATTTCATTTGTTACTTAAATTCTCGATACACTATCGTAATCGTCATATGTACTGAATAATTATAAATACTGCCAACAATCTTCCAAAGTACTTTAGTCAGTGAAAAATTAAGTTGATTAAAATTTAGCTATTTAGTCTAAAGTGATCCTACATTGATCTGAATTATGAGTTTAAAACTATAATTGGATTAATAAACATTATAACAAGATTATAACTGTGTTAAAGAAAGCATCGAGATCCTTGCTAGAATACACAATCTTACTCATTGACTAGTATATTTGGTCTAAATCATCATCCTAGCTGGTATACACCCATTGGCTTGCCTATTGGTTAATATCTTAAATTATTACATTTAAAAAAAATAGAATATATGCATTTCTAAAGATCGAAATTTACTTGTTGCGGAAACAATTCCATGATTATAGTCTCTAAACTTAGAGAAAAAAATGTGTGTTCAGAACCTAATAACAGACTAATAGACAGTTGTAACAGTAATAATAGACATTGATAGTAAATTATGAATTGATTTAATATCCATTACAATATCAAATAACACAATAAATTAGTTATACAAAAATCAATTGATTTAGTGTCATAAGTGTCCATAATCGATTGTAGCAGTCATCTATTCATTACGGAAAATCCCCTAACATACAATTCTTCAAACTCTTTTTTTTGGACACGAACACAATGGATTTTGATTCATTACATCTTTAACTAACAGTAATTCATAATTCACATAATATACAATTAAAGTCAATCGATTCATTGACCATATTTTCCCTTTTTTCTTTACTTTTTGAAAACTGCAGTTTCTTTATCCTACCCCCACCCCACCCCGTTTTCCCCATCATTACACGTTTTCATGTGAATATCATCACACACATATGGAAAGGTCGAGCATGCCGTACTTATGGTCATCAAAATACGTGTCATGCATCAAATGTTTATTAAATCATGATAATAAGGCATATTTATGATTTTCGTTTTTTCTGTCTGACTAAGTAAGATAAGTCAAACAATAATAAATGACGTTAAACATTTATTTGTACAACACAGACCTTGATAAAAGGATGGCCCTTGCTTGCCATTACCACCAAACTTTCCTGGTATACGCTTACAGCACTAACCATACAGCAAGTTTTAAGTTAAGAAAAATGTATTACTGGTATAACTATAGCAGACGAATGTTAATGATATTTTTGACGGTCATATGGTAATATGCAGATGTTACTTTGCTCGTTCTTTAGTCTCTTGTGGTAGTTGTCCTAATGAAAATCTTCATTTACCACATCTCTTTATTTATATAGATATAGAATTTGAGTTTTATGGGACAAAGCTAAAATGTCTTTACCAAGTTTAAAACTAGAAATAGTACTGTAAACAATTTATGATGTCGACTACAGAATCTTGAAATTGATGAATTCGTTCAAGAAATACATCCTGTTCTTTGAAGAAAAACTGAAATTGTTAAATCAAATAATTGTGAAATATCGACAACCCTCATAAGTGATTAATAGAAGTACTTTCATTCTGACATTTGATTCAGAGATTGCAATGGGTCTCACAAATTGGTAATTATTGACTAATACAGACATGTAATTTGGGCTTGACAATGATTGAAGACGTTGTAATCAATGTCCGTATACAAGACATTTACTGTTTTGTAACATTAGATGCACCATTGTTTAAAGAGACCGTTAAGTAATTGACAGTCACCCAGACAAGTTTGCAATTCCGCTGAGTGCAAAAGTTGTCGCCTTAATTTTAGAGGTAGGTGAAAATGAAGTTGATAGTTTAGTTGGTATTAGTACACTGATATTTGTTCAAAATTTATGACTCTAGCGACCCTGTTGAAAAAGTTATGCCCTTTTTGATACTTATTTCCTCAGAGGTTCCTCAAGGGAAACCAAGTTTCCGTAATGTAATTTTCTTTCCCATTATTCTCTTAGCTTCCTTTTTTCGTTGATAGTCCATAAATATAACCACCATCCAGATCCTCATACTTGCACTTATTTACACTCCATGTAGAAAGCATCCATCATTAAGGATGTACTTAGGTGAGGTTAGGTGAAAATTGATAAATTAAAAAGTTAAAATTTATACTATAAGCTGGTAGAACATCATTTAAGGATAAAATTAAGCTAAAACCATTGATAGGTCATGGACTTTCTTTTCGAGATATTTGAGATTTAAAATATGGCGGGAAAAGACTGACTTGGACTTTTACCTTATATTTGCATTGGTATTATTGGGTCTGATAACAAAAGAAAGAAATTAAAGAATTTTCTAAAATTTTGGTAAATAACCTTTCATGAGGTATTTAATCTTATATAAAATAATAAATGGGTGTTATGGAGCAAAATATTTTTCATTGTGTTGTAAAAACACTAAGGAGTCCGAACATTTGACACAAATTCCAAAACCTCACCAAAGTACATCCTTAATCATTTCCGTTCTTCAATATTCCAAATTTGAAAGTTGATTTAACTATTTATAACAGGAATATCAACGGCTTATGAATGCAGCAGATGCTTATTTACATCCATATAAAATAGTAAAATCAATTACATTGAGGTCAAGGTTATTCGATTTTTATGCCAACATATAAAATACTTAAAAGTGTCAAGAAATCAATGCTGAATGTAATAATAGTAATGAAGATAATAATTTGTTCATTATAATGTTGTAATATAAAACGTTCGTCTTTCTTTCTTATAAAGAATCGATGTGATACTACCCTTTTAATGTGAGAGACACATTAAAAGCACAATTGCCGACTGCCTTAAATGTCTTCTGTGTTATATCACACAAGACTTACATATAAAAGTATTCACTGTAGTCGCACTAGTAGTGTTCGATTTGGTCAAAGAGTTCCGGAATTTTACAACAAATTTTGGATTCATTATACGACATTGTTTACTTGGTGTGAAAGTTCAAATATATTGTATTCAATCAATTCGGGATTTCTTACATCTGTGATAATTTCATTTTATTTTATAAGTTTTATATCAGATATAAGTAAGCACCAATTATAAATTGTTCTGAATTTCTTTCGTCTTTTTCTAGGGTTGTTTTACAAAAAAGGTATTTTCATCGTAAAACATATGTAACAACATGTATCTTAAAAAGTATATATGAACCTTAAACAATTAAACATCTTAAAATAACCATCGATAAAGAATCACAACTTCGATATTGGCAGGAATTATAACATACGCTTTATAAAACAATTTCCCGTTGACAAAGAAGTAGGTTAAGTAAGACTCCTTTTTGGCCCCAAAATATAGCAATTTTACAAAATTGTTAAAATGTATACTTTTAGTTACTGGACAGTAGAATGCTTCTGCTACATAAATATGGGCTGTTTTTGACCATACGATGTACATTTTTTTTAGTACTAGCACCATTAAGTCATGCTAAATTACTGAAATCTTCACTATTCTAGCATTTTGGTTAAATTTTAGACGGTTTCCGTGTAAAACGAAAGTGGCCGCATTCGTGTTCATCCAAAATATTTAAATGAAAGTTGTATTTGATGATAATACATAACATATATAAAGGTTGAGGATGAACACGGATGCGGCCACTTTCATTTTTGACAAAAACCATCTTAAAAGTGACATTTTTCAGCATATTTGGTAGATTTTTTTAAATTTGAGCTTGAATCGGGGCGTTTTTTAATGACTAAATTAGTTAAAATCTTTCACATAGATTAATTGAATCAAATTAAATAGACACTTAAGTGTTTAAAAAGTGGTCAACATCTTTCGTCAGATGAACCTGAAATTTGAGGCCAAAATCGGTCCTTACCGGACCTACTCCTTTAGAAGTTGTTCAGATATATATAGGAAGATGTTGTATGAGTGTCAACGAGACAACTCTCCATTCAAGTCACAATTTGTAAAAGTAAACCATTATAGATCAAGGTTCGGTCCTCAACACGGAGCATAGACTAGAGATTTTTAAGAAATGAACGCTTCTTTTTGTATGTAATGTAAGAGTGTTGACCGAAGCACATTCAAGGTGTTTCCCCACCATATATGACCTGTGTGGACACGTTTTAATGGTGACATGCACATTGCTAATAACACTGAATCCATAAATCTTTCAAAATACTGAAGGATTCAATTGAGAATTATGCCAGGCAATGGGCTAAACCCCAAAACGACGTAGACACTATTTCCGAATAGGTAATAACAGTGTCAGAGGTAGTTGATAGGAATTAGAATTTAAAAAAAAACTTTGATAATGGGTCTTTTAATACAGATGCTACATCGATCTATAAAGACCAATAGTATTGCGAAGCACACGTTCAAGGTCTATTACAAAGATTTTGTTGCCCCCCACATTAAGAGCCCATTTTTTCCCCTGTGTAAATCATATCACTTCATCAGCTAAATAAAGAAATTAGGTATTGATAATTCGCATGGAAACTCTGCATATACCTCCTCTCCTTGGACACATAAACCAAAAAGGAAACCCTGAATTGTAATACTCATAGGTCTTTTTTATGACCTTCGACCAAAAAACGAACAACTTGATCAAACTTCACGATAATAAATACTTCGATCAAATTAGAGCACAGGCACTTGTCTCACAATCCCCCTTATATACCTTAATATAAAGGTATATAGGAATTATTTCTAGACAAGTGCCTGTGATTTAGAGTCCTTACAGATTTATATCGATGGGTCTTCATATTAATACCAATTTCATCATACATGTAGTAATTTCTTTCCCAATTGTTCTATTATCCTCACTTTTCTTAAACCATGACCCCATCCAGACCCTCATACTTGCACTTAATTACACTCCATGTAGAAAGCAGCCATCATTAATCATTTCATTTCTTCAATATTCCAAATTTGAAAGTTGATTTTACTTATTTATCCCTAGAATATCAACAGTTTATGAATTCAGCCAATGCTTATTTATAATAAAATCAACTACAATCAGGTCAAGGTTATTCGATTTGTATGCCAACAAATAAAAAAACCTGAAAGTATCGAGAAATCAATGCTGATTGTAGTAATGGCGTTTAAATAGAAGATAAGAATTCATTCATTTTAATGTTGTAATATAAAACGTTTTGTTTTCTTCGAAATTAGGTATTAATAATTCACATGGAAACCCTACATATACCACCTCTCCTTGGACACACACCAAAAAGGATATCCTGAATTATAATACTAATAGGTCTTTTCCATGACCTTCGACCAAAAACGAACAACTTGATCAAACTTCACGATAATAAATACTTCGATCAAATTAGAGCACAGGTACTTGTCTCACAATCCCCCTTATATACCTTAATATAAAGGTATATAGGAATTATTTCTAAGACAAGTGCCTGTGATTTAGAGTCCTTACAGAGTTATATCGATGGGTCTTCATATTAATACCAATTTCATCATACATGTAGTAATTTCTTTCCCAATTGTTCTATTATCCTCACTTTTCTTAAACCATGACCCCATCCAGACCCTCATACTTGCACTTAATTACACTCCATGCAGAAAGCAGCCATCATTAATCATTTCATTTCTTCAATATTCCAAATTTGAAAGTTGATTTTACTTATTTATCCCTAGAATATCAACAGTTTATGAATTCAGCCAATGCTTATTTATAATAAAATCAACTACAATCAGGTCAAAGTTATTCGATTTGTATGCCAACAAATAAAAAAACCTGAAAGTATCGAGAAATCAATGCTGATTGTAGTAATGGCGTTTAAATAGAAGATAAGAATTCATTCATTTTAATGTTGTAATATAAAACGTTTTGTTTTCTTCGAAATTAGGTATTAATAATTCACATGGAAACCCTACATATACCTCCTCTCCTTGGACACACACCAAAAAGGATATCCTGAATTATAATACTAATAGGTCTTTTCCATGACCTTCGACCAAAAACGAACAACTTGATCAAACTTCATGATAATAAATACTTCGATCAAATTAGAGCACAGGCACTTGTCTCACAATCCCCCCATATATACTTAATATTAAGGTATATATGAATTATTTCTGAGACAAGTGCCTGTGCATTAGAGTCCTTATAGAGTTATATCGATGGGTCTTCATATATCTCAACAAAACCTCTTTTTGAAACTATTCACATTAATTTTAAAGCAGCTGTTCTATACAAAAAAAATCAATTAATAGCTATCCCACGGTGACAACTTGGCGAAAATTGTTCAATTTCGTACTTAATATTAAATCAAACAAACACGTTTCATAGACGATTGAAACATAATTCCAATTTTGTCAGTAATCTAAGCTGGTCGTCAGAATTATTGTGAAAATACTTTTTCTATATATTGCTAAGGACAATGTTAATTCAATAAGTTGTAAATACCTTAAAAAAACATTTTAGCTTTGTTAATGTACTTACTACGAAGTAGCTTTTGGTAAAATAATCTTCGAATCTTCGAGTTCACACAATCTTAGCCATTTATGTTAGATGGATAAATTCCTATTTCGTGTACGAAAATTAAGATAAAACATGTTGTTATATGATTCACACAATATATTCTTTAGTTAATTATTATGACTTTTATAAATTAAAATCAATGTTTTATTTACTGTCAGGCATCATTATCGAAAGATTAAATACAGACTATAAATATTTGGATTCTACAGTAGTCATAGAGAGTCTTGTCTATTATAATGCTGATTTTGTTTTTTGCATTATGTATTACGCAATTATTTCAGCATACATACAAAACTATGACTACAGTGTATTCAATATGATAGCAAATTTCAGATGGATTTAAGCTGATTTATAACAACATTACGATAAGGAGTGGACACACGATTCAGTTATTTGCTGATAAAATGTTTGATATTTTTGCCTGCTTGAAACAAAGAACATTATAAAAATTTCAAGTCTCTGAATTATAAAATAACACAGAAAGGGACTGCCAACGTAGTTACATACTCCGGGGAAAGGTTTTTATATGCACTTATGTACTACTGAAGGTTGCATGAATAGAGGAATAATTGATTTGAGTCTATACCAACATGGCATAGAGCAATTGTCCAACAAAATGATGGAAAACCTATCGTTTTCGTCAAACCGCAAAGTATTATAAAGGTTTTCTCGAAAATCGAGCATACTACTAGTATTGAAATAGTTAATAAGTATTCGTCGGATATTGATTTTCGTAGATTTCGTTGAAACAGGTGAACGATAAAATTAAATGTTCAACGAATAACAAATTTGTGTATGCTTGTATGCATACATCGGCAAAACCACAAAATTAAATATCGACGAACATTTTAGTTTTCCTTAATCCACGAAAAGCATACAGAAAAAAACCAGACATTATTCATACCTCAAGGTTAAAAATTCAGAGATACAAGGTGTGTCACAGATATGCTGTTGATGATAGAACTACCACCTAGTCACGCTCGAACGGAAGAAACATCAATGGTTGATTATTTTGTATAATAATAGCGATTTAGGGAATGTTGCCGGCATGCAACCGTTTACTTATATCCACTATAAAGAAGCGACGATTTCGTTATACCAATGTGCATATGCAAGAACGACAAGTCATATCAAAAGGATTGGTGATTTTTCAAACGAAAAATAAAATGAAATTTGATTTTACCTGTTATAGTCAAATATCCAAAATCTAAATACTCGGTTACAGCATATTCAAGTACACCAAAAATTTAATTTGTTTATTTATCATTGGACCATAATATTGAATTATACCAAGGAATTTATCTATATTCATAAATGTAAAATGTTAGACAAGTTTTTGTTTCCGCAAAAGATTTCATGTCGGCATTTCCATTGTCTCCAAAGTTGAATGCGTTATAGTTGTCGTTAACAGTCTACATAGTGACGCTCAGATAAAAAAAGGTTAAAAAAAAGAAAAGAAAAAAAAGGAAGTCATATAGGCATACAGTTCAAGAGCATTGATGACTCAAATTCCCAAAAAGTTGTGTCAAATACGGCTAATAATTCACAATCTTGCAAACAGTTTATTTTATTCTACAATAATTTATAGGAATGACCATATAATTGATATTCATGTCATCACAGAAGTGCTGACTTCTGGGCTTGTGATACTTTCGGGGACGAAATGTGACCAACAGTGGCATTGACCCAGTAGTGTATCAAAAACGGATATAACTTAACTATTTGATGTTATGTATCAAGATTCTTTTTGAAACGTTAAAAAAAAATCTCTAGTAAAATAAAACGATCGGTGGTAGATAAAACGAGTCCGACATTCGATCGTTTGAGTCCAAACATTACAAGTAGTTAATCGAATGCCCAACATATAAATATTCAGTTCATTAGATATCTATATATTTGACAGATATATGAAGTGACCTATGAAGGTAGTACTATACTTGAACTTTGTCATATTTGCAGGCATTTTCTCTAAACTTATTTCATTCAAGAAAAAAGTGCATAACTGCAAAATGTTATTGATTTGTGAATGCTTGCACTTCCCAACAATTTAAATATTTCCCCATACGAGATCTTAAATAACAAGTGCCTAGTTTCAGCATTTTCCAGTTGATCGGGTTTAACAATTTGATACATACGTGTATACATTGAAACTGAAGAAAAACAATTGTACTACAATAACCTTTTACTTTGGAATTAATAAATATTCATTAATGGTGTGACTTTGTTATTATAGTTAACTTTGATTACAAATGACGATCTGAACTCCATTTATTATCACAAGAACTTGATGGATTAATAGCACAGAACAATTGATTAACATTGGAATTACATTGGAAGTCAAACAAGAAGTGTTCAGATTTGCCTACAAAGTATTTACTTGTCAAATTGACTCACTAGAATTAGAATTGATTATATACAAACAGCAGTCTTATAAAACAAATCTCATACTTTGTATTCTAATGTTTAAATACAATCAAATTATCTGTTTCACAGATCATCATGGACTTGTTCAAATTGATTTTGCCTCAATCATGTTCCCTTTTCCATGTACGTGCCACCCCAGATTAGACTTATTACCGAATGTATACTTACACGAGCAACACGACGGGTACCACATGTGAAGCTGGATGTGTTAATCCTACCGGAGGTTCTGAGATCTCCGTGTTTGTTAGGTTCGGTACGTGTTGCTCATCTTTAGTTTTTAATGTTTTCATGTTGTCCGCATTTTCGATTTGTTTTGTCCTGGCGTTGTCAGTTTGTATTCAATATTAGTTTGATTATCTCTTTGCCATCTTCTACCTTTCTTCAAAACTACTCGTATCAGTTTTACATTCAATAAAAAGCTATTAAAATTACTAGTCTGCAACTAACAAGCATTCTGAGAGTATTGCATGGCAATATATATTTTCACATTCAATAAACAGCTATTAAAATTGCTACAAATAACAAACATAATGAAAGTTATTGCATGTCAATATTTAGTCCTACCGGTTAAAATTAATTTTCCTGGGACAACATGCTAACTTGATCTATTATGTTTCGTGCTGTAAACTTTATACTAATTATCAAATCATTATCTTCAAGGAGGACGAATAAAGTGCCAAAAAAACTGATAAGTTGCGTGAAAACAAGGTCCCAAGCTGGCGCAGTGTTTTGATGAAACCAGGACCGATGACATCACTTCTGAATCTCTCCCCGAAATTATAGAAATGTTCAAAAATCAGGAAATTAGATCATAGTTTGCTTTCATGTAACAAGATTAGTTGATTGCTTAATTGATTGTTGGTTAATTAACTCCAACTGGCAAATACTTCATGTTTGTTCAGGAAGACACCCAAAAATACAATGGGTAGATCCTATAATTCAGGCCATCCGGGATGATGGTGGTGGCTTTTTGAACTATCACTGGAAAATAAGGGTATATAAATCTCTTTATAGATACCAGGATAATTTAAATTGGAAATGGACATTCTTTTTGCCTTGCAATAGGACACCTGCAGACCCCTCAAAGAGTTATTGCAAGGGTTCTAAACTATCAGAACATATTTAATTGAAATATCATGCAATTTATAAACCATCGTTTTTTTACATGAAAAAGTGATAACTAATCCATCAAAGTGATATGTATTGAAATGAACATTCATAATTATGCTATATATGTTAAAAAATACGAAATAGAATTGTCCAAATCTTAAATTCGGGGGAAATGGTCCTATCTCTTTCTTTCAGTAATTGAAGTAATTAGGATAGATAATATTAATATCTAAAAAGAAAAAAAATATCTCAAAGAAAAAGATGCCATAGATGAAATTTGTAGTTTCATCTTTTTTTTCTAGATACCTCAGTTCCTTACAGTTATAATAATAGGATCTGATAATCAGTTGAAAAATCTCTATGAATTTGTAGCTTTGTTGACCTTCGTGTCTGTTATTGCCATGCTAACCTCGTTATAGTCTCACCATCGTTTGTTAGTTACTATACTTGGCAACGATAAAGTGTTATTAATGGACAAAATAACAAAATAGTCTTTAATAAAAGAAGGAAATTGCGTATTGATTAACCTTTACAATTATATGACCATCTATCAATTTGACTTCCGGTTGATCAATATACTCACTGGAAAGTGTAAAATTGCTGCCGACCTTAGTGCCTGTTAGAATAGATTTCTGTATTTTTTGTTCTAAATTTGTTCATATGAATACAAAACGGCCACATAGCGTAAAATTGCGAGATCTTGATGAAAGTTATATCTACGAAAATATATCAAGAAGAAGCCAGGCGTATAATGAGTATTTTACGAAGTGCTTCCAGACACTGATTTAGAAATTGTTTATTTGATTTTATATACAGAAGTGGACCGTGCTCTATTTTAGGACGGGATAAAAAAAAAGTTCTAATTACTATCAGGCAGCACTGCGTGAAAATTGACTGCTATATTGACATTTAACTCGAAAATAAATCCGCCAATATATAATTTAAAACATACTTAAAAGTTTGAACTGCTATTTACTGGATTTAACAGATTGACATTTTCTATACACGAAATAGGATCGAAACTGTATGTTATTTCGTCAAGTCCAGAAATACGACTCAATGCATAAACCAAGCGAGCATTTACGGTGTTTTGAAATTATATTGTTTCTTTTATAAATAGTCTATTCGTTAATGTGCTGGATATCTCAAGTCCGATATGAAACCGAAACCAACAATTTAATTCAAATATTGATCTCTAGCTGCTTTCGCTATACAACATACTCATATGAAGTATAGCGAAATCAAAGATCTATATTGTAATTAGTTTGCGAAACCAAAAGTTTTGATATTTAACTACAACCTACGACATATATCCCGTGTCACGTACAGCAATTTAGTAAAAGACAATTTAATATTTTTAAAAAGTGTAAAAATGACACATCAGTACAATGTTCGAATTGCAAAAAAATATTATAAATGTTTTAAGCTTAATATTACTTCTGTAATTTAGAGAAATCTGGAAACTTGATGTATTAATGAAATATATTTTCTTCAGTTTTTCAGTTACATTGCAAAGATCGCCTTATTTGGAGAATGTAGCAAAAACACTTCTGTTGTATATGCTACAAAATAGTCTTTTACGATTTTTAAAATCGTCCCTACAAAACGATTTAGTTTCCGTCATTATAAATACACATTTATTTTCTTATAAATATCAGAAAAGTATATATACTGGGCGGAAATAGCTGAAGTAATAGTAATGTTACATAATTTTATTGATTATGTGTTTTATTTTGATAATAATATGTTACATGTATACCCTTTTCTTCGTGTTTTTTACATAACATTGGCAAGAGTATATCTTTATCTAACATTCTATATATATTTATATTAGTACACATTCAGAGTAAAATGTGTTTGATTCATACATGTTATCATTTAGTTTTGTAGATCTTCGTGACAATCCTACTATAAGATATTATATCGATTAAATCGTTTCACTCAATTTGAAAGTTTTTGTTATCTGGATAGGCTCAATCTATGTTGTAAATACATATCAGACTAACATAAAGACATATCTCCTTCAACGGCATATTCCTAATTTGTCCGCTTATATGGACTTCACCTTTCTGATTTTGCCTTGGAGTTTATTATTTTTAAACACAGAATGGACATATCTTAAATATTCGTACTCATACATGTTTTGAAACTTTCGTAAAAAATTGAGATCCTTTAAGCCTTTCATATTTTCGCTTTATCGATAAAAAGCAAACCTGGAAAAAGTGGTTTAAAGCAAAGCAATTTACATAGTAGTTACTGTGAAAGCAAGTGTAAAGCCAATTACAACCAAAAACATAAATTATGTTCTCCCAGAATACACAAAGCAAATAAATTATAAGTGAAGTTTCTTCGAAAAAGCTGCATAATTTTTAATATCCAATAGTTTGTGAAAAATTTAATTTAAATGGAATTTAGTCATTAGTGGTTCTTTTAAGTCTGTCAAAATCTAAAAAAATTACAACACAAGAGATAAATATTTTCCTACTGTCTGACACATGTTGCAGCCATATTTTTCTAATTGGATTTCATACATAATCTTTATTAACTGACGTATTTATGTTGTTTTGATTCTTGGAAATAATATTGTGTACTAATAAACACGTATGCTGCTGTACTAATTTAAAGATGTGGAATAAAACAGAGAAAGCATACTTACTCGTCATTTCGTAACCATCAGATTCCAAATAACATTTTACAAAACACAAAAATTCCTCTCAATAATCACTACATATGAGAATTTGAACAGCACAGTTCTCTATTGATAATCATTACCACCAACAAATAATTACATGTCTCTAAGGTGTTTATGTAAAAAATCTGTGTTTATATCTCATTACGTACAATGATAGAGAAAACTGTTTGACATTAATCATTCCGTAACTACCTGCTTCTATAACATAAACAACTGCGTACTCCAGTATCGATCGATTTTAAACTCCGTATTCTAGGATTTTAATGGTGTAAAGATGCATAGCTGAAGGAATCGTTCTAATACACGTGATAAATATAAAACCAGATATTAGTTTTTTCCCCGAACAATTATTGATGCATTCCTTCATTAAAACAGAAGGAAAAACACACTCTGCATCTGCTGTGTATTGTGTTATAATAAACTACAGTGAAATCAGCTGTTTCAGATAATCTGAAACATACAATGTGTGTTAAACATGTAAATAGTAGTGGTAATCACCTATGATTATGGAGATAAAAAAAAAAGAAACAAACAAAATCAATACAACTTGAAAACTCAAGTATCGTCGCAGCTGTAATGCATTGATTCTTAATAAAAATAATATGACAGGAATATCTATAAGTAGGCGATTATTTTAAATATAGATTGCTGAACATTTTGAAAGAAGCCAATATTTTCCAGAAACCAATACCATTAACATACTTTTTAAAGAGGAAATTAAAAAGAAGTAATCTCAAAAATCATTGTTCTCTAACCATGGATTCAGAGAACAATTGAAGGCTTTTCAGTCTTATTTGAAATAAGGTGTATGTAAAAAACACTTCCGGTGTCAAATGATTGGTTTTTGTATGGCGATTCAAAAAAAATATTAGTGTTTATTTACTTTTTCATTCAAAAGTACAAATTGTGCGGTTGCCATTTGTCCATTTATTTTGTCTCTTACCATGATTCAAACTCGGTGATCGAGTTGGGAGAAGTCGCCTATTTCTATTCAGAATTTTGATTTGGATATAAATCGAAGTATTGATAGTTCAAAGTGAAAGTCTCGTTACAAATCTTTATATAGTGCTTTTTTATTGGCTTTCAAGTATATATTTTTACTTTAAGGACACATTGACATCAACATTTTTTTTTAGGTTTGTATTCTTAAAGAACATTCTTATAATTGTGTCTGTTTTGATATACATTGTTGTTACACCTTATTTCTACGATTTCAGAAATAGTTTGACCGAATTTATTTGTTATTAAAAACTTTTTGTAAAATTTTTTAGTTCGAATATTTTGCATTTTATGAAACAATTCTGTTTCATATTTGTCTTTTAAGCTAAATTTAAATAAAATTGTGAATGGAAATCGGGAATATGTCAAAGAGACAACAACCCGACCAAATAAAAAAAACAAACGACAGAAGGTCACCAACAGGTCTCCAATGTAGCAAATTCCCGCACCCGCAAGCGTCCTTCAGCTGGCCCCTAAACAAATATATACTAGTTCAGTGACAATGAACGCCATACTAATTTCCAAATTGTACACAAGAAACTAAAATTAAAATAATACAAGACTAACAAAGGCCAGAGGCCCCTGACTTGGGACAGTCGCAAAAATGCGACGGGGTTAAACATGTTTGTGAGATCTCAACCCTCCCCCTATACCTCTAACCAATGTAGAAAAGTAAACGCATAACAATACGCACATTAAAATTCAGTTCAACAGAAGTCCGAGTCTGATGTCAGAAGATGTAACCAAAGAAAATAAACAAAATGACAATAATACATAAATAACAACAGACTACTAGCAGTTAACTGACATGCTAGCTCCAGACTGCAATTAAACTGACTGAAAGATTATGATTTTATCATATGAACATCAGGCATAATCCTTCACGTTAGGGGTTTAGTATCATACCGTCATAACATATATGAGAAGAACATAACCCGTGTCATGCCAACAACTGTTTTTTAGAATAAATGTGTTTAGTTCCGACGCAAAGACCTTATCAGTGACTCAATATTAACGCCAAAATATGCAATCTTTAATGACTTGACAACAGTATCGTAATTATATCCCTTCTTTATAAGTCTATTCAAAGGTTTTGTAAGTTTCTGAGGTGAATACTGACACTTTTGTGCTTTATAAAGAATATTTCCATAAAAAAATGGATGTGAAATACCTGAACGTATAAGACGTCTGCATATTGAATTATACCAAGGAATTTATCTATATTCATAAATGTAAAATGTTAGACAAGTTTTTGTTTCCGCAAAAGATTTCATGTCGGCATTTCCATTGTCTCCAAAGTTGAATGCGTTATAGTTGTCGTTAACAGTCTACATAGTGACGCTCAGATAAAAAAAGGTTAAAAAAAAGAAAAGAAAAAAAAGGAAGTCATATAGGCATACAGTTCAAGAGCATTGATGACTCAAATTCCCAAAAAGTTGTGTCAAATACGGCTAATAATTCACAATCTTGCAAACAGTTTATTTTATTCTACAATAATTTATAGGAATGACCATATAATTGATATTCATGTCATCACAGAAGTGCTGACTTCTGGGCTTGTGATACTTTCGGGGACGAAATGTGACCAACAGTGGCATTGACCCAGTAGTGTATCAAAAACGGATATAACTTAACTATTTGATGTTATGTATCAAGATTCTTTTTGAAACGTTAAAAAAAAATCTCTAGTAAAATAAAACGATCGGTGGTAGATAAAACGAGTCCGACATTCGATCGTTTGAGTCCAAACATTACAAGTAGTTAATCGAATGCCCAACATATAAATATTCAGTTCATTAGATATCTATATATTTGACAGATATATGAAGTGACCTATGAAGGTAGTACTATACTTGAACTTTGTCATATTTGCAGGCATTTTCTCTAAACTTATTTCATTCAAGAAAAAAGTGCATAACTGCAAAATGTTATTGATTTGTGAATGCTTGCACTTCCCAACAATTTAAATATTTCCCCATACGAGATCTTAAATAACAAGTGCCTAGTTTCAGCATTTTCCAGTTGATCGGGTTTAACAATTTGATACATACGTGTATACATTGAAACTGAAGAAAAACAATTGTACTACAATAACCTTTTACTTTGGAATTAATAAATATTCATTAATGGTGTGACTTTGTTATTATAGTTAACTTTGATTACAAATGACGATCTGAACTCCATTTATTATCACAAGAACTTGATGGATTAATAGCACAGAACAATTGATTAACATTGGAATTACATTGGAAGTCAAACAAGAAGTGTTCAGATTTGCCTACAAAGTATTTACTTGTCAAATTGACTCACTAGAATTAGAATTGATTATATACAAACAGCAGTCTTATAAAACAAATCTCATACTTTGTATTCTAATGTTTAAATACAATCAAATTATCTGTTTCACAGATCATCATGGACTTGTTCAAATTGATTTTGCCTCAATCATGTTCCCTTTTCCATGTACGTGCCACCCCAGATTAGACTTATTACCGAATGTATACTTACACGAGCAACACGACGGGTACCACATGTGAAGCTGGATGTGTTAATCCTACCGGAGGTTCTGAGATCTCCGTGTTTGTTAGGTTCGGTACGTGTTGCTCATCTTTAGTTTTTAATGTTTTCATGTTGTCCGCATTTTCGATTTGTTTTGTCCTGGCGTTGTCAGTTTGTATTCAATATTAGTTTGATTATCTCTTTGCCATCTTCTACCTTTCTTCAAAACTACTCGTATCAGTTTTACATTCAATAAAAAGCTATTAAAATTACTAGTCTGCAACTAACAAGCATTCTGAGAGTATTGCATGGCAATATATATTTTCACATTCAATAAACAGCTATTAAAATTGCTACAAATAACAAACATAATGAAAGTTATTGCATGTCAATATTTAGTCCTACCGGTTAAAATTAATTTTCCTGGGACAACATGCTAACTTGATCTATTATGTTTCGTGCTGTAAACTTTATACTAATTATCAAATCATTATCTTCAAGGAGGACGAATAAAGTGCCAAAAAAACTGATAAGTTGCGTGAAAACAAGGTCCCAAGCTGGCGCAGTGTTTTGATGAAACCAGGACCGATGACATCACTTCTGAATCTCTCCCCGAAATTATAGAAATGTTCAAAAATCAGGAAATTAGATCATAGTTTGCTTTCATGTAACAAGATTAGTTGATTGCTTAATTGATTGTTGGTTAATTAACTCCAACTGGCAAATACTTCATGTTTGTTCAGGAAGACACCCAAAAATACAATGGGTAGATCCTATAATTCAGGCCATCCGGGATGATGGTGGTGGCTTTTTGAACTATCACTGGAAAATAAGGGTATATAAATCTCTTTATAGATACCAGGATAATTTAAATTGGAAATGGACATTCTTTTTGCCTTGCAATAGGACACCTGCAGACCCCTCAAAGAGTTATTGCAAGGGTTCTAAACTATCAGAACATATTTAATTGAAATATCATGCAATTTATAAACCATCGTTTTTTTACATGAAAAAGTGATAACTAATCCATCAAAGTGATATGTATTGAAATGAACATTCATAATTATGCTATATATGTTAAAAAATACGAAATAGAATTGTCCAAATCTTAAATTCGGGGGAAATGGTCCTATCTCTTTCTTTCAGTAATTGAAGTAATTAGGATAGATAATATTAATATCTAAAAAGAAAAAAAATATCTCAAAGAAAAAGATGCCATAGATGAAATTTGTAGTTTCATCTTTTTTTTCTAGATACCTCAGTTCCTTACAGTTATAATAATAGGATCTGATAATCAGTTGAAAAATCTCTATGAATTTGTAGCTTTGTTGACCTTCGTGTCTGTTATTGCCATGCTAACCTCGTTATAGTCTCACCATCGTTTGTTAGTTACTATACTTGGCAACGATAAAGTGTTATTAATGGACAAAATAACAAAATAGTCTTTAATAAAAGAAGGAAATTGCGTATTGATTAACCTTTACAATTATATGACCATCTATCAATTTGACTTCCGGTTGATCAATATACTCACTGGAAAGTGTAAAATTGCTGCCGACCTTAGTGCCTGTTAGAATAGATTTCTGTATTTTTTGTTCTAAATTTGTTCATATGAATACAAAACGGCCACATAGCGTAAAATTGCGAGATCTTGATGAAAGTTATATCTACGAAAATATATCAAGAAGAAGCCAGGCGTATAATGAGTATTTTACGAAGTGCTTCCAGACACTGATTTAGAAATTGTTTATTTGATTTTATATACAGAAGTGGACCGTGCTCTATTTTAGGACGGGATAAAAAAAAAGTTCTAATTACTATCAGGCAGCACTGCGTGAAAATTGACTGCTATATTGACATTTAACTCGAAAATAAATCCGCCAATATATAATTTAAAACATACTTAAAAGTTTGAACTGCTATTTACTGGATTTAACAGATTGACATTTTCTATACACGAAATAGGATCGAAACTGTATGTTATTTCGTCAAGTCCAGAAATACGACTCAATGCATAAACCAAGCGAGCATTTACGGTGTTTTGAAATTATATTGTTTCTTTTATAAATAGTCTATTCGTTAATGTGCTGGATATCTCAAGTCCGATATGAAACCGAAACCAACAATTTAATTCAAATATTGATCTCTAGCTGCTTTCGCTATACAACATACTCATATGAAGTATAGCGAAATCAAAGATCTATATTGTAATTAGTTTGCGAAACCAAAAGTTTTGATATTTAACTACAACCTACGACATATATCCCGTGTCACGTACAGCAATTTAGTAAAAGACAATTTAATATTTTTAAAAAGTGTAAAAATGACACATCAGTACAATGTTCGAATTGCAAAAAAATATTATAAATGTTTTAAGCTTAATATTACTTCTGTAATTTAGAGAAATCTGGAAACTTGATGTATTAATGAAATATATTTTCTTCAGTTTTTCAGTTACATTGCAAAGATCGCCTTATTTGGAGAATGTAGCAAAAACACTTCTGTTGTATATGCTACAAAATAGTCTTTTACGATTTTTAAAATCGTCCCTACAAAACGATTTAGTTTCCGTCATTATAAATACACATTTATTTTCTTATAAATATCAGAAAAGTATATATACTGGGCGGAAATAGCTGAAGTAATAGTAATGTTACATAATTTTATTGATTATGTGTTTTATTTTGATAATAATATGTTACATGTATACCCTTTTCTTCGTGTTTTTTACATAACATTGGCAAGAGTATATCTTTATCTAACATTCTATATATATTTATATTAGTACACATTCAGAGTAAAATGTGTTTGATTCATACATGTTATCATTTAGTTTTGTAGATCTTCGTGACAATCCTACTATAAGATATTATATCGATTAAATCGTTTCACTCAATTTGAAAGTTTTTGTTATCTGGATAGGCTCAATCTATGTTGTAAATACATATCAGACTAACATAAAGACATATCTCCTTCAACGGCATATTCCTAATTTGTCCGCTTATATGGACTTCACCTTTCTGATTTTGCCTTGGAGTTTATTATTTTTAAACACAGAATGGACATATCTTAAATATTCGTACTCATACATGTTTTGAAACTTTCGTAAAAAATTGAGATCCTTTAAGCCTTTCATATTTTCGCTTTATCGATAAAAAGCAAACCTGGAAAAAGTGGTTTAAAGCAAAGCAATTTACATAGTAGTTACTGTGAAAGCAAGTGTAAAGCCAATTACAACCAAAAACATAAATTATGTTCTCCCAGAATACACAAAGCAAATAAATTATAAGTGAAGTTTCTTCGAAAAAGCTGCATAATTTTTAATATCCAATAGTTTGTGAAAAATTTAATTTAAATGGAATTTAGTCATTAGTGGTTCTTTTAAGTCTGTCAAAATCTAAAAAAATTACAACACAAGAGATAAATATTTTCCTACTGTCTGACACATGTTGCAGCCATATTTTTCTAATTGGATTTCATACATAATCTTTATTAACTGACGTATTTATGTTGTTTTGATTCTTGGAAATAATATTGTGTACTAATAAACACGTATGCTGCTGTACTAATTTAAAGATGTGGAATAAAACAGAGAAAGCATACTTACTCGTCATTTCGTAACCATCAGATTCCAAATAACATTTTACAAAACACAAAAATTCCTCTCAATAATCACTACATATGAGAATTTGAACAGCACAGTTCTCTATTGATAATCATTACCACCAACAAATAATTACATGTCTCTAAGGTGTTTATGTAAAAAATCTGTGTTTATATCTCATTACGTACAATGATAGAGAAAACTGTTTGACATTAATCATTCCGTAACTACCTGCTTCTATAACATAAACAACTGCGTACTCCAGTATCGATCGATTTTAAACTCCGTATTCTAGGATTTTAATGGTGTAAAGATGCATAGCTGAAGGAATCGTTCTAATACACGTGATAAATATAAAACCAGATATTAGTTTTTTCCCCGAACAATTATTGATGCATTCCTTCATTAAAACAGAAGGAAAAACACACTCTGCATCTGCTGTGTATTGTGTTATAATAAACTACAGTGAAATCAGCTGTTTCAGATAATCTGAAACATACAATGTGTGTTAAACATGTAAATAGTAGTGGTAATCACCTATGATTATGGAGATAAAAAAAAAAGAAACAAACAAAATCAATACAACTTGAAAACTCAAGTATCGTCGCAGCTGTAATGCATTGATTCTTAATAAAAATAATATGACAGGAATATCTATAAGTAGGCGATTATTTTAAATATAGATTGCTGAACATTTTGAAAGAAGCCAATATTTTCCAGAAACCAATACCATTAACATACTTTTTAAAGAGGAAATTAAAAAGAAGTAATCTCAAAAATCATTGTTCTCTAACCATGGATTCAGAGAACAATTGAAGGCTTTTCAGTCTTATTTGAAATAAGGTGTATGTAAAAAACACTTCCGGTGTCAAATGATTGGTTTTTGTATGGCGATTCAAAAAAAATATTAGTGTTTATTTACTTTTTCATTCAAAAGTACAAATTGTGCGGTTGCCATTTGTCCATTTATTTTGTCTCTTACCATGATTCAAACTCGGTGATCGAGTTGGGAGAAGTCGCCTATTTCTATTCAGAATTTTGATTTGGATATAAATCGAAGTATTGATAGTTCAAAGTGAAAGTCTCGTTACAAATCTTTATATAGTGCTTTTTTATTGGCTTTCAAGTATATATTTTTACTTTAAGGACACATTGACATCAACATTTTTTTTTAGGTTTGTATTCTTAAAGAACATTCTTATAATTGTGTCTGTTTTGATATACATTGTTGTTACACCTTATTTCTACGATTTCAGAAATAGTTTGACCGAATTTATTTGTTATTAAAAACTTTTTGTAAAATTTTTTAGTTCGAATATTTTGCATTTTATGAAACAATTCTGTTTCATATTTGTCTTTTAAGCTAAATTTAAATAAAATTGTGAATGGAAATCGGGAATATGTCAAAGAGACAACAACCCGACCAAATAAAAAAAACAAACGACAGAAGGTCACCAACAGGTCTCCAATGTAGCAAATTCCCGCACCCGCAAGCGTCCTTCAGCTGGCCCCTAAACAAATATATACTAGTTCAGTGACAATGAACGCCATACTAATTTCCAAATTGTACACAAGAAACTAAAATTAAAATAATACAAGACTAACAAAGGCCAGAGGCCCCTGACTTGGGACAGTCGCAAAAATGCGACGGGGTTAAACATGTTTGTGAGATCTCAACCCTCCCCCTATACCTCTAACCAATGTAGAAAAGTAAACGCATAACAATACGCACATTAAAATTCAGTTCAACAGAAGTCCGAGTCTGATGTCAGAAGATGTAACCAAAGAAAATAAACAAAATGACAATAATACATAAATAACAACAGACTACTAGCAGTTAACTGACATGCTAGCTCCAGACTGCAATTAAACTGACTGAAAGATTATGATTTTATCATATGAACATCAGGCATAATCCTTCACGTTAGGGGTTTAGTATCATACCGTCATAACATATATGAGAAGAACATAACCCGTGTCATGCCAACAACTGTTTTTTAGAATAAATGTGTTTAGTTCCGACGCAAAGACCTTATCAGTGACTCAATATTAACGCCAAAATATGCAATCTTTAATGACTTGACAACAGTATCGTAATTATATCCCTTCTTTATAAGTCTATTCAAAGGTTTTGTAAGTTTCTGAGGTGAATACTGACACTTTTGTGCTTTATAAAGAATATTTCCATAAAAAAATGGATGTGAAATACCTGAACGTATAAGACGTCTGCATGTTGAGCTATATTTACGAATGATGTCTTTACACCGATGATAAAATTTAGTAAATGTTTTGACTAGTTTGTGATATCGAAAAACCCTGGTGTAATAATTTTTCAGTAATACATAAATTTCTCTCGTTAAAATCTAAAACATTGTTACATACACGAGCGAATCGTACAAGTTTAGATATATAAACACCGTAAGATGGTGACAAGGGAACGTCACCATCTAAAAACGGATAATTAACGATAGGAAATGAAAAATTATCCCTTTTATCATTAATTTTAGTATTCAGCTTTCCGTTAGTGATATAGATATCAAGATCGAGGAAAGGGCAGTGGTCATTGCTAGTATTAGCTTTATTTAAAGTAAGTTCAGCAGGATAAATTTCATTAATATACATACTGAAGTCGTCATTATTGAGAGCCAAAATATCATCCAAATATCTAAAAGTATTATTTAATTTGTTTACCAGATGTTGTTTAGATGGGTCTTTGCTTATTTTTGTAAATGAATTGACAATAATATGATATTGTTTACCTTAATTACACAACAAAATTACATTCTTTTATATGAGAAACATTATTTCGACTTTTGCATTGACACAAAATACACACTTCAAAATTGCATATACAGCAGGTTTTCCATCGGAAATTCAACTTGTACCGGACTTCTGTCAAGTGATATTATAGTCTTTTCAGTCAGAATAAACAGTTCCTTCATTGAAAGGTTTAAATTGTCTATAACCTGAAAAGATTACCAATGAATCAATAATATATGTTATATCCACTGATATGTCTACTAGGCAGTATTCACTGCTTGAAGAATATAGTTGTCACTTGAAGAAGGGTCTTGGTTTTTCGAATGAAGTAGGCCAGGCACATGATCAGCAGCTCTATGCAATGAAACAGTTCGTAAAATGGTCAAGACCTGACAGTTTTGTATCTCATAAAAGTACTGGTCTCCGAAGGAAATTCAAAACGAAAAGTACCTAGTCTGTTTGTGATGTCATTTATTTACTAGTATACGATCGGTGAATACTTTGATAAAATTAAGGATGTGTTTTGGAATGCTTTGTTGAAGTATCAAAGGTTCCAACAATTCCACCAGATACAAGGCATAACGCCTTATCTGTTATACGAAAGCTACCCGAGGTTCATATACAGCCTCTTATGGATAGATTCTTGTCGACACACTCAATCAACTTTAATGTCCAGAGAAGATTCGATCAGCTTTTACAGGTGATTACTTTGCTATAAGACAGCCTCCGGGACATTTTAATGGTTGATAGACTAACATGGCAACAGCAAAGACCGTTATTAAAGACTTAATAGGGACCAGATGGCACTGTCGGTATAACTAGTTATTAGAAGTTGGGCACTTACTAGGCATTTTCTAACACCCCTAAGTAGTTATTCTAGAAATGGCTGGTTTTGCTGCAAATAAATCAAATTCAAATGAAGAAACAAGACCAACAACAATAACAAGAGATGAAGAAGATGTTACTGCCATTGTGAACCATTTGAATCAAACCATGACTGATCCCATTCTTCATTTCTTAACCGAATGGCCTTTGTTATATAGTCTTGTATTATTTTTAGATTTAAATTAGTTTCTTGTGTTCAATTTGGAGTTTAGTATGGAATTCATGATCACTAAACTAGTATATATAATTGTTTAAAAAAGGACGCCTCCGTGTGCGGGAATTTCTCGTTGCATTAAAAACCTGTTGGTTACCTTCTGCTGTTGTCTGTTCTATGGTAGTTGTCTCTTTGACACATTCCCCATTTCCATTCTCAATTTTATGCTATATGAGATATTCACGATTATTCAATGTCGAGGAAGGCGTGAACATGTCTGAAATTTCATATAACAAGTGATCTTTCTGAAGGTAGAAATAGAAAATGAGCTTTTTCATACTGTCGGTTCCAGTTTTACCGTTTCACCATGACAGCACCATGAGAAAACAATAACAAGAAAAACATTCGGTGACATTGGAACATATTATTTGGCTTTAACAATACTTTATCTATGGACATTAAGTAGACTATACCAACAAGTAAGACATGATATGGGCGTTTTTCAATAAAAGCGTAACTTTCAGACCTAAAAAAATGGAAAATCAACTTGTCTAAAATTTAATTTCAAGAGTTATTTTGAATACCTCTATAATAGACCTGTTTGTAAACAAAAAGTGCAATCTTAAATATTCTTTAAAATGACATTATTTTCATAATTTGTGTACTGTTTCGTAGGGAACTTTTGTCCTCTACGAAACTTCTTCTAAACACACATATTTTTTCCGATAGACATTTCAGTTTGTTTACTTTAAATACTAGACAAATATCATTTTTTTTCTGAATTGGAAAAACATTTTTATCAATAAAGATTAGACAGTACTTCACACATGAAGGTTCAACTCATGTTACGTAGTGGACATTTTGATGCGTTTAGTAGTGGACAAAACGTGTTGTAGTTGACATGAACCCTATTATATGCTAATAAAAACATAATAAAAATTACATGAAACTAACCCTTGTTATTTGTTTTGCACGAATATAATTGAAAAAAGATTTAAAAAAGACTGCATGGTAGTGGTAGTGTCCACTACGAAACGTTTTGCTCCCATACTTGTTTCGTAGGGGACCGTTTCGTAAGGGACGAATTCGCATGTTTTATTTTTTTCCCACAATCCCTATATTGCAATAGTAACAAGACTGATTGTATTCATCAACGCATTTATCAAGCTGTACACTGATATTTTTTTCATAATTTTTAAACCAGATACTGAAGGAGATTTGAACCGTTTCGTAGTGGACATAATCAAAAATACGGTATCACTCTGGTCCATTTGATGTGCTCAATTTTTCTTACCAACAATTTAATTGCCGTTATAAAAGCATCACTTCTTTTGTAAGACCCTAATGTTTATATCTCTTGCAAACAAAAATTACATTGATTTTATAAAACTGTTTATTTGCAAATTTTAATGACTTCGTTTCGTAGTGGACATTTTGTTAGGGACACACCTTCTGAAATTAAAAAAACCTATATTGAAAGCTGTTTATTAAAATATTTTGGCTCTGAACATACTTTTGAATTATTAAAGAACTTATGTAAAGTAAAAAAACCCATTTATTTCTTCATTTTTTTACGATATTTTAGAGTATGAATGTTGAACAAGCGGTCTAGGGACATGCCATTTTAGTTGTTTTGGACCATTCAGGAGTCAATATCTTATCAATCCCTCTAAAAATAAACTGTTTCTTTGCCTAAAAATGTTAAATCTAATTCAATGCACTGACTGCACAAAAAAATTACTTTCAAAGATCAAACACATTTTTTTTAAAGTGGCTGGGACAAGAAAATACGTTTTTATTGAAAAACGCCCATATGTGAAATGTACCGAAAATACAGAATTAAAACAACAAACGATAAGACATAACACAATATCGAACCGAACTAACAAAAAAATAAATCATAACTTAAATACAGTGTTGGATGCATAAATACCGCGACAAGTCGTATAGCAATGCGAATTCGAACTTGTACTAGGAAAACAGTCATATTTAGGAATATGTCACGTTTGGTACTTAGCAGACATACGACGTAGACGGTAAAAATTTCGTTAGTTAATTTTGACACGGACACGTTGTATAGATCAACCATCAAGTGGTGGTGTCCATAAACATTACGTATTCTCATTTTAAATCTTTCCTCCTCCTAATTCTGATGGAGCAGTTTCTGCGTAAGGAGTACACTCCTGTTATATGAAGTCCGTATAGTGTGACCATGCACGAGCATAACTAATCAATTGAGACATGTACACCATACGACAGAGCAGAGGGGATGTTTTTGCTGAGAAATTTGGAAATTAATAATTGGGAAGTTGAAACCAACCCGTTTTTCATAGATTTTAGTGCGAAGCCGTCAATCTGTGCCAATTTTGAGGAAAAGATGAAGGTATGAATCAGTTATTTTGCTGCAAAATTGCAAAAATTGTGATCGAAGATGTAGCAGTCGATCTATAGAATGTTTGAAAATCTACATCTGATTGACACCACTGCTTGAATAAATCTCATCAATATATTTCTGAAGGCCACCTGTTGCTGTAGAAAGAATAGAAGTCATCAATTTTGAAATATGTTTAGTCGAACACCTGGATGGTCCATCTATGCATAGTTCTTTATACGGAGTTTTGTGAAGTTTGATTTTGTTTTACGAATAATATGCATGAGCTTTTGACAAATACGAGTTCATAATAGTAGGCTTCAAGTAAACACACTTTCTATCATTTCATATTGTAAAGGTTGTCCCAGACCAGGTTCGTCTGTTACTTAAACAGAATATGTGTTGTTCTTAGATAGAAAAAGTGTGTACAAAACGTCAATTTTCATAAAAATCTGCGTTGTGAATTTTTTTGCAACGTTTTCCAGATAATTAAAATTAAAATGATTTTAAAAGATGTATGTCTCTAAATTTAACATTTATTGCTATTTATATCTTTAGATTTTTAAGAGATAGAAGAAAAACGATGAATATGTTATCTGATCTTTGACCTTATTTTATGAGAAAAAAGAATAATGTTTTATGTGTTAAATAGACATACCAATTTATGTGGGACACACAAAGGGATACAAATCTTCTGACATGCAACCGGATGGCTTTGGTCCAAATTTATCAGTTTATCATAATAAGAAGAAAACCAACTTGAAGAAATGGATTGAACTATATCGTTTCTGGTTTCTGGAGGAAAAAGCAGTATACGAGGAGACATCTCCCATATGGAAAAGGAATTTAATGGACAATGTATTCCATTATACAACAAAAGATTCATAGAGATTCGTGCGCTGTCGTCAGTCAGCATGAAGGATTCGAATCTGACGAGTCATTGACCAGCTTACTCAATTAAATTTCTTCAACTGTCTCCAATCCAGTTTGTACAGATATTTAAGTTGCATACAAGAACACATATATTATACCGACAACGATTTTGTTGATTAAAACAATTCTGAATTCAGTAATGAGTGCACCAATATTTAGTATATAAAGTTTAAAACTGTCAATGTAACTGTTGAAAATATTACCGAAACGAACCAAAAAATCCACCATCAAATATTTTTTTTACTTTATGTATGCGATAGAAAATCACATAACAAATGATGTCTGTTGAGGAGACAAATACATGTAAGCCCGCTCAGATATTTATTTGATGACATATTATCAAACTATAAATAGGCAACAATAAGTATTTAAAAAATATGTACACAACACATACTAGAGTAGTATAACAAAGCGACATTACTCTGGGATTGTCAAACGAACGGGATGCATTATCAATGTCCGGATATTACAATGTTTCATAAACGTCACATGAAGCTGTGTACCCTATGTGCATACTGTAAAGTATAAAGGGGCTGAGCTCTTGTGGAACCATCATAGTCTGTCACTATAGAAAGTTTATTTTGAATTGGATAAACGGATTAAAAAATGGTTGTACATAGGACAGACGGAGAGACAAACAGAATTCTATCAAAATTTGTTTACGAAAAGTGGGGGTATAAACAGTGCTTCAATTCTAAAACGTTAACAAATGTTAAAGAAAAGCGACAAAAGATAACCGATGTTTTAAAAAACATATTAAAAGGGGATAAACCCAGACAACAACCAAAATCAGAGTAAATCGAATATTAGGAATCCCTTATCTAAAGTTCAAATGGATACATACGACTGTGATGCGTTTGAACACTCATTGAAATGCAGGTTTTCTACGTTAAAGAACATCATCAATATATCTGAAAGTGAAATTATACGAAGACAAATATATAGCCCCCCCCCCCCCCCCCCCCCCTCCAAAAAAAGACATCTTCATCCTAAGCCGAAACCAAACAATATATCCGTTCTATATTTTTCGGAGGCTGACAATATAGTATTGATTATTACATGAACTTGATATCAATTCACATGAACGTATCTAAATTGTTAAGATAATTATTCCAATCTTCGCATATATACATCACTGGATTTCGAATGTTTATGTTTGCAATCCAGAAATGCACTTTGGACCCACGAAATTTATAAAAGGTAATTTCAACCAACGAGTAACAAAATTTTGCACTCTTCGGTATTAAAATATTTAAGCAAACTGAAAAACGATTGTACATCTCAGGCATTTGTTTTAGTTAAAAGGAGTTTGACTTCCGATATTTTGACATAAACATTATACTTTTTTTTCAAGGGGATCGATCATGGAAAATACACTTATTGTAAACTTTCACATGGGTGTATTTAGATTCACATGCACGTTTTACAATTTTTCTACATGCATATATTATATATATGAATTCGTTTGCATGTGTGAATGTGATTTCTTTGCATCATATAATTAAATATAAACGTAAAACAATAATGAGTGGAGTATTTTATTTTCTACAATAAATAACCTCCAAAGTATGAGTGTAGATTTGTATGGAATTTTCTTGCACCATTCCTGTGTTGTATATAAACACGATCACCTTTGGCCAACTCCACGATCCAAACATTAGTGCTAGAATCATATAAACCCTTGCTCGTTGTTCCGTGACCAAAGACAGCATCGTTCCTCATTACTTGATAATATACTTCTATGTTCGGCAAAGCCGAAATCACACAATTGATTTGATAGATACCTTTCTTTGGTGCTGTAAAAACGCCTGCATCTGGATTATATCCGTTTCCAATGTTTGTCCTTACATCGTCAAACTTGTATACCATTGATCCGGAATATGTTGTGGAACTTTTTAGGAAAGCAAAAAATACTGGTCTCATAGTTGAAACTTAAAAAAAACAAAAAAAATAACCAGTAAACCTTATTACAAAAAAAATTAATCAAATTAAACTACGCATAAAATGAAAAAAAAAGCCCAAACGGTTTGGATGATGGCAAGCTTCATGTGTGTCTGTAAACTAGATAAGCCACTCCCCGTAGTAGTAATCGGAGATCAGCGGAATGTAACGACTGAATTGTTTGGGTTAGTGTGTAGGTTGTTATTGTAAACTCTTGAAAATGTTAAAACAGTTTTTGGTGAGGTTCGTGTTGCTATGTCTTTAGTTTTCTATGTTGTGTATTGTGTACTAGTATTATGGGTCCCCTATAACAGTAGAAAATGCATACCCTGCTTTAGAGCTTCTAAACCAAGGTTAGGTATGCTATTTACAGCAAAATTAACCTATAAGTACTTTCAAATACCTAAAACTTGTACAATTTGTCCTCTTTTAAGGTAATTTTATGATTATACATAAGATAAAGGGATTTTTTTTAGAAATTTTTCCCAAAAATGAGACAGACTTGAAGTTTTTCACTATGATCCAGCATTTATTTTTAAATCACTTTTTGTCGCGTTTCAACATCAACTGCTAACCTTCATAAAATCTTTATTACTGAACCAATTTTAAAAACTAAGGTACAATTTTCATCGTAACAGCTAGTAGAACACAGGAAATATAATAAAAATTGAGACAGGAGGGAAAAAATTTCACCTTAAGGTAGCACTCCACAGTTAGATGTGTAGTATCGCATTTTGGCCCCTGTGAATTTTTAAAATATGAGAGCTAGTGTGCAATAAAATTCATTTTTGGATAGCTGAGTATTAAAATAGACTTTGTATTGGGTTTATATGAACATCAAGGTTATGTAATGTATGTAATATAGGCTGTTTTCTGTATGACAGTCCGTATTTGCATGTCCCTACCATACATTGGTCCGGCAATTATTGTAATGTTTTTTTCTAACTTTTAATTGCACGAACTTTGTGATTGGATTTTACGAAAAAATGAGACGAAAGACACCCATTTTTTATTTGATCATTATGAAGATTTAGGAAAACAGTTTCTAAAAAGGTATCCTTCAAAGGCATTGAAATTCTAGTTTGATCTAAATTTTGGGGGGAAACGTGACATGTTCACCCCCCTTTTTGCAATATTTTATGGGAAATAAATGCAGAATGTTGCCATGGATACACATAAAAGGAATTAATTTTCACCCTCTTAACTTTTGAAAATTAAATCTATGGAAGATACTGATTACATACATATGCACATGTACAACACAAACAGTTAGGTTTATGTATTAGAAATCCAGGAATAGGAGATGATAAAACATTTTGTGGCTCATTTTTGTTTTTATTTTCTAACTGTGGAGTGCTACCTAAGTGGTTGTCGGAAACGTTTTAATCACTTTGACGCTTGAATGGCATTACGTTGCACATGTTTACATTAGTAACCATAATCGACACTCGCCAATACTACCAAACTTTGCTTCAAAATTGTTTTATCTCGGCTGCAATTATTCTGAAGGAGTGCCACATATTCCCCAAAAAGACAATGAAAATCTTTTGAAATGGAGAGAAGGCATCAATAGAGTTGATCCACCAATAAAAAATAAAGGGAATCCGGGCGGAAAATTCGAACAAGTTTGTCGTATTAAACCATCTGATAACCATTTCATGCCAGGATTTTACAGGATTATGTTATTATATATTTATATTTATATTTTCTTTTATTTAATAGCAAATTATTTAACCTTTTTGTTTTGTTTGAGTAAACAGCTCAATTGACAGTTTTGATATTAAAAAGAGGGGGATGACACATGGATTTATTTTTGTCTTCAAATATTCCCTCACAAAAAAAAAATGTTTGTTATTAAAAAAAACCCGTTACCTGATGACAGCGTTTCTTTGTTTACATTGCATATGACGTCATAACTTAAATAACGGCACAGCTAAAATCCCTAACAGAAGCAAAATCGGTAACGTTACGATATTTCCGTTTCTCTTTTAACATTGTTGATCATTGTTGATTTAAAAAAAATCATAGACTTCGTTCCCATTCACAGGTAATGCCTGCCTTATATTATGAACGAAGTCCTCAATAACAGTAGAAAACATAATATAAAAAATAATAAAAAAAAATTAAAAAAATCGGGAAAATTTTCCCGAAATTTGCATTGTACTGATGAACTCAAAATCGTTCAAACTTTTTTATGTCGTGTTTTGAATTCTCGCATCTGCGCAGAAATCTACAATGTACTTCCTTTTTTCGGTCTCGTTTGTATGAAACTTTGAGTAAAATATATATGTATCAGTCTAGTATAAAATAGGAAGGAATGCAATACCAATTTCTTTTTTAATAATTCCTTGATATGAAAAAAAATCGTTACCTGATGATAGCGGTTTTTTTTACATTGCATATGACGTCATAACCTAAATAACGTCACAACTAACATCCATAACAACAGAACCAAAATCGGAAACGTAACGATATTTCTGTTTCCTTTTTTTTTTTACAAATATTTAAGTTACAAAAAATAGTTCATACAGACTTCGTCCCCATTTACAGGTAATGCCTGCCTCATATTAGTCTGTTTGTCTTTCTCTTTTTAGCCATGGCGTTGTCAATTTATTTTTGAACTACGAGTTTGAATGTCCGGCTGGTATCTTTCGCCTCTCTCATAAACCTTGTATACATGTTTTCTCTCTTTTTCATTTTTTGTTTAATTTGTTTGAGGTTAGTACTTTACGAAATGTATAATACCCAAAATAAACTGTGTTTGAAGTTGAATATCTTCTCTCATTTGTCAATGTTTTGAACCTTCTAGCCATTAAAAATAATGTAAATCCATGATAACAATCAAATTTTTCAATGCATTAACCAAAATTTTTGAACCTTTTTCTCTAATCACTATTTATGCATATCTATATATTATTTTCTAATCCTTGTAGCAAGTATATTCATAACAGCTTAATTTTGTTTCACTATCATAAAAAACAGTGACCGCTCGTTTTTCAAAAGTTTAAGACTATTGCGACTAATATAGTTGCTTTACAATACAGCAATATCTTTCAAATTACTGGAACTAAATACACAACTCTGGTGATAATTGTTTTATATGACGAAGTATTCAGGATTGTTGTGCTTTTTTCTGTATATCAGGCTATAATGACCTGCATTCGTTCTAGTTTAATGACATTAATTGTAGTATGGGTTTTGTACACAAGAGAATGCCTGTACCAAGTCAGGATATGACCATTGTTATCCGTTCGTTTGTTGAGTTAGAGCTTTTAATTTTATGGAAAAGACTTCATAAGTATGATTTACTTGTGTCTACTCCATTTTGCTTTAATTCAGCAAATAAAATATGTTTAAACTTTTTTATTTTGTCATTTACTTTTAAAAGGACTTCGCGTTTGGAATCTTCCTTAAAGTTCGGTATTTTTGTTATTTTACTTTTTACAGAGTTAAAAAAATTGTGGTGATAATACTTTTTGCATGTAACGCAGAAAAGAATTGTAAGCTCCGATTTAAAAAACTGATGTGTATAAATGTTATAATAATGTGTGAAGCATCGGCAAAATGTAAATAACCTAAAATATTCCAAATCACTGGTACTCTTGTGTAGTTTTTTCAAATTCCTGCTTTACAATCTAATAAAAAAAAATCTAATTTCCGTATACTTCATATGAGTATAACGAAATCAGAGTTCTATATTTTAATTATATTGCCTACTTTACAGGTTGCCTACAATAGCTGAACATTTTAGCAAGCCTGATTTCACTTATTGATTGAGTTGGTTAAAACGGAAAATCTAAAATTACCTTGGCTTCTTTGGTCTTTTATATTCATTAACATCTCAAGCAAATCCTCTGTTATGCATGTTGTCTTTCCTATAATATTGAAAATATGATTTGACTTCAAGCGTTTATAAAATTCCCTCTCAAACTGAAATTTGATTAAAAAAGAAAGAAAAAAATGTGTACAAGTACAGCATAGGAACTTGTCTCTGAAATACTGTCATACTTGGTATGATTAGGAACACCAACTCCAAGACACATGATGCAGTACATTATAATAATCTTCTGAAAGTATAACAATGCTCTAAACAATTGTTGGAAGAAAACACGATATTAATGTTTGAATATGTTATTACCAATGTCATTTAAACTGATCGGGCGGAGCTTACGTTTTGATTTGCATAAGGACAGTCTATTTGAAGATGTGTGTGGTTAGGATGATTGCCGTTATAATTATTACTGATTTCTAATCACCTATCAGTGCCATCAAAGGAATTTACAAAAGAATGACTGGACAGTTCATTTATGAGTTTATCCTAAAACACCTATCGAAAGATGGAATGGTTTATTATGAGCGAAACGGTTAAACTCCGCCCAGTCAAGTGAAATAAATTGAGTAATAATTGTCAAAGACGATATAACTAATGGATGTTAACTCCCAGTCAAATGCTGGGAGAATATCATGCTCAGGTCGGAAGGGTAACAATATACTGTGTCCAGAAACTCTCGAATAAACGTATTCTTTTATAACTGTTGCACTTCAGTGTTTCAGTGATTTCGTTGATTTCCTCTTATAGTTGATGTGTTCCTCTCAGTATTAGTTTTATTTCCCGTATGTGTATTCCCTCAATCGATTTTTGACGTTTGAACAGCGTTATAGGTGGCATGGTAGTATTTCCTGGTCCAACGGGATAATTATAGCGTTTTTAGAATTTTCTAAAACTGCCAAAATTCTGGAATGAAAATACTTCAATGCAAATTTAACTACGGTTGCCTTCATTTCGAGCATGAATATTTGAAAGCTGGAATAAAGATTATACGTCTTATATACCATGATCATACAAATGTTAGATTCAAATCGGATATTATAAAATCCGATGTATATCTGAATTTATCATATCGGAATTGAAATCAGAAAGTATCTAAATATTTTTTACGAGGTAACGCGCTCAACATCTTTAATTACACATTCTTATTGACGAACAATTACTTTTTATCGTGCTTTAACTGGTACAAAACGAGCGTTTTCATTTTTGTCCTTAAATATGTCTTATTTAATGTCATGCTTTGTGAAGCACAATACTTTAAAGAACTAACAGTACAATTTAGATCTTAAAGCGCATTTGTTTTTAAACTAGTACTCAATATTTTACGGTAAATTTAAGATCTGTATATCCCACAATTTAATTAATTGCGTTTTCTTTTAAAGAACTTCTATACTCTGTATACGAAAACACGTGGTACATATAAGATTCCAGTTTTCAAACATAAAATAAGGAGTTGTGGTATGATTGCCAATGAGATTAGAAAAAATTCACACGAAACATATTTTAAGAAATTAAAAGTCAATCTACTGCCTTCCATAATGAGCACAACTCACACCATGTACTAGTACTCAATAATAAAAAGGCCCAAACATCACGTAATGCTAAACAATTCATAGAAAAAAAACCGACTGCTTAATTTATGTCAAAAAAAGAAAATGAAAAACAAATATGACAGCAACCATTTCTCAATTCATAGATATTTAGGATGTAGATTAATTATCAAAGGTACCAGGACTATAATTTAGAACGCCAGATAAGCGTTTTGTCTACATCAGTGACGCTCATATCAAAATATTTATTAAGCTAAACAAGTAAAAAGTTGAAGAGCATTGAGGATCAAAAGTTCCAAAAAGTTGTGCCAAAAATGTCTAAGCTAATACATGCCTGGGATAAGAAAATCCTTAGTTTTTCGAAAAATTCTAAGTTTTGTAAACAGGAAATTTGTAAAAAATGACCACATTATTGATATTCGTGTCAACACCGAAGTGTTGATTACTGGGCTGGTGATACCCTCGGGGACGAGGATTATAATTTAGACGCGCGTTTCAACTACATGCCATAGAACATTGTGTACCTAGTAAATGAAAATAGTTACTAACCTTTTGCGGCTTCGCATCGTGCCTCCGCCATTATATGGTTTTCGCAGATGAAGAACATGGCTAACGCTACGATAGTGCAAAACATTCTTATGTAGTCACGTCAGCTGGTGTATGTAAAAGTTCGTTCTATTCTCCCTTTACTGGCTCTGGTTTTAGTAGTATGATTTAAGTTTAAAAAAATAATTTCAAATTGAAATGTGATACATTTAATAGCCACATAACACGCTATCTTTAATTTCAGGTTTTCCTAGAATCACATATTTTGTCCACTTTGATAAAAACAATACTTGGATTTACTGAATATTACAAATGGAATAAGTGTGAGATAAATGCGAATAGAAAGCAACATTTGAAAACAACGTCATTATACTACTAAGAGTGTTTTGGCTTTTCTTCAATCCGAAAAAAAAATACATTACTGATATAAATGAATATCTAAGTTTTACCTTCCCGGGACTCTGCAGAGTTACCGTCTTACCATAAAAAATAAAATACTGATCGGTGATTGTTTTTATCAGTTGGATCCCTATATCAGTAAAACTTGGGAAAGTATAAAAAAAAATTATTTTGAGTGAAATGTACTCTCAAAGATCATTGGTTTGGAACCTAAAATTTAAGTGTTATTTGTTTATGTAATATGTTTATTGGTATATTGTACATAATGTTTATTTTTAATGCAAGACGTCTCATTTTATAATGTACCAATTTTATCTCTGAAAATGTCATATAGATATTTTTACTTGTCTGTATATGTTCTTGCATATTCTGTTAATCGCATTTGTGGATACCCCATCCGCACGAGTCCCCGTTGTAAAGGGTAAGTTTCCAAAATATATATGTATATTTCGTCAAAACATTGTTTTAAATCCAGAACACCAATTTGATTGTTATCAAGCTGTCGTTTATTACCGATAATAGAATGCTAAATTAAACAGACGATATTTAAATTTTGTCATTTTAATATAAAATTATATAAATGAAAAATCATAGACAAATCTGTTGTATAATCCTAACAGGCTATACACCAACAACGAAGGACAACGTAATTAGTTTCGATAATAACTATAATTTGTGCTTTTAGCCTGCCTTCAGTTGACTTTCAATCATCAAGTGTATATGACTGTGGGATGGCCTGTGGTAATACGTTCCAGTCCCTTATAGTATGTGGTATCTTATGTGCATCAATATATACATGTAGTATTCTGTATGCTTTAGAATGTATAGTTCTCCCTTGCGCACTGATGTTTCATCATTTTTCGTTTTGATATCGTTACCATATTAGTCTCTATTAGAGAACACAATCATTGTGGTTTCCTTGCTTCGTTGTTGTAGTTATTTCCATTGAAGATGATATGTCCCTTCTGTAACACTAGTAGTTGTTTTTGTACCTTTTGTTATCACGTATCTGTATGCTCTTATTTGTACCAGTTCTATTTTGTTGGTCGATTATTTTGGGTCTGGGACTCTGGGTCCAAAATAGTTGAGAATATTCTTGTTGTGGTTAAACTAGTCTAATGATTTGTTTACTTTTGTTAATGAAATTTTGAATTTTCTAAACAAAATTCGGCTGTATGTGAACCAATTTCGTTTTGTTTTGAGTAGTAAGAGCGATGTACTTGGGTGCTGTACTATGGAAATCATCTGGTGTTTTTATTTGTGTCCTATTCCCGAATATGAATGTTTACCAAGTGAGAATTTGCATTGCTATACGACGTGTTTCTATATTTTATACATCCAACGTGAATGTATTAATTTTTGATGATTCTATTGTGGTTTCAGTTCGATAATGTGTTAATTATAAAATAGCCTTTCACTGTGTGATGTTCTGTGCTGTTTGTCGTTGCTGGAAGATGTTCGTTGTTGTTCTGTGGTTTGCATGTTGTGTCGACTATTATATTATTTGTTTGTGCATTGTTCTGTGATTTGTGAAGTGTTTCTGTGTGTCTTTGTACTCTATTTGTCACATAGTGTTGTCATTTTAGCTTTGTATATTAGCATTGCTATATAAGCGGGAGATTTGGCTAGCCATGGAACCAGGTTCAATCAACCATTTTATCTTAAAATGCCATGAAATAAGTCAATAATATGGCAGTTGTTATCAAATAGTGCGTTTCTATGTATATTGGCGTTGGTTTTTGTTTCTCTGTCCTTTGTTATGTTATATATACTCTCAGTTTTAATTTGTAACCTTGATGTTAACTCTCGATTGATTTATGATTTTTGAATAGCGGTATACTACTGGTGCCTTTATATTTCTTGTTTGTTTCTTAAGATATGCACTTTGTAAGGACAACCTTTTAAGTATCATATGTGTTTCCAATCTTAATAGTTTGTTCAGGTTTTCGTGTAATATTTTCCAACAGTTTCAGGATGTTTATTATGTCAAGTAGGCGATCATCATAGTTCTCCTCTTTGCGATCACCGATCTGTGATCTGAAAACAGGGGAACAATGATGATCGCCTAACTACGGGCAACCAACACAGAAGATCTGTATCATTAAAGTCTTCTTGCACATCATTGATGAAATAGATAAGGAGGATTGGCCCTAGAACAGTTTTGTGGTACTCCTGAATCTACATGAACTATGTTGAATCTGTTTTATATGACAGTTCATGTCCTTCTACTCAGTCAATTTATTTATCCACGTAGCTGTGCTGCCTCTAATTCCGTTAGCTAGTAATTTTTTCACCAATAAAACATGGCTTTACTTATCATAGGCCTTGGAAGGTTCATTTACATCTGTTTTTTTGTCATATATTCATGTTTCTAGCTAGATTATCTATGATACCTTTCATGAAACCAAGATGTAATTATACAGAATGGAGTTGTTTTCACCATGGTTCATTATTGCTGGTAATATATGTTCCATAACCTAACAGCATAGAATCAGCATATTGATGCCAGGAAGATGATCCCGTAGATGAGCTGAAGTATACTTTTGACCCTTCATGAAGACCGCCCGGAGATATGTTTGCTGAACGGCAGTAGTTTGGAACAACTCTAGTTTCTAACGATGAACAGTTCGTGTAGAAGAGCCGCAGTCTTATCGTCTCACTGTGTAGTTCTTTGTGGATTCTTGGTGATATTCTATCCGGTCCCGGGTTCAGGTTTTTAGCAGTTATTCTGTGCCTTCTGTTGTTCTGGTTATGTTTTTTCATTGATTCATCGTATTCTGTAATATTTTTGATTAGAGGATTTAAATTGACCATGTGTGAATTAAATTGTGCATTCAGGATGTTCGCCTTACCAGCTAGTTCAGTGACCAGTTTTCCTTCTTTCTGTTATACCAATCATTTCTTTTTTTTAATGTTTGACAAAAGTCCAGAATTGTTTTGATGCCTCATATGGATTTCCGTTGTTTTTTTTGTCTTGTTTTGAATTTCTTTTAATCCATGAGTGTTTCTTTTTCTTACTATTTATTTATTTGTGTGGAGCAGCCTTTAATCTCTTCCAGATGTCGCTTGCATTCGAAAATCTATATTGAAACACTTGACTCAATGTTATAAAGACTCATCTTTGAAATCTTCCTAGTTTTCTCTCTTATATTGTGGTACTTGGTACATTCATGTTAAATTCTGTAAAAATCATATCAGGATCTGATACTCTCGGGAGGACATCTACCTTCAGAACTAGACTAGCAGTATTTCTATTATACATGTTATATATCTTTGTATTTTCTTCATAGTGTCGTGGTGCATATTTAGTTTCTTCATTTATAGTGTTGCTCTTTCAGTCACAACTTTAGAAATTCACACCTACCCCTATAACGATGTTTGAATTTGGAATGTTACTTACTATTGAGATTGATGATGCAAAATATCTCAAACTTTCTTCATCATATACATGTCTTCTGTAGAACGCACATATGTACATAAGTTTCTTATTTAGGATGTGTAATGTTACCCATATTAGTTCGCAGTCTGCATCAAGAATTAATATATGGTCACACTTTAAAGTTGAATTCATCAAGCTTACCCTTGTTTGTGATATTCACGATAAGTGTTGTAGTCTTATGAGCAAATATCTGAGCGTTTAACATTCGAGTATAGATGTTTCAGTGCAAATTATTATATCTGGTTTTATGCAATCAATTATGTTTTGTAATTATAATGAGTATATACTGATATAGTTTGAGTTAGATTGACTGACAATTCATGTTTAGAATACGTTACGGACAGCATATTTTCTATTGAGATTGTTTTCTTATGGGTGTAGATGTATGAAATGGTTTCCTCTTGGAAGAGGTATCTGTTTCTGAGCAGTTTGAAAAATAACTCAAACTTTTTACTGAGTAGCTGTTTGTTACAATGTAACTGTTGAAATCATGAACCGTGTTAATATAGTTATGAGCATTACAACTTAGGTTCGTTACATTTGGTCATGAGGAGAGGTATTGTTGATGCCTCATTGATGAAATTTTCTTTAAATATAATCAAAAATCTAATGCAGTCAAAAACTTATTAACAACTTCAATACTTCAGTACACAACCAATAAAAAAAGATACTTGATATTGTAGTTCAACTTATTAAAAAAAAAACATTTTATTTTATGAAAGTTTTTTGAAAATTGGATTTTCTTTAAAATCCTAACAATAAATATGGTCAATATTAGAACAAAACAAGCTCTATGGAGCTTCAAAAGCAGGCAAGGTCTAACAAATCATATATTTTAGAAATAAAAAACAAACCAAAGTAAACATAAATTAAACTAAAAATTTGTAAGGGTTCCGCGGAACCCAGTGTGTCGCCTACTTTTGCTGTAAATCGCAGGCTCAACAAAAAATGAGGAAAAAAATCAATAAAAACATTCCTCTTGATACTATCTTTTGATTGTAAGAAGCTTCTGTCCAAGTTTGGTAAAAATCTAGGATAGTTAATGAATCTAATTAATGTTTTGAAAACTTTAACTGCCGACTGTATGTAATGTTAACTGGAAGAAAAAATAAGTCCATTTAAAAGTAAAATACAAAAAAAATGGAGTTATCTTTTTACAAAATTTACTTCTGGATACTATCTTATGATCATAAATAAGCTTCTGTCCAAGTCTGGTACAAACCCAGGATAGTTTAAGAAAGTTATTTAAATTTTAAAAACTTTAACCACAGAGTGAATGTAATGTTTCCACTCAGAAAAATAAGTCCATTTAAAAGTAAAATACGGAAAAAATGGATTTATTTTTTTACAAAATTTACTTCTGGATACTATCTTATGATCATTAACAAGCTTCTGTCAAAATTTGGTTCAAACCAAGGATAGTTTAAGAAAGTTATTAAAATTCTAAAAACTTTAACCACAGAGTGAATGTAATGTTTCCCCGCAGAAAAACTAAGTCCATTTATTAGTAAATTACGGAAAAAATGGAATTTTATTTTTACAAAATTTACTTCTGGATACTATCTTATGATCATAAACAAGCTTCTGTCCAAGTTTGGTAGAAATCCAGTATAGTTTAAGAAAGTTATCAAAATATCAAAAACTTTAACCACAGAGTGAATATATGTGGACGCCGCCGCCGACGACGACGACGGAAAGTAGGATCGCTTAGTCTCGCTTTTTCGACAAAAATGCAAAACTTTTAGGATTTTCTTCGATTGTGTATAAATGGCTTAACATGACTAATACATGTGTAACCAATCTCTTGCTAAGGGGTTAAATTGAAGGTCACATGAACATGGATTTAATGACGTAAAATTATTCACTTGCAAGTGAATTATTCATCATTGATGTTTCTTAGCTGATTTTGACAATATCTAACAAAATTGGCTGCTAAAAGCAAATTATAATTTCCCTTTATCATTTTTATTAATAATTGAATAAACCAAATTGTTATTTTTTATTTTTTTCATATCTCATAGCTAATGCCCCTTTAAAGAAATCAATTCTATGTATAATTGAATGAAATTAAAAAATACATTTGAATAATGAAATGCACTATAATATCAAACATTAGTTGAATGCAATTAAATTGTTAGTGCAATGCATAAACAAAATACTGTTCAGATATACGAGGTACAATTTTTTAAACCAGAAAGTTTAAACTGGAGTAGGAATATAATGTTTTTTTTTAAACTGCTGGATTCTATGAGTTTTTCTCAGGAATCATAATGGAAACCTAAAACATATAAAAATGCAAATAAGAATGAATCTAAACCTCAAGTCTGAAAATAAACATTGATCCAAGATTTGATCTAAAATCAAATGAGGACTTCATTTAACTTATCTTTTAAAAACAAATGACAGATTTGGCAGCAATTCATACATGAGCTTCAAACTATTTTTTTATTAAAACATACACGACATGGAAATTACACCCCCTCCCCAATCCCCCCAATTATTTTAACCTCCTAATATTTTAAAGGCAGCATTTAAAAATATATATATATACAAAGTCTGGCTTGTTATTGTGGTGTAAATAAAAAGTATGCTTCAAGTTTAAATTATACAACAAACTAAACTTTTAATAATTTTTGCATAAACATTTCAAAAAGGAACTTTTATACAATTTATCAAAATTATTTTTAAAGAATCAGTGCTTGTGTTCTTTTCTTCCATTTATTTTCTGACACATTTTTGATAAACAATAAAAAGCATTTTAAGTCAAATAAGATCCCATCTTTAATTATACTTACAGTTTTTACTTCTGTGTATTCTTTTAAAGCATATTCACCCCTAAATTACAAAAAAAAATTAGATATCTTTGTATTAGTTTATTTAGTACAGACTAATCATTTTTTTAACAATCTAATTAAGATTAAATCCTTGAAATTCTCCTCTTCTGATGTGTTGAACAGCAAGGTGCGACATATCACAATGGGAGCAGTACAATGATTTAATCTTAAATTGATTAATGCAGGACATATCAGAATGGGTGCAATTCAAGGATTTAATTTTAATTTTCTTTAAATACAAACTTTTATCAGAATATTTTACATAAACTATGCTAGTTGGGATCCCACTAACATGTTTTACTCCGCCACATTATTGATGTTTGTGCCTGTCCCAAGTCAGGAGCCTGGTAATTCAGTGGTTGTTGTTTGTTTATGTGTTACATATTTGTTTTTCATTCATTTTTTTACATAAATAAGGCTGTTAGATTTCTCATTTGAATTGTTTTACATTGTCTTATCGGGGCCTTTTATAGCTGACTATGCGGTATGGGCTTTGCTCATTGTTGAGGGCTGTACAGTTACCTATAGTTGTTAATGTCTGTGTCATTTTGGTCTTTTGTGGATAGTTGTCTCATTGGCAATCATACCACATCTTCTTTTTTTATATAACCATCAGTATTCATTCATATGTATTCCATGTACTTATTATTCATCCTTCTATATAACTGCTTTGATCATGATATTAAGTTGTTTTTGTTCATTAGATTTTCCCTTTGAACTCACTCTATGTCACGAGGTCAACAATACACATATGTTTTATTGAATACTTACAATTCTCTGCCCTGTCCTGATTGTTTAAATCCCCCAAATGGTGCTTGTGGTACAACTTGGTCATAACAATTTACCCTACAAAAGGAATGTTCAAATTCATACAAAATAATCAGATGTGGCTAATAACTGCAAACTAAAAAGCTGTTCTTGGCATTATAATCAGTATTCAAATATGTTTCAGAATTTTTTTATCTTGAGTGCAACCATATACCCGGTATGTGTTATAAAATTATATCATATCATAAATACCATGAACCTACCATACACTGCCAGCTTCAAGACCTTGAGCAGCCATCAGAGCTGTGTTGATATCTTTTGTAATAACACCAGCAGCAAGTCCATAGGTTGTGTTGTTAGCTCTCTCTAAAACTTCATCCAATGTGCTAAATTTAATAAGAGTCTGAACAGGACCAAATATCTACAATACAAAAGAAATATGTAAAGGAGTTCCTTATTTTCTTTGGATATAAGGACAATAACACCAATTTTGTCTGTCATTGTATTTTTTAAGCAATATGCATTGATTCCCACCCAACTATAAAATAAAAAGTCATTAATTTTATACAGAAAATGTAATTTATTTAAAAGCTGACAAAAACACACTTTGTTTACCTGTATAGTTTCACAAGTTTGTAACTAAACCCTTGTTCTTTGGTGGCGTTTGTTTTGCTCATTCTTTAGTTTTCGCTGTTGTGTTTTGTAAATTGTTTTTTTTTTATCTTTCTTCTTTTATTTGTTTTTTTGACATGTCATTGTCAGTGTTTTCAACTTATGAGTATAATTATACCTTTGGTATCTTCTTTCTCCCATATGACAAAAAAACTAATGTTCTGTGAAGATTCTGTTGTAGGAATAGAATGGATTATTTTAGAAAGATTATTAGATATTTTAACATCTTGGCAGATATTGCATACCATTATACTATAATCCTACCTCTTCTCTTGCAATTTTCATCTCATCTGTGACATTAGAAAATACAGTCGGCTGAACAAAGTATCCTTTATCTCCCTGTCTGGAACCCCCAAACTCTAATTTGGCTCCTTCTGTCTTTCCACTTTCTACATAATTCAGTATCCTGTTCATCTGTGTTTCATCCACCTATTCATAGTAATAAAAGTAAACTCATATTAATTGTTAAGTAAAATGATATAGCTTTTAGAATTTTACTATAAAAAGTAAGCATATGTTTTTCTTTTGTACACAGCATATAAAACGACTGGTTATTGTATGTGAATATTGCATATGAAGGAATAATTTCTATTGTATGGTATTAACAAGACAGACATATAATATTGTACAAGATAAAGCTTCCAATACAATATAATAATTTATTACCTAATAAAGAGTATTTTACTGTTTTGTAAATATCTCTATGTTCCCAATAATTTGGTATTTCATAATGTGAATAATTTACACATTCATTGCCATTAAATGTTTACAGCTGTCAAATTTTGAAGAATATTTAATATGTTAACTTTAATGATTTCTTGTTATTTAAATTACTCTGATTTAATGTCAGTTTTATTGAATTTCTAAAGTATAATGGTTGTAGATGTATGCTCCTAAGACATTATAATTAATACAGTTGTTACTTTCATGTGTTTTATTTCTAAGAATTTGTTAGAACTGACTCAGTATGTATTAGGTAATAAAACAGTTATTGAATGTGTAACAGTGCAATAGATCAAAATATTTTCCCCTCAGTATGAAGATCAGCTCATTGTTCTATTGCCCTCAGCCATTGGTTTCAGGGAATAGAACAATGAGCTGATCTTCATACCTTGGGAAATATATTTTGATCTATTGTATAGTTACATATTAAATAACTGAATACTGCTGGTCCAAGGACACAGTTTATTTATCGTCCTTTTGTTTTTTCGTTGTCTACAAATATAGTCCCCAGTGTAAACAGTGTATAACTTGCATGTTTTATTTAATACACTTTCCCAATTTATTTCTTGATATTAAATGCATGAATTATTAAGTAGGGGAATGTAATTACATGTTAAAAAAATTTGGGTGCTGAATCTTTATGTTAAGTAGTGATTTGGTCAAGTTCAAAAAGGTCAAATTTTATCACGTCTGTCAAACTGAATAATTTTACACCCCCTTAACACAGAATTGTCAATATTTTGAGTTAGAGCTGGTAAAAGTTTCTATAATTTTGATATTATTTGTCTCACTGCTAGTACACTACACTGTAAAAATCTTTTTGAGAAAGAGCAGGTGCTATTTTTTTAAATTTTAATTTATTGTCTATATGAGAACTCCAATATCTTTTTCCTCTTTAACTTGTGCTATAGGATGATTTAGTAGGCTATAGATTGGTGGATGGTAAGTAAGAAATCTAATAGCACTGACCATCCACCAATCTATAGCCTACTAAATCATCCTATAGCACAAGTTAAAGAGGAAAAAGATATTGGAGTTCTCATTGATGCAGAACTCACATTCGAAAACCACATTAGTGAAAAAGTGAACAAAGCAAACTCCATATTCGCAGTTCTTAGAAGAACATTTAGATACCTGGGAATAGAGACCTTGATGCCACTTTACAAAACCATGGTTAGAACACACCTAGACTATGCCAGCTCAGTATGGTCCCCATACAAAAAGAAAGATATAGACAAAATAGAAGGTGTCCAAAGAAGGGTAACAAAACAACTACCAGGGCTAAAAGACATGAGCTACCCAGAGAGACTAAAAAAACTAGGCTTACCTACATTATCCTATAGGAGAATAAGAGGAGACATGATCGAAACCTTTAAAACAATGAACGGATACTACGACAAAGAAGTTAGCTCATTTTTAAGAAAGGCAGACGATTCTCAACAAAGATGTAGTAGTAGGACCAACTGTAATAAAGTAGTTCATCAAAGATTCCAATCTAATATCCGTAAATACTCTTTCTCTGTTAGAATTGCTAAAACCTGGAACAAACTACCAGATAAAATAACAAAGTCACCATCGATAAATGCATTCAAAAATCGACTAGACAAATATTGGTCAGACGAAGAATTATACTATAATGACTATAGAGCAGAAATATCCGAAAGTCACGGTCAAAATAGTATAAGAAACACATTAAACTACGAGTCTGGTGAAGAGGAACCTTGAGGGATCCTGTACTGGAAATCAACTATAAGTAACTATAAGTAAGTAACTATAAGAAATGCACTACGAAAAAACTGTGCTGTGCTGTGCCAAGAGCAGAAATTGTTGTGATAATAAAATGGAAAATTAAGCAGAAGTTAGAAAAATGACTTTGCAGAAAAACTTCCATCATGATATCCTTTTGCATATCAATATTGCCTCAAGGGCATACGATACAGTTACAGGGGAGGTAATAATGTTGCTAACGTAAATTGTTATTTTTGCGTAGTCAAACAGTGACTTATCAGAATAAGATGCAGTTTTCAGCTGATTTTTATCCTTCAAACTGATTAAACTTGAAAACGAATTCATGAACCCCTCTTTTTTAAAATGACATTTGGTTTGATTTCATAAGAATATTATGTGTACCAATTTTCATGAAAACATAAATAGGGTAATTTTTTTTAAATTTGACTAATCTACAGCAAAAAATGACGGGTTTTTCCTACATTCATGATCATTTGAATAATTTGAGTTATTGGTACAAATAAAATTGAAAATGTATGCAATATTTATACAACACATAAATTACAAATAATTTAACAAAAAAAAGATCGTGTTTATCTTTTAAAACAAAAAAAGTTATGTATTTCTATCAAAAGCAAAAATACATCCACAAATCCGTATTTTGAGGAACTATTTAAGTTTATAAGGTAAAACATAGCCTACATGCAAATTTTCATCAAAATCTAAAAACGGGATCAAAACTGTATTGTATGCCCTTCAACATGAATATTTATGTCTCATACCAAAATCTGGATGGATTTACTTAAAAAAAGTTTAGAATTAAAAGCATGCTTACATCCACCAATCCCCAAAACAGTTTAAACTTTGTAATCATTTGATCCAAGCAAAAAGAGCCTGTTGCACACATTTGTGAAATGATAGAAATTTAAATCTATAATTCAGAATATCTGGTTTCTATGTAGTTAAACTTATCATATTTATAAACCTGTGAAAATTGAAAAATTTAGTTGAATATATGGGGATTTTGAATTACTAGTCTGCTACACGTATACCATAACTAAAAGACATTGAATATTCATTAATAAAAGAAGAACATCTGCTCTGTAAATTCACCTGTGGTCCTTGTTGAGTCATGTCATCAAAAGGGTCTCCTACACACCGATTTTCTGCAAACACAACACATTTCTTTACAAACTCATCATAAACTGTGTCCTGCACAAATGTCCTTGACCCTGCACAACAGTTCTGTCCATGATTGTTCATGATGGCAGCATGTGCCCAATAAGCTGCTGTATCCACTGAAATTTATAAAACTCAATAATCCAGTAGAAAGTTATTTTCTTTTCATTTCTGATAGATAAAAAGCTCTGATTTTGTTGTTATTATTTTGTCCTCCTGTTTTATTTGACAAGGACATTCATTTGAGTAGGAATGTCAGTTGTTTTCTTCTTTTTCTGAAGATAACTGTTGTTATTTTTCCATAGTGCATTTTATGTGGCACTCAGATGGTTGGCAATTACTATCTAGATGCAGATCTTTCTATAGAATAATATTTTTTAAAAAAATCTTTAACATGTTCTTCAGAAACCTCTGCCACCTCCCAAAAATTGCTATATTGTGTTCTAAATGCCTATTTCATATGAATATCTGAAGAATAAATCACACAAATATGATTTTTTGAAAGTAAAAGTCAATTCTGCTTTATTTTTCATTAAAACTGCAAGATAAAGCTTTTACTAAAATGAATTAAAAATAACACAAGATAAATAAATTGATAATAGTATGAGTTTTCTTGTTCCAATCCAAAGTATTCAAGCCAAGCTCATCTTTAAAAAAACACACTAAAACAATGAGTTTTATAAACATTGGACTTACAATCAGCATCTTCAAATATAATCAGTGGACTTTTCCCTCCAAGTTCTAGTGATACTCTCTTTAAATTGCTCCTTCCAGCTGCTTGCATGACCAATTTACCAACCTACAGTTATTTCAATTGTGAGTTTAAAAAAAATTTATGATCAATCCCGTGTAAGACATAGTGATTCATGTTAGCAAAATACCATTTGGAAATATTTGTAATATTACAAGATCAAAAGATCAAAAGAAAAGTTATATTTCTTCTCTTGGTTTTACAGAATAAGAAAGTTTTCTATCTCAATCTAATATATCAAAATATTATAGCAATACAAACTTTTAGTAAATTGTGTTCATTTCAAAGGTGCTGTAAGTGATTTAAGTAAAATGGAGAAAGGAAATGGGGAATGTGTCAAAGCGACAACAACCCGACCATAGAGCAGACAACAGCCGAAGGCCACCAATGGGTCTTCAATGTAGTGAGAAACTCCAGCACCTGGAGGCTTCCTTCAGCTGGTCCCTTAAAAATATGTATACTAGAACAGTGATAATGGACGTCATACTAAACTCCGAATTATACACAAGAAACTGAAATTAATCAAAGCGCTGTAAGCACTGTAGGCAGTTAACCAAAAAACCAAGGCAAACATAATTATGAAAACTTCTTTTAAAGATTTAAAAGAACAAGCATTAAACATTCATATACAATTGTACATTTATGTTCATTTAATGAATTAATCATTAAGGCAAATAATTCATATTTTATCAAGGTTTTCAATAGCAACACACATGACCACGAATGGTCATGAGTCTTTCATGAGTCAGCAGTGGTACAAATTTGCAATGATTGCAGTTCTTCTAGTTGATCATAATTGTTCGTATTAGTTGACTGTTAGTAGTTCAAGATGACTTTAGTAGGAGCTTGTAAAAGTATGAATGGACTTGCTTCCCTGGAAAGAAAACTGAGTTTGTGTTGTATAGTACAAAAGTTATGAGACACAAATCAGACAAATGTTTACTACTACAGGAATCAAGGGCGAGGTCTGACTGACCTGTCCATAGTAAATGTAAATGACTCCCACCTTCACCCCAAGTCCATGATGTCTAAGTTTGGAATAAAATGAGGGTGTTAGGGTCTAGCAAAGTGATATGCATATGTGTCGCATATGACATCGACCTTGTATGTCATTCATTCTTTTTTGAAATGACAAACAGGAATTAATATGGTTTAGGCGTTGGTATCTCAATCTTTTACAAGTTCTCAAAACACACACAAGAGGGTGTGGGGTGACACTAGGGAATACCCCTATTTTCATTAGATTTTTTATATTGTCCCATTTATGAATATATATGGTTTATGGGTGGGGATCTCGGCCATTATCAAGTTTTCAAACAAGAGGGGGTTGGGGACCCCAGTGACTTCCCCTATATTTCATTCGATTTGTTATATTGTTCAATACATGAATATATATGGTTGAGGGGTGGGGATCTTATGATTCATTTAATTTGTAATATTGTCCCATACATAAATATATATATTGTTTAAGATTGTGGATCTCGACCATTATAAATTTTCAAAAAGATAGGGGTAGAGTGGCCCCACGAACTCCACCTATATTTCAGGATTTGTTATATTGTCCTGTACATGAATATATAAGGGGTGTGGATCTTGACCGTTACCAAGTTTTGGTCATTTTTTACTCTTGTGGATAGTTGTCTCATTGGTAATCATACCACATCTTTTTTTTTTTTATATAAGAAACTTCCAGCTATTTTAACTGACCTATCAAAATTGAGAAGAAAAAAATACCCCTTGAAATTGCAGTAATATGTTCAACTTGAAAAGCATTTAACATGCATTACCAACATTTATCACTGATAAAACCAGATGCTCCGCAGGGCGTAGCTTTATACGACCGCAGAGGTTGAACCCTGAACGGTTGGGGTAAGTATGGACACAACATTCAAGCTGGATTCCGCTCTAAATTTGGATTGTGATTAAATAGTTGACACAGCATAGGTTTCTGACACAGAATGAATATATTCAAATGAATTTAAAATTTTTGTTTTCTCTTAGAGCAATTCACTATGCTGTTGAATATTAATCCTCTCAAAAAAATGTTTGAAGAAATTTTCTTTTTATTTATGAAATTTCAAATGAGAAAAATTGAACCCTTATTCCAAAACTAATTTCAATTAAAATATTCTAATGGAGTTTGCAACAATTACTACTCATTTAAATACATCATAAAATATTAAGATGTAAAAAAAACTGCTTGTAATCACTGAATGGTAAAGATTATTTAAATTTATCAGTTGGTAGTAAAAAGTGAATATATATACATTGTATATTGTATATAACAAAGATTTAAGTTGATTCTGGACAAAGAAAGATAACTCCAATTAAAAAAAAATCTTGCAGATATTTCTTGCTTACTATACTGGACAAAGAAAGATAACTCTTAATTAAAAAAAAAAATTGCTATTTCACAATATTGTGAAATTAGATATTTCTTGCCATTGCACAATACTGTGCCATTGATAAGACTTGCTATTGCACAATACTTAATATAATAATTTTAGATCATGATTTGGACCAACTTGAAAACTGGGCCCATAATCAAAAATCTAAGTACATGTTTATATTCAGCATATCAAAGAGGCCCAAGAATTTAATTTTTGTTAAAATCAAACTTAATTTAATTTTGGACCCTTTGCACTTTAATTTAGACCAATTTTAAAACTGGACCAAAAATTAAGAATCTACATACACAGTTAGATTTGGCATATCAAAGAACCCCAATTATTCAATTTTTGATGAAATCAAACAATGTTTAATTTTAGATCCTGATTTGGACCAACTTGAAAACTGGGCCAATAATCAAAAATCTAAGTACATTTTGAGATTCAGCATTTCAAAGAACCCAACCGATTCATTTTTTGTCAAAATCAAACTAAGTTTAATTTTGGACCCTTTGGACCTTAATGTAGACCAATTTGAAAACGGGACCAAAAATTAAGAATCTACATACACAGTTAGATTCAGCATATTAAAGAACCCCAATTATTCAATTTTGAAGAAATCAAACAAAGTTTAATTTTGGACCCTTTGGGGCCCTTTTTCCTTAACTGTTGGGACCAAAACTCCCAAAATCAATACCAACCTTCCTTTTATAGTCATAAACCTTGTGTTTAAATTTCATAGATTTCTATTTACTTATACTAAAGTTATGGTGCGAAAACCAAGAAAAATGCTTATTTGGGTCCCTTTTTGGCCCCTAATTCCTAAACTGCTGGGACGGAAACTCCCAAAATCAATACCAACCTTCCTTTTGTGGTCATAAACATTATGTTTAAATTTCATAGATTTCTATTTACTTTAACTAAAGTTATTGTGCGAAAACCAAGAATAATGCTTATTTGGGCCCTTTTTTGGCCCCTAATTCCTAAACTGTTGAAACCAAAACTCCCAAAATCTATCCCAACCTTTCTTTTGTGGTCATAAACCTTGTGTCAAAATTTCATAGATTTCTATTAACTTAAACTAAAGTTATAGTGCGAAAACCAAGAAAATGCTTATTTGGTCCCTTTTTGGCCCCTAATTCCTAAAATGTTGGGACCAAAACTACCAAAATCAATACCAGCCTTCCTTTTATGGTCATAAACCTTGTGTTAAAATTTCATAGATTTCTATTCACTTTTACTAAAGTTAGAGTGCGAAAACTAAAAGTATTCGGACGACGACGACGACGACGACGACGACGCCAACGTGATAGCAATATACGACGAAAATTTTTTCAAAATTTGCGGTCGTATAAAAAATTATACTGTTACCAGGAAAATATATACTGTTAGATAAACTGTTCCCAGCTGTCACAATGTATTGGATTTTCACATTAAAATTGGTGTACAAATTATTTTCTGCTTTTTCTTTCTTTTACATTTGTCTTTCGGTTTTCAATTCTAGTGTTTATATTTATTTGCCATGCATAGATGTATTTTGTCACCTCGGTCTGGATTTTTTTAGAAGCCAAATCCGGGATTACCCTTATCCACTTCCGGAATGGGATCCGATATTGTAATCTCGCGGCAGCCATTTGGTTTCAATGTTGTTTTTGACAGATAGTGAGATACGATTTTACTCGGATTTACACATTATTAATCGGCGATTTTATGTATAAAGCTAGCCGTTGTACAAATTGAACATTGCTGTCATGAATAGTAATGATGAAAATAATTTTTAGATCGTTTATTAGGAAACTTTGGGAAAGATGTTTGCAAAGTTATTTTTTTATATTCTTTCAAGGTCTGTCGGGCATAACGTGTGTAGCTTGTAACCAAGTAGAAAGTCTGACTGCAAAAGTGGAAGGTCGCAGACCTCGGACCACCTTTAATTTGAACCCGTGCGTCCAAATTGAAAAGATACGAAAATTTCGTCTTCTTTTAAATTCAAAATTGCCGCCAACAGCGTGATCAGTTGAACTCGGTACCTCGAATTACCGAATAAAAGTGTTATTATCCGAATAACTCATGTAATTACCGAATAACTCTTCAAATATCAATATTAACACATTTAAGTGACTTTTAAACATATATTATTGAATAAAATTATAATAGAAGTGTATTTTATAACCTAAAAATAAAAAAAAAAGTTGCAGGTAAGTTAATATTGATCATTATAAAATTATGGATATCGGTGTGTACTTCCAAGATGGCGACCAAGGAAAACGTAAGAAATGAAGAAAAGAAAGATTGCATATATGCCTTCAAAGGAAAACGCTATGAAAATATAGTATTAAATAATTTACTGTATATACAGAGAATTGTCCAATAATTGTTTTTCAGAAAGGATTTGAAAATTTAACCAGTACATCAAAGCAATGCAATTACTCCAATCACTAATTACTTTTCATAACAATTTACTCAACATTAAATAAAATGTAATTAAGAATTTTCACATATTCAATTCAAATCTAATCAAAAAATTATTATAATTGATTGTTTTAATAAAAACAAAGCTTCTGAATGGATGATTTTTATGTTTATTCTAATAAAATTTTCTCAAAACTAAATATAAGATTTTCATTGGCAAATATAAATGTTTTTACAAGTCACTTTAATTTGTATAAAAAGCCATGAATACATGTGTGCTGTCTTCCATTTTCAAAATGGCTTTATATCCGTGTGTTCAATGTGATGAAGAATGTGTTGATTGCACCATTCAATGCAGTTGTTGTGATCGTTGGGTTCACAGTGCTTGTGTCCCAATGGATGATGCATTGTTATTGGCCTGGTCAGATGTGTCTCTAAAGTTCCTTTGTAAGGACTGTTGCTTTACAGACAACAAGTATGACATGGCCAAAGCGTTAGAAAGGTAAGTAATTTTCATACATACCTTTTATTATAAGCTATACAAATGCGAAATTGGGTTTTTTATATTATTAATAGAGAGTGAAACATGGTACAAGAAAAATAAAATAAAATATTTAATTTCAAAGAAGACAATCTTTCACCTAGTTTATTATATTTCATTTATTTCTTATTTCATTTAAAATGTATTTAATTTACTTAATTTAAATTACTAAAAAATCAGAATTAAAAATAATAAAATAATACTCAATTAATATTCTTCTAAAATTAGTATTTACGTTTTTTTTATTGCTACTTTTATTTATTTTCATACATTGAACTTTTATACGTTGTTGACTACGTATTGACGACAAACAATATTCCTACGACTTTTGCAATTTGGGAAATCTTAACTACTTGTCTTTAGAAATTTTCGGCGATTAGATATTTCATACATTTGTTCTTTGACTTCTTAGCCAAAAGCTCAGGGGATAATAAACTACATAAGGATTCCTAATGTGCTCTACTTCCTATGGGCAACTTCAAAACTTTTGGGAAAATCGACGATCATTTAAGGGTTTTCTGGTCATATTTTTTGTAATCCAGAATGAAAAGTATAAAAAAACTGTCCAATAATATAGTAGCCAGCTAGATGATAACAATGGCACATATTTCAGCATTTATTGGGTAGCACACAAATCCAGGGCGCTCGCATAAGGCAGCTTAACTGCCTAAAAATCATACAAGACTAACAAAGACCAGAGTCTCCTGACTTGGAACAGGCGAAAAAAGTTTATGTATCTTTCATTTCAAAGTGATTGAACTAAAAGCCAAAGATAAGGGTTGATTTCTACAAAACATCTTTTAAATCTTCTAGATCTTTCTATGCTTGACCCTTTACTGAAATGTTTTTCAGCAGGTTTATTTGAACGAGATTCTGAAATTGCAAATTTTCCATTGAGAACCAAATGAAACATTCAAAAATCTCCTCCTGGTCAAGGTATTTTAACTTTTGTCAGCTCTATTGTCACATTGAATATATACAATAACTATTGTGCAATGTGTAGTTTATTCCCTGGAACCTTTAAATTTCTTCTAAGAGAAATTATCCACTCATGAATAAATTTTTCATCACTTCTAAGTGGATGAAAATACATGCATCAAATCTCAAAACTGTATTTTATGCTTGTGATATATTTATTCAATATCAATAATATAGTTTCAATCTGTTCGATAATTAACACTGATTTAATCATAAAAATAGAATAAATGTACCTCTGTTGACCCTGTGAAGGCAACTTTGTCAACATCCATATGTTCAGCTAAGGCTGCTCCAGCTGTGGGTCCATAACCAGGGACAATATTATAACTACACCAGGAGGGAATCCAGCCTGAAAGTATTAAAACAATCACATAGCCTGAAAATAGGAGAAATTCTGTAAATAAAGTTATCCATAAAACTACATTAGAAGGGAACCTAGCAATAAATAAAAACCAGATGCTCTGCGGGGCACAGCTTTATACGACCACAGAGGTCGAACCCTGAACAGTTGGGGCAAGTATGGACACAATATTTAAGCTTGATACAACTCTGAATTTGGATTGTGATTAAATAGTTGAAACAACATAGGTTTCTGGCACAGAATGAATGTGGTCTAAGTTCTTTAACTTAAAAATTTAAAATGAACATTTACCTTTTATGGTCCAATATTCAAACTCTAAATACATGGTTAGATTCAGCATATCATAGAACCCTAAGAATTTATTTTTTGATGAAATCAAACAAAGTTTAATTTTGGACCCTTTTAGCCCCATATTCCTAAACTGTTGGGACCAAAACTCCCAAAATCAATACCAACCTTCCTTTTGTGGTCATAAACATTGTGTTAAAATTTCATAGATTTCTATTTACATATACTAAAGTTATTGTGCAAAAACCAAGAAAAATGCTTATTTGGGAGCTGTTTTTTGCCCCTTATTCCTAAACTGTTGGTACTAAAACTCCCAAAATCAATCCCAAGCTTCCTTTTGTGGTCATAGACCTTATGTTAAAATTTCATAGATTTCAGTTTACTTATACTAAACACAGATCATCAATACTGGACACAAGAGCAATGAGAGGAGCAGATATTGGCAGCGATCACGAACTCCTCAAATGCAAATTAAGAATCAAACTTAAAAAATATAAAATAGTAGCGGATACTACAAGGAAGAGATTTGATACCACCAAACTACAACGTCCAGAAGTAAGAAAAGCATTTTCAATCGAGCCTAAGAACAGGTTCCAACTCTTAGATGACCTAGAGGACATAGAACCATTCTGGGAAGGAGTAGCAAAATGCTATAAAGAAACAGCAACTAAAACCTTAGGTTTTAAAGATTGTGGGCATAAGCCCTGGATCTCCAATAAGTCATGGAAACTTGTAGACGAGAGAAGACAACTAAAGGAAAAGACTAACAACAGTAGATAAATGCCAAGTATAGCGACAAAGATAAGGAGGGAAAGAAAAGTATGAGAAATGACAAAAGGCAATTGGACAGACAACTTAATTGAAGAAGCAGAAAAAGCAGCAAACAATGGTATGATGAAAACAGTATATGAGGTTTATACTAGAACAATTTGCAATGAAAAACAGAAACCACCTCAAGTCATCAAAGACAAGTCTGGAAATTTATTTTCAAACCATGAGGAACCAGATGCTCTGCAGGGCGCAGCTTTATACGACCGCAGAGGTTGAACCCTGAACGGTTGGGGCAAGTATGGACACAACATTCAAGCTGGATTCAGCTCTAAATTAAGATTGTGATTAAATAGTTGACACAGCATAGGTTTCTGACACAGAATGAATGTGGTCTAATGAACTTAAAATTTTTGTTTTGCCTTTGAGCAATTCACTATGCTGTTGAATATTAATCCTCTCAAAAAAATGTTTGAAAAATTTTCTTTTTATTTATGAAATTTCAAATGAGAAAAATTGAACCCCCCCTCCCCAATTTTTTTTTTCACATCTCCCTATCCTTTATTCCAAAACCCATCACAATTCAAATTTCTAATGGAGTTTGCAACAATAATCACTCATTTAAATACATCATAAAATATCAAAATGTCAAAAAAGTGCTTGTTATCACTGAATGGTAAAGATTGTTTTAATTTATCAGTTGGTAGTAAAAGTGAATATACATTGTATATTGTATAAAACATTGATTTAAGTTGATTCAACTACTATTCTGGACAAAGAAAGATAACTCCAATTGAAATTTCTTGCTATTGCACAATATTGTGCAATTAGATATTTCATGCTATTGCGCAATTGAAAAAACTTGCTATTGCACAATACTGTGCAATTGAAGATTTTTTGCTATTGTGCAATACTGTGCAATTGAAAATTTCTTGCTATTGCACAATACTTAATATAATAATTTTAGATCCTGATTTGGACCAACTTGAAAACTGGGCCCATAATCAAATATCTAAGTACATGTTTGGATTCAGCATATCAAAGAACCCCAAGAATTCAATTTTTGTTAAAAATCAAACTATAAGTTTAATTTTGGACCCTTTGGACTTTAATGTAGACCAATTTGAAAACAGGACCAAAAATGAAGAATCTACATACACAGTTAGATTTGGCATATCAAAGAACCCCATTTATTCAATTTTTGATGAAATCAAACAAAGTTTAATTTTGGACCCCAATTTGGAACAACTTAAAAACTGGGCCAATAATCAAAAATTTAAGTACATTTTTAGATTCAGCATATCAAAGAACCCAACCGATTCAATTTTTTTCAAAATCAAACTAAGTGTAATTTTGGACCCTTTGGACCTTAATGTAGACCAATTTGAAAACGGACCCAAAAATTAAGTATCTACATACACAGTTAGATTCGGCATATCAAAGAACCCCAATTATTCAATTTTTGATGAAATCAAACAAAGTTTAATTTTGGACCCTTTGGGCCCCTTATTCCTAAACTGTTGGGACCAAAACTCCCAAAATCAATACCAACCTTCCTTTTATTGTCATAAACCTTGTCTTTGAATTTCATAGATTTCTATTTACTTATACTAAAGTTATGGTGGGAAAACCAAGACAAATGCTTATTTGGGTCCTTTTTTGGCCCCTTATTCCTAAACTGTTGAGACCTAAACTCCCAAAATCAATACCAACCTGGCTTTTGTGGTCATAAACATTGTGTTTAAATTTCATTGATTTCTATTAACTTAAACTAAAGTTATTGTGCGAAAACCAAGAATAATGCTTTTTTGGGCCTTTTTTTGGCCCCTCATTCCTAAACTGTTGGAACCAAAACTCCCAAAATCAATCACAACCTTTCTTTGTGGTCATAAACCATGTGTCAAAATTTCATAGATTTCTATTAACTTAAACTAAAGTTATAGTGCAAAAACCAAGAAAATGCTTATTTGGGCCCTTTTTGGCCCCTTATTCCTAAAATGTTGGGACCAAAACTCCCAAAATCAATCCCAACCTTTCTTTTGTGGTCATAAACATTGTGTTAAAATTTCATAGACTTCTATTCACTTTTACTAAAGTTAGAGTGCGAAAACTAAAAGTATTCGGACGACAACGACGCAGACGACGACGCCAACGTGATAGCAATATACGATGAAATTTTTTTCAAATTTTGCGGTCGTATAAAAACTTAAAAGATGGAAAGATCACTTTCAAGAAGTCTTTAATAGACCTGAACCAGAAATAGCACTTAATTAACATTAATTTAAACTATGAAATTGCGGAAAGAGAGATAGATACTGGTCCAATCAGAAAAGAGGAAATTACAAAAGCCTTGAAAAGATAAAAAAATGGGAAGCCAGGAGGCATAGATGGCGTAACAGTTGAGATTCTAAAAGCAGATACAATAACAACCACAAAGTATTTGCTAAAGCTCTACAATATGATATGGGTTAGAAACGAAATACCAAAGGAGTGGAGTAAAGGTCTAATTGTAAAAATTGTAAAGAAAGGAGACCGGACATGTTGTGACAACTACAGAGACAAAACACTACTTTCTGTGCCAAGTAAGGTATTCACTTAGATCATCATCCTAAGAATACAAGAAGGAATAGATGAAGAGCTAAGACAAGAGAAGGCTGGCTTCAGAAGGGGGAAAAGCACTACTGAACAACTATTTGCTTTAAGAAACATCATAGAACAATGTTCTGAATGGAATGCTCCTTTATACATCAACTTTGTAGACTTTGAAAAGGAGTTTGATTCCACAAACAGGGAAGCTTATGGTCCATCTTAAAAGCTTTTCACATTCCAGACAAAATCGCCACAGTAATAAAACTCTTTTACGATTCATTTGAGTGTGCAATCATAGATGAAGGAATACAATCAGAATGGTTAAAGTAAAAACATGAGTAAAACAAGGATATGTGATGTCTGGATTCTTATTTCTGTTAGCCATTGACTATGTCATGAAGCAAACAATAAAAGATAATGATAAGGAATTAGATGGAAATTTACCACCAAACTAGAAGATCTTGATTTTGCAGATGACCTAGCATTTCTATCTTCCAAATTCCAACATATACAGTTAAAAACAAGTAAACTTCAAGAAAATGCCAGCAAAATAGGATTAAAGATAAACGCATCCAAAACAAAAGGATGAACACCACAAATAACAACCCAGTGAAGTTAAATGAGAAAGACCTAGAGGATGTCGATACCTTCACTTACCTTGGAGGAATATTTACAACAAAAGGTGGCTGTGACAATGATATGGACAACAGGTTCAAGAAAGCTAAAGGCCAATTCAGCAGGTTAAAGAAAAATATGGAGATCATCGGTACCCTCTTTTAAAACAAAGGTCAGATTATTTAACAGCTTAGTTATATTAGTCCTACTGTATGGATGTGAAACCTGGAAAACAACTGAACAAGACAAGAAGAAATTAAACACCTTTCAAAATAGATGTCTGAGACAGATAGCAAGAACAGTAGCTAAAGACCGTGTGAGATGGAAACAATGTATCAGGGCCTTAAATGCCGACTGGCATGAAGAGGATAGGTGAGGTGAGTTATAATAAAGTAATTGGTCGAAAACCAAGAAAAATACTTATTTGGACCCTTTTTGGCCCCTTATTCCTGAACTGTTGGGACCAAAACACCCAAAATCAATCCCAACCTTCCTTTTATGGTCATAAACCTTGTGTTTTAAAGTTCATAGTTTTCTATTCACTTTTACAAAAGTTAGAGTGCGAAAATCAAATGTCTTAGGACAAGGACGACACCAACGTGATACCAATATACAACCAAAATTTTTTCAATTTTTGCGGTTGTATAAAAATCTAAAAACATTTTTAGATTCAGCATATTAATGAGTCCCAAGAATTCAATTTTTGTTAAAATCAAATTAAGTTTAATTTTGGACCCTTTGGACCTCATGTGGACCAACTCAAAAACCAGGCCCAAATTTGAAAACTTATAACACAGTAAGATTCAGCATATCTAAGAACCAAAAGACTCTTTTTAGCCCCTTATTCCTTTTTTTTTTTTATAAAATAATATCTTTATTGCACTTTTCTTTGCTGTTGTTACAAATTACTCGACCTACAGCAGTTGGCCGAGGATCCCTGTGAATTAGTCGCTGGATAACCAGGGAATTTATTCAGTGAATTCATATTTATAGATAGTTTGTTAGTTTTACAGTTCATGGTTATTACATACATTTTCCCCTTATTCCTAAACAGTTTGGGCCATAACCCCCATAATTAATCCCAACCTTCCTTTTTGGGGTATGGAACCTATGGTACAATTTCAGAAAGACCCATACACTTACACACAAGTTATTTTCTGGAAACTAAAAAAATACTTATTTTGACCCTTTTTGGTCCCCTTGTTCATAAACTGTTAGGACCATAACCCCTAAAATCGATTACAAGCTTTCTTTTGTGGTTTCAATCCTTGTGTTTAAATTTTATAGAGATCTATTCATCAAAACTAAAGTTATTGTCCTGAAACTAAGTGTCTTTGGTCAATGCTGACACTGACAAAGACGACAGACATGTGATACCAATATACAACCATTTTTTAATTTTTATTACAGTGTTCCATTATACTAGTCAATTTGGGGGAAAAATCCTCTCAAACATTTATCTTTAAAACAACCCTTGAATAACTGTCATATATATGGTTTTGAACAAAGGCTATGTATCGACATCACTGCAGTAAAATGGGTCATCATGAGTTGTGGCAGAACATTCAGATAATATGACACCCTTGCACATGTATATGATTTAACATCCCAAATCAGACCAGACCAGAACTTAATGTGTCTATTTATTCATTTATCCCAAACAGAAACATCCTTGCAGTTGTTGGTCTTCTTTATGTATAGAGAGTATATCATGCTCCCATAAATCACTTGCATTAAACACCAAGTGTGGTTGTGTAACTGTACATTCGGCTATACTTCTCTGCCTGTACCAAGTCAGGAATATGACAGTTCTTGTCCATTCGTTTTTGATGTGTTTTGTTAATTGATTTTGCCATGTGATTATGGACTTTCCGTATTGATTTTCCTCTAAGTTCAGTATTTTGGTGATTTTACTTCTTAATCATTGTTTTTCACTTAAGGATGGAATGATGTTGATAATTACCTCTTTAACAAGTGATGCACAATATAAGGCTGTCAGTGGTGTTTGTTCTGCAGGCTTTAGAACTATAGTATTACCACAGGCTAAAGCAGGTCCAAACTTCCACCCTATCATCATTAAGGGGTAATTCCACTACAAAATATATAGTTTACATAAATAATTCTTATACATTTATGATCTTAATAAATTTACAATTTGAAGAGGAACAAGAGTGAAATAAAAGTCATATGAAACTTCAAATTAAAAAAATTATGCATATATTTTTTTATAACTAAATGGCTAGTTTTTATTATAAAACTTATGTACTTCTACTTTTTTCTCAAGAAAATTCTATAATTTGTCCATGTTTAGAAGAAATTTACTTTTTTTCTAATTGTTTGCTTCCAGTAAACTTTTGGTAATGAAATGTGAATTCCAATACTCAGTTCATAAAGTCTTGATAGAGAATGGACTGATCTGTTTGATTAAAATTATAATATGTATAATATAGTAAGGGCATGTTGTTAGGATTTTCCCACTGACATAGTAAATTCAAAATATTTGACACTATACTTACTGGTATGATTTGTCCACAAACTCCTATTGGCTGATGTTTAGTAAATGAAAACAAGTCACCATCTGAAATATTTAAAAAATGCAGCAACTCTATAGGTACTTTTCATTTGGTTATCAAATTTCAATTTCAACACGTTATTCTTACTGGTCATACTAAAATTACTGTTTTTGCAGTTGCATGGATAGAAATTAATATAAGTTATAACTCATTTCAAACTTCAAGTATTTTACGAGGTTTTGTTTTATATGCACCCACTTCATCTCTTATTTCTTTAATTTTAGTTTTCTGCTTAAAAAGGGAAGGCAACATTAAAGAATTTAATGAGTGTTCAGAGATAAAATGGGTAGGTAATTCAAATAGTAAATGAATGTACAATACCAGTTATGCAGTTGATTATATGTTGGTGATTGGTTTCACCCATACTTTGTTAAATTGTTGGTTTATATGTTATTCAGGTTACCTGCTGGTCCAGAATTACTATTTTTTGTTTAAATTGTCATGTAATTTTTACCTTTGTTTCCAGGGTATAAACATATTAATGTATTGTTTTTTTCATCATAAATTGTCAGCGGCGGATCCAAAACTTTTTATAAGGAGGGTCCACTGACTTACCTAAAAAAAGGTGGGGGGGAGGGGGGGGTTTGCTCAAGTCATGCTTCAGTGATTCCTTATATAAGCAACCAATTTTTTTCCCAAAAAAGGGAGGGCCCAGCCTCCCAGGTCCCCATGGGATCTGCCTATGATTGTTTACCTGGTAGAACAGTTGTTTACCTGATGGTATAGTTTTCCCCATGTTTTTATCACTCCATCCTGCATAGTATCTGATACAGTCTGCTGTACAATGGATATCCTCTACAGAATCTTGAAATGGTTTTCCATTATCAATGGTTTCTAGACTCTTCAAAAAAAGAAATAAGAGATTTATAAATATGTTTTGAAGTTACCTAGATATCTTATAAGTATGTTACTTGAAATTAACTACTTTTTGGGAAGATCCGCTATTAAAATTTCCCTAAATAATTGATTTTTTCATTTTGCTCCAGCGTTCTTTAATCTCAATTATATCAAAAACTGTAAATTGAAGAGGGACAGACTTTAAAACTTTGAACATGGCATTATCAGAAAAATAAATCAAAGCAGACCATCATATAAAAATATATATTAGACATTACAGATTTTTTTATGTAGCCTGTTTTATCTTCAGGGAACTGAGTTAAAAACAGCAGGGGCAATTGCTCACACCAAAAAGGACCATAACCAAACTTTTCCCACCTCCCAAACCATTTGCACATCCACCTGACTGCCTGGCTTCTAATGGACATTACCATACTATAAACAAGTTTTGGACTTCTTCAACCCAGCCAAAAGCTTTTTTTATAATAGCTTAAGCAATTTTACTTCCGTATAAAGTCAATAAGATAAATTGAAAACTCGGTAAACGGAAAAAAAGTCACAGGATAAAAAGTCACAATATCCCTAGGAAAAAAAGTCACAGGAAAAAAAGTCACAAGAAAAAAAGTCACAGGAAAAAAAGTCACAATTTTGATATTTTTTTATTTAACTAATTTGTCAGAAATATGTTGGAATGCATTTGAAAAAGTCACTATGTACATGTATGCAATAAATTATTTAAAAAAAAGTCATAATATATTTGTATTGGATTACTTATTTAAGCTATGTTAGTGGTTAATTTTTAAAAACTATAAAAGAATTATATATACTTATAAAAATGTAATGGAATAAATAATGTTTTTTTTTTCTTTCAAAATTGACTTTTTAACAAACTGAAACAGGGAAAGCTAATTGTGTCCTTTTATTTGATATTGAGCATCAGTTTAATTTCATTGATATGGCTTCCTACGAAGACAGGAAATGAAAGGTCTACAAAGTGGGAAGGGCGCCCAGGGGAAGGTGCCACAAGAAGCCACACATCAATATCAACAGTCCCTAGATATATAAATATATATAAATACTAAGCTATTATTAATGGCAATGAGTTGTTTGTTTAACACTAAATTACAGAATACTTATCTTTATAAAAATCAAATAAACATGTGGTCAAGTTATATACTGAATTTCTAACTTGTATTCAAATTGAAGGAATGTGTTGCATAAGAGATATAAAACAAAAATAATTACAACAAATCCTCGAAAACATGTATCAATAGTACACCAGTATGTACATGTTCCATTTAATGTTTTGCCATTTATATCTAAATTTCCAAAGTTAGTCGTATAAATTGAATTAAAAACTGTCTATTTTCAAACAAAATATCTATTGGAAATGTTTCCCAATATATTCATATATATATATATATGTGCGACCTTATGACCATTTCCATAAAAAATACAAATTGGTAATGTTTCTCCTGTTAATACATGTATGTGCAGACCATATGACTATTTTCATACAAAAAATATATATTGTGACTTTTTTTCCTGTGACTTTTTTTCCTGCGACCTTTTTTCCTGTGACTTTTTTTCTGTGACTTTTTTTCCGTGACTATTTTTCCTGTGACTTTTTTTCCTACATTCGAAAACTCTTACTGCGAGATAAGATATATCCCTCTCCAATAAATCTGCCAGTTTATGCATGAGTTTTCCTCTTTTTGAGGCATCCATCCTCCTCCATTCTGATCCTAATTTGAAGGCTTTCCTAGCTGCAGCTACAGCCTTGTCAATGTCTGCCTATAAATGTAAAATTGAAATAATATACACTTAATGTCAACAATGCTAAAGAATTATGAAAATACAAGAAATATTTGTAAATGTCCCAAAATAGTATACATATGATTAAAATAATTCAAAGTAACTGATATGAATAGATGTTTTTATAGCGAGCTAGATTTTGTAGGTACATGTATTTTTAAGTTTGTTGTTTTGTTTAAGACCAAATTAAACTGTTGGAGATTGCATTGTCAGAGGCATGCAAAGAGTATGTAGGCACCAAGTAACTAGACTCAATTTCTGTCCCTAATCTGTATACATAAACTTTCTTAATGGAAGTCCAAATTTTCAGCCCCTACACCCTAATTAACACCCTTAATACTTGTTCTCCTCCTGAATATGCATGACATACTTGCCACTGTACATTAAGTTAACATCCATCAAATAATTAGAAGCCATTAATAAAATGTTTAGAATGACATACTGTCATCAATCTTAATCTCTGTAGCCATATGAACATAGTGACGTATATCATTTAACAGATACTTTTGTTGTATTGCCATATAGTTATTGCATTGTTCGATTCTATTACATGCTGTACTCCTTACATTGCCTAGTTTAGGAGGCTCCCTTTATTTGAAAATCCTGGATCTACTGAGACTGCATTCAGATGATTTGTTGGGGTACCTGTCAATGTAGTACTTCCATGATATTTTAAAGGAATTATATATATTTAGTGAGTTCCTGATGATGATTAGTAAAAATTTCTATAAATTTACAAATGCTTTTCTTAATTATGTGACTACACATTTTTAACTTGTCTTCACTATTGTACAATTGCTAGCAATTACCTTGTCCCCTTCTTGGACATCACAAATATTTTCCCCAGTACATGGGTTAACTGTGGCAAATGTCTTTCCACTGAGTGAGTCACACCATTCATTGTTTATAAATATCTGTCGAATATATAGTAAAATAAACATCAAAATATTTAGGGAGAAACAAATATCCAAGTTAGCATGAACTATTGGTGAAAACATATTGTCAAGAGTAGGTTTTTGTCATGCCTGAGATTGTGAAAGCAAAATGTATTCTACAAGGGATAGAAATAATCAAAATTCAAGCTGTAACAATGTATAGAAATGATTAAAAAAAAACTGTTTAAAACATATATTTTTGAAAATAATTTGAAGCTAATATTTGCTTTATAGTGAAATTGTGACATGAATTTATGTCCCTTATAAAATATTGTCTTCTAGACAAAATTTCATACAAAATAATTTGTCTGCAGACAACATTTCGCAATAAAGACAACATTTTATTATTAATGTGTCTATATGATAAGCCAAATTTTGTCAAATTGGGAGGGACAACATTTCACTGTGAAATACTGTCCATTGCAATGATTTACTGTGGAAGACGGTCCATGAAAATATTTCCTAATCAAAATATGTCCTCCTTGCGAACTCTTGTACCATGAAACTGTGAGGGTGGTAATTATTGCATTCTTTAAAATATATTCCATGAAAAGTATGTTTAAACATGTTAAAACCGTAAATGCTGCATAAAATAATTCTTTTCTGTAGTACTGGTTAAAGACATTTATGAAGATGATAACAGCCCTGTAAACAAGTACCTATGATACGGATTTGCATGAAAACATTGCTATTCTTCAAAAATGACAGTCCTTTTGCAGTGTTGGTCCTGTGAAAATCAAAGAAAAAGGCAAGTCAAAATAGAAAAAGAAGATGTGGTATGATTGCATGAGAAAATTCTCCACAAGAGACCAAAAAAATGACACAGAAATTAACTATAGGTCACCTTACAATAGGACTTCAACAATGAGCAAAGCCCATATCGCATAACCAGATATTAAAGGCCCTAAAAGAAAATGTAAAACAATTCAAACGAGAAAACTATATAACGACCTAATTTATGTCAGCTTTTTTTTTTGTGTGCATATTTTATATAGTGATGGTCCTGGTTGGCCCTCTTTTTAAGGCTTTTTTTTAATTATAACTCTAGAATATACGTGAACTGACTTCAACAGTTCAACTGTAAATTTTGATTACTCAGCATTCATATGCAGTCTCAGCTGTGCAGCATTAAGCCTGTGCCTTCGATATTACATTTCAAATCACTCATTTCATTTACAAATATTTGAGTATTACCTGTTTGAACTTTATTTCTGGATTTCGATCTGATTGGGGAGCTGGCATCATTAACTTTAAAAGCTCAAACTTGTATACATCTAAAATGAAACCAACGAAAAACGAAAGTAAGATCTATAATTAGCATTTTTATAATAAGTGTTGACGAATACTTTTTCCGGACAGACCTGGATTTTTTCCGGATTCAGTAATTCAAAACTTTTTTTTAGCTCATATTACTAACTATGCAGTCCATGTGGTCCGTGTAACACTTATCAATTCAAAGTATTAGAAAGTTTTGAAATTTTAGATTTTTGGAATTTTTATCAAAGTTTTAAAATATCAAAATTTCAAATTGTGTTAAAGTTTGAAATTTTGAAATTTTAACCAAATTATTAAAATATCAAAATTCTAAATATCGTTTATAAATTTGTTAGTTTAGAAATTTGACCAAACTTTTAAAATACTAAACCTAACGCGCAATTTTGATTATTTCACTTTTTGAAAGTTTGATTTTTTAAATGTTTGCTTAAAATATCAAAATAGAAAAGAGGCAATAAGAGGGATACCTGTAAAAAGCGAAACGAAATAAAAGCGGAACGAAACGAAACAATATGAATTAAAAACATACTGATACTTAAAAGTTTATGTATGAAATAAAACGGACAGTTGAAAGCGGTGAAAAATTGGATGACAAAATTAATATTTCTTAAAAGAAGATAATTCATTTAAAAACCAGACGTACGGCTCTGATATTGACCATTTTACCTGCTGGTTTTTCTAGCACCCATATTTTAGGAGAAACAGGATTAACAGTAAAAACTGAACAACTCGCAGTAGGTCAAATAGTATGGTTATGTTGAGCATGTATTTACATTTTCTACTAAACTCTATAAATAAAAAGGCCCAATACACAATGTATTATCTCTTTTGATTTCATTTTTTTTCTGTTTTGCTTTACGACTTCTTACTTTCTGCAATCATGTTGGCTAAAGAATATATCATTTCATGTACAGAATGAAAGATCATCTTAAACGTTTTTATCTGTTCTTTGTAAGTTGTTTGCCCTAAATATTCAGCTTTAAGCGTTCCGTAAGGAGGTCGATCAAGAAAAGCGCTTCATGATACTGAATGCACGGTTTAAGGTTGTGCTAGTCCACAGTGTGGGAGGTTTTTAATATAATCTTTTTTACGCTGAAATTAAGACGGTAATAGGATCCAATATCAGCAAATTGGAGCCAAGATACTGTTACAAGGTATCTACAAAAACTCATCATAGATGGATACCGGAATATAAATTTTGCCGGTTTTTGCGCCAGACGCGCGTTTCGTTTACAAAAGACTTATCATTGACACTCGAACCAAATTAAGTTAAAAAGGCAAATAAAGTCAAATAAAATTGAAAAGGCCAAATAAAGTAATTTTTTTAATCCAACGTATAGCTCTGGTTTTGTAAAAGTTGAAACCTTTCATATCATATATAAACGTATACCATAAACATTATTTTCACGAGCATTCATTTTTATGTAATAATTACCGCTGTACTACATTAAGCACCTAACTTGCATTCATGTTTATGCAATAGTTGCCGCTGTACTACATGAAAATTGTGTTCAAAAGTTTTTATCAGCGATAAATGGTATTCTTCTGGGGAACCAATATTTAGATAGTCCCTGTTTTTTTACTTGATACTACCACTAGGGGCTTCGATAATGGTACATTAAAATATTCTGATCCCTAATTTGATTATATAATATTCTGTGCCAGAAGAGGACAAAAGAAAAATTATCCATGCCTTTTAGTGTTAAATTTTGAACCAGACAAGTTGATTAATGGCGATGAAAAACTTAATAAAATTGTTTAGCGCTTCGACAAAACAACCTCACCCACTTTTAAAGTTACATGGTTGCTACCTTAAAGACAACGTTTGGACTGGTTATCATACACGTAGCTCCATTATAGGTTCTAAATGATAATCAACCACTGTTTTATTATAGTAAACAAAAGGAATAGATTTTTTTGTATTAAAGGATATTACTGTCCCGTATTTGCATTTTGTTATTTGGGTATTTTGAAGTTATCGTACGACAATCGACTTTTAGCAAACTAAAAATTCACATGTACACCCAGTCAGAATGGGGCGTGCAAAGAGAAGCCACACTGTCAGCTGCATGATGGATTTTTCCCATTTTTGGCCGTACACCAAAGTCGCTCTCGAAAAACCAGTACAATGTTAAACGCTGAATTTGAAGTAAAGAATTCACATACGGAACGCTGAAACTGAAATTTGAAATTCAAGCAAAATAAGAACGAAACAATTAAAGACATAGGACTTGTATTTCCTATTGAAGTGCGTTTTACTGTTCGTATTACTGTGTTTTTCATTCTTTATTGGCTAGAGTTATAGGGGAGGATTGTGATCTCACGAAACATGTTAAACCCCGCCGCATTTGTGCGCCTGTCCCTATCCAGGAGCCTCTGTCCTTCTAAGTCTTGTATGATTTTGATTTTAGTTCAGTTATGTTTCGGAGTTTAGTATTACGTCTATAATCGCTGAACCAGTACACTTTTTTGTATAGGGGCCAGCTGAAATACGCCTAGTACAACTTTTATTGCGACGCTATATTTAAGTATTCATTCCGTATCATTTCTTGGAACTGAAACCCATCATAAAAGGCAATATATTATCATCATGCAATCGATAAACAAGAATGAAAACGTTTCAAGTTGTATGCCAGCCCACCGAAGCGCTTTCTCTGGATCTACCTTCATCAGGAACGCCAAAAAGGCGAATAATACTATATGGTTTACTGCGAGTTGGTCATTTTTCACTGATACTTCTAAATGTTGGGCACTGGGAACACAAAATAGCTTTGAATTATTTATCTCAAACGCTAACCTTATATAAGAGATTTAAATCAACGTAGTTGATTCCGTTTTAAATAGGTTTAATTATATTTTTTTTGATAGATGCACAACCTTAAAATTTCAGGATACTGTTATCCCATGTGATGTCTAATATGTTTCATAAAAAAAACCCGACTTCTTCTTTTCATTATTTATTTTGTTATTAAGAATGATTTGATATATTTCATGCTATTTATTTATAACTAAGAATAGTTCTGATCAGAGCCGTGTTTACATCAGTGATTACAGGTACCCCTCTTGTCGCCCCTTTATATTTTTGATATTTTAAGCAAACATTTAAAAAAATAAACTTTCAAAAAGTGAAATAATCAAAATTGACCATTAGGTTTAGTATTTTAAAAGTTTGAACAAGTTTCTAAAATATCAAATTTATAAACGATATTTAGAATTTTGATATTTTGATAATTTGGTTAAAATTTCAAAATTTCAAAACTTTAACACAATTTGAAATTTTGATATTTTAAAACTTTGATCAAAATTCCAAAAATCTAAAATTTCAAAACTTTTAAAAACTTTGAATTGATAAGTGTTACACGGACCCCATGTAATACATTGTAATCTTCTATAATGCATATATTTTATCATACTATTATATCTATATAGACAATTGTAATTCAGTTTGGTGGAATGCATTAAAAAAATTCAGAAGAGATCAGCAAGACCTATAATTTGAACTTGAAAGAATCGATTTATTTACAACACAAATCTTTGATAAAGCTGGAAATCAGATGCGGATCAAGGACTCTGAAAAGACGGGGAGGACAGGCCCTAACACTAGACAATTGATTAGCAAGTTTCACTTATTAATTTTACATTGTGTCATAGATCATATTTAATTCGTTCAGAGTATGCAGACATAGACATATATATGTCTATATGTCTTTGGTGTATGTTCACATTTTTTTATAATCTTTTAGTTTCCTTAATTCAGTAATTCCGTCATTTCGTAATTCCGTCATTCTGTCATTCCGTCATTCCACAACAAACCATTATACGTTTTTCAATTTTTTTTTCTGTACACCTCATATATTGATTGGGCTGATTATTGGTATGTGATTTAACTACGATGAGTTACAGATCAAGTTTCAGGTTTGGCTAATTTTTGCTGTAATTTCGAACTTTTGGCTTTGATAAAAATTTTTTGAAAATAACAGTTATAGACGGACCTTATTTCTAAATGCTTTCAGATATTGGGCTGATTTTCGGTATGTGAACTAACCAGGATGAGTTACAGTCAAGTTTAAGTTTCGTTCCGCTCCACTAATTTTCTCCAGATTTTAGGGTTTTCAACTTTGAAAATTGTTGAAAATCACAGTTATATTGACATTTTTCTATATGCCTCCATATTTTGACCTGATTTTTTTTATATGTGAGACTACCATCATGTTTGTGTCCACATGCGTTATTGAAATTGCAGATTTTTCAACTTTTTGAGACGGGCCATTCGTGTCGCTTTGACACATCTAGTTGTTTTGAATATGTCACTTGCTTCATTTAAGCCATTTCAATTGATATGTATAGTGTGTCGTTCTTATTTATAATGCTACACTATTGTTTCTGGTAAGTGTGAAGGTTGGTATCGATTAAAACATTTTTTTTTATATAGATAGACCGTTGGTTTTACAGTTTGAATAGTTTTACACTCGTCACTTTTTGGGACCCTTTATAGCTTGCTGTTCTGGCAAAGTCCAATATTTTGGCATAATTGATCACTATATGGTTAAAGCATAAATATAAACGACATGCCAGAAACAGCAACATCATCAGAGACTAAACTATTTGCAGACGACAGCCTCCTCTATAGAACCATAAACAATCGAATAAGCAGAAAGTTAACTACTGCAGAAAGACCTAACATCATTAGAGGACTGGTAAAATCAATGGTAAATGAGCTTTAATGCAAAAAAATGCATTGTAATCCGAATGCAATCTGAGAACCGTCCTGTAGTATCAAATATCTACAAACTTCATTGACACACACTTGACACCATTGAAGCAAATGCATAGGTGTACCAATCAGCGATAACCTAACGTGGGACAGACATAAATTATATTGAAAATATAGTGGATAACGGCAACAAAACGATTCACAAGACGTAACCTGCATAAACAAGCAACCAGGTTTATAAACAACAATTACATGCCTCACACACGGCTGTGTAACAAACAAGGTAAAATCTTCAAAATGGGAAAACCTTGAAGATCACAGGAAACAAGATAGACTAGGCATACTGTTTAAAATAGAAAATGATCTTATAGATATACATCGGCAACAACAATAGAAGACGCCAACCGATATACATCGGCAACAACAATAGCAGACGCCAACCGATATACATCGGCAACAACAATAAAAGACGCCAACCGATATACATCGGCAACACAATAACAGACGCCAACCGATATAGATCGGCAACAACAATAGCAGACGCCAACCGATATAGACCGGCAACAACAATAGCAGACGCCAACTGATAGTCTCCAAGAAAGGGCAACACAACAGACGCTTTCGGTCAATCATTCTCTGTGTTGTACGACGCCCCGTTTAGTTTTCGCGAAAACTTATACATTCAATCGTTGAATTTGGTTTCCTGCCTGGAATAATCATAAGAAGAAGACACATCGATGTTGTTTTAAATATAAATGTAAAAATGCAACGAAATATCATTATGGACAATTGCATTGTCACATATATGTTGTGTCTAACAGAGAACAAATTCTTAAAAGGCCTGAGATTAATTGTTCATTGCACTGAATACCCGTGTCCGTTCTGCTTAAATACCGGAGGTCGGGACAATTCTTGACCAGGTATAAAAGTGTGTCATTGGAAGTACTTAGACATCCGAATAAATTGAGCCTTTTTAAATGTGAATGCTTTTTGGTGCTTGATCCACTTGTCTCTATTTGAATGTTTTCTGCGCAATCCAATCCGTCTGTTAAAGTTGATGAAGTGTTCCTTAAATCTGTATTTGATTGCTCCAAACCTATTCCACGGCAACATGACAATTCTAATGTTTCCATATATATACACGAATTAATCAAGTATAGTACACCGTCTTTTGTTAACTCGTCACATTCTTTGAAGCGGGCAAACTTTAGTAATGGACAGTTGTTTCCTATTGCAATCAATGATGCATCTGTGAATTGTGCACCCTTTTCAAAAGATACTTTCTGCAAAAACGTGCAAGACTGCGCAAGGAGGACGACGCTGTCATCATTAATATTCCAAATAAAATGTGTATGCAGTGTTTTCAACTTAGGACAACCTTGAGCAACTGACAACAGTCCATCGTTACCAATTTTAGTTTGCATGTGGTTTCCAAAAGTTAAATGTTCTAACGAAGGACAATTTTGACCGATGAAAGATATGCCCAGGTCTGTGATAGCTTCACAATCTTTAACATTGATCGATACTAATTGGTTCGAACAACTTGTTAGCCATTCGAGACCTTGGTCGTCAAATAGATTGGAATGTATTGCTATCTTTGTCAAGTTAAGATGTAACTTTTTAAAAAGTTGATTTGATACGTAGTTACTTGATAGACAAAGGAAGGTAATTTGAGGATTCCCTTCAATAATGCGCGTCAAATCACTCTCATCATGCGAATGTAATGTACGTATTGATAATTGCTTAATATTTGGCTGTGCTCCAAGGAAAGACAATAAATACTTGTCAAAATCTGGTTGCTTGTCCTCATTATAGTAGCCTACGTCAAAGTTAATAAATTTCTTCTTTGACAAAACTTTAAACATATTTTTTACGTCAACCCCAACAACCGCCCATATCTTTATGCTTTCCAAACAGGGACATCTATTACAAATTTCAGCAAATATTTTTCCTGATCGTAAAAGATCTGCAGAAATATCGATGCTTTTAAGGCTTGCAAATTTGACATGCTTGTCGTATTTCAATAGTTTCCAAAAAAGTTCTTCTGTTATTTTAAGATTAACAATGTAATTGACCAGTTTATGTTTGACTAAAGAACGGTAAAATCGATTAAGTTTATCTTTGCGATATTCATATATGTATTCAACATAATTCCAAAGACATATCGATGTTGTCAGATCTCTCAAAATGTGACAAACGTTGCGGATGACAAAAAGTAAATCTGCCTGTGTGAGAAATGATAGAATCTTCACCAATACTTCGGGCGGCAATTTGTCGATAGTCATATTGTCTGAAATGAAAAATAAAATGGAGTTTAAAAATAAGTTTGCTAATAGATGCTAAAAACAGTAGGTAGCAAAGAAACTATGCTCAGTTTGTACAATAATGTTTTAGTCAATCCTTGAAACCATTCACATACTATATAAAAAGATAAATGAAAGTTTTGTTTCTTTTTCCAATTTTCTGTTCATCTCGAATGACTTCCGGTATTAAAATGATTGTTCATATTTCTCTTGATGATTTAATAAAACAGGGGTGGTGATTTTATTTCTTCTTGTATCTAAATAAAGGCAACTGTAGAAGTCTGCTGTTCGAAAGTACTGAATCGATTTTAAGAAAAAATATGCGGGTTACAAACTAAAACTAAAGGAAACACATCAACTATCAGAGCTAGAAAACAAAAAAACAAACGACAATGCAACACATATAATAACGAACTATAAGATAACAGTTGCCATTTTCCTGACTTGCTTAAATCCTGAGTGCAGTTTGTGATATTTAAATTTAAATAATCAATAATTTTTAAACTCTTTGCCGGGCTGAAAAGATTATTGAATTAAAAAATCAAACAGTGTTATTTATCTACAAAAAAAAACCCCATAAAAAACATCATCGAGATGTCTATAAGACTTTAATCATATATCAATATTCATATCCCTCATTCATAGCTCCAAACCGCTGTCCGGTACGGCCTTTACTTTTAAACCTTTTTATTTTGACCAGCTCTTTCGTGGATACTACGTTTGAAGCAGAAACTGTTAAACCTTCCACAACACCTGAGATATCTTTCTTTATGGAGGGTGACTTCTTATAATGAAACAATTAAACCAAAAGCTTTACGTAGTGAATATTAAGTCAACCATTTGAAAATTGCACGGAGGCCACAGTGAGTTGGTTAACCGTTATGGAATATCTGTTTCACAGATGACGACAGATATGTTCTCAATGTCATAAACACAGTTCCCTCAGCTTTTCCTCGAATGTGATCTACCGAATTTGACTTATCACCGTGGTTGTACATTTATGAGTAACTTGACAGGTGCAAAATGTGTAGCAAGATCTGCCTACCCTTTCGGATCACCTCTGTTTTTTTAATGGGGTTGGTTTGCTCTGTATTTGGTTTTTAAGTTGACTTTTGTAAACTGCTGTTTGTCTTTGGTAGTTTTGTTTCCCCATCGCATACTTAGTTTTTGACTTCTGAGTTTGACTATTCATTTGATATCTTCCGCCTATTTTTTCATAATCCCTGTCCCCGCATGGTCTGTTATTTTATACCTTTGGGAATTTATTATAATGGAACTACACCTTTTCTATACTAAAGCAAAACACAATTCACTATTTCAAGAGGCCCTGCATATTTCCATCATTGAAAGTAATATGACTCTAAATACAGATCGAATGTAACGATAGTGTACATTGCTTACTGTTAGCTTTTCACAACAATTACACGTTCTCCCTTAGACGGAAAACGAAATTTTTTTCTTAGATGGATTGAATGCCATTAATTAATATTAACAAAAAGTAAAATCATAAAAATCATAAAAATACCGAACTCCGAGAAAAAGTAAAATAGGAATTTGACTTTCCGTATTCAAATGGCAAAATCAAAAGCTCACACACATCAAACGAATGGATAACAACCGTCTCGGTACAGTACACTCCACCATACATCTGTACAGAAAATAATACACGGTCAGCAGTACTTCAAAAACAAAACTACACCTGTCATTTTGTATACCTATAACAAACCTATTACTTCAAATGTTTTTAACCACAATAGGTTATATTAAAATAAATTTATTCTCGGGGATATAAATGTTAGACCACCCCATTGCTCTTAGTCTCGTTAAAAGTGTAGTCTAGCTCGCCGTTTTGTCAATTTCTCGATATAAGTGAAGCTATAAAAGAGGGACGAAAAATATCAGAGGGACAGACAAACTAATAGATTGAAAGTAAGTGAAAACGCCATGGCTAAAAATAAAAAAAAACACCAAAAAACAGACAAATAATAGTACAGAAGACACAACAAATAATACTAGACTAAACAACACGAACACTCCCAAAATCTTGGGGTGATCTCAGGTTCTCCGGGAGGATAAGCAGATCCTCCTCCACATGTAGCACCCATCGTGATGCTTATGTTATTACAAATCCGATAAATAGTCGTTATTCGGTGATCACATTTGTGAAAAGGGATGGGTATTGTAGTTACGACATAAGGACCATATCCAATATCATCTGTGAAACGATTATTCCGTCACGGTCAACCAACTCATGATGGCGTCCGTAAAATTTACAAAGGAATGGTTTCAACTTCACCATTTGGAAATTTAGGTTTAATAGCTTCCTTGTGAGCAGCAATTCTCTATCAAGGACATTATGATAGGAAAAACAAGCCCGGGAATATCGTATCAATTGGGAGATATATACCCCGTATGCAGGCGCTGCTGGAATGTTGCTTCATAGAAATGGAAAGTTCACAATTTGGAAGCTGAAATCATCTATCGTAAAGTTTTGTTTTCAACCGACCCTCATTGTCAATTTAAAGATGTAAATCAGGATATGAGACAGACTTAACTGTATCTGTAGTATCCTTTATTTCTAGTTCGATAGGATAGATTCGTTTAACATAGTCAACACATTTTGTATTATTTAGTGAGAGACCATTATCTATATATCAGAATGTAAAGTTAAAGGATATTACTAATTTCTTGTCTTTCTTCCTAAGAAGTTCCTGTATGAAGTCAGCCTCATAAATAATAAAGAAACAAGTCTGCGAGAAGTGGGGCGTAATTGGTTCCCATTGGTTTTCATTTTCAGATCGAAGCTCCAATTGAATTCTTCCTGATTTAAATAAAGAAACAAGTTGACAAGAAATGAATCATTTTGATCCCATGAAATGCGGATTGCGTGTACAAAAACACGTCCTGCAAATGTAGTAAATATGTTGTCATTAAAAAATCAACATTTTTGATTTTTGATAAATTAATGTCTGCATGCGTCATATATAATTTGGTTGAATCAGATTTGTACAAAACTACAATATATCCCTCCCCGAAAAAAGATACTTGTATATATGTTTACCATTCCTTTTATGAAACAAAGCTGGACCAATACTTTCGATTTGTCTTTTAGTTTATAATGGAGATTCGCTTTACACAAGCATTCTGAGAATACTTGTGTAGTTGATAGAAATGTTTGGTACTCTAACAGATCTACACAACGTTCTAGAATTCATATCGGATTTTATACACCACCTCTTGGGTAGATAGTTTCAAAAAACTTTCAACAAGGCTATGATTGCTGATATATAAAGTGATATTATATATATTTAGATGTCATAGATCCATATGTCTATGCTTCAATGCTGTAGATTGATATCATTGTAGAATAAAGTAAAACATAATGAGTGTAGATTGTATATAACAGGCGTATATTATTTAAAAATAGAATATATAGATAAATATTTACTTACAAGAATTTATTCTGAAAGCAATGTCTTAATCGTGTCAACTATCTATTTACAAATAAGCTGCAATCTTTTATTGATAAATTTATAACACACTATTTTATACGTGTGCTCACACCAAAGTGATATCACTATAAACATCGTGATTCATTTTGTTTACCTGAATTATAGGCCAGACAAATCTATATTTATGTTATAATATTATTTGTTTGTAAGCACAAAGCTTGATGGGTCTTTCGTTTATCCGATTATATTTTCAGAATCTAAACAAGGCTTACAGAATTCATTTAAGAATTGAATGCTTCTTTTTGTAAATTTATTGGGGTGTAAAAGCGTTGACCGAAGTATATTTTGTATGAAGCGCGGAAGCGCTTCATTCTAAAAATGTACGCACGGTCAACGCTTTTACAACCCTATAAAGTTACAAAAAGAAGCATTCAATACTTATAATTACATTTTTTTAGCTAGGATCACGAAAACACGATTTTTATCCAGTTTTATTTAATTCACCTGTGCACTTTATTGTGGGACCTCGTGTCATCATGCATGATAAATGTTATTGTCTCATGCAATTGTTTACGGAATAACATGTGATGTGCTGTTAGCCAATCAGAATAACGTATTATAATGAAACATACATCTAATGTAATTATTAAACTATTGTGAAAATAAGTTAATCATAAAACAAATACATCTGGATGTATTAAAATGCATAGCACTTTATGATTTATATAAACAACATTATACGTATCTTGGAATCTGTTAGCGTTTTCGGAAGTAGAAAAAAAAGATATATAACCAAATAATTACATTGGATGCATGTTTTACTATAATACTTGATTCTGATTGGCTAACTGCACATCACGTGTTATTCCTTAAGCAATTGCATTACTCAATACAACTGTTCATTCATGAAAACACGAGGTCCAACAATAAAGTGCACAGGTGAATAAAATAAAAAAAAATAGTGTTTTCATGATTCTAGCTATAAAAAATGTATTTACTTTACCAAAAATATAAAAAATCAAAAACTTTCAACCAACCGTTTTGTCAGAAAAATTACACTGGTTATATAGCAGTTTGACAAACACCAATTTTGATCAACCAAAACATAGATACACATTAATACTACTGTTGCCTTTATATAATACACATTATTACATCTATCTGTCAAACCAAAAATGTCCTCACACAGAATGCTCTTATATTTGGTTAACAGCTTCATGTGCTACGCTTTAAGAGCTCATCTTCAACACGCTGCTGAATATGAAGTTATTCTTATCTGTTGTGTCAGAGAAGTGTATGACGAAAATATTTGCTGCACAAACGGATGGAAAGACGAATAAGGTGATTAAAAGTTGGTCCTTACTTTAAGAGTGGGTGTATTCCACATGTTTCAGGATTCCTTTCTCTCGAATAAGGCAACAGTAGTATACCGCTGTTCGAAATTCACAAATCGATTGAAAAAAAACCAAATCCGGGTTACAAACTAAAACTGAGGGAAACACACCAAATATAAGAGAACAACGACACGACAGAAACACTAAAATGCAACACACATAGAAACGAACTATAATATAACGATTGCCATTATCCTGACTTAGTACTGGACATTTTAAGAAAAAACAGTGGGTTGAACCTGATTTAAGGCTAGCCAAACCTCCCGTTTTTATGGCAATGTTAACTTTAACATTAAAATGACACAAATGGAATGAACACGCAGATTAAAAACTGCATCATCATCATCATCATCATCATATTATTATTATTATTAACGCAATCATTGAGAACACTGTGGCAAAGAAACTAACATTACTCTCAGTTAGTAGTCTTCTCTGAAACTGATATTATCAAGATGCTTGATTTCTTGATTGATAACATATTGGTTACGTTCGGAGGACGTGTTTTTCAACAGACTGTCGGCATTACAATGGGAACAAACTATTCCCCTCTACTTGCCGACTTGTTTCTTTATTATTATAAGGCTGAATTCATGCAGGAACTTCTTAGGAAGAAAGATAAGAAGTTAACAATATCCTTTAACTCTACTTTCCGCTATATAGATCAATGTTCTTTCACTAAATAATTCAAAATTTTGTGACTATGTGGAACACATCTATCCCGTCGAGCTAGAGATAAAGGATACTACAGATACAGTTAAGTCGGCATCATATCTTGACTTACATCTAGAAATTGACAATGAGGGATGATTTCAGCTTTCCAATTGTGAACTTCCTACTTCTAAGTAGCAACTTTCCATCAGCACCTGTATACGGGGTATATATCACCCAATTGATATATTCCCGTGCTTGCATTTCCTATCATGATTTTCTTGATAGAGGGTTGCTGCTCACAAGGAAGCTTTTAAACCAAGAGTTCCAAATGGTGAAGTTGAAGTTATCCCTTCGTAAATTTTACGGACGCCATCACGAGTTGGTTGACCTTTGTGGAATAACCGTTTCACAAATGATATCGGATATGTTCCTTACGTCGTAACTACAATCCCCTTCCCTTTCATGAATGTGACCTACCGAATCAGACTATTTAACGGATTTGTAATCACATAAGCAACACGACGGATGCCATATGTGAAGCAGGATTTTCTTACCTTTCTGAGATCACCTGAGATCACCCCTAGTTTTTTGGTGGGGTTCGTGTTGTTTATTCTTAAGTTTTCTATGTTGTGTCATGTGCACTATTGTTTGTCTGTTTGTCTTTTTCATTTTTAGCCATGGAGTTGTCAGTATGTTTTAGATTAATGAGTTTGACTGTCCCTTTGGTATCTTTCGTCCCTCTTTCTTAAGATCCATAGGACAAAATCTTCAGGAGATTTCTGTTTCTTTGTTGACAAGTTTTCCCTTGGATTATTATGTGTTTGAATATTTCACATCAGTGAGTTGAAACCCTAGCGTTTGCTCAATTGCATTACTCTATGAACTTGATATTCTGATACAAACTGTGTATGAAAGTATCATTTAAAACAGGCTAATGTACAGTAGAAGCACTGTTAATGGGCAATTGGTACCATCTGTGACTACTATGAAGCCAGAAATACATTATACTACCATGGCAAGGGTAAAACAAAAATGTATAGTGGATGATTACTGTGCTCATTACAAGTTTTTTGTCAAAATGAAGCTAATTTTAAAAAGTCCACTAATGCTACCCCTTATATAAGTATTTCAAAAAAGGAAGTCTGTTAATGCCAAATGTGCAAATACTTACAAGAAGCTTGATACCAAATACCAAGATGCTTTTATTTAAAGTTCTCAAAGGAAATTCGAAAATGCAACAAATTTTCATTCATGGTCATTTATGTGAGAAAATATTTATTATATGTATAAACACAAACTGAATGTGAACCTGTAAAACCTGCATCATATAGTAAAGCATGCTCACATGCAGTCTGTCAAATTAACTCTGATTCTGAGTTCCTGAGAAAATGTTACAAAGTTCATATAATTATGTAAAAGAAAGTTAATGAAATCAATGTGAATGCATCACCTGGTGTAGCAGCTTACATCAAGCTTGTCAGATAGTTCTAATTTGTAACACCTGTGAAATATACAACAAAAATTCTGTGGGTGAACAAGTATTCCCCATCCTTGCAAATTAAGATACAATACCAATCAAAACAGTATATTGTTAGCACTTAATAAAACTCCATAAGCAGGAAATAATGAAAATATAAAGCAATTCTTTTAATTTGCATTTTTTTAATAAAACATAACTTGCATAATTTGTATAAATAAGATTCTTCAATAAATTCTGTTTATATAACATGAACAAATTTTATTTGTCCATTCATTTTGACATAAACAAGCAATTAATTTCAATCGAGTTGCTAAATGTTTTCCTCTTGTATGTCAGAAAATGATGATAAACATAACTATTTCTCTGTTATCAACCAGGCTTTTGAGCCAGAAGAATGAATTGCATTATCAAGATTTGACCCCTTTCTTCTCTATAATTTCATCAATGTCTTTGATAGCGCTAGATGTCCTTAATAAAGCTTCTCTCACAGAATTAAAGCCTCTAATTATCTCTAATTCTTTAGATGGATCATCTATATGTCCATAATGTTTAGTCTTCAGAATTGATGCTTCGTCACTGTTGAAATGATCACCTCCTTTACTGTATTTTTGACTAGAATAATTTTGAGTCTTTCCCAAAGCTTCGTGTCCACATTGTTCAAGCTGGTGATTTCCTGCAAAAGGTTCTTGCATTTCTAAAGATCTTGCATGTTTCTGCTGCTCCATACCAGAGTTTGCCAAAGAATTGTCTGCAAGGTCTTAGAGAGTGAAGGAAAAATTGTAAGTATAAATGCTTAGATATCTTGTCTGTTGAAGTGGTAGTGTTTGAACTAAATGTTGAAAGTCTTTGATATTAAGCTACCTGTATCAAGATTATTTGATCAAAGAAACATGAAAATGGAGTCAAATTCCATGATTTTTTAGATGGGTGACCAATCACCCCACATATTTTTTTTATTTTTTTAATGCAAATCTTACAAGAATTTTACTCAACAAATACAATTGTTATACAACCGCAAAAATTGAAAAATTTTTGGTTGTATATTGGTATCACGTTGCTGTCATCGTCCGAAGACATTTGGTTTTCGCATTATAACTTTAGTATAAAAAAATAGAAATCTATGAAATTTAAACACAAGGTTTATGACCATAAAAGGAAGGTTGGGATTGATTTTTTGAGAGTTATGGTCCTAACAGTTTAGGAATTAGGGGCCAAAAAGGGCCCAAACAAGCATTATTCTTGGTTTTCACACAATAACTTTATTATAAGTGAATAGAAATCTATGAATTTAAACAAACGGTTTATGACCATAAAAGGAAGTTTGGGATTGATTTTGGGAGTTTTGGTCCCAACATTTTAGGAATAAGGGGCCCAAAGTGTCCAAAATTAAACTTTGTATGATTTCATCAAAAATTGAAAAATTGGGGTTCTTTGATATGCCGAATGTAACTGTGTATGTAGATTCTTAAGTTTTGGTCCCATTTTCAAATTGGTCTACATTAAGGTCCAAAGGGTCCAAAATTAAACTAAGTTTGTTTTTAACAAAAATTTAATCCTTGGGGTTCTTTGATATGCTGAATCTAAACATGTACTTAGATTTTTGATTATGGCCCAGTTTTCAAGTTGGTCCAAATCAGGGTTCAAAATTAAACTTTGTTTGATTTCAACAAAAATTGAATTCTTGGGGTTCTTTAATATGCGGAATCTAAATATGATCTTAGATTTTGTATTATGGGCCCAGTTTTCAAGTTGGTCAAAATTGTAGACCAAACTTTTTTTGATTTCAACAAAAAATGAATCCTTGGGGAATTTGATATGCTGAATATAAAAATGTATTTAGATTTTTATAATAGGGCCCAATTTTCAAGTTGGTCCAAATTGGGGTCCAAAATTAAATTTTGATTGATTTCAACAAAAAATTGTATATATGGGGTTCTTGGATATATGCTTAATCTAACCATGTATTTAGATTTTTGATGTTTTGGCCCAGTTATCAAATTGGTCCACATTGTCCAAAATTGAACTTTATTTGATTTCATTAAAAATTGTTTTTTTTCTGGCTCTTTGATATGCTGAATCTAACCATGTATTTAGATTTTGGATATTGGACCATAATAGGTAATGTCCAATTTAGTTTTTAAGTTTGAGTTCTTATACCACATTCATTATGTGTCAGAAACCTATGTTGTGTCAAATATTTAATCACAATCCAAATTCAGAGCTGTATCAAGCTTGAATGTTGTGTCCATACTTGCCCCAATATTCAGGGTTTGAACTCTGCAGTCGTATAAAGCTGCGCCCTGCAGAGCATCTGGTTTTTTAGATTGAAATTATATCACATTTCTATATATTTGTATTTTAAACCTTACAAGGATTTAAAGCACAGCAGATATAATTGTTATCCCCAACTTTTTATATATCTCCAATTACGACTGGCTAATGACACATCATTATAAAAAACAATAGGCCAATGTTGCTAACCCATTATCTGGAAAAATATATACGCCCATTTTCCCTTGTTCTGGGATTGTTTTTACAAAATAACTGCTTCTGTGTTGTTCATCTATCACAAACATAAAGGATACAATTAAAGCACTTTATTTTCTGTAGTTCCTTGGTAATCATTCTGAAAAATACACATTGTACAATATAACGTCGATCACACATATGTTGTGTAATATTGTTTTCAATATAAATGCAGCATTCACAGGATCATGAGGATAGACACTATTTGAGGTAACTATTTTTTTTTTTATATTGACTGCCAGTTTTGGGATTTAGAAAATAAATAGTTTGGTGTTCTACAAAAAACTACAAAAGTGGAACTTGTTTTTTTTCATTGAAGGCTTGTCTGGAAATTACATATTTCCAGTGAAAAAAAGCTTTAGGTGAACTATGAAATATAATTATACTTGTCCTAGTAACATATTCTCATATTGTAAGAGATTAATAAGAAATGTAAAGAGCTATGAAAATAGTTGTGTGGAGACAATGAATATTAGGGCAGAAATGACTACAGATAAGATGTACACAGTTACTGTCTATTTGGACAGACCCTCTACCATGTCTTTATACAGGAGAAGTTACTTACAATGCAGCATCATCTGGCTGGTTCCAATTCTGATAGAATATCTTTCTCTGTGTAGGGGAGCTGTTTACCCAGGCAGCCCATTCTAAAGCAGCATCAGTATACCTTAAAAGTGTAAAACAAAAATCATTAACATAGTTAAAACAGTGTCATTTTCTACTTCGTCATTTCTTTCTTTATCTTTTTTCAGATCACTTCTTTCCATTATCAAAAGAATAAAACAATAATTTCAAAGTTATAAATATATGATTTCTCTGTATATATAAGGCAAATCTGTGTTAGAATTATTTAAACTATTAATTGATAAAGAATGAATCTTCGTTTTCTTTCCAAATTTTCTGAATCTATATGAAACATTGAACTTTAAAAAGGGAAGGCCCTTTAAAACTCATTCCTTTTACCAACATATTTAAGCTTGCTAACAAAGCTTAAATTTTGGGATTATAATGCTACTAACTTGCTATAAATTCCTGGCTGTTTACTGTCCACTATCTGGTACTGACCATTGGTCAACAGTAGTTTACATAATCCTTGTTTACCTCTACACTCAAGGCTACTCTGCTGTTCAAGCTGTTGTTGTAAAATAGCTTTCTGAAATCAAATAAATATGGGAGTTACATTCCTATCTTGGAATAAAACTAGAAAATTTAGTTGCTATACTTTAGATCAAGGTTTATTGTTCGATCATTTCTCTGAAAGCAAAGGATAGAAGGATCATTACTTAAAATAAGTAGCGAGTATTTTAACAGTGTGCACCACATTTTTTATGTTATTTCGAATTGACAGAAAAAATATTACAGTCATTTCTTTAGAAAACCATGAAAAACGTTGATGACGTCACGGTCACATGACTTAATTATGTCTATTGGCTCATAACAAAATAACGTCAGCCAATCAAATTAAGTGTTACATCCAAAATTAAATTATTAAAGCATATGTATGACTTTTTGTAATGTAACAAATTGAGATTTTGTGAAATTCACTTAGTTTCAATTTGTGTCTAATAACTAACTTTTAAAACTGACATGTAGTTATGTTAGGATTCTATAATATGTCTATTTTATTATTGGTTCAAACACAGTTTAAAAATTGACACTAATAAAACCAATGTTCAAAAGTTGCAATAGTTGCCTTTTATCAAAGATATTTCATAAGACTACCACAAAATATAAAGACATATCAAGCTTTATAGATATAAGAAGATGTGGCATGAGTGCCAATGAGACAACTCTCCATCCAAGTCACAATTTGTAAAAGTAAACCATTATAGGTCAATGTATGGTCTTCAACACAGACTCTTTTATCTTTTTAATTTAATTTTAATTATAAGGTATCTTCTTATATAGTTCATATATATGCCTTACTAAATGTAAGTATCAACCTGATGACCTTTAATGTGTCCTAAAAATCAATGGTGATATATTATTCTAAAGTATAAAAGGATTTTTCTTATGGAAAATTCATATTCAGTTATGATTACATTTTGTAAACATCTAAATTTTGCGTTTTGATGGGTAAAATATAAATTTTGATTCTGTGCTGGGCAAAGACTATTTTCAGTTTTAACAGGCCAAAATATATTCATTTTCAAAATTATCCTGCAAACAAATTTGGCCTACCTCTTCAGCATCACTGCTGTGTTCTATACATCCTATGATTCTTTTTGTGAAGTCACATGACATATCTAATGACGTCCGGTCTTCAAACAATATTCTGACATGTCCATTGGAGAATGCAGAGAATCGTCCATGACCAGGTACACTAACCTCCTCTAGAAGACTGGATGCTAAAGGTTCCATCAAAATGTTATTCTTATACTGGAAAAAAAATGACAGTGATTTGAGTGAATCCATAACTAACAATTTCTTATTTATAACATTGGTGGCACGTGGACTGGCTTGATGGATATTAGACAGAATTATAAACTAGTTATTCCAGGCTATCCAGGGATGATTGTTTTCTATGTGACAATAACAGATGCAAGTTATATGGTATAAACTCACAAGGACCCTTCTGGCCAAGTGAGCTAAAACATGTACTCAAGAAAAAGCAGTTCTATCTATTTATCGTCCCGTCAAGGAGTGAACTCATTTTTGAGTGTATATACTCCAGCGTGAGAGAACAGCTAAAAACCTTCAAGTATGTACAATTAAAAAGAGATCTGCATGTCCAGTAAAAATCAGTGCTGTATAAATTTAGATGTGGAGTAGTGTCGACACACTGACATTTTGGATGGCGTGTCGAAAATGTTCCACAGACGGGGAAGCTTGGATGTCTGGAGGTATGTTGTTCCAGGTTGTTCCAGTTCCTTCATTTTACAAAATTTTTCCCAATAGACTTGCTGAAAATTCTCTATCCTTGAATTTAGTAGGGTTTATTCTAAATTGTAGATTTACAACTATGGATTCAATATTATTCATGGATACTAATTTTCGTGGATTTTGTTAAAGGTGAACCACAAATTTGAATGTTTGACAAAATACAAATTTGCCATAAACTGGCATGCAGACTTCGTCAAACTCAAAAAACTGTGGATTCATTTATTATCGTGGGTATCAATTTTCATGGACTAAAGAAATCTTGTATGTTCATGGATATTAAATTTAATATCCAAAAAGATCTAGAGTCTGTGTATAAGCCTATATAAAATATGTTATTCTTTGAACATTTAATTTCTTGGTTCGCTTGTACCCACGAAATCCTGGAAAATTAGTATATCCACAGTATACAGGAAAATACAATTTTTCCTCAATCGATGAAAATTGGTACCCATGAAATTAATTGAATTCACTTTAATCTGTAACTGACAGTTCCCTAATGTAGTTGTTATCAGTCTTCCTTTCTGACTTGTCTATGAAACTTAATTTTCAGGTAAATTTGAGTTTTTATTATATACATTCTCTTTGTTATAGGGAAATTATGAGATCTGTCTAGCATGGATGAATAGTTTTGAGTTTTTAAAAGATACATACTTTCCAACAGCATACACTTTTGTTTGTTAATGTCTTGTCTTCTTGATTAGTCTGTAGCAAGAACCTACAAAAATATAACACCAATCTTGAAAACATAAAGAAACAAAACATAAAATATGGTAATACTTAAAGTAAAATTTGATCTTAACAGCTGAAGGCATTTTAGGTCGTCAAGGTAAAGTAAATGAGTAATGTCACAGAATTTTGTTAGAGTTTGCATACAACTTGGAGATGTTGGACTTCTAATAAAGGTTTTTTTTTGTGCATGACGTGCCTTTCTATAAATAATGGTTTCTTCTTTCCTACATTAATCTGAGTTTAGCTCAAAGTAGTGCTTTTATTATAATTATTGTATGGTTGAAAATACTAAATTATTTAATAAATTTCTGAAGTAATCAATGATAATAAGAAACGTTTACTTTTCTAAAAAAAAAAATAGCTATGTAAATATATTCTATTAGGAGATTTTTCATCATACTGTCCTAAAGTATATATCTAAAAATATTAATTAACAGATGAATAAATTGGTATTATTTCACACAAGGTCTGAATTAATTAAATAGATACAAGAAAATAATTAATCAAAGAGTTTTATAATTTTTCACTGTTCTGTCATATCATTAGTCATCATTTGTTTTAATACTGACCTGCTTGCTCTCTTTATTAACTTTTCAATACTGTATGGGGCTGATCTTGATGTTGGAGGCAGTGTCTTTATAGAATATGTTCTTTCGTCTATCTGTTTTATAAAATACATGGATAAAAGGGATGATTTTTCATTTCCTATCGTTAATTATCCATTTTTAGATGGTGAAGTTCCCTTGTCACCATCTTACGGTGTTTATATATCTCAACTTGTACGATTCGCTTGTGTATGTAACAATGTTTTAGATTTTAATGAGAGAAATTTATGTATTACTGAAAAATTATTACACCAGGGTTTTCGATATCACAAACTAGTCAAAACATTTACTAAATTTTATCATCGGTATAAAGACATCATTCGTAAATATAGCTTAACATGCAGACTTCTAATACGTTCAGGTATTTAACATCCAATTTTTTATGGAAATATTCTTTATAAAGCACAAAGGTGTCAGTATTAACCTCAGAAACTTACAAAACCTTTGAATAGACTTATTAAGAAGGGATATAACTATGATACTGTTGTCAAGTCATTAAAGATTGCATATTTTGGCGTTAATATTGAGTCACTGATAAGGTCTTTGCATCGGAACTAAACACATTTATTCTAAAAACAGTTGTTGGTATGACACGGGTTATGTTCTTCTCATATATGTTATGATGGTATGATACTAAACCCCTAACGGGAAGGATTGTGCCTGATGTTCATATGATGAAATCATAATCTTTGGGTCAGTTTAATTGAAGTCTGGAGCTGGCATATCAGTTAACTGCTAGTAGTCTGTTGTTATTTGTGTATTATTGTCATTTTGTTTATTTTCTTTGGTTACATCTTCTGACATCAGAACTCGGACTTCTCTAAAACTGAATTTTAATGTGTGTATTGTTATGCGTTTACTTTTCTACATTGGTTAGAGGTATAGGGGGAGGGTTGAGATCTCACAAACATGTTTAACCCCGCCGCATTTTTGTGCCTGTCCCAAGTCAGGAGCCTCTGGCCTTTGTTAGTCTTGTATTATTTTAATTTTAGTTTCTTGTGTACAATTTGGAAATTAGTATGGCGTTCATTATCACTGGACTCCTTTATATTTGTTTAGGGGCCAGCTGAAGGACGCCTCCAGGTGCGGGAATTTCTCGCTACATTGAAGACCTGTTGGTGACCTTCTGCTGTTGTTTTTTATTTGGTCGGGTTGTTGTCTCTTTGACACATTCCCCATTTCCATTCTCAATTTTATATATTATGTACAACTTCTCTTTTGCTCTCATATGTAAAGGACAAGTGCAGGGTTAGGATCTCATTTTGGAAAGAAAAGAAAACCAGATGCGGATTAGATCCATCCAAGAACCTGGTTGGTCCAGTCTTTGGGAACAGCCTGGTAAGAGGCATAGGAGGAGAGATAGTATTCATAAAACAATGAATAACAGTGTCTGGCATGTCAAAAAATCAAAAATACACCAATCATACACACAAAGAGAGAACTTCTATATGGAAACCCCTTTCAATTTCTGCTAAAATTATGATGGAAAGACTTGAAGTCCTCCAGAAAGGTAGGTTTGTTTGGCACATCTATTTACTATGCAATCATTGTTGGAAATATTAAAATAAATATTATATTAAGATTCACAATTTGTCCACATTCAAATCCTTGTCAAACCCTTTTTTTCATAATTTTCAAAAAAACTAATAGAAATTCAAGCTGTGAAATCGAACAATATATGGACCATAATTTGGTATTCGGCCTTTGGTTTCTTTTTGTATCCTTTTTTATAAGTTCTAAAATTTTAACTTTTATTTTGTGGGTTGTGTTGGTGTTAGAATAGTATGAATGGAACAATTGAGTTTTTCCAGAAAAAATTAATACATTTTGATTCACCGTTTACGTGACATGAAACCAAACAGGAAACCAATCTTTATTTTCTTTATTTTGCACAATATAATTTAAAAGGCATAAATAAACACCATTACTAGTGTTACTTGCTTCATGTTAATATTTAAAATCTATTTCCAATGTTATATTAATTTTTTTTTTAAACCTGACAGGAAACCATAAGAAACCGAAAGCATTTTTTTAGTTTTATTTTATTGCAAAATCTGCTTAAAATAATCTGAACAGTATACTTTTTCTTAAAATCCATCTTAAATGAAACAGTATTATAAAACTCCTAAATATGTGCTTGTTTTGAAAACAATTAGTACAATTTATTCAGAATTTTCCATATTTTCTTCATTGATACAGGATACCATAATCGTTGTATCTTGATGTTTAAGCCAAAAAAATGTATTTATATTTGGTTTTGATATTCCAGTTATATACAATTTATTCCAAATCATTGGCAATGTAACGAACATTCTTTAATGCCCGCGTCACACTGTCCCGATTTTGATATAAGATGGACACCCGAATGCGAAAAATGTAAGTTTGTACGAAGTTGGTCCCGATTTCGTTAAAATACCAAAAAGTGACCAAACCAAGTACGATGAATAACGAAGTCTATAGGATGGTGCCTAAATTAAATACGATAGTAAAAGATGGACATACGCAGGTTATCCGAAGACGGGTATTTAAGCTTCATATCTCAGCCGAAGCCTACACGATAGATCACGAAGGCTACACGATGGATTACGAAGGCTACACGATAGATTACGATGATGGCTCGATGGCCATACGATGTCTGAAGTACGTTTTACCTGTTTTGAACTTTTTTATGATACGAACAGAATTTCGACAACATATTGTTTCTGTACAATCTGCCATGAATGACGGGAAATCGATTTTTTTTTCTAATTCTTATGCAAACTAGTTTATTATCCCCATCGCCTACTACATGTAAGTTGCGTGTAGATAAAATTGTTATGGACACTCTAAAACAAAAATGCTCAAAATTTGGAATGGTGTTACTCGTTAAGAATATCTTGAGGGCTATTAAGTTCAAAGGTCAAGGTCACAGTGGCAGTTGTAATACAAGACAATATCACCCTATGGACACTCTAAAACAATATGCTTCAAAAGATTTTAACCACATTTGGTATATTGTTCCTCCTTGTAATGATCTGACATTTTTACGTTCAAAGCCAAAGGCCAAGGTGATGCAGATGGACTTGTTTTTTCTCATTGAAATAGCATAATACACAGGAAATTGGTTGCTCAATTTTTTACCTGCTGGTTCAAAAGACAATATTAAAGGTATTTCCAGTTACTGAATGTTTTGGTTGATTTCTAAAAAAATAGTTTATGAATCAAATATGCATATTCAATTTACCATTTTCTGCATGTGTCATATACACATATTGTGTCCATATTTGTCCCCAATATGTTACATACGAGAGGATGCCACGCTCGGCATTGACTGGTTTGAACTGTAAAATGTTTGGACTAGTCTGAATAATCACCCATAATTATGCCCATGTTTACTGATCCATCTGCAAGGTAAGATAATGGGTTCGTTGATCCCTTTTATTCAAAAAGAGCTCTTTCGAGGAGAAAATCATAATAATATAGACAAAAGGAAGGATGTGGAGAAAGCAACAAATGCGGCAAAATATGACATATATAGAAAACAAAATGGTTATGGTGTAAACATTTGTGTGACAACTCAGACGATACATAAAAATATCAGAATAATGAAAAAAAGTTGGTTTCCCTATACATGTATATGTGTACCTGCAGTGTTGGTATACGAAGCGCGTTTAGGATTTTCATTATATGTTACTTGATATGAAAAATTGATAAAAAATAATATTTGACTTGATAAAGTAAATCCTGAGCCTGTAATAGCTGCTCTTCTTGTTCCATTTGAATTAATAGAAACAACGCTATCGCCTTTTTTGATCTCATAGAATCATATGATATGAGCTCCATGTTTTGTTAACGTCTTTATTAACTGTCGTATTAGACTGACCAGTGCATATCGCGCATAGCACTTTAAATGTATTTAAGCGCGAAAATTAACTTACATTTAGCTGGATTTATTGCCGTCGTAGTTCCATCTTGTCGCCTTCGTACTTTTATTCAATGGCAACACGACGGATCACGAGGTCTTCACGTAGTCGTGCTGCCATCGTAAGACCTTCGGGTAGCTTTGTGATTCATTCGTGTAGACATCGTAATGTCAAAACTGCCCGATGGAAACGATGGAAACACGAATGCAATACGATGTTCAAAGATGCATTCCCGGAGACATTACGATGGTGAGGATGGTGATACGAACTCAATACGAACCTTCAACATCGGACACACCTTCGGGGATTTTTTAACATGTTAAAAAATTTAGAACCCTTCCCGAAGTTGTCCCCGAAGGCTAGAAAAATTCGCCGATGGTTCTATGATGGTTAAAGATGGCACTACGAATAGCCGATATGGATACGATCAGACTCGATTTTGAAAATTTCCATAACCGTGTTGCCATCGGCGTAAAAATCGGGACAGTGTGACACGGGCATAAATCCAGTAAAGAAAAAAACTTTTAACTTGGAATTAAAATCTTTAAAATAGGCACAATGTGATACTTGTGACCTGTACACCATCTACATGGTTTCCACATTTTAACCTACTTCAATAAAGTACTTCCTTTCAAGTCATGCATGGTAAAAGTTTACTTCTCCTTTGACAAGTTTATTGCGTTTCTGATAAGTGTTTGCAGAACATGAATAAAAAATATTAATTAAAAACTGTGACAAAGATTCCAACTTTGTACATTCCAAGTGTAACAGTATATATACTTGTATTTTTTATTAAATTATATTTATTCACCTAAAATATCCAGTAATATTTACTGCTGAAGTTAAATCAATCCAACGAGCATTGGTACAATGATAAGAGATGTAATTTCGATTGATTTTTCCAAGGACTCTTCACGTCATCATCGGGAAACGAAGTGTGTTCTAACGTCTGTCAAATATGAAATCGATTTTGTCAAGTCATTGGGCATTTATTTTCACACAGGATCGTATGTAACATTATGCACATAGGAAAAATAACAGACCACCGGCGCAATCTCTTTGACAATTGTATTTTCCTCTTTTAAACAAGACGAAACAAGTCTACAGATTATGTTTGCTAACATCCTGTTGGAAACAAAAACAATGTTTAGACTTAGTATTTCGTACATCCGGCCCTAATGGCGTTATCACATGTTAGTCACATGTTTCACGTATGACCAGAAATGATCAGAACTTAAGGACAAAACAATTTTAATAAATAACTGGACTTCTGTTTCGTGTGAAATGTAACGCATAACCATAACGTAATTTTCTTACTTAATTATTACGAAGATCAAAACAAGAATGTAAATCATCTCGGATTTACCTGTGTGAACATCTCGCGAGAGTTCATATTTGCATATTGTTTTTAAGAATTCTATTACAACAAAGCAGATAATATCATCTAAAAATTGCGTTACGAAATCGGACACAAAAATCACGCCACTGTTCTTACATCTGCTACATAAATACTTATAGTTCTCGGCATTTTCTTCTCACTATTCTTATTGGTCGATGTTCTTTGTTATTTGAAAGCAAAATTTACGAATTTGCCGGTGATGATTATCTATAAATCAGTCAGCGTTATGCTCTTCGGAAGCAAAAAATAACGTGAGAAACGACACAAAAATATGGTTGTAGAATCTTTGAAATTCGTATATTTTAATTTTTTTTCTAGGGAAGAGTAGCATACACTTGTATGTTGATAAAAATAATGGCATCTTTAGATGTAGTTACAACTTTTCTTACAGTAATTCACATTTTATCACTTTTCTATAGTTATAGGAAACGGAGCCCAATAGCAAATTATGGTCCATATACTGTTCAATAGTAAGAGCAAATTAGCCAAAATACTGGCTTTCAAGTTTTCTTCATTTTTTAAAGCATAGCCTGACGGTCTTTTTTTATACATGTAGAACACCATGTGACTTACTTACTTGTTCCCCCTTTGGAATTATATGTCTGTAAAAATGTCCACTCAATCCTTGGGAGAGTATAACACTACCATCTCCAGGGTAAATCTCTACAAATTTGGTTGAAGCCAATCGAACTATTCTGTAATAAATACAGAAGAGATGCTTTCAATAATGTTATTTTAATTACTGTCACTTACATATGTTACTACTGAAGTTCAATCATAAATGCATATATAGAAAATAGAAAACCTTAAATGAGTAGCTAGCAAATCTAACCGACATGACAGAGCAAAGTAAGTGAAAGATCTGATTCTAATAAAATATTTAGCTCCTTAATAAAGTGTGCATTTTAATATCTTAATATTACTTGATATATATGTACATGTTTTTTTGTTAACTTCAATATCAGTGAGTTAAATCATTCGTTCCATTTTAGTAAAAGGAATTGGTTTTATAACCAGCAGTGGATTTTGTAAGTAAAATTCACCTGAAAACTATGCCATCAATTAACACAACCTTCAGTTTTCCTTTACTTAGAGCAGTAATGTTCTCTATCATATCTCTGTCACTGTCGTGTACATATTTGGTGTACTGCTTGTGTAGATGTTGTCCTGGGCAAGTGATTGGTAAGGAAACAGGAAGTGGTGCCATGCAGTAGTTCTCTGGAGTTATCATCTTTGGGATACCTCTAGGTCTTTGTGTTATATGAACTGATGTTGTTGCTTCAAATTAAATAATGTACAATAAATGAATTTTAAAATAAAGCAAATTTGATATTTAGAGAGTTAATGAGATTATGTCTAAAAACAGATGTTGTGAATCAATTTCAATTAAATCTTTAGTCATCAAAGACATGAAAGATCATCTGATCTAAAGGTCAACCAGATTTTCATCTGTAAGTACTTTTGAAATAAACAAAAAAAAAAGCTTCTTTAATTAATTTATAAGTTTAACAGGACATGTAGTATCATGTTTGAGAAACTGAAGTACATTTTTTTTGTATTTACAAAGTTTTTTATCACTATAAATAAGACATAAATATCAGAAACCTTTCAAGTAAAGGAAAGTTCTGGCCATTCCAACTGTTTTTAAAATAGAAAATAAAATAAAATGCAATGTTCAAAATGATTGAACAGATTTATCATTAAAAATATGATTCTAACTTCAACATATACATAACCTACAAGAGTACTTCTCCAGTTCATCCTTATTATCTATAACTGCTCTAGCCAAATTCAAAACATGATTCCAAGAAACTGGACACTCTTCACAAGAATAATGCCTTGAAATCCATGTATATAGTATCTGAGAATTTGATTGGCCATCAATACTTCCTGCTTGACTTGTATCTGATCCACCTGAATCAGTAGATGTCCAATGAACATGTCTTTCATTGATTGGCTGATTAGAATGTTTCGATTTAGAAGAGAAACTATCTCCCTTTGAATCACAACTCATATTTTTAACTGTTTCTGATTTTATACTTCCAATTTCTGCTTTTGGTGCAAATTGCAAAAAAGAACCATCTAAGGATTCAAGATTTTCTGTGTGTTTTTGAACAATATTTGTTGGTGTTGAGTATCTATTTATATCTGCGTTGCTATCATTGATAGGAGATGAGTCTCTACTCATTTGAGTACTAGCTAAACTGATTGGAGATAAATTCAAGTCATTTCTCAACATATCAGCTCTATCAGGACTTCCAGTGCTTTGAATCATGCCTTTCTTAGAATGGGTAGTATATTTCATCACCTCTGCCGAATTATGGCATTTATCAGGCTCCAGTTCATACTTTTTTAAACAGTCTATAGATGCTGGTTTTGTCTGTTGGTGTTTAGTAGTGTGTAACTTTTGCCTTGGTGAATCAGGACTTACACCACATAAATAACACACAGTAAAGTCTTGTTTATGAGGTGACAACACTATGCTAGCATATTCATCTTCAGATATTAGTCTCACACCTCCATCCATCATGTATTCAAAATTGGAATGTTCTGTGCCTTTTGGCCATGCTACATTTGCTATTTTGGCATATAAAGCCTGAAAGAATAAAGATAAAAATGGAGAATGTGTCCATGTGGCACAGATGATGTCGCTGCATACATGACACTATAAAGGGACATAACTGGAGAATAGTAAAAGTAGTGCCACCCATATTTGAATTTCATCTTGAGTTTAAGGGTAATAAGCATTGCATATTCCTTTCATAACATTTATTCAGGCAAACTACAGTTAAAAGAGAATGGAAACAAAGAGTACAGCAATATTTCCATAAAGGGACAGAACTCTAGAAAGGATAAAGCAATGCCACCCAAACTTGATCTGTGGTAATAAGCATCATGTGTAGTTTCATAATATTTAGTTGATGCTAACTATTAAAGTTAGAAAAAATGGAAAGTTCAGATAAGAATATGATTCTAGCCTAATATAGAGAAACACAAGTGAAACTGCGAGCTACTGCTCACTGATGATACCCCAGCCGCAAGTGGATAATATTAATAGTGTAAAAATATGCAAGTGTTCGGTAAACAAGAAGTTGTCGAGTGATGAATCTGAAAACGCATCACACGGTATAGCTGACTTATATAAATCCTGAAACCAAATTTCAGAAATCCTTGTATTGTAGTTCCTTAGAAAAATGTGACTTAAATTTTCAACTTGGCTATCATGTGTAAAATCATACAAGTGTTCGGTTAACAGGAAGTTGTCAAGTGATCAATCTGAAAACGCATCACACTGTATAGCTGACTTAGATAAACCCTGAAACCAAATTTCAGAAATCCTTGTATTGTAGTTCCTGAGAAAAATGTGAGGAAAATTTTCAACTTGGCTATCATGTGTAAATTCATACAAGTGTTCAGTAAACAGGAAGTTGTCAAGTCATCAATCTGAAAACGCATCACACGGTATAGCTGACTTAGATAAACACTGAAACCGAATTTCAGAAATCCTTGTATTGTAGTTCCTGAGAAAAATGTGACGAAAATTTTCAACTTGGCTATCATGTGTAAAATCATACAAGTGTTCGGTTAACAGGAAGTTGTCAAGTGATCAATCTGAAAACGCATCACACGGTATAGCTGACTTAGATAAATCCTGAAACCAAATTTCAGAAATCCTTGTATTGTAGTTCCTGAGAAAAATGTGACGAAAGTTTCATGGGACGGACTGACTGACGGACTGACAGACGGACTGACGGACAGACAGTGGTAAAACAGTATACCCTCCCCTTTTTTAAAGCAGGGGTATAAAAAGAGTACATGCTTAAATGTATTTAATTCTAAATTGATCATTAAAGAATCAGGACTGAAGGTTCAGGGCCAAATAATAATCTCCATGAAAATGATATATGTATCGGTATATATGCCAATACTATTATAATAACAACTGCATGCCAAATATCATTTACTTAATACAGAGGTCCCCTTGTGATCAAGATTAATAGTATTGAGAGGTATCACATATAATTATTGAAAAGAGGTCTCAATTGCATCATTTCTACAGGAGTAGTAATAGGAGCTGGAGTTCATCTACCATGTCTACCTTAATTCTAAAAATAATATTTCAACCTGTTAGAATCATTAACATGGTATCAACTGGCCTATCAAAATGTTTTTTAATCAATATAATTTTTATTCATTAACCAAACTTATCTGTTTTATTTGTTATGCGTTTGGCAGTTGTCATCCTCATCTTTAATAAACCACTAAGGTCAAATTTAGTACAAAATGAGTAAGTAGTTTTAAAGAAGAAGATTTTTATATGAAGTACTATGAAATATTTATAAGGAAGACTTCCCATAACATGAACTGGTGTCAAGGATCTAATCGTTGAGACCATCAAATTATGCAAAATGTGACATAAGCTAACATGGCCTTGTCATGCTTGTGTGTAAAATGAATTCATCAAATTACCATGATCTGGTCATCTTGTATCAGGGATTGACATACAAATGGTCTCTCAGCAAATCTATTCCTGAAGTCCAAAGCCTGTAACACTTTATCTCTGTAATCACTTGTTACAAATTCACATCTCTGACCAATAGTCTTCATACCTATTTAAAGTATATTGAATAAGAAAATAATATTTACAAGTACAATTTTGTATGGTTCATTTTAATGTTTTTTTATGAAACAAAAACTACTTCTCCTATTCCACTAATCAATTCTGCTACAGATTTTTTAAATGTAAATAAGGGACATAACTGCAGAATAGTAATGTCAAAATCATCAAAATTAAACTTTACCTATATTCTGATCCATGAAATTGTCTTCACTAGATTTAGTCAAGTAGTACTTTATTTTTTTAACCAGGAATAAGCAAACAAAAAGAAAATAAGGGGGCTAACTTTTTTAAATGGTAAATCTTAAAACCATCAATTTTTAGGTAACTTAAACTATGACGGCATTTATGAGTTATAAACAGTAAATATATTATATGATACATGGTAATGTATTCAATTTTCAAAAGAATTTGTGAAGATGTGTCATCCATCTTTTAAGATATGTTTTGGGTGCATTACTCCGTAGTGGTACATAACCACAGGTACTTGACTTAGAACTTTTTTTCCCTATATACCTTAATATAACATGGTAATTTAAGTAACTTTATCATGTTTATTGACAGTCCCAATAAACATTAACACCATAGTCCATTGCATAGTGTTAATTCATTGTGATAATGATCTGTTTTCAAGGTGATAATAATTGGATATCAATTGAAACTGGAGAGGGATATTTATTATCCCAAATACTTATTGATCATTTCTTCTCATTCTGTTACACTTTGGGTGCTGTCATTCTAGATGTAGTACTGTAAATTCAAAAGTTATTGTAAGGCTTCTATTGATGCGAATAATGCAAATGGCTCCCATTCTGATATTTGATACATATACCTGGATGCAAATTTTCCTGAAATTGCAATAACTACAGTGGCGGATCCAGAAATTTTTATAAGTGGGGCCCACTGACTGGCCTAAGAGGGGGCTGTCACGCTTCAGTGATTCCCTATATAAGCAACCAAATTTTTTCTCAAAAAGGGGGGCCTGGGCCCCTCGCCCCCCCCCCCCCCCCCCCCCCTATATCCGCCTCTGAACTAATTCATGTTATAATTTCTGAATTAACACTTATCATGAACTTCACCATATTTATCAAAGAAACCTTTTTGAACAATTGCAAGCTACTTTTACATCTAACACAATACCTACCATGTGCAGGATGGATCAGCTGTCCTGGACTTTCATGATGGACAAATGTTGAGCCACAAGGGGAGAGCTGTAAACATGACTGGTCTGAATATCTCACTTCTACAGCATCATCTGTAAATAGTGTCATTAACACAGGAGCTGCCATCCTTCAATCTTTTATATTGGACAGAACTTTACTGAAAATGAACCAAATATAACACTACAAGATATTAAATGACATTGCATGATATACATGTAAAAGCAAAGACTAAAATCTCAGACCTTTTAGGCTTACTCATTTCATTGACAGATATAAAGTAGTCTTACTCATGAAATAGAACCAACACTCCTATATTTGCCCTAATTTATCATGATTGTACATGTAATCACCGTGTATCATCGTACAGGGGATATAGGTACTAACCAAGCGGGCGTGAGCGATTTTGATCTTCTAAGGTAACTAAAAAATCTTTGTTTTGTTCACATAACCCTTTCCTCCATTGAATTTTTTTTTTGCATACTTGATTTGCATAGGATTTTTCAATAAAATTCTGAAAGTATGCTTTTAAGTATTAATGCATTGCGAAAAACAAATATTTCATCAAATAAATTTAAGTTGGATATTCCTATGATATTCCTTTTCATATTGGATACAAATTTTGTTTAGTCTACTTTTTTAGTCAAAGCGTTTCAAACTGAGGTACTACAGAGGCGCCAAAAGGCGTCATTATGGAGTAAAGGGGGAGGCATCAAAAAATCGATGCAAAAATTATTTGGGAGCAGGAATTTCAAATGTTGAGAAATGTACATTAAATATTGATAAAGCTATACAAAGATTTTCATTACTGTGCAAGTTCAAAATCGATCATGCCCGCTTGGTTAGTACCTATATCCGGTGTACTGATGAAATGTGGATTGAAGAAAACATATGACTTAGGTTTTCCTGGATTATAAATTTAACTTCTAATTCTTCTTCTGCTTCGAACAGATAATGACAAATTGAATATTTTTCCATGTCTTTGGTGCACATACGGACCTAGTCCAAATAATAATGACGTCTTGAAAGGCTAATATAATTTTTTTTCTTTGACGACTCCAAATTATTATGACGTCTTGAAACGCTAGCCTATTATAATTTTTTTCTTTGATACTGGCCTGGCCGCATGAACTTTTGACGCATACAACAATCACTTTCCATTGTGGCATCAGATATTTGTTTTATGACATAAAAAATTTACGGGAACCTGTGTGATATCCAGGAATGGCGGACAAATAGCGATTAGGTGTATTATTTGGACTATAATACAGACCATGGACGAATAGGTATCAGGACAAACATGTACAAGCCAGTCTCAATACTCTTAGTACATATTGCTCAAATTGGAAGCTACAGGTTAATGTTCAAAAATCAAAGGTTTTAGTTTTTAACTCTAATGGTAAAACATATCTAAATGAGTTTTTTTATAATGATAATGTCATACAAACTGTCTCCAAATATTGCTACTTGGGAATAATGTTAAAGTGTAATGGCAACTTTAACTTAGCTGTATCCTTACTTATGGAAAAAGCTAGGAAAGCATGTTTTAAGATTAAAAAAACAATTGGATTGGATAATCCTTGTAAACTTTTAGAAAAATTATTTGATTCATTAGTAAGCCCCATATTGCTGTATTGTAGTGAGATTTGGGGTGTTTTTGATAATTCGGGAGACAATTCCATTTTGGAAAAATTCCATATGAAATTCATAAAAGAAATTCTAGGTGTTCATTGTAAAGCAATTAATGCTGCTTGTAGAGCTGAACTTTGCAGGCTACCGTTATGCTCAAAAATATCATTTTCTTGTATTAAGTTTTATGATCATATTTTAAGGTCTGAAAACGCACTTATATCCAAAGTTTTTCTGGCAACTGAAAAAAATAACCCCTGGACAAAGAAGCTTTATTCTATTTTTAACAATCTAGGATTTTCAAACCTAGCTGGGGGAAACTTTTCTATTAAACAATATCTACCAAGTATTAAACAACGAGTGATTGATCAGTGCACACAGGATCAATCATCAAAAATTCATGATTCATCAAAACTAAAATTTTACCAACAATTTCATAATTCAAAGCAGCGTAGTTCTTATGTTGATGTTCTAAGTAATAGATTAGAAAGGTCATCTCTGTGTAAAATTAGATTGAGTGCACACAATCTTGCTATTGAAAAGGGGCGATATCTAGGTTTAGCCACCGACGAAAGAGTTTGTAATGTATGTAAATCAGGTGAGGTAGAAGATGAAAATCACTTTTTACTGAAATGTGAATTTTTTTCAAACTATAGATTTAACTTTAAAAATAAGATATTAAATATACTTCCTACATGTTGTAGTGAAAATCAGCTAAATATTAATAGTTGTATTAATAGTAATTCTTTAAAAGTCCTGAAAGTGACTAGTTCTTATATACATAAATGTCTGATGTATAGAAACGAGATTTTAGCTTCTCATTTATAACATATTTAAATACTAGTAAATGTATGCTGTATTCATTGTTGTAATGCACTGTAATATGGGCCTTTGCCAATTATTGTAATTGTGTTTGTGCCAATAAAATATTTGTATTTGTATTTGTATTTGTACTAGGGCCGAACTGATTTTTATTCCTGAGCCCATATCACATCTTCATATATATCTATTTCAGGATAATTTGATAAAATGTGATCATGATCAGTAACGAAACATGTATATTAATTATGATTATGATGTCATTTTTTTGTGGCGAAATATCATATTTTGAATTTTTAAATGCAAATACTGCCTTTTAAACACGTAAATCTTCAAGATTTTCTTTGAGTGTATATGTATTTACAGTACAGCAACAAATACCACAAACATTTACTCTGTAGATCATCCAGGATAAAATTATTTGTTTTTGTTTACAAAGTTCATGTTTTCCGCCATCTTCAAAACGAAACAAGCCATAACTTGTGCATTGAATTTGACCAATCATTACCGATATTTTTCAGTTCGGGTTTCTCCGGTAAACAGTCGAAATATCTACTCGGACCAAAAATGAAAGTGAAACTAGAAAACTCAACTTGTCAACCATCCATTGCCTCAAGCAACTTTAAGCGTTTGATATACAGTTTATAACACATCTCCCTTGTTATAAACTGTATATCAAACGCTTAAAGTTGCTTGAGGCAATGGATGGTTGACGGTCTGAAACAAACAGTTTTCAGAGGCGGATTTATGGGGGGGGGGGGGGGGATTTATGGGGGGGGGGGGGGAGGGGGGGCAGGGGGCCCGTGCCCCCCTTTTTAATAACCAATATATAACCAAATTTTTTCCAAAAAAGGGGGGGGCCCGGGCCCCCTGCCCCCCCCTTTTTTGGAAAAAAATTGGTTGCTTATAAAGGGAATCACTGAAGCGTGACTGGAGCGGGCCCCCTCTTAGGTCAGTCAGTGGGCCCCCACTTATGCAAATTCCTGGATCCGCCACTGGTTTTTATTCCGTATAAGTTGTGTTTTAACGTTTATAAAAGACACTCGGATTTTATGTGTAAATAGAAAGAGTTTTCTTTTACCGTGTATTATACTGGTGGATATTAACTTTTAAAATATATATAACATACATATATTTTAATGTGTAAATAGTACTTTTACTTGGAGATAATCCTTGGTGTTCCTTATAAAGGAAGCGTATACGGAGAGAAGAAGTCGGCTCTCGGGACATTTAAATACCGAAGTCCTGCTTTTATTGACTTTTTAAGGGGGAAAAAATTGTTTCCAGTTTTGGGAGAAATAAATAATTTGTTTCTAATCCTGAGAAAAAACATTTGTTTGTTTTACCCTCAGCTGCCACTATGGTATATGTAATGCTAAAATTGAAAAAAAAAATGTTTTCGACTTGTCGTCCGTTGAAAACTAAAGATTGTTTTTCAGCGTTAAGGGCGAAAAAAAGTTTGTCCAGAAAAAAAATTCATGTCTTTTTGAGGGGATGTGTTTTTGTTAGAAGTATTCCTGCTTTTTATCCATCTGATGAGTTAATGCGGCCATTTTCAACTTATTTTTATCATGTGTTTTTTCCTGTTGTACTGTACTGAGCCGTTACATCAATCTTCCAGGTTATGAGAGGGTTCAGTGATGCCTTCGAAGCAGTCATGTTAACTGGGGAAAGGTATTCATGCATGGTATTAGAGATGTCTGCTTCTGCTTGCTGGAAATATATTATGGTTCAGTTCCATTCATGTAATATATTGTTTGGACCTTGCAAATTTCAAAAAAGATTTATTTCTCTCGGCTCGAAAACTGCCACCCCGTATTAATCATAAGCAACCCCCTGCATGTTGTGTTTACACGGGGGAAATTAATACGGCACATGTCATGAACAGCAAAGCAATATAATGATTGTATAATTGCATAACTCAACCAGATGGATACAATACTAGTATTAGCTGAATATTTCAAGCATTTTAAGAGGGTAGACACATTAATCAAATAACAAATTATACCGGCAAAATAAACCACTGTTGGTGATCTATAGATAACTTCCAACTCAGTCTGCATAAACTAGATACATGTTGGGTAGCGGTCTCGAGGACAGGTAGCGGTAGACAGTCTATCTTGCAATAAGCCACTTATGACTCATTCTCCGAGAGTGTTTGCAAGGAACTTTAGACATATTTATTTATTTGTATAAACCTCTCGAACATTGCCTTTAAATTAAGTTCAAGATAACGTATTATAATTTAAACTTTGTATGGTATCCATGATCAATGGGGCATGGAAATTTAACGATATCTCAGAACACCTCGTCGATATTGTACACTAAACAACACACTATAATTTTATCATATGTACTCGTACCAAGTTCATTCGCTGTATAATGACACGAATAGTAGGATGAAACATGATGTGATTACGTACAAATTGTTGTGAAATTATCGCCACATTTTTCAAAACACCGATATGAATAACACATTGTGTTGGGTGTAAATGGAAATAATTCTTCACCAGGTAGGATATTAGGTAAGTAAGTTGTGTGCTCAAGGAAGTTTATATTGTGTACGAATGTTTATTTGTAGGTGACTTTAACGTTTTAAAGGGGCACTAGCTGTCAAATTCATTGTAACCGATTTGACTCAAATTCTCATATTTGGTTTATAACAATGTAAAACATTTATCCAAACTATCAAAAGTCTAAAATAAACAGTTTACAGAGCATGGGGTAGATAATATATAGGTTCGTTTCGTGTGTACTTTAGTCCAGACGCCATCTAATTAACTATCGATTTGACCTCAGATGACCATATAAGCGATGTAAACAAAAATAAAGATACGAATAGATTAAAACAACACGTGCAATTGCATTTTTATAGGTCTATTTGATTTTATTTTATAGATTAAAAATAGATGTTTCTAATTGTTTTTAACCATATAAGAATGATTTTATGTGCATCGAATTAGTAATCAAATGATTTACCGTAGTTTCACTTTCATTGTTGACATTCTTTTTATTTAAATAACCAGTACACGTACAATGCATGCGTTGTCAATCTCTAGCTAGGGGTTAACTTGAAGTTCACATGAATACCGGTTAGAATGATGATGACGTTTTCACTTGCAAGCGAATCAGTCAAAAATTATGTTTAATCGCTTATTTCAACAAAATTAAAGGAAATTGATTGCTAAAAGTAAATTATTATTTCATTATTCCAATTTGATTAATGATTGATCTAAAAAAAATCATACTTTATTTTTTTATATATATCGTAGCTAGTGCCCCTTTAACACAGGACAATAAATTGTCAATTATATACAAGCAGTGTTGTACTTGATTTATGTAAAAGTTTTAAACATGTTAGAATCAGTCTGATCCGATTTGAAGTGAAGTTTCGTAGCCAAAGTATTTAGTATTTATAAAACCAACACCAAAAGCACACGTATAAATTTGGTTTTATTATAACTTAATTAACACGAAGACATACTTATAAAACAACCCCATTCAGAACTTATGTTAAAATATCAGCAGCCTTTTATCTTGTAAAAAGTTAACAAAGTCCCGAATATACATGAAATATTTGCCACTGGACGCTAAGCATCCCACCTACTAATCAATCAATTGTATTGAAACCAGTTGTAATTCAACTTTATTTTAATTCCATGCGCGTGTGTTTATGATAATCTTATACTAAAAAGTAGGATTGGAATTGGTCAAATGCATTGTTCTATAAATGAGGTATAACCTTGATATTTTGCTTTCATCATGATCATGTTTAATAACATTACTTGAGATTACTGAAAATATAGTAAAATTACATACTTCTTTAAAGTACAAAATGAAGTTAATGGACAGAATTATGTAAATTTTATGTGAGTAAAAGTGACATGTGAATCATATTGTTATTTTGATCTGAAATAAAATACCACACTCTGAATGATACATATACACGTCTGATGAAGTTTTCAAGTTCAACAGTACAGGAATCTGATCTGAAAATTATCAATATTTTAAATATAATTCGAAGTTGATTCGACTATGTTCTTTGGCTATAGTTTAAAGTTAACGTTAATGACTTATGTACAATAAAGTTTGAATTACCATACCCCAAAAAAAGGAGTATACATTATTTCATTTTGTGTGGTATCTTCTAAAGAACACATGCTTATTATCGATAAAACATCCAACACAAAATATTTAATGTATACTCATATCCACAGTACATTGCATAATAAAATAGTTATGCAATATTTCAGTTACCATTCAGTTAAACATTTCTTTTTGCACAATGTAAATCTGGGACTAACAGGTACTAGTATAGATGAATCATAGTTTTCACTTAATCGTTGAGATGAAACAACCCAAGAATGTGACAGGAAGTTGAATTTTATACTTCATTTGATTGAGATTACGTTATTATAATAATGCTTGTTGACAATTGTAAGATCTGATGGAGGTTCTCTCAAGGGGGCTATCGTGAGTTTTTTTTTGTAATGTGGATTTGTTGGATTATTGAAAACTGTTTTATAGCATACACATGCATAGATGTACTACCCATTTATTATTACATCTATGCAGGGGCGGATGCAGGAATTTTCGAAAGGGGGTGCTAACCCAGGGCAAAAGGGGGGGGGGGGGGGGTTGCAAAACATATGTCCCGATACAAATGCATTGATCGGCAAAAATAAAGGGGGTGCGCACCCCCGGAACCCCCCCCCTCTGGATCCGCCACTGCTATGGTCATAGCATAGAGAATACGCCTGTTCGTCCTTTTATATGAAATCGAGTTTAAAAGAGTCAACAAAGAAATCCCATATTTTATGCCCCACCTACGATAGTAGAGGGACATTATGTTTTCTGGTCTGTGCGTCCGTTCGTCCTTCAGTCAGTTCGACCAGAGTTCGTCCCGCTTCAGGTTAAAGATTTTGGTCAAGGTAGTTTTTGATGAAATTGAAGTCCAATCAACTTGAAACTCAGTACACATGTGACATATAATATGAACTTTCTAAGTTTTTAATGCCAAATTAGAGTTTTTACCCCAATTTGGTCCACTAAACATAGAAAAGGATAGTGCGAGTGGGGCACCGTGTACTATGGACACATTTTTGTTGAATATATTTCCCGTCCCGCTGTTTGATTTACGATGAGAGCCAAAATGTCCCGATTATTTTGCTAAATGTTCTATCACTAATAAAATAGAATAAAACTAAATAAAATAAAATAATGTATTTATACAAAATTAAGATATAAAATTTAAATATTGGATTGTTACCAAACAGAAAAGCCTTTTTCAACTGACTTTTATAGTTCGTTATTATGTTGTTATATGTTACACCACTGTCCCAGGTTAGGGGAGGGTTCGGATCCTGCTAACACGTTTAACACCACCACATTATGTATGTATAACCCTGTTAAAGTCAGCAGCCTGTTATTCAGTGGTTGTCGTTTGTTGATGTTACATATTTGTTCATAGATAAGGCCGTTCGTTTTCTCGTTTGAATTTGAATACGTTTGTCATTTCGGTGCCTTTTATATCTGACTATGCGGGATGGGCTTTGCTCATTTTTGAAGGCCGAAGACCTATTGTTTTTAATTTCTGTGTCCTTTTGACTCTTGTGGAGAGTTATCTCATTGACAACTATACCACATCTTCTTTATTATATACATTACACACACATGCCAAAAATAAAAACGTGCCGGCAAAATTCGAAGAAAAACATGCTTTAGAAAAATTACCTGGTTTTGATGGTCCTTTTTATTGTCTTGACAGTTTCAACTAATAAACTCTTTGCACTACGCTTCCACACAATCTTATATTATCAAACAACAGTTTCCAAATATAATTAAATGGCCGTTAAGGATGGTAAAGAATGCAAATATATTTTCTGCAACTCAAAAAGCTTTCTTCTTTTCTTTGTCAGTCATTGGTACTACTTATTCAAGTAAGTTTTATTTACTCGAAGAAGTAAAAAAAAAATACACATAGAAGTGTAGGATACTTATACAAGTGAATTTTATTTACTTGTATAGCTAAACAAAATGGCTTAGTCAGAATTTGTTACTTGTATGAGTAAAAATGTCATCCAGTCTTTTTTTCTTGAATTCTTAAGATTTCTTTACTGTTATAGAATTTTAAATTGTGTACCCTTTGCAGATGTCTTTACTAATCATTTTAGTTTAATTTCATAGACAATGCAAATTCCATTTGTCTGTTATCTTCATAACACTGCCCCTTTACAAGCCCCAAAGGAGCAATGTGTGAAGGCCTTAATTGTGGCAAATATACAAAATCACTTGCTCAATCAGTTTCTTTGTTGAATTAACGAGATGAAATATTTCATTAAAAAAAGTTTGAGCAAACCTGGGAAAAATCATTAAAGGCATGATTTTACATCTCAAAACTAGAGGATTTTTGTGGGATTGTAAAAAACATTTACTTGAGAAAATTAAGGGGAGATTATTCAAACACTATTTATTTACTTATATGTTTATATTTTTTTTTTTACTTCTTCAAGTAAATAAAACTAACTTGTAGTAATAGTAGTACCCCTGACTGCATGTGCTGTTATGAATCGCAACATATAAAGCCAAACACATTAAAAACACGTGTACAATTAATTTTATTGATAAAATCAACAACGCTGACCGTTATCTTCATATTTTTTCGTTAAATAATCAAGAATTCAAATTCTCTAAATATACTACCAAGATTGCTTAAAGGAAATTACCTTAAACTTTATTTAATTCTTCTATATATATATAAAGGTTTGGTTTTGAATTGTGTTTTACCTGAGTGTAGAAAACATATTTCAAACGGGAAAGCTCGTTGGTGGTTCTACAATCTCCTATTAAATAGGGAGAGGGTTGGGCTCCTGGGGCCTGTTTATCGAAGCTCTCTTAGGATTAGGACGTGTCCTAAGACCAACTTAGGACACATCTTAGTCATAAGTGGGTTTATCAAACGTGTCTCAACTTAGGAAAATCCTAGGAATTGTCCTAACTTTAGGATACCAATTTAGGTGTCTTAAGATGGTCTTAGGATGGTCCTAACTTTAGGATATATTCAATTTCGTCTTTTGTTTGTTTTCACACGTATTATTGTTTTAGCAGTAGTGACATAGTTGAAATTCACCGTATTTATTTGAAAAATGCACGAGATTTGCCTTTGAACTGTTAAATATTGAAACATTGACACTTCGAATTCAACTCACTCAAAAATTGCAATAATTTTTACCGATTATATATCTTGTTTACAATTAGTTTCTTGAATTTTTATATAATACGTAGTTATTATTTTTGTCTTATGTTTTGTTTTAAACAGTTCAAATGTACATATACTATACAATAATCTTTTATTATCTTTAATGTAACATTAATAATTAGTTTCTAAATAACTATATTTAAAAACACAATATTATAGATAAAATATGATATCATATATATTTTTTTATATCTTATTTGTATTTTCTTTTCCGCCAATACTTAGGACATCGGTTAGGACGTCCTAGCTAAGATATTCCTAAGATAGCTTCGATGTGCCTGCTGAGACGTGTCGTAAGTCGGTCCTAACTTTATCCTAATTGCTGTCCTAAGAAATTCTTAGGACGGAACTTAGGATAGTTTCGATAAACAGGCCCCTGCTATCATGTTTAATACCGCCATAATTTGTATGAGAGTGTTCAAAGTCAACAAGTGATCTTATTTAAAATATCCTTTGAAAGTTTAAAAAAAATAGTACTGATATCACCTTGGCATAAAAGTATAAAGGCTGTGAAAAATCCTAAATAATCTGTTTATTTTTCAGAGAAATGAGATTATTTCACAGCGGAACAGTAACCTTGTTAGTTCTATGCATTAGTAAGTATGATTTTTAACTTCTAAATATTCAAACAGTGAGTAAGGATTTCGGATGAATATGTTTTATTATCTGTGTATTATGAAGAAAAATATGTGTTTTAAACTTCGTACTAGAAATTTCTTTTGAATAATCTAATATTTATATTATTTACCTGCAATGTATCATTAGCGCAACTGAAATGTCGATTGGCGCATAGCAAAGAACCGCTATCAATGTGCCACTCGATCTTCGAGCGAGAATATCATATTGTTTTATATAGATATAGGAAGCCTGTGGTGTGAGTGCCAATGAGACAACTCTCCATCCAAATAACAATTTAAAAAGTAAACCATTATAGGTTAAAGTACGGCCTTCAACACGGAGCCTTGGCTCACACCGAACAACAAGCTATAAAGGGCCCCAAAATTACTAGTGTAAACCATTCAAACGGGAAAACCAACGGTCTAATCTATATAAATAAAACGAGAAACGAGAAACGAGAAACGAGAAACACGTATATATTACATAAACAAACGACAACTACTGAACATCTTTTGTTCAACATTATGTCTTTTATCTGTTTTGGTTTTGATCGCCTTGTTGGTTTCTGAACGCTTTTTTCGTAGTTAAAATATCAAATTGAAAATGTAACTCGTTGTACCATGGTAAATATGCATGTTCTGTACTGTTTTTTGAATTACACATGTAATGCTAATCTTCAGTAAAAGTATCTTAAAAGAGGGCGCTGGATAACAGAGGGACATTCAAATTCATAGATAAAAAGTTAACTGACAACGCCATGACTAAAAAAGAAAAGACAAACAGAGAAAAACAAAAGTAAACAAGACCACGAATTTTAATTTAGCTTCTTTGTATTTTTTTAAGTTGTTCCTGCGATAGTTCATGGTGATGTGTCTTCTGCTTGGGGAAACTGGGATAGTTGGTCGGCGTGTTCTGTGACTTGCGGCTATGGTTCCATAACAAAAACAGGATACTGGTACAATGAAGAAGGTGTGAAGACGAACGAAACATTTGTCCAACATTCAGGCTGCTATCTTGATATAAAGTGTCCAGGTATACGTTTGTAGTTTTCATAATAAATCAAAACTGAGAATATAGCTCTGTGGTTTAGGAAAAAGAGATAGGAGTTATTGCAGAGGCGTATTTGTTGGCACTTTCCATAAATGCCCCCGGATGCTGGATTTTATCGCTGCATAGAAGACCCATTGGTGGCCCTGGGCTGATTTCTTCCCTTTGGTCTGGTTGTTCGTCTCTTTAGCTCATTCCCTGTTTCCATGCTCAATTCCATATATAGATAGTTTTTTTTTTATACAAAAACTACAAACTTGATTTATTCAGCATTAATAAACTCCTCTCAAATACTCAAAAAGAGCAATTCTTTCCTTTGCATATCACTAAAAAATACTAAACAGTACGGTGACACATGTTGTTTGTCCATATAGCATTTCTGTGAGCTCCAAATATAATATTCTTTGTTGCACCTGTTGTTTTTTTAATTCGTAATTGACTTTGGAATACTCGTATTAAGCCACATAGTTTAGCCTAACATACAGTATTTGTTTTTAAAGAATACAAGCATACCTTGACCCATAATGGTTTACTTTTACAAATTGTTATTTAGACAGAGAGTTGTCTCATTGGCACTCTGACTCATACCACATCTTCCTATACATATATAAGTTAAAATACAAATTCTGTGAAATACAATTGCTATATAGACTAACTGAACTGGTATTAATCCCTTTTGAAGAAGTGTGATTACAATTAGATATTACAAAACGTTATGCTTGGAAATAGAGCTGACTTCTTGTGAAAAACGAATATATCAAGATGGCCTCTCCAACTCCATTGATAATTTGAGATTCCGTGATCAAGGAATGACATCACTGACGCCATCCTTTTATGAGTATTGAAAACCACCTTATAAACAGATTACATATACTTATTTGCCGAGTATTTGAATTAAAAATAAACTTAACAGATGCCTCTGCGACTTTTTTTTTTTTTTTTTAAAGAATATTCACTTTGTATTCCTGAGATTTTCTATTTGTTTGTTACCTTTTCAGTTGACGGAAACTGGACTATGTGGTCGCCATATTCTGCGTGTTCTAAGCCATGTGGACAAGGAATTCGGACTAGAAATAGATACTGTACCAATCCCAGACCACTTAATGGAGGCAATGAGTGTCTGGGCGGTGGTTCGGATCAGACAAACTGCAAGCTTGATGACTGTCCACGTAATTATATTCAGATTATATTACAATAATATTACTGATCACTTAAGCATAGATATCTTCAGTTTTGTATATTTGGTATAACCGTAGACAAATCATCGGACATTTATCAAAACATCAGGGTAAAGTTTGTTTGGGCAAGTGGCGTTACAACTGCGTACAACTATGGTTAAACATGCTTTATCTATAGAGTGCTGAATGTGATGATTCCATTTTTATAGCTGTTTGATACTATACATAAAGACGTTTATATATTCTTTTTCTATTGTTAAACCGTGCGAAATGATAGATTTGTGATGTGATATATGAAGTACATTACATTTGTTTAGCTGAAACTTCATGCAACAAGAATTTAAGTAAAGAATTTTTGTATTTTCATTGTAGCCATACCACCAAATTTCGATATTGAAACATGCAAGCAACCAGGGAAACTTTGGTGTAAAAGTAAACGGATGTGTGTAGAAGCGTCTGAGCGGTGTGATCGGAAAGTCCAATGTCATGATGGAAGTGATGAAAGTCTGTGTTATAAATACGGAAATAGTGCTGGAGGTATGTATTGTCCTGAGTTAAAAAAATGATAAAGAAGGTGTTACCTACTTTGATAAATTCTGCATATGTTAATTCGAAAAACACATATAAAAGCCTGTAGAAATAAATTATGAAATATTAAAAGTGTTACTACTTGGAAGGAAGGATTACAAGAAGGTAATAAGTAAGGGATACTGGATGACAGAATCGCTATAACGAGATTAATTTAGCCCACGTTAGTTGTAAACGGTATGAGTATGATTCTTTATGTGTTCTTAAATATAAAACAAGAATGTGTCCTCAGTACACGAATGCCCCACTCGCACTATCATTTTCTATGTTCAGTGGACCGTGAAATTGGGGTATAATCTCTAATTTGGCATTAAAATTAGAAAGATCATATCATAGGGAACATGTGTACCCAGTTTGAAGTAGATTGGACTTCAACTTCATCAAAAACTACCTTGACCAAAAACTTTAACCCGAAGCGGGACAGACGGACGGACGCACGGACGAACGGACGCACGGACGCACGGACGAACGGACGCACGGACGAACGGACGAACGGACGCACAGACCAGAAAACATAAAACAGAAATTGATAAAAAGATACGCAAGTCAAGAAAAAAATTAAAGATACCAGCTAGAACGGACAGACAATATCACGGCCTGTCACGTAGAATAAGAACGGACATACAACATCATGTCACGTAGAATTAGGACGGACAGACAATAGCATGGCCTATAACATTAGGAGAAACAGACAATATCAATGCATATAGAGTTAGGACGAACAAACAACATCATGGCCTTTAGAATTAGGACGTAATTTTCATTCTCTTAAATCTTCTGCACTGTTTATGATCACACATTATAAATGCTTTATCGTTCATCGCTGATGTATATATATCACACATTTGTGACATACAAATTTTTGATCAGTTTGTTTTTCTTTTTTCTATTTGATGGTGTTTAACTTCATTTGTATATTTTCAGGTATAACTTTGCCTCTAACAAGTATTGCCGTATTGATCATCCTGTTTATTAATCTTATTTGAAGTCCAGCAGTAGAGTCTTAGAATGTCAATATTCCAGCCAAAGAATTGCATAATTCCATAAACTTGTTCATTTGCTATGGAAATCCATTATATTATCATTTGTTTTTCCAAACATGTACACATGAATGGGACTTTTAATGAGTGAAATATACCGGTATATTGTTTGTATGTCTGTTTCATTTTGTACATTTATTTTATGAATTTAACGAAATGAAATTTAGACAGTTGATTGAAATTAAGTGTTAAACAAAATATATATTATGCCATGTTATCATTGTAACTATGTCCATATTTTATCAAAATTGCCCTTTTGCTCATGCGTCACGGATGTTTCTGTTGTATATCATCTTCTTTATTCGCAATTTAAAGAAAGAAAAAAAAGCACCACACAAGGACTAGTTCATTTTTGTTAGATCGAAATGCATTTTTTTGTCATAAACTCATATTGGAAAAATTTACCATAACCATTGCTTGACATATGTGCTTCAAAACATGCTTGCTTGCCAACGTTTCATGCAGATAGCAATCTATAATATAATATGCATTTTTCCTTTCCTTTTTTTTTTTTTTTTTTTTTTAACTCGGATAGGCCTAAGAAAGGTTGTAGTATGCTTTTACATCGAAAAGGTTGCAGTATGCTTTTACATCGAAAAGGTTAAAGTATGCTTTTACATCGAAAGGGTTGCAGTATGCTTTTACATCGAAAAGGTTGTAGGATGCTTTTACACTGAAACCCAACCTTTATGAAGTCAACAAAGAAGAGGATAAAAACAAAGGGGCATTACGATTTTTTATGATGATGTATGTTAAATGTTAGAGAAGTCAACATGCAGTTTTCGAGCAACGACAAGGAAGATACCGAAAAAGTCAAGCTCTAAATTGACTAGGCCAAGATATTCAAATCTAGCTTAAATAACTTCAATACAGACTAAACAAGATCCGTCACCAAACCGAGTAAAGATACAAGTGAATAAGGAAGCGTGTATCAAATATCAAAGAATATACATTTTAATTGATATGATATTTTATTGATAAAATGGTTGGTTCGTCTTTTATTTAGTTTAGCAGGTACAAGCAAATTCCAACCTATCTTTGTTATCAGTTTTGAAATGAGTTGTTTATTTACATGATTCACTGCATCACTGTATATACAACTACTACAGTTTGGACTTGTATTGATGCTGGTTTAAAACAGAAAAGTATACTAGTGGCGATTATATTTTATTTGGCTATGACATGTCCAGGAGACTGCATGATATACCATATTTAATTTATAAACCATTTTAAAGAATTAATTGTTTTCGAGTTATGTATACATTCCGATTAAATCTGAATCTCTATTTCCTCGAATCTCTATACTGCCATTCTATGTTGTTATAATTATTTTAATTGAATGTTGTTTGAAAGTGCTCCATACGCTAGTTTTATATACTCCTTGTAGTTTATTACATGTATATGTTTCTTTACTGCATGATTTTATATTTGTTTGTATTACTATTTTGATTCATATTTTTTACCATTTATGTAATTTTTTACTAGAATTTGTGCTTGTTTGTATGCTTTGTGTTTTTATTTTACACATATTTCTTTGGTTCAGACAGCTAATTTGAAATAATTTCCCGCATTCCCACATGAGTTATCTTGTTAAATTGGATCATTCAAAATTAATCTCTTCGAAAAGAATAAATTATGATCAAGTATTGTATAAAAGGTTCCAATATACCAAACTATCAGTGTTATAGAATAGAGTGTAAAAGAGGGATCTGTTTGACCATTAGACGCTTGTTACAGTCATCAGAACAAATTCTTATAAAGATAACAGAAAACAAATACAAATTCAAAATCCTCTGAAACTGAAAGATTTCAATGTAAGAGAATCTGATAACAACAATTATCTAAATAATAATAAGTCTACACTTGTGATATGCTACTTTGATGAAACAGTTGGATCATATTTGATAAACTTTACCAGTATCAACATGACTTCCACTTTTACAGAAAATTTGATATAAAACTAACTAGAACTTGATAACTATACAAATTAAGACCCTAACCACAATTAACAAACGTGCCATGACCGTCACCACACATAGACAATTAGATAACAATAATGTTTTCAGAAATTCCACAAAAATGTATTATCGAATTTGAATTTATTGTTGCTAACTTCAACAACTTTTAAACATAGTTTCATTTGACACTAAAAATAAAATGTGAGGTGGAAAAATTAACATAGTTATAACCAGATGTTGCTAATAAAGTTATGTGTTTGTGTTTTTAACGGAAGTTACTTCCATTGCTATGAGCAATACATCACCCTTAGGCCTCTAGCCTATATGTTTGTGGCATTACATTTTTATTGGACAAACATGGTTGTAGGTATGATGTTATGTGCAAGTAAAATAAAACACAGTGCAATTTTATCATTGTATCATTTTTGTATTTTTTTTGTGATATGAACAATCGGAAATGGGTAGGATCTGAATAAAACGCTGCTTTTCCAATGGTTTGTGTTAATTATTGATTTGGCCTCCCGACGGTAATGATTCGAGTTCACCTGCATGGTAAGTCTTAAGGAGATGTCATATGCGTCTGGTGTTCATAAAAGTATACGCCTGACTTATTTGACAAGTTCTTGCGTAGCAACAACTCTTAGTGTTCGCAACGCGTCGTATTTACTATCAAATTATTCTGCTTCAGGTTCTTTTGTAAGTGAGTTTCTTCATGAATCTGGAAGAATCGATGAATGGCATTTCCAAGTCCCCTTGTTTGAAAAGATAACGTATTTCTCGTCCGTTTTTGGAATTCAGATGATTTTATCTTCACGAAACTCTAGCTCAAATGCGAACAGATGCACATTGTAACAAATCTAGTTGTGAAATACGACGAGAACGATTCTCGTGAGTTCATTCCCACATATACACTCGCGATATTTCCTGTTTAGATGGTCGAACTCGCACTGCTTTTCCAAATACATGACAGTTTCCACAAGACTCGAACCATCCATTGTCTTCCTCCGTCATCACAATCTATTTCTTCAACTGGTAAATCTTGGCGAATATACATTTTAAAATTTGTATAAACCTCTACACGCTTTACCTTAGCTACATCTGGCCTTTGGTAAAAAAAAATGATGAGTTGCAGTAATCATTAGCATATCTGGTATTATAATAAAATTCATAATGGCGTGTGTTGTTGTTACCTTTTGGTGTAAGGCTTTTATTATTTAAAATTAAAAAGCACGAATCAATGTGCTTCATGAATGCATTTGAGAGAATTTTCAAAGATTATGAACGGGGCTTTCACATCGCGGTTCTGTAGCTTGTGAAAGGAACAGTTCCATGCAACTTGATTATAACTGGCACTTGACTGAAATACGCATGATGTTCATCTGAAATGTCCCGTCTAGAAAAGGGTTCAAACATTTTCAGTAAAAAAATAGAGTTTATGAATTTGATATTATTTTTGCGATCCCAAGAGTGATGCTGTTTTCAATGTTTGTTAGAATCATTAGGATCACGTGCATTGTTCCTGTGATCTTATACTTCCAAAGGATACACCTTTAGTTTAATTTCATTATCCTCATCATTTGTCATACTTCTGTTACAAAAAACGTTTACATCGATGTTCAATGTCTCAAATCTATTGATTGCATCGAGTGATACTGGGAACTTAAATGCTTTCGAGGACTTTTTGAACTGATGTACTAGGATTTTTGACATAGAGAATATAAAATCGCGCAGCGAAAGGATTCTTGGTCATCGTTGTTCCCATTAACGTTTGCTTTATTTAGCGCAAATTTTTGTGAAAGTGGAACGAATAAACTTCCTGCTAAAGACCTACTGTTATCCCCTCGTGTCGTTTCCTTAGAACTTTGTCACAATTCTTATTTTATTACTTTGCTCTTTTTCTCAATTGCAATATTCTAATCACCTTGCTAGAATGATTATAACTGCAGCACGGTCAGTCTAACCCCAGTTTACTATTACAGAATAGCAATTCTTTCTTCGTGTGCTTTATTTGTGGTCTCTTTCACCAGAATAACCGGTTTAAAACGATTGGTATATCTCTTCTGCACTGCAAGGTTCGCCCATACGATTAGTCCCACAAACCATTTACGGATTACCATGATTGTTCTGCTGTTGCTTTTGCTCTGATGTCCCTTCAAATCCCATAGCTTAGCTTTGTCCTGATAATTTTGGTGTCAAAAGGAAATTACACCTATTTGTGAATTGGTTTATTGATACTTTTTCAGTTTTAGTTTGTTACCCCAATTTTGTTTTTTGTCCATAGATTTACGAGTTTTGAACAACGGTATACTACTATTGCCTTTATTTATGTAAGACGATGTCCGCATGAATTTGTTTCTAACGTTGCCTCGAAACTCCATTATTTATATATGAACTTGAGCACGATGTTGAAACAACTTATCACTATCGCTTGGGCAAAACTATCACGAATATAATGCCTATCCATGTTAAAACAACAAGAAAGTATAGCTTGCATCAATTGTTTCTTAATACAGTTTATAAACACAACTTACATGTTGAGATGCCACGACGTAACAGAATAATGGATGCAAAGTGAAGGAAAGACGAAATTAGAAGTTCTAACATACCTAGACAAAGAATGAGAAAGGTTTTATAGCTAGTAAAAAATACAAGACAACTAAAATACTTATGTCTTTAATTACCATTTAAAAGATTATATAAATAATTTTACATTTGAAAGTAATGAAATACACCCAACTAACATACTTGTTTTGTTTTGATTTTGAAATGCGCTTGTGAAATATCTGACTTTATATGTTCAAACATAGGTTTCACTTCAGTTGCAGTTTTATCACATACGATATATATATTGGACATATATTTCTGATAGTGGTTGATAACGTCGCCATGGTACATCTGCATAAACACACCTGAAGTTGAAAATTAAAAAGTGAACCACGTTTGACCATTTCAACATTTTCATAAAAGAAATGGCTTATATTATAACCCTCTTTCATTAATGCATAGATTGTGTTTAATTTTAAAAAATAAAACCATTCAATATGACTGCTGATAAGGATTATCCATAAAAGTCAAGACATTAAGGTATAACCAATAAATGGGGCAATGAAAGAAATTTTATCAAAGCTAATAGCCGTACTCTGACCTATGATTGTTTACTTTTAACACATTGTGACTTGGATGGCTGATAATTGTCTCATTGGCAGTCATACCACATATTCTTATTTCTATCTAATTTCAACTTACCGTCTTTATAAGGTACCACATCAAACGCGGCAGTTGTTGCTTGGCCCCAATTTATGCACCCATTTGTCGCGTCGTACTGAAAAATAACAATTGTCATCAGCTTATATTACAATTCAATACATGCAAACTGTTTGGAGAAAATTATTTATTCATTTTATTTAGACAGTTGTAACTTGCTTTGAATTAGCTTCCAGAAACTGTGAATACTATCAAACGGTACGTTTTTTTGTACATCTATATTCATTGTTTTTATACTTTAGAAATTTGACGAATAAAGCCATATTCATGTTTGGAATAGAATTTACAGTTTTTGTGCTGTTATCCCAGTGTACAATTGAGAAAAATGGTGCGTTAGCCGTCACAAAAAGTCCGTAGCCTGATAAGTGGTTATCGTTGGGTGATACATATCATTGTATTTGTCATAAATCAGGTCATTGAGCTTGTTATACAATATTGTCATGTCAAAACTTTGTCGAGTCATCAATTCAAACCGTTGAAACTGGTTGGTCTTACAGGGATAAATTTGACTTTAAATGGACACTTTATTGGTCGATTAAAATGGATAAAGGAGGTCACAAGGTTTTAAGTATTTGTTTTAATTGCATTTTGTTGTTGGTTATTTTTATTTCATTTATAATGGCTGGTATATTTAAACAGTGTAATAAATGAATATGTTTCAGGCAGAAACATAGGAATAACTATGGTTTAGGTTCAAACCGAGCATAAAAACTACTCCTGGATTGGTGACGGACATTAAGTGAAGACAATAGGTCATACGCTTTCATGTCCTTTGAGCTACATGTTCAAGTATATATCTATGAGACATGTGAGAAGTTGTTTCCCTTATTACATGTAATGCGAACATTTACAATAACTTAATTGGCAGTCAAATTTTGTTTTCAATGCAATTGATATGACATGAAAGTTGTTTATATTTCAAACTATGATGCAATGATTATTGCATTTCTCTTGAAAGGATTCAACTTAAAAATAACCGTTATTTATCTGCAGAAACGTCCGAATTTGTGTTAGATATATTTACCGAATACGCTGCACCTGTGCTGTTACATCCTTTGAATTGTTGATTTATGATATTCCTACAAAGCTGTAACTGAAAAGAAACGTTGACTTGGTTGTCATTATTCAAGCTATCGAGAGAATATCCACCAATAGACCATACTGTCTGGGTCCACGTATACCCATTGGGATTACTGAAGAAGAAAAAGAAAATAAAACTATATAACTTTTCGTTTCCGTCAAACATAATTTAGTTTGATGGCAATACAAATGAACGATTATATATAAAACATATTTATTTGCATCTTTCAACCTGAATTTGTAATGTACTTACTAATTCAGCTTAATTTGTTGTTTGTTTGTATGATCCGACGATTTTAAATACTAACTGGCAACTCATAGAAAGTACTGATATCAAATAATTTTTAAGAGTTCATGATAACTGCGAGGAGTGCTGTTTTTATTTATCTTTTTTCTTGAGTGGCAGTGTTCAAAAACTTTGACCTTAGTTAGCTTCCTATATATAGAAGTGGAATCATTTCAACTCTGCATTACAAATAAGCTGCCTTTTTCTTTAGCTATGCCCTTCTGTTACATCTAGCTACTTGCGAATAAAGGATATGTTGGGTATATAAAACTTAAAGATCAAATTTATTCGTTCAGTGTATGTTTACTTGTTTTTGTTAATATGTTTTTTGATTGAGTAAGGCCATTTCAATTGATATATTTTATTCAATCTAATGCAGTATAACGTAATCAGAGATCAACATTTCAATTAGATTGATATTTTATTGTGTGTCTTTCTATTTTGTGAGTTTACATTATTAGGTTTTTGGACCTTTTGGATTATAGCTCTTCATCTTTTATATAAGTTTTGGATTTCAAATATTTTGGCCACGAGCCATGTATTGTCGAAATGCGCATTTGGTGCAAGAAAATTGGTACCGGTAAATTTATTAAGGTGAAGGTTGGCGCCTATTAAAACGTCCAAACCCGCTGCTTTTTTTTTGCGCCTGTCATAAGTCAGGAACCTGATATTCAGCGGTTGTCGTTTGTTGATAGATGATACATACATGTTTCTCGTTTGTCGTTTTCTATATAGATTAGACCGTTGGTTTTCATATTTTAATAGTTTTATACTAGTCATTTTTGGGACCCTGTGCGATGTGAGAAAAGGCTCCGTGTTGTAGATCGTACTTTGACCTATAATGGTTAACTTTTTCAAACTTGGACTCGGATAAAGAGTTGTCTCATTGGCACTCATACCCATTGTCCTATGTCTATGAAAATATAACCTTCTACCTTCCACAAAATTTCATATACCAATTACATGCAAGTGATATATTGCCGAATTTGATTTTATATAAAAAGAAATTCATATAAATGAAGATCACTGAATTGCACGGTCAACTCCCGATCCGAGCTTTTACCCAAAATAAGTGGTATATTGTATAGTAATTTGAATAAATTGTGCTTTATGCTATTACCTGGAAATTAAAGGTGTCAGGTCATATGTTCTCCCAGTACCAGGGTCTTTGTACATACAGTCTTGTGCAAAATATCTTCCGAAAGCAGACCCGAAACATGCAACCATAAGAAAAGCAACCAACATCTTGTTTCCCATTATTAAGCAAGGAAATCAGTTGTTGTCACATGAGGTGAAACTAGACAAGATAATACGGTCAGGTCACGTTTATCAAGTACAATTATAAATCTTGATCAAGGATAAATAAGTAAGATGTCAAGATACTGAAGCAACCTTACTGAAACAAAACTGTGCAATACTTATCTGGCCAAGTAAACTTACTTATATAGTATAATAGCCTATGTATATAATGAACACGCTGAGGTTCAAATTACTCGATATAGGTTTTATATTTACGCGATTATCTTTTTACAATGATGTTAAATTTTGTTTAAAAAGTGACGAAGAAATTCCCTTATGAAAAATTGTTAAAGTCAAGTCAAATTCGAAAATTGAACATGTAGTTGTCGTTTGTTTATGTAATATAAACGTGTTTCTCGTTTTGTTTATATAGATTAGACCGTTGATTTTCCCGTTTGAATGGTTTTACACTAGTAATTTTGGGGCCCTTTATAGCTTGTTGTTCGGTGTGAGCCAAAGCTCCGTGTTGAAGGCCGTACTTTAACCTATAATGGTTTACTTTTTAAATTGTTACTTGGATGGAGAGTTGTCTCATTGGCACTCACACCACATCTTCCTATATCTATGTAAAAGAATCAATGTCTATCATCAGTGGTGACACAATCACATTATATGGATCAAAAAAGTATTTGCACATTTTAAAAGTTTGCATTTACAAAAATAGGCTATTGATGTCACATGAGGTGAAACTTTACAAATCCTCCTTCAGAAATGTGTTTTTTTGTGAGTTACCGTTTAACATTAGTTCTCACTTTTTGCGGATAAGACGAGGTAATAATATGGGAAAACAATGGTGTTAAAGACGATATTATCATGCAGTGCCGCCGATGGTCTTCTGATGTATATTTAAGCTACTGGCATACTCGTATTTAAGTCATTAACTTTCACAATAGCTAACAAATACAGTTTCTTTTATATTATAATACATATTAACTTCTTTATGTGGAAAAGATTTTCAGTTCGTCCGTTTATCAACCGTATTTTGGACACATTAAATGCAAAAAACAAGATATTTGGGCAAAAAATTGGTCTTCAAAGCAGAGGGGCGTACATATGCAAGTTTGGAAAAAAGGGGTATGTTGTGGAAGAACTACTAGTAAATGCCAGAGTCTCGCATGCAAGAGACAATTTGACAAAAGATTGAAATACTATATATCGAACGATCACGAATCAACTGTGATATAAAACAAGTATGTTGAAGGACAGACACTGTATAATTATTTTCCTCATTCTTATATGCGAGCTCGAGAAATGAACTAGCATAGGTTTGTTGGAACTCATCGATATAGGGTATGCTATGTACTTAAACAGCATTCAATGGGGATTGAAACTCTCCTTCTCGTCGTACAAAATTCGCTGTTTCCCCGAAGTGTAATTGGGAATGAAAATTCTGAGGGATTTTATGTGTAGGAGGTAGGCTTTCCAATGAGCGAGTAAAGACACACTAGTGAGTGGGTAAAGACACTCCCATTGCGTCGGATAATATTTTATTTTTTTACTTTCATGCGTTACCGCAGGAAGGTTTGTTGAGACCATCTTATATATAAAAAAAATGTGATATAATTGCAAATGAGACAACTCTTCACTAGTTACAGATCAAATGACACACAAATTAACAGTTACATTTCACCGTATGATCATAAACAATGAGCAAAGCCCATACCGCATAGTCAACTATAAAAGGCTCCAATATTACAAAGGTAAAACAATTCGATCGAAAAAAACTAACAGCCTAGTTTATGTACAAAAAAACACACCGACAAATGACAACCACTGATATACATACTCCCTACTTGGGACAGACACATATTTACTAAGTATACAGAATGTGTGTGTGTGTGTGTGTGTGTGTGTGTGGGGGGGGTACATGTTAGAGGGATCCCAACCGTCCCCCGAATCTGGGACAAGGGTGTACTAGTGCAACATTCATTTGAAAAACGTTTAACTGTAAATTTCTGTGCCATTTGGTCTCTTGTCTATTTCTCAATGGTAATCATACCACATCTTTTTTTTTTTTTTATTATATTAACTCATCAGATGGACACACACATAATAGATCACTCATCAACTTTTATTTTTTCCCCCAATCTGACACATCAGATACAGGGATATTTGTTTATTTTAGTGATACAATTCGATAAAACGGACATTGACTACTGTCGCTTGAATATTACTGATGGTATAGAGACTCCTTTTACGATTATCATTTCGTATGCAAGATACCTTCATTACAAAATTTATAATCTTATGCATTCCACACCAATATGGTATTCAATGCTTTTTAGTTAATTTGAACTCAGTAGGACAGACCCAATATTTTTAATGAATAAAGTTTATTATTGTAAACAACCAAGTCCGGAGTGTGTCTAGATCTGGTATCTATTTTCCATATTTTCGTTTATTGAAGTGAATTCTCCGTGTTTGCAAATGAATTTATTCTTTTAAAAAATATGATACCATCGCAATTCATCATTCTCCTTTTTAATTATAAAATAATGATAAATAAACAAGAAACAACGCCACTTGTCTACCCAAATCATGATTCAATCTGGAAGGAAAATCTGATTCGAGTAAATGGTTGATATGCCTAATTGTTTAGATTTTGAATATTTTTTTCCCCTATTTAACATACACAAATGTGTGGAATATTCCAACATCCAAAACTTGGACAATTATGTTTACACCAAAGATCCATATACAGTTTGTAGTTTGTAGAAATATTTGGCATCACAGTAGCGCATTTATCACCTAAACCATACGTTATTTCGGTCAGTGAGCCATCTTTAAGACACTGACAGTGACTTGGAGGACAGTGACCTAGTTTACAGTTAGCATCGCACCAAGCAGTCATTGCTGTATTGCCTTTCCATGCGCCTGTTCCAACACAGGTAACAGTTTCGGTAGGCGGACCTTCGGTTGAGCTACGAGTGGTTAATACTGTTGTCGCTGATGTTGTTTTCTTGTTTGTTGTGGAAGTTCTGGTTGTTCTAGGTGAAGTAACAGTTGTTGGAATGCTGGTTGAAGTAAGGGTTGTTGGGTTACTGGCTGAGGTAACGGTGGTTGGAAAACTGACCGAAGTTGAACTACAACCCTCACTACAGTATGTTGTTGGGCAGTATCCAACCTGACAGTTGATTTTACACCACCAGTCCATAACAGAATTTCCTTTAAAGGCTCCTATTGCAGTACATTTGACCTGTACGGATTTTGTTGTTGTTGAAGATAGTATGGATGAAGAAGTTGTCACCGTAGATAATACTGTTGTCAAGCGTGTTGAGGCAGAAGCTGTCGATGGTTTAATTGGTGTAGACGACGGTTGCGAAGTTGTAGAATCTTTAAACATTGTGGTTGAAGTAGTTGCAACTGTAGATGATGTCGAAGTAAATGCGACATTACCATTATTGTTAATTGCAACGTCTGCGCATGCATAAAACTCTTCCTGTCTTCCTTTTCCGATGCCACAATTTTCAGGATTTGATGCATCATCATTTACACATCCCCAACTGTTTCCTGGAAAAGATTAAGTTTACAGAATTTTACTACTAAGATTAGTATAAAAATATTTATTACTTCTACTTATGAAATTGTTTTTTTTTTTGTTCATTTATTCACATTAAATACGACGATACGCGTACACAACTATAAGGCCTACGCATTAAAATTTTTATTTTTATTTTAGAATAAATCACGGCATATACATTTAAGCCTCTTGTACTATTCTCTGACCACCTAGAACAATGGTTAACAGCAAATCATAAGAACAGAGTTGGAAAAGGCTTGCCTCATCAGATTAACAAGAAACCCTAAAAAACGCACAGGAAGATAAAATAGACATAAGACGATGTGGTATGAGTGCCAATAAGACAACTCTGCATCCAAGTCATAATTTGTAAAGTAGACTATTATAAGTCGAAGTACTGCCTTCAACACGGAGCATTGGGTCCCACCAGACGGCGAGTTATAAAGTGCCCCGAAAAATGACTAGAGTAAAACCATTAAAACAAACGGTCCAATCTATATTAAAATCGAGAAACACTTAAGAATCACATTAACAACGACAACCACTGAACATCAGGTTCCTGACTTAAGACAGGAGCAAACAAATGCAGCGGCTTTTAACATATTATTATCTGACGCCAACCACCACCCTAACCGAAGACAGTTGTGTACAATACGACATATAAGGACACACAATAAAACATTACTTGAAAAAGGCGCAACTTATCAAAGTATGAGTACTAACAGGTTTTAGACAAAACTATGAAAACCAAATTACCCACAACAAAAATTATAAACCACAGAAAGATATATCAAAGCCAAAACCATTATGAATATTTTTTCCCAAACAACCGGTCACTTATGGACCATTTTAAAAAAAGAGCTTGTTGGGAAGGAACTTTAACGCACACAGAGCGTGGGAGTACCTGAACAAGAAACCTCGGATTTAACGTCCCCATCCGTTGGACAAAGACACAAAGTACTGATCTAAAATAACTCGTATTTATATGTACTTTTTTGGAAGCTTATTCAAAGCCAATAAGAAGAAAAAAAACCGATCATGTTCTCCCAGACAATAGTGTCAAACAGTTCCATCCAACGAATTCAGTTAAAGACATCATAAACAGTCTTAAAAAAAAACTACACATTACAAACATATGAGTACATTATTTAGACAGGATGTATGATCACACGTTTTCATTATGTCATTTGTATTGGTAACTGTTGGAGAGTTGTTTCATTGGCAATTATTCCACTTCTTTTTATTTATATATTACACTCATCTTCAGCGCTGTACTTTAAATTTTAAGCGCTATGATTCATATCTAAAGCTCGACTACATTTTACAACGCTATACTTTTTTATATATCTACAGCGTTATATATTCTGCATCTACAGCGTTTGACTTAAAATATACAACGCTAGACGTTATATCTCTATCGCTAGACTTTCAAAACAATTAGATCTACCATTTATCTGTTTGAGACCAACAACTACCTATACATAGTAACACACTTGGAATGCTGTTACCAAGCTTTATATACGTTGACATAGCGCCGTACATTTTTTTTATATCTCTGCAGTGCAGCAAATAAGTTATTTACTAAACCTTAAAGGGATAGTACGTAAAATTAAGAATATGATATTGTTGAACCAAAAATATATTCGAGACACTGACTTGTAAAAAAAGTTATATAGATTAGGTTTACCTGTACGATATCGCCACTGAATAACACAGTGAGAACAAGTTAAACCCTTAGGCAGTGAAACCGTTACTGTGAATTTCCCTCCTGTCTGATAATTAAAATAAAATTTGGTTCCTCCTGTTTGGACATCAGAAAGTATATACTGGTCAAGACAGTCCTGTGTGGCTGCCTTGTTCACATCATTGTTCGGACAAATTCTGAACTCAAGGTAACCTCGATGGCTTGCAGTGATTTCAAACGTCATTGAGGCATTACTGTCCATCGCATAGCTCCTGGTGATGGTACCAGTGGCAAATTTACCAGGTGGTGAGTAAAGTTGGGGTTTTCCGTACTCATCCCCGCAGACTCCACATTTACCGCCATTTTGAAACTGATGTACCTACAATACCAAGAACGTCATTAGAAAAGACCTAAGGAATTGTAATAGAAAATATCTGATAACCGGAACTTAAAGCAACAACTTTTTTTAATTGTACTAGAAAATATAATCAAACATCATACTATTTACCAAATAGTATAAAGAGAGGTAAATTTGTGTTATAATATATTCCTAGTAAAGGTGGCAATACTACAGAGTTAACTGTTTTAATTAAGCAGATATCTATTGTAGTTGCAGACGACGGATGCTTCATATTGAGCAGGATCTGCTTACCCTTCAGGAGCACCTAAGATAATCTGTAGTTTTTGGTTGGGTTCGTGTTGATCTGTCTTTAATTTTCGATGTTGTGTTTTGTGTGTTTTTGTTTGTCTGTTGGTCATTTTCCTATTTAGCTTTGGCCTTGTCATTTTATTTTCGACTTACATGCAGATATGCAAAAATGATTTTAAGATTTGACCTCCGCTAAGAAACAAACGTCGCTTTGAAAAGTAGATAATTTTGATCTACTACAATATGCTACTCCTTACCTTCATTTGCATGTTATTTTACATATCGTACATTGATTACACAATTCCTGGTAAAATCATAAAATTGAGAATGGAAATGGGGAATGTGTCAAAGAGACAACAACCCGATCATAGAGCAGACAATGTATGCTTTATTAACAAAAAAATCGTCTTAAAAAAATAGGAAATAAAAATATGATACATACATTATATCCACCACAGAACAATTGGTTGTCATTATAATCTACTGGTGTATTGAAACCATATCTCCACATGGAGGCTCTTCCGGGAGGATCAATTAATCTTCCGTGTCCATGGATCGAACTTATAAAACTATTTATTATCAAAATATACGTTACTAGTGCCTTTGTATTTCGACGTTCCATTATAAATTTTAAAACCCCCCGATTGGTAATTATATCTTCAGCGCTATTGTGAATTCTGCTATTCCGGTGTTCTCTAATGTGTGTATGCTATGCACATGAGCGCCAGTCCTTCATCACTAGAACTAGCTCAATCATAAAAACGTCCGGCAATGGACTTAAAAAATATATACACATTTATTAGTCTCCATTAAGCACAACCATTAAATAGTTCAATCCGGATATACTTATCACAGTCTTAGACTAATGTCTTCTGTACACAGAATGCACATTTCAATTTGTGGAGTTAATTTGTCATTCTAACATAAAACATCCATTTAAACATATTAATTATCAGTTTTTTTCATCGATTTGGTCTGTTGGTTGACACCCCAATAAAGATGGTCATATTGTTAGCTTATCTTTATACCGACGGCTATGTTAGTCAATCTAGATCACAATGTCAAGTCTGCTCGTTCACCTAAATAGGTTGATGTTTGAGAATATGAAGAAAAAAAAATGATAGTTTTTTCTTAATAATCTTCACAAGGAACACACACACCAAAAGTCTTGAAAATCTGAAAGCGTTTGTAGCAGAACAAAGCAACCCAAATAAAAGAGAAAAATAGACATTTTCATGAGGGTAGTAAGTTATGCTTAGAAAAATCAAATGGATGGTAAAGTTCTGTGACCAAAAATAATAAAATAAAAAAGTTGCATTTGAAGTCATTAGTAAATGCCCACCATGTATGTATAGTATCACTAAACTGTCTATAAACCTTGATAAATGCGAAGTAGCACAAACAATTGGTCATTCGATTAACTTATTAGTCATAAAGTTTATAATTTTAGCACTGTAGACAGATATTTGAATACTGTTTTTAACGATATTCACATGGAGTTTATTTTTGATACATATTTGAAAAAAAACTATAACTGAATATGAATTATTATACAGTGGTCATGCATACTGTCTTTTATTACTCCTCACTGCCCTCCTAATATGGAATAAGAAACGTCATGAAAAAGATATTTAACAAATTTACGCTATACAAAAGTCATCACCGGCGTTTGCTATTTTATATCAGTTCACTGTGAATCAGTTTTGGGTGCATTTTATATATAGATGTGTCGTCTACCTATTCATTGAATAAACCTTAACATCATGATTCCTTGTTGTATTTTTTTATGACTCTTTTAGCATACCATAGCTGTTCATTACTATGAGCAGGTACGCATATCTTTTGTGAATTAAACTTTAAATTAAAAAACCAATCCCAAAGAGGCATCAAAAGGCAGCCATATATCGGGCAAAGACGGACAGTACCATAACCAACAGAGAAATAAGAGGAAACCAAACAATAGTAAATCAACACTACATAGAAAGCTAAAGATTGAGTAACTCAAGTAAACACTATGCCAGAAATATTAGATTAGAAATAATAGTTGCACCGGGCAAAATAAATAAGGAATGTACACACACCTGATTCAACTCACGACATTCAGAATCAACCGTGTCAAATGATGGCATTGTTTGTATCGTCTTTGATTTCTGAGTAGTGTTGTGGGTAAATTTCGTTTAATATATATATATATATATATGACGATATATGACATACATTATTGCAATTACACGTGTATAGTATGATAACTTTTAGGTGTATCGTTTTTATCTATGACAAAAGTGTCTGATTGAACTTCAAGATTATGTATTTATTGCGACATTATTGAACACCAAAAGGGAAATGAGATATCAACCGTGAAAATATGTTACATAAAAATTGACAGAAGACTTTTACTGCATTCATTTATTAGGACAAGACAAGATTAACCAACACATTAAAAACGAAATCAAATATGTCTTTCCAACAGAAAAGTATTGATGTAAAACTTAAGATTTGGTCTAAAACATGCCAATATCGTATTGAAATATCTGGTAGGTAATGAGCCCATATTTTGGGAGCATTTTTTTTTCTCTAAAGTTCATGTTTATACTGACATTGTGATAAAGTTTTAAAGAATAGTCAACGTCAAATCTAGTCTATATCTAATATGACTTTCCCCCCAATTTGCGTATAAATTTGCATTACTAGTTTTGAATGTTTTTAAAGCAGACAAATAACAAGGACCTTCAAGACTCTACCAATAATTCCCCATTCTCATCACCTCAGACTGCGACAGGTACTTTACAATAACATTTATTAAAACATAAACATTTTAATAATATTATATGAGGTTTTTTTTAGTGCAAACAAGATACTTATTTTCAATAGTGGGGAACATACTTTATATTGCGTTACCCCAACAGGCAATACATTTTTATTCATTGTACCAAATAAATTTTTTAAGTGTATATTAATTGGGTATACATCGCTGTTTTAGTATATTTAGCGATATATTTTAAAGGTATCGTACATCCTTGTGCCTCGACTATGAATCAGCAATAATCAATCTTTATCGTGTTCAATATTTACCTTCAGGTTAAAACAATATAGACATACCACACACATCAGATAAACTTTCTGTACATTATGTACTAGATGTACTTGTTTCGCTAATTAACAAAAAAGAAAAGATAATTGAATAAAAAAGTGAGTTATAAAATACATCGATATGCTGTAATATTCTATGATTAAAACTAATATATATATAAACTGATGTTAAAGGGAAGATGACAATGTCATTTAACCAAGAATCTGCTTTTTAAATCGGTTAAAAAAATAATCTTAGGTCCTAGTACTACCTGTCATGCATTTAGGAAAATCAAGCTTGCGAGTTTTTTAAAATTTTGGTCTAAGGAAAAAGAAAAGTAAAACTGAATATCGTGTTTACCAAAAAAAAAAATACCACATTTTAAATTATAATTACCTTACCACATTGAGTACTTCTTGTAAGATGAGGAATTTTAAAATATATTAAAAGTTTCAGAGTTAATCGTTGCAAACTTAAGCGACTTATTTCACAAAAGATCTTACGAGCAATAATATTCGTTAGTCATAAAAATTTCCGTACAATATACCATCAATTTTTGTATAAAAAAAGCCCATGGGTTATATTTCCTTAAAAGAGTTTTAATCGCATACTTTCGAAAAATTATTGAATATTGCTCGGAAAGTAAATTAAATCTCTTTCTCGTTTTCGAGTACACATAACAACTTGTCCTACTCAAAAGGAATTAACAATGTAACAGAATACTTTTTTTAGGATGATTTCAAATATCCTTGACCAACCATTTCCTCAGTTTTTTCTGGAATGAACAATTGTGCAATGTGTTATATATAATATAATAAACTGCTGTTCAAAAGTCCTAAATCGATTGAGAGAAAACAAATCCGGTTTACAAACTAAAACAGAGGAAACACACCAACTATAAGAGGAAAACAACGGAACAACAGAAACACTAAAGTGCCACAAAAAGAAACGCCTACATACATTTGCCTACATAGAAATGTAAGAAAATATAGTCTCATCTGATTGGAGTCCTATTCCCGATGATGTCATTTTGAGTGAGTGTGCGTTCACATAGCAGGAGATGCTCACCCTGTAGGAGCACCCGGTTTCGCTCCCTTTACAGTTTATATGATCCACACGGTTTTGGTGTGTTATCCTAATTTGTCTCATCATTGTCGATATATGAGTATGATAATCTACCATCACATTATTTTTTCAAGATATCTAATTTTTGAATTTGGTCGGGAAAAAAGGGATTCTGTACATTAATCATTTCTCTACTCTATATATACTACACCACTACAATATCTTATGAAATGGACATTACATAACTTATAAACTTTTTTTTTTAAACCTAAGAATTAAGTTTTTAGTAACAAAACTTAAAAACACATGCTGAAATTCAATGTATATGCAAATGAATGTTTAAATCAACTTTTGCTTGATACATGAAACACGTATTTTCGTCTCCGAGATTAGGTATTCCATTTAATTAAGGATTGCTTTTTCAGAGCTCTTATTACAAATTTGTCCCTTTGCTCTGGTTATCTAGCGAAGAAATATCACTAAGTACCTTCAACATTAACTGCAGATAATTTGGCAAAATATTCTCTGTTAATAATCCTCTTAAAAAATAAGTAATAACATAAATGGTACACTCTCCTTGCTTCTCCGCTTCATTTAAATGTTGTGGAGTTGTTCTATTCAGTTTGATGTATTATGTTCTTTAGATAGTTTAATTAGGTCTTTCCACTTTACGTGGAAAGACCTTTTGTTTTTCTTCTGCAGTCTGAGATGCTTTTTTATTTTAGAACATATCGAATGGATATTTGTCCAACGATGTTGTCAGTAATGGATGTTTCAAAACTCACCCTGTGTGACAGAACACTTATTCTTATAGGAGTTGTCTCCCCGTGTCCCCTTTTTCTTGTTATCGCTATATCTCTAAAACCGTATAAGATTTTTACAAACTGTTTTCACCAAATTGTTCGTCTACTCTTAAGAATGATTTGTTTTACTTTGACTAATGTGATCAGAAGACATCTTATGGGAGTTATTTCCCTTTGAAAATTTAAAATAAACGATATGTTGGGTTAATTCATACAGTATAAGTTGTAGAGGCCTACAGTCTTTTGATATGAAGTCCTTGGTCCATATAAAGGAAATTGAGGTCAAGGTCAAAGGTCAAGGTCATGTTATAAGTTTTGAATTTTGCTTGTTATAGTTATTCAAAAGAAACGGTTACAGTTAATGATATGATATGTTTGCAAAATCACTGTTTACAATAAGGCACAACTTCAACTTATTCAGTCGAAGTGTCTTGGTTAACCATTATATGAGTTTTCTCCCCTTATGTATTTGAAATCATTATTTCTCCACAACCATATCAGTGATTGACCTCGGACCTTCTTATTTGAGTTCACTGACCAATGACCTTGAAATTGAGGTCAAGGTCAAAGGTCAAGGTCATGTTATAAATTTTGAATTTTGCTTGTAATCGTTATTCAAAAGAAACTGTTACAGTTAATGATATGATGTGTTTGCCAAATTACTGTTTACAATAAGGCGCAACTTCAACCTATTTAAGTCGAAGTGTTTTGGTTAACCCTTATAGGAGTTTTCTCCCCTTTTGTATTTGAAATCATTATTTCTCCACAACCATACAAGTGATTGACCTGGGGCCTTCGTATTTGACCTATGACCTTGAATTTGAGGTCAAGGTTGAAGGTCAAGGTCATATTCTAAATATTGGAATTTACTTGTAATCTATAATATTCAAATGAAACTGTAACAGTTAATGATACGATGTGTTTGCCAAATTACTGTTTACAACAAGGGGCAACTTCAACCAATTTAAGTCGAAGTGTTTTGGTCAGCCCTTTTAGGAGTTTTCTCCCCTTTTGTATTTGAAATCGATAGTTCTCTACAATCATACAAGTGATTGACCTGGGGTCTTTTGATTTAAGATCACTGACCTATGACCAGGGGTCGAATTTAAGTTTTTTTGTGTACTGGCCAGCCGGACCAGTGGACTGAGTTCAATGTCAAAGATCAACTTGACGTTCAAGAGTTTGACCTTTGCTTTAAATTTGTTTTTGTTCATTATAAAACAATTAAGTCTTCTGCATATACCTATTAATCTTATTTTTCTATATCAGTTGAGGTACCAAATTACATCATCAAGGAGTGACCCTTTCTAACATCTTTTTTTAAATTTCATTCTAAATATCGAGGTGGAAAGACCTTCAATTGTTCTCTGAAGAATTGGTTTTTAATTTATATTATTTTTACATGTATAAAATTGAAAATATAAAAATAATTTGCGTCCGAAGTGCTTTTCTGGATTTACCTTCATCAGGAACACTCAAAGCCAAACATTTGAAATCCGAAGATGTTTTAGTACCGAAACCTTTGAAGAGCTTTATGTCATAAATACCAAAAATAAATAGCCAAATTCATCTAAAGCCAACTTTGCCCGAGGAAGTTGAATCCTTAGTTTCTTAATAATTTCCAAATTTATAAACGGACATTTTTAGTAAAGTGTTTTAAATCATGTCAGTACCGGAGTACTGACTACTCAGCTGACGATACCCTCGGGGACTAATACTATAGTCCACCCGCAGAGGTATCGACTCAGTGATGTTAAAATTGAAAACAACCCGTTTAATAATTTCTTGCGTCTGAAGCGCTTTTCTGGATTTACCTTCATCAGGAACGCTCAAATCCAAACATTTGAAATCCGAAGATGTATAAGCACCGAAACCGTTGAGAAGCTATATGTCATCAATACCAAAAATAAATAGCCAAATTCATCTAAAGCCAACTTTGCCCGAGGGAGTTGGAGCCTTAGTTTCTTCATAATTTCCAAATTTATAAACGGACATTTTTAGTAAAGTGTTTTAAATCATGTCAGTACCGGAGTACTGACTACTCAGCTGACGATACACTCGGGGACTAATACTATAGTCCACCCGCAGAGGTATCGACTCAGTGACGTTAAAATTGAAAACAACCCGTTTAATAATTTCTTGCGTCCGAAGCGCTTTTCTGGATTTACCTTCATCAGGAACGCTCAAATCCAAGCATTTGAAATCCGAAGATGTATAAGCAACGAAACCGTTGAGAAGCTATATGTCATAAATACCAAAAATAAATAGCCAAATTCAACTTAAGCCAACTTTGCCCGAGGGAGTTGAAGCTTTAATTTCTTAATAATTTCCAAATTTATAAATGGACATTTTTAGAAAAGTGTTTTAAATCATGTCAGTACCGGAGTACTGACTACTCAGCTGACGATACCCTCGGGGACTAATACTATAGTCCACCCGCAGAGGTATCGACTCAGTGACGTTAAAATTGAAAACAACCCGTTTAATAATTTCTTGCGTCCGAAGCGCTTTTCTGGATTTACTTTCATCAGGAACGTTCAAATCCAAACATTTAAAATCCGAAGATGTATAAGCACCGAAACCGTTGAAAAGCTATATGTCATAAATACCAAAAAAAAGATAGCCAAATTCACCTAAAGCTTACTTTGCCTGAGGGAGTTGAAACCTCAGTTTATTAATAATTTCCAAATCAATAAACAGACAATATTAGTATAGTTTGTTAAATCATGTACTGACTTTTTTTATTTTTATTTTATCTTTATTATGATCACACTTCATATATACATATCCCAGATTAAAAAATATTCATATTACTTATTGTCTTGTCTCTGAAATGATAACATTCTACATTTTACATAACAATATTGCGTGAAATATTTTCCATTAAAATATCACTGTCAGATTATAAAACTTGTGTATACTTGTATCGTATTATTTTTTTCTTTAATTTTTCTGGTTTTTTTTTTTTATATAAAACAACAAAAATCAACATTTGAAACAATTCAAGAAAAAAAAACACCAAATGTTTACATACGGAAATGTTCATGTACGGACTACTGAGCTGATGATACATACATTTTAGAAATTTATTTTATTAATGTACAACAAAAACTGAAAGCAGTTTAATATTTTTCAAACATGAAATATTTATTAACGTCATTCTATTGTGATTTACTCCTTCACTTTTCTTTGTTGCTTCTTTATGTTGTGTTTCCTATAAATATCAGAAAAACATATCAATAAAGCTGTTTTTGAGCATTTAAGAAACTGTTATCTATGTCATCAGAATAGAATGAACTATTACGATTGAACTTTTATATATTTCTTAAGAAAACAGTCGATGTTGCTAGCTGTTTCATGTGTTCGACCTCAATCATATGACATTTTCATGTTTCTTGAATACAGTTTATTGTTTAGTGTCATAATTATGATTTCGTTTCCATGTATTGAATACATCACTTGTTATGCCCTACGATAGTAGAGGGGAGTTATATTTTCTGGTCTGTGCGTCCGTCCGTCCGTCTGTTTGTTCGTCCATTCGTTCCGCTTCAGGTTAAAGGTTTTTGGTCAAAGTAGTTTATGATGAAGTTGAAGTCCAATCAACTTGAAACTAAGCAACATTATCTCTATGATATTATCTTTCTAATTTAATTGCCAAATTAGAGTTTTTGCCCCATTTCACGGTGCACTAAACATAGAAATTGATAGTGCGAGTAGGGCGTCCGTGTACCAGGGATACATTCTTGTTCTTATAATATATTTATAGTGACTCATTTAGTAAGATTATCAATTTTAAGAAAATGAGATTCAACTTTTTCAACAGATAAAAAGGATCCGAATAGAAAGTGCAAGTTATGAGACTAATATAGCTTCAATGTTTATTGTAAAATCCAAAATAATATGATGATATATTTCTCAATAAAGCAATCGTATCGAAAGACAGCTGTACCAAGGGCTTAATACCACAACTCCTTATTTTTACGAAGCTATTATTGTTAGCAGTTTTACTCTTTCTTCATCAATCGTTTATAAGAACAATCAACGTGAGCTTGTCGATGATCTAGATAGCTTAGTGAAAAAGTTAAAATCTTTATCAGTGCAGGATGAATCAAAATATGCTAGCATGAACTTGTGTTAGAGAAATTGACATAGGAATTAAAACTTTTACTATGCTGGAATAGTTTGACTTACAGGAATTGATGTTCAAGTTGTTTACTCGCGTCTGGCGCAAATATAAAATTTCAATCCTGATATCTATTATGATTTTATTTACTATTAAATTTTGATATATATAATACGTTTTCCTCAACTAAAAGTGTTTTTTTGTTAATGTTTGCTTCCATATGTATGTATTCGACCGTTGGTTTTCCCGTTTGAATGGTTTTACACTAGCAATTTTGGGGTCCTTTATAGCTTGTTGCTCGGTGTAGGCCAAGACTCCGTGTTGAAGGCCGTATATTGACCTATAATGGTTTACTTTTTTAAAATTGTTATTTGGATGGAGAGTTGTCTTATTGGCACTCACACCACATCTTGCTATATCTATAAAAAGTAAAAACACAAAAATACTGAACTCCGAGGAAAATTCAAAAAGGAAAGTCCCAAATCAAATTGCAAAATCAAAAGTTCAAACACATCAAACGAATGGATAACAACGGTCATATTCCTGACTTGGTACAGGCATTGTCTTATGTAGAAAATGATGGATTGAACCTGGTTTTATAACTAGCTTAGTATTAGACCGTTCCATGATATTGAATTCCTTTACCAAGTTATTAGAACTGGGCTGATATATATTTATCATTAATCAAAACTATTCCCCCATTTACTATTTGCTTAATTTCAACAAATGATAACTTGATTAACATAGTCATACTATTCAAATTTCATTTTTTTCATCGTTGCTTCAGTATAACCTATTCCTCAAGTACTAGCGCATTTGCGGTCAAATCTCAAACCATTGGGAAAAGATGATGCAATAAGTCTCTTAAAAGTCAACTAAACTAATTTGTGTTCACCAAGTTGATTACAACAATATGTGCATATACATTTTTTTAGATTTCAAAAAATATTAAACCCTTATCATAATCGAAAATTTAATTCGGGTGTCACTGATAAGTGTTTTGTAGACGAACCGCTCGTCTTACGCAGCGCCGAGTGGGACTCTTGTGGTTTTGTACTCGAAATTCAATTTTGTACGGACAAAAGTGAGTATTGTTCAACAGATATGAGTTCAGTTTAACAAAATGTGTAGCCTACTACAAATTTAAAATTTTGTCATACAAAATTATCTTTCAGTTGACAAAAGTTACTTTTGTCATGACAAAGTTCATTTTTGTAACACAGACTTTACTTTTGTTACCTAATTTGAAAATTGGGCGACAAAGGCAAATTTGTATGCACATTAGTTTATTTTGGATTCTGTGAACTGATTTGCATACAAAATCGACTTTTGTGAGACAAAATTGACTTTTGTGAGACAAAATTGATTTTTGTGAGACAAAATTGACTTTTGTGACACAAAATTGACTTTTGTGACATAAAAATTGACTTTTGTGAGACAAAATAGACTAAATTGAATTTTGTCTCACTAAAGTCAATTTTGTTGTCACAAAATCGTCTGTTGTAAGACTGTCAATTTTGTCTCATAAAATTGAAGCTTGTCTTACACAAATGACTTTTGTGTTTTAATTTCTATATCAGGTAACAAAAGTAAATTTTGTATGCAAATAAATTTATAGTTGCATACCTTTCTGACAAAATTGACTTTTGTCATGACAAAAATAAATCTTGTCTACAAAAATGAATTTCATCATCACAACATTGAAGTTCTTATCAAACAAGTCTGTATCACATAGTTTTGTAAGACAAACATGATATTGTTATGACAGAATTGAATTTTGTACAAAACCACAAGAGTCCCATTCGGCACCCCGTACGTCTGGCGTAAATATAAAATTTTAATCCTGGTATCTAGGATAAATTTGTCTAAAATGATAGTTTTACTCACGGAAACAGTTTTTGTAGACTGCTGTGGCTACACTTGTGACAAATACCAATACTCCTATCACAATACCAGCGATCATCCTGAGAGAAAAAAACGACGGAATATTTAAAAAAAAGGGAACTCGATGCATGCAATGTGGTTTTAACGTAACACACGTATACGAAACGCTAGTCTGGCGCAAATAGAAAATTTCAATCCTGTTAGCTATGATGAGTTTATCATTCAGTATATATACCTTCCCAATTGTGAGCTTAACATTTTTTTACAACTACACTGCAACAGCACTGACCTATTGCATATTGAATATACATTTCCAAGTGTATACAATATTCCTGAACTTGCGTTTGCTATCATAATTTGCCTTGACAGAGGATATTTTTTTTTACATGGATACCTTTTAACAAAGGATTCCATGTGGAGAAGTTAAAAAGTAAAATAAAAAAAATACTGAATTCCGAGGAAAATTCATACCGTTAAATTCCTAATCAAATGGCAAAATCAAAAGCTCAAATACATCAAACGAATGGATAACAACTGTCATATTCCTGACTTGGTATAGGCACTTTCTTATTAATAAAATAGTGGATTGAACCATGCTTATTCTCTCAATTCTATGACATTCACATCGAATTCCATTATAATCACAACGAAGCGTCAATAAAAACAAACGGGCATGATAGGTGAAAATGTCAAAAATAGGTTTACAGCTGTCAACTTGTATTATAATCTTAACTACTATAAAACATACACATATGTAACAAGGAAACTCAAAAAGGCATATATCAAATTTAACAACCTTATTCATTGTTTTTTTTTATATACGATTTTATGTACTGGTACCGAATCCTTACACTGGCAGGCACAAGTTCACCGCAAAACAACATTTTACTAAATAGACCTCTGGTATAAGGAAAATGTTATACAAATTTTTAAAATGTGTAATTTTAAGTAAGAGCCTTCAGTATTCAAATAACAAAATGTTTAAACTAATTTAGTTTTTTTTACTCTATGAAATAAAGAAATTCAGGTGAAATTAGCCCGATGTAATGCTTTCACATATTTTTCTTATATACCGAACACTCGTGTCAATGAAGTTAGAGTAACGTTTTGCTCACGTGTGTCATGTTCTCATCCATTCTTATTGTTTTATCAATGAGTTATCAATCCACATTTAGAGAAAAACAAACCAAAAAGGGATAAAAGAAAACAAAAATCTTAAGTATTTGCGTCTAAAAACAACACTAGATAAAAGAAGATGTGGTATGAATTATGACGAAAACATATTATGAATGACATGACCAAAAAAGACATACCAATAGGAAAGACATGTTGATGTACCGGTGCACACGTAACCACTCCGACAACACCATATGGTTCCTTCACAACAGTGAAAGCCAACTGGGCACTGTGAATCAGATTGACATACAGCGGCAAACACTGAAATGTTACAAACATTGAATAATTTTAGATATGATTATAAATACATTCAATTGACGCTTATTCTTAGGTCAAAAGCAAATGTTGAAATATTAAATTGTATGTACATGTATTGAGATTGGTTAAATCTTGTTTTTAAGATCGCAAAAATATCATTAGCATATATAAAATTCTTAAACCTATAACAGTACAAATATGTAAAACATTTTTTTTTTTTAAAGACAGACATTGAAGCAGTTTGCCTAAACGGTAAAATATGAATTCAATATACTGTATAGATGTATATCTGATGTAAAAATGCAAGGTAAGACAACACAGATTAAAGTCGAATGCATGTTGGTTAATGTATATGTCGAGAGTTTAAAAATCATTTGTTTTTATATAAGTTTATGAGGACCATAGTATAACTTTTTTGGAAACTCCTTTTACGTTCCTGTGGAAAATATTCTCTCGACAATAAATCATTACTATAGATTATCCAAGATTGGGTACTGACTGTTTTGTCAACTTATTGTTTATTCTTCCGTGTCACTTTGTTGTATTCAATGTGATATAATATACAAATGGAGAACATAGCAACTAGATATGAATTGTATAATTTTAATGAATAGAAAAGATAGAAAAATATAACTGCAGCATTTATAAAACATTAGTTGTTAAAAAGCGCATCTGCTGCAAAACAATTGGTACCGTTAATGTTGTTATTCTTTAAATTTAGAAATCAGCAATAATGTAGATAGAATGGACATATAGAATATTGCCATAAGTATTACTCCCGTTTTTATATTAAAAGTAGCGTTATTTTACTGGTATTTATAGTCTACTTCGACAGATATACGCTGGTTGACTATGACAGCGTGATAATATTCTTGTACTAAAGTCTAAAGCGTTTGATGCTTATACTGTTTACATTATTGATATCTGTAGACAAATATTTATGCATATTCAGGATAAAATGAAAGTTGACTCTAAATAAAAAAAAATGGTAAACTAAAAAAGATTCATTTAAAAGCTGTAGGATAAATATACATAAGACAGAATATCAAATTGTTCATACTAGAAAATAACATAATGTTCATAAGATAAAAAAAAAAGCTGTTGTTACTAGTGCTGGATTTTGTCGTTATATTACATGGAAGGTCTGCATTGACAGTATTACCAGTGTTGTGCATATATATCATGTGAAGAATTTAATATTTTTCCGACCTTATTTACGGGGATATACGAGCTCTTCAAAATTAAAAAAAAAGTTTGTTATGAGACAATGGTTTAAGGCTCTCGTCATGCAGTCAAAATGAAATAACAACGACGTATTGCATGTTTTCGTCTTACAATGTTGACTCTTCAAAATTAAAAATTAAATTTTAAGATAAATTCCCTTTAAGGTGGTACCTAACACTTTAACTAAAATTAAATTGGCTCGTTCAATTTTCTTAAAATTTTGACAAAGTATTTACTTTGACCCTTTGAAAAAAATATAAAAATTTTAAAAATTTTTAACCAACCGTTTTATCTGAAAAAATACACTGGTTATATAGCAGTTTGACAAACACTTACTTTGATCATTGCGAAGCTTAATTTTCCCTTATGAAACTAAGTCATTAAAACGTTCTGCAGATTTTACAGAGTTATCTCCCTGTAGTGTAAGGTACCACCTTAAAGGGAGATTAGAAATGTTTGTTATGTTAACATTTCTCTTTTGAACAAATTTGCCTCATAAAATATACTCTTCGGTAACCATAAGATCAAACGCATTTTATTTCAGCAAAATAAGTCATTAGACAAATAGGTAAACAGCCTTGAAATTATTTATTCTGTTTTTCATTGCCAGATAGGTGGGTCGTTTACAATTGTTCCAACCAAATTTATGTATTACTCTTTACTAAATCGTGACGGGTTATCAGAGAAAATAACATGTAAATATATCTTCAAGTTTTGTAAATATGTCCGCCTGTCATTAAATTTCAGTTGTGATATAGTTAAGAAACGAACCGTAAATACAAGACAAAATCACTGTAATAAATATGCATAGGAAACTTTAAGTGCAATTATACACAAACTAAGAATGGTTTTGGTATCAGAAAAGTATTATGATTTAACATGTTTAACAGAAAACTACAGTATAGGCATATTTTAATTGAAAGGCCAATTTAAAAAAAATGAATTTAGGAGTTAAGATCTAGAAAAAAATACTGACGTACAATAGTCTATTTGCCAATTACCGTAATTCACCCTGTAATCAGAAATCTTTTTTAGTTGTCTCACTTATGAAGACATTAGTTTTAAATGTCATTTACCGCAAGAAATACGAAATACAGCAGTACATGTAGATGATAGGGATCTGATTGCCTTTTGGTCTTTATTTTTCATAGTTGTGTTTTGTGAACTGCAGTTTGTCTATTTGTTTTTTCTCTGAATATTGTATAGTCTCGTTTTGTTCGAATTTGATTTTCTATGCTACACTTCTGGCTTTTTATCCTAATCGTTTCGAGCACATACAAATGTAAAACTCTTTCATCTTTCACAAAAACTGTAAGCTAAGTAAGAACGCAGTTGTAGACGAACTACATTGTTTTCTAAAAGATTCTAGATCACAACATCTGTATAAATTGAATTCTAAATTCAAAAATGGTTCAAGGTAATGATTATGTGATGAAAAAAAGTTTATTTGGATTCTTTCATCTGAAGATTTATTTGTTACTTCAAACTTATCTAATTTATTGCACTCCCTTTTTAAGAACGCAAGAAACTCTTAGAAAATATCAATGTAGTTTGAAAAAAGAGAGGAGAAAAAATATATGTGTAATACAATTGATCAGGAATTGTCTCCCATAGACCCAGTACTATAAAATTGTGTTATTTCTTCAGGTCACAGTGGCACTTAACATAACTTTATGTTTTGTCAATAACATGGTTTATAATCATGTTATTTTGGGTGATAGTGTATTCATGGTTTTAGTTTAAATGTACTTAAATCATTTTAATAATTTACTGTGCTGGTTTATTTTGAAATTCATTTGATTGTAAGGTTCACACTTTAGGGACCCTGATTGGATAATAAAGTTTTCTTATCTAATCTTATCTAGCACAAGTATTAAAACATTTGACGTTTGTACATACTGCACAAGTATTAATCCATCCAAAGCTAAAAGATAAATTGAAAGAGTTGGTCCTGCTTTGTTTCATCAAAACTTATGGGCAACACATATAAAAGTATCTGGTCTTAAAGAGGAACTCTCATTCCAGCTAAAATCATCTCTCTGAAATTCACATTATGAAGATGCTTGATTTCTTGATTGTCATTATATGTGTTATTTTTGGAGGACATGTTTTTCAACAAAAAATCAGCATTTCCATGGAAACAATTGTGTTTTTTTCGCCCACTTGTTCATTTATTCATATAATGCTATTTCATACATGAACGTCTTTGAAAAAAAAAAGAAAAGAGTTTAGCAGTATCCTTTTACTTCATTTTGCGCGATGTACCAGTAGAAAATGTCCTATCACTTAATAATTCAAAATTCTGTGACCATGTTGAACGCATTATTCCATAGAACTTGAGATAAAAAATACAGTATATAAAGTCATTCCTTGTATATTGAATAACATCTAGAAATGACCGTGCAATTCGGTTGAAAACAAATCTTTTCGACAAAAGATGCCTTCACGAGTTGGTCAACCACATTTTTTTGGTGGGGTTCGTGTTTTCAGACTTTTTATTGGTTGCGTTTTTTGTGCTGTTGTTTGTCTGTTCGTCTTTTTATTTTTAACCATGGCTTTGTAAGATTATTTTCGACATGTGAGCTTTAAATGTCCATTTGGTATTTTTTCTCAACATTCTTTAAAATGTTGTGAAGTTGTTCTATTCAATGTAACGTATGTTGATCTCTAGGTGACTTTTTTAGATATAATAAAATAAGCGTTTGCTATATGTATCTTTCATCTCAGTTTTGATCAAATAAATAAAGGGACAAGTTATTTATCAAACTTAAGTATAAAATACAGTTGGAAACTTTGGTTTTATTAATATACTTCTATAAAAGAACAAAGAGTTATAGTTAATTGTCAATTGTAAAATCTTTATAAACGTCTTTCTTATGTTATTTCATCCTTTTGCTTTTCAATGCGACTTCTTTATGCTGTATTTCCTGTAAACATCAATACAGTTTTGGTTCAGCATACACAAAAATACAAACAATGTTATCTAAATATGATAAATCATTATGATTGAACTTTATTTATTTCTATAGTAAACACTCAATGTTGCATACTGTTTCGGTGACTGACCTACATATATAATTAAATGCACTGTTCTCAAGTTTAAGTGATCTTTTTATTATTGTGTGTTTCTATTTGTATAAAATTGATGAATTATCCTAATTTTGAGAATTGGATTGCATATAATTATCAAAATTCAATTCATTTCCCCCATTTACTATTTGTTAAATGTCAATTAATGAAAACTAAAGTAAAAATACTATGTAGTTAGCATATTCATATTCTATTTTTTTTCTACGTTGTACACTTCTGGCTTATCCTAATCGTTTAAAGCACATACACACGTAAAACTCTTTCATCTTTCACAAAAAGTGTAAGCTAAGTAAAAACGCAGTTGTAGACGAACTACATTTTCTTCTAAAAGATTCTAGATCTCAACATCTGTATAAATTAAATACTAAATTCAAAATGGTTCAAGGTAATGTGATGAAAAAAAGTTTATTTGGATTCTTTCATCTGAAGATTCATTTGTTACTTCAAACTTATCTAATTTATTGCACTCCCTTTTTAAGAACGTAAGAAACTCTTAGAAAATATCAATGTAGTTTGAAAAAAGAAAGGGGAAAAATATATGTGTAATACAATTGATCAGGAGTGGTCTCCCATAGACCCAGTACTATAAAATGTGTTATTTCTTCAGGTCACAGTGGCACTTAAAATAGCTTTATGTTTTGTCAATAACATGGTTTATAATCATGTTATTTTGGGTGATAGTGTATTCATGGTTTTAGTTTAAATGTACTTAAATCATTTTAATAATTTACTGTAATGGTTTATTTTGAAATTCATTTGATTGTAAGGTTCACATTTTAGGGACCCTGATTGGATATTAAAGTTATCTTATCTGATCTTATCTAGCACAAGTATTAAAACATTTGACGTTTGTACATACTGCACAAGTATTAATCCATCCGAAGCTAAAAGATAAATTGAAAGAGTTGGTCCTGCTTTGTTTCATCAAAACTTATGGGCAACACATATAAAAGTATCTGGTCTTAAAGAGGAACTCTGATTCCAGCTAAAATCACTTCTCTGAAATTCACATTATGAAGATGCTTGATTTCTTGATAGTCATTATATGTGTTATTTTTGGAGGACATGTTTTTCAACAAAAAATCAGCATTTCCATGGAAACAATTGTGTTTTTTTTTGCCCACTTGTTCATTTATTCATATAATGCTATTTCATACATGAACGTCTTTGAAAAAAAAAAGAAAAGAGTTTAGCAGTATCCTTTTACTTCATTTTGAGCGATGTACCAGTAGAAAATGTTCTATCACTAAATAATTCAAAATTCTGTGACCATGTTGAACGCATTTATCCCATAGAACTTGAGATAAAAAATACAGTATATAAAGTCATTCCTTGTATATTGAATAACATCTAGAAATGACCGTGCAATTCGGTTGAAAACAAATCTTTACGACAAAAGATGCCTTCACGAGTTGGTCAACCACATTTTTTTGGTGGGGTTCGTGTTTTCAGACTTTTTATTGGTTGCGTTTTTTGTGCTGTTGTTTGTCTGTTCGTCTTTTTATTTTTAACCATGGCTTTGTAAGATTATTTTCGACATGTGAGCTTTAAATGTCCATTTGGTATTTTTTCTCAACATTCTTTAAAATGTTGTGAAGTTGTTCTATTCAATGTAACGTATGTTGATCTCTAGGTGACTTTTTTTTCAGATATAATAAAATAAGCGTTTGCTATATGTATCTTTCATCTCAGTTTTGATCAAATAAATAAAGGGACAAGTTATTTATCAAACTTAAGTATAAAATACAGTTGGAAACTTTGGTTTTATTAATATACTTCTATAAAAGAACAAAGAGTTATAGTTAATTGTCAATTGTAAAATCTTTATAAACGTCTTTCTTATGTTATTTCATCCTTTTGCTTTTCAATGCGACTTCTTTATGCTGTATTTCCTGTAAACATCAATACAGTTTTGGTTCAGCATACACAAAAATACAAACAATGTTATCTAAATATGATAAATCATTATGATTGAACTTTATTTATTTCTATAGTAAACACTCAATGTTGCATACTGTTTCGGTGACTGACCTACATATATAATTAAATGCACTGTTCTCAATTTTAAGTGATCTTTTTATTATTGTGTGTTTCTATTTGTATAAAATTGATGAATTATCCTAATTTTGAGAATTGGATTGCATATAATTATCAAAATTCAATTCATTTCCCCCATTTACTATTTGTTAAATGTCAATTAATGAAAACTAAAGTAAAAATACTATGTAGTTAGCATATTCATATTCTATTTTTTTTTCTACGTTGTACACTTCTGGCTTATCCTAATCGTTTAAAGCACATACACATGTAAAACTCTTTCATCCATCACAAAAAGTGTAAGCTAAGTAAAAACGCAGTTGTAGACGAACTACATTTTCTTCTAAAAGATTCTAGATCTCAACATATGGTTCAAGGTAATGTGATGAAAAAAAGTTTATTTGGATTCTTTTATCTGAAGATTTATTTGTTACTTCAAACTTATCTAATTTATTGCACTCCCTTTTTAAGAACGTAAGAAACTCTTAGAAAATATCAATGTAGTTTGAAAAAAGAAAGGGGAAAGATATATGTGTAATACAATTGATCAGGAGTTGTCTCCCATAGACCCAGTACTATAAAATTATGTTATTTCTTCAGGTCACAGTGGCACTTAACATAACTTTATGTTTTGTCAATAACATGGTTTATAATCATGTTATTTTGGGTGATAGTGTATTCATGGTTTTATTTTAAATGTACTTAAATCATTTTAATAATTTACTGTGCTGGTTTATTTGGAAATTCATTTGATTGTAAGGTTCACATTTTGGGGACCCTGATTGGATAATAAAGTTATCTTATCTGATCTTATCTAGCACAAGTATTAAAACATTTGACGTTTGTACATACTGCACAAGTATTAATCCATCCAAAGCTAAAAGATAAATTGAAAGAGTTGGTCCTGCTTTGTTTCATCAAAACTTATGGGCAACACATATAAAAGTATCTGGTCTTAAAGAGGAACTCTGATTCCAGCTAAAATCACCTCTCTGAAATTCACATTATGAAGATGCTTGATTTCTTGATTGTCATTATATGTGTTATTTTTGGAGGACATGTTTTTCAACAAAAAATCAGCATTTCCATGGAAACAATTGTGTTTTTTTTGCCCACTTGTTCATTTATTTATATAATGCTATTTCATACATGAACGTCTTTGAAAAAAAAAGAAAAGAGTTTAGCAGTATCCTTTTACTTCATTTTGCGCGATGTACCAGTAGAAAATGTCCTATCACTAAATTATTCAAAATTCTGTGACCATGTTGAACGCATTTATCCCATAGAACTTGAGATAAAAAATACAGTATATAAAGTCATTCCTTGTATATTGAATAACATCTAGAAATGACCGTGCAATTCGGTTGAAAACAAATCTTTACGACAAAAGATGCCTTCACGAGTTGGTCAACCACATTTTTTTGGTGGGGTTCGTGTTTTCAGACTTTTTATTGGTTGCGTTTTTGTGCTGTTGTTTGTCTGTTCGTCTTTTTATTTTTAACCATGGCTTTGTAAGATTATTTTCGACATGTGAGCTTTAAATGTCCATTGGTATTTATTCTCAACATTTTTTAAAATGTTGTGAAGTTGTTCTATTCAATGTAACGTATGTTGATCTCTAGGTGACCTTTTTAGATATAATAAAATAAGCGTTTGCTATATGTATCTTTCATCTCAGTTTTGATCAAATAAATAAAGGGACAAGTTATTTATCAAACTTAAGTATAAAATACAGTTGGAAACTTTGGTTTTATTAATATACTTCTATAAAAGAACAAAGAGTTATAGTTAATTGTCAATTGTAAAATCTTTATAAACGTCTTTCTTATGTTATTTCATTCTTTTGCTTTTCAATGCGACTTCTTTATGCTGTATTTCCTGTAAACATCAATACAGTTTTGGTTCAGCATACACAAAAATACAAACAATGTTATCTAAATATGATAAATCATTATGATTGAACTTTATTTATTTCTATAGTAAACACTCAATGTTGCATACTGTTTCGGTGACTGACCTACATATATAATTAAATGCACTGTTCTCAATTTTAAGTGATCTCCTTATTAATGTGTGTTTCTATTTGTATAAAATTGATGAATTATCCTAATTTTGAGAATTGGATTGCATATAATTATCAAAATTCAATTCATTTCCCCAATTTACTATTTGTTAGATGTCAATTAATGAAAACTAAAGTAAAACTACTATGTAGTTAGCATATTCATATTTCTACGTTGCCCTTTAAAAGTTAATTTTACTTACGGAAACATTTTTTGTAGACTACTGCGGCTACACTTATGATAACTACTAAAACTCCTATCACGATACCAGCAATTATCCTGAGAAAAAAACATGACAGAATGTTTGATGGAATGTGTTATTTACACAACATGCAACATGCAGACGGAACAAGAACTTCGTTTTTATTTGTTCTGTTGTTATGGTTTTGTCAGTTTTTTTACTTTTTTTTTAGTTTTAAATGTCCCCGTAGTAATTTCCATCTCCTTTTTCTCCTCATCTATTCAACATTTTATTTACATTTTATGTCCAAACAACGGAAGCGTGTAGTTAGTAGTCATTAGTGCATTTAGAACCCATATCATGTATATACATTTACAAGTGTTTGTAAATGAAACAATGCATCAGTAAAAAGGAGATTTAGGAAGTTGGGGAGACAGACATTTTGGATTGGTTCAAGATATACTTTGGTGCAAAAGTTTACAAACACATGTGAATTTGGAAACAATACATCAATTCAAAACAGACTTCAACTTCAATGACTAGTATATCCCTAAACAACTAGGCAGACTTACAATGATACATGGAAATTGTTATAAATTATTTTAAAATTTTAAAATGTGTTTTATTAAGTCTTCAGTATTCAAATAACGACAATGTTGGATTTTTTACTCTATGAGATAAAGAAATTCAAGTGAAATTGTCCCGATTTGTTATTCTATCTAATCAGTTTTTATTTCGTATCAGTAGAGTTATTAAAAAATAATATGCTCATGTACATAATAGTACATGTTCAATCTAAATTTGCCATTTTGTCAAGTTTTCAAGGGGAAAATGCAAAACGGAATACGAAACGAGACAAACACATATTAACACACGCAACTTAAAATTAGACAAAACAGACTCCACTCCACTAATACAAGCCAAATAAAACATCGTGAAAAGATAAGCATTATAATCTGAATCGAAAATAACAGAACTTGATGAAGTCGAATACTCTTGAATGTGGTTTAGATGTCTATTAATGCATATTAAGGTCAGCATACATAAAACAATAAAGGCACGGGTGAAGGCATGCCACCCTTTTTTTATGTCAAACATAACCTTCAACTATTTGCCTCAGAAAATAACACTAATCAGATTAATGAGAAATCAAACTTTACGCAAAAGTAAAAGAAAAAGACTTACCCAGCGGACAGGCATGTTGATGTACCCGTGCACGCGTAACCACTCGGACAACACCATATGGTTCCTTTACAACAGTGGTAGCCATCTTTACACTGTGAATCAGATTGACATACAGCAGCAGACACTGAAATATTACAAACATATAATCGTGCTTACTGAAAACATTGAGTCACCTTAATTGTTATGACTACACGCAAGAACAAAATAGTGTATACTTTTCAGTTAAACATTTTAATAAATATGATTATAGATACTTTCAAGTAACACTAATTCCGGGAGCAATAACATTTAGATTCGTAAATGTATGCTATAAGATCGTCAAAATGCCATCAGCATATTTAAAATTCTGAAAGCAAAATTGATGCAAAAATGTGTAAAAAAATCTTTTTTAATAACGCATACAGATGCAATATTCAATAACAGTAAAATAAAAGCATTGTGTTCACTATAAATACCTGATGCAAATATGCAAGTTAAAACAAAGCAGATTAGTTTCACATGCATGTTGTATAATGTATGTGTTGTGAGTTTTAAAAGTTACCTTTTTATATCTGGTATGAGGACCATCCTTTAACAAATGTGGAAATTCCTTATATGTTCCTCTGGAAAATTTCGCTCTCGGCAATAAATTATAACGATAGAATGAAGAATATCTGGTTCTGTTTATAAAGCCACATATTTTGTATATGCGTCAGTTTGTTCTTCAATGTGACATACCGTTCACATGTTAGAGATGTTTTTAATAAAATAAATTGTACACTTTTAATCTCTATGCCATTATAAAAGATTGAAAATCAATGCCTGCAATCCCCATATCAAGAAGAATATGAATTATGATGCAAATATTGATTTGGGGATTGATTTATTAATTTTTGGTGTTATAACGCGGTCAGTTTTTATTGGTAGAGGAAGCCGAAGTGCCCGGAGAAAACCACCGACCTTCGATAGGAAAACTGACAATCCTAGTCAATTAAGATTGAAGAGTCGATTGCAACCGCAAGAGAGGGGTTCGAACGCACAACTTTGGTGTTGACTGCACTTGAGATTACAGTAGTATCTACTGAAACCACTCGGCCACCGAGGCCCCTTAATTTTTGGAAGAAATACTCATACCTTATAAAAAATAACCAACTAATTCGAATCCAATGATACGTTCTCTGAAACTTACAGATTAGCGTGATTGTTTGATAGTTATTAACATTCTATTTCTTATGTTGTTGTATTTATTTAACTCAATAAACGATGTATGAGAGAGATGAATTCCTTAATTTAAATAATAAATAGAAAGAAAATTCAATAATGCCGTTAAGGTTATTATTACGACATGGTGCATCTTTTTCCTTGTTGACTGTTAGTGACGGTTGATCACCAGGTACATGGAAATACGGATACTGTTCTATTCATATTTCCTATTATATGATAAAACATGAAGTTAATGAATGTATCTCCCTAATCCGTAGCTCATAATTCTTATCTGGGTTTTGTTGTACTTTTGGTCTTTTATAAAAAAATTACGTACACACAATGGTACATTACCAGCTCATCTGCATTGTCAATGAAAGAATTGTCTCTTATATTCAAAATACTCTGTTTACAGTGAAAGAGGGTTCACGTAGTGGTATTAACCAGATATGGAATTAAAAAGAGATTCAGGATAATTTTAAATATCGATCTTTCTCTGAAATTACATATATCAAAACTTTTGATTTACAACACTAAATACTACCTTTGATCACCATTCCCCATGTGCAATTGAAAACTCGTCTAACAGAAATAGTCCACACTTCTCCTCATTATAAAGATAGTAGCATACGTTTTACATTTATTGCTGTCGGAAAGAATTCAGCATTTCATTATTATAGTGAACAGAAAGGTTAACATGCCTCACTGAGGAACAAGTGATAATATGCTGGAGTTTCTTATTGTCAACATATGTTTTGAATTTGAATGTGTACTATTTCAATAAATAAATAGACTTGGGACAGGCGCAAAAATGCGGCATGTTTATGAGATCTCAACCCTCCCCCTATATCTCTAGCCAATGTAGAAAAGTAAATGCATAACAATACGCACATTTAAAATTCAATTCAAGAGAAGTCCGAGTCTGATGTCAGAGGATGTAACCAAAGAAAATAAACAAAATGACAATAATACATAAATAAAAACATGTCTATATGTCATTTTGCTTTTTTTTGTTGAAATATTTCCATGCTTTTATAGTGATTCAGATTATAACACAATATTGACTGGTTTACACTTTTTTTGACAATTTTACCTATTACGTTTGTTTGTTTTGATCACACATTGTTGTCAATTTATTGGAAGTCTATGCGACAGTCTTACAAGTGAGAAGATCACCTAGCTATAAAACCAGGTTTACTTAATAGTTTTCTTCATGAGGAAATGTCTTAACCAAGGCAGGAAGATGACATTTGTTTTCCATTCGTTTGGCGTGTTTGAGCTTTGATTTTGACATTTGATAAAAGTCTTTCGGCTTACAGTTCAGATTTGTTTTCTATTCTATTTTTTTTTAAAGTTTAATCAGCTTTTAAACGTATGTACAGGGTTTTGGCATTAAAGAAGCATCACTGATGTGGTATAAATTATCAAAATGCCTATCTAGTGTAAAACAGTTGGAACCGTTAATATTTTTCGTTTCATTTTTTTTAATCATTTTTGATATGGGGTGGGATGGGAGAGCTTTTGACATAAAGAACATTGTCATGAATATAACACTAAATTAATTTTTTATATTCAAAAGTAGCAGTAGCATTGCTTGGCTAGGAAAGCGTACCGTTATTATTTTAGGTTTTATGGTATTTAAACGTTTGATTTCAAAAGAGTTTACAGTATGTACATGCAGTGACAAATGTTCAGACATAATCAGAATAGGACCAAGGAAAAAAATATCAATTTGATCTGAAGATTTTATTAATTGAAAGAGGTGTATGATAACTGCATGTAGACAGCATTACCAGGATGGCAATCTGAATATAAATTAACAATGTGGGATATATATATATTTCATGTGTAGCAACGCATATTTTTCCTTTTTTAAGTGATGGGGTATACGTATTCATCTTCATGAAAAAGGTTTTCCAAATAATTTCAAGGTTCTCCTCTTTCGATGAAAATAAAATAACACGGACGAATTTTGTGTTTTCCCACTTACAATTTTAGCGTGTCAAACTCTTAAAAATGTGCGTTTTAAAAAAAAAACCTTTTAAGAAAGATTTGATGTTTTTACATTTCTGATTGAAATAAAACGGGTCCCATAAAATATGCACTTGAAGATAACAATTACATCAAACGCATTTTCTTCAAGATATAAATTATAAGACAGGAAATAAACAGTCTTGAAATTATTAAGTATGTTTTCGTTGTCAAGCATTAAGGTTGCTCTAATTATTCAAGAGATTTTTGTACATTACTCTTGAATAAATCGTTACATGTTGTAAGAGAAAATATAATTTAAATATTTGTAGAACCTTTCGCTGTGTATGTGTAAGCGTGTGTATGTTTTAACATAGAATACCTAAGCGGTATTTGGCAAAACTTTTAAGAATTTTGGTCCTCAATGCTCTTCAACTTCGTACTTTATTTGTTCGTTTTAACTGTTTTTGATTCGAGCGTCACTGATGAGTGTTTTATAGATGAAACGCGCGTCTGGCGTTTATACAAAGTTTAGTCCTGGTATCTATGATGAGTTTATTTACAACCACTGGGTCGATGCAACTGCTGGTTGAGATTTATTTCCCCGAGGTTATCATCAGCCCAGAAGTCAGCACTTTTGTGTGTTGACATGAATAATCATTGATATGGTTATATTTATAAATTACATGTTTACAAAATTTTGAAATACTAAGGCTTTTCTACCTCAGACATAGATAACCTTAGCTGTATTTAGCAAAACTTTTAGGAATTTTGGTCCTCAATACTCTTCAACTTTGCACTTTATTTGGCCTTTTTAACTTTTTTGAATTCGAGGTCACTGATGAGTCTTTTGTAGACGACGAAACGCGCGTCTGGCGTATATACAAAATTTAGTCCTGGTATCTTTGATGAGTTTATTCTAACAGTATTGTCTGTCATGTGATTGTAACATTTCGAAACAAAAACAAAACTTAACGACAAAAGAGATGATTTCAGCTTCCCGATTGTGAACTTTCGATTTCTATGCTACCCAGCAATATTCCAGCAGCACCTTCATAGAAATATACATCTCCCAATAGATACGATTGTATTTTTGATCATAATTTCCTTGCTTGAAAAGAAGCTATTAAACCAAGAGTTTGCAAATGGTAAAATCGCCCTTTCGTAAATTTTACGGACGCTATCACTACTTGGTTGAACGTTATGAAATAACCGTTTCACAGATGATATCAGATATATTCCTTATGTCGTAATTACATTACCAAGGATTTACCCACGTTTTTTTGGTACATTTCTACCCTCTTACATATCAGAACTGTTAGGAAAGACTAAAAACTTATAAAGTTTTTTTTTATCTTTCTATGAATTCAGTACTGATTTCGTCAGTACTGTATCAGTATCAATACAATTCCCTTCTCTTTCACGAATTGGACCTTCCGACTTTAGACTATTTACCGAGTTGGTAATACCATGAGCAACACGTGTGCCATATAAGGAGCAGGATTTGGTTACCCTTCCGGAATACTTGAGATCACCCCTAGGGTTTGGTGGGGTTCGTGTTGCTTAGTCTTTAGTTTTTTATGTTGTGTACTATTATTTGTCTGTTAGTCTTTTTATTTGTTAGCCATGGCGTTGATATCTCAGATACTATACGTAGTAGGGCTTGCATACACCGAATATACTAACCATACTGCTTATAGTATCTGAGATATGGACTTGACTACCAAAACCTAACCTTGTTCACTGATCCATGAAATGAGGTCGAGGTCAAGTGAAAACTGTCTGACAGGCATGATGATCTTACAAGGTACGCACATATCAAATATAGTTATCCTATTACTTATAATATGAGAGAATTCAACATTACAAAAAATGTGAACTTTTTGTTAAATGGTCATTGAACCATGAAAATAAGGTCAAGGACATTGGACATGTGACTGACGGAAACTTCATAACATGAGGCCTCTATATACAAAGTATAAAGCATCCAGATCTTCCACCTTCTAAAATATAAAGCTTTTAAGAAGTAAGCAAACGCCGCCGCCGCCGCCTCCGGATCACTATCCCCATGTCGATCTTTCTGCAACAAAAGTTTCAGGCTCGACAAAAACCGTATTTTCAATACGTGTTATGTAATATTTGTTTTCATATAAAAAAAAAGTTCGGGTATGATTGCCAATGAGACAAATTTCCACAATTGATCAACATAACACAGAAATTGACAATTATAGATCACCTTATATATGGCCTTCAACAATGAGCAAAGCCCATACCGCATAGGTAGCTTATGTTCAGTCCGGTATTGTTACCAACGAGCCTTACACGACAACAACGAAGAATCGTATATCGTTTTAAGCGATGAAGCTTTTATATGATTAGTGGAAGTACCATGTTGAATAAATAGGGAGTAGAGTATTAGACAATGGGACGATTAACCAATATCAAAGACGAGTATGTGAACAGTTATATGGCCTGTTAGACCCCTAACAATGTCCAATATGCATACTGTTATTCAACACCTGGTGATGATAAAAATGGACATAATTAAGATAGAAAAAATTTCATAGATGGTAGTGGCTTTGAACTAGCTGCTAATTAACCTGTATCCACGAAATCCACGAAAATTTGTATTCAACGAATAATAACGGACCCACAGTACCCGGCCATGTCCACTTGTAATTTTGTTCATCTGATGAGTTAAGCCTTTTTCAACTGTTTTTTATAGTTCGTTCTTATATTGATCTGTTATTCCACTGTCCAAGGTTAGGGGAGGGTTTGGATCCCACTAACATGTTTAACCCCGCCACATTATGTACGTATGTGCCTGTCCCAAGTCAGGGCTGTAATTCCGTGGTTTTCGTTTGTTTATGTGTTACTTATTGTTTTTCGTTCACTTTTTTTTTATATATATAAATAAAGCCCTTAGTATAGGCTTTGCTCATCATTGAACGCCGTACGGTGACCTATTGTGTCATTTTGGTCTTTTGTGGATAGTTGTCTCATTGGCAATCATACCACATCTTCTTTTTTATATTTATTACTGAAGATTTAATGATTTTAAGACACTATAAAGAACTATTTTTTCCAATTTGTCTTGTGTTCTTTGCCAATTTTCTTACTTTTAGACGAGTTCATTGGAAAGTATTTCAGAACACAATAGGGACAAATGAATGATTTTCAGATTTTTAATTCAAGCCTATATACATCGTTATCATATGCAACATCTAATGAAAATCAATGACATGACCCATTTACCGTAATTGACCTTTACACGTATGGTATTCCTTCTTGATACAGGAAATAACCACCGAAACTTTGAAAGCTGCCCACTCATCCTATGATGTAACATGAATGACACGAAACTAGCAAGTTCTTCAACTTAGAGTGCACTAGGTTTAAAAAGTACTATGATTTTGCCCTTAGTAACTGCAAGTTTTTTTGATACGATGACTTATTTATTTTTTATATGGTATTTGTAAATTTGTAAACTACAATGCCTTGTTTTATAGTTGACATGGAAACTCATACTTTTCCACGTTCTTTTTAACGTTAATTAGATCTACAGAGAGTACATACGCATTCAGAAATTGGTTGAACATTACAGATAAACTCATCATAGATACCAGGACTAAATTTTGTATAAACGCTAGACGCACGTTTCGTCTACAAAAGACTCATCAGTGACGCTAGAACCCAAAAAAGTTGAAAAGGCCAAATAAAGTAAGAAGTTGAAGAGCATTACAACTATTACATTAATGCTAGCAAGACAAATCTTTGTTTGGCTTGCTTGCTTTGCTTGTATCAATGTTTGCTCAAGCATGGCAATTAAGATAGGCGGGGCTTCAGCTTTTTTACAGCATACTTAAATTTTATTGGACGTTATGTTTGAGGTTAAGGACACTAAATTTTAAAACATCACAGGATGACAAATATAAAGCGCAATCGTAGAAATGGAAGCCAAAAAAATGTATTTTTTTTTCTCTCGAAGATATGCATTTTCATCATTCAACTTAAAAGACTGTCGTCAAGTACTTTAAGTAAAACCAAATAGCTATTCGAACACACCTACTCTGATTTTGTGATTCATTACATAGGTATTTCATTTGACCCATATATAATAAAATAATTTCATCTTTTAGTACTGTGCCTTTTTATGTTATAAAGTTAACCTGTAGCTTTGCTATATGAAAATGATAGAATCTGAAGCGAGATGATGTATCGAATATTCTTGCTTGTACGTTTTCAAGACAAAATATTCATCTCAAACACACCCGAACATAAGAAGGTGCACTCGATTTTCTAATAAAAGGGATAAATTAAGAAGGGGGAAATGACTTAATTCATTACTTTTAATTATTTTTTCCATTGTAATTGAATATTGCGCACTTTGGATTAATTTTTGCTTGTAAACCTTCAAATTGATTATTTTTATTATGTTGGATGAAGAAAATTCATAACTTCCGAATTTTTTTTTAATGACCACGGACGGAGAACATTTCAATCTATAAGTTCAGTTATTTCCATGTCTGCCCTTCCATTATATGAATCAAGAAAAAAAATCTAAATATTGGTAACAATTGTATCAAAAAGAGAAAATCGAATGCATCTTCTTATGTTTGTTTGAGATGAATAATTTGTCTTGAAAACGTACAAACCAATACATCATCTCGCTTCAGATTCTATCATTTTTATATAGCAAAGCCACAGGTTGACTTTATAACATAACACAAATTCACAGTACTAAAAGATGAAATATATTGGTCAAATGAAATACCTATGTAATGAATCATAAAATCAGAGCAGGTGTGTTCGAATAGCTATTTTGTTTTACTACAAGTACCTGACGGCAGTCTTTTAAAATGGATGATGAAAATGCATATCTTCGAGGAAAAAATGATATTTGTTGGCTGCCATTTCTACGATTGCACTTTATATTTGTCATCCTGTGATGTTTTAAAATTTAGTGTCCTTAACCTCAAACATAACGCCCAATAAAATTAAGGTATGATGCAAACCAGCTGAATCCCCGCCTATCTTAATTGCCATGCTTGAGCAAACATGGATACAAGCAAAGCAAGCAAGCCAAACAAAGATTTGTCTTGCTAGCATTAACGTAATAGCTGTAAGGACCAAAATTCCTAAAAATTTTGCCAAATACAGCTAAAGAAAACTATGCCTGAGGTAGAAAATCCTTAGTTATTCAAATGGTAAATTTTGTAAACAGTTGATTTATAAATATAACTATATCAATGATAATTCATGTCAGCACAAAAATTGATGACTACTGGGCTGGTGATACCCTCGGGGAAATAACATCTTTTTCACATGCTAAAACGAAATTGTTTGCCATTATTCCGTCCTCCCTCATTTTTTGTGTTTTAACCCAGTGCCACCTATCACCGGAATTTCAATTGCCACGAACTACACAACGGGTATCATGAGTGGATCTTATTTTTTTTTGTACATCATGTTGTTCCTCTTTGTTGGAGTTTGTTTATGTTGCTGTTTTTTCTTTCCGTCTTGTTCAGTATGATGATCTCAAGATGTCCATTTAAGTTGTAGTAAAATGATTGATCGCTGTCTTGTTGACTTTTAAATCATATTACATCATATCAGTTGTTATATATCAAACAAAAATTAGGGCACGTAATTTTTTACATATACTATACATTTTGCAAATTTATTTTTATCTAAATACAACACTGAAATTAAAGTTTCAGTTTCAATTTCTCAATCTTATGATATTTTGTTAACGTCATTCTGGTGTAATTCCATCCTTTCATGTCCCACTGCAGCGTCTTTATGTTTAATTTTCTATAAATATCAATAAAAGTTTGTTTCAACATTCAAAAAATCTTCAATCAACGTCATTGAAATGATTATAATTAAAACATATCTATAGTAAATACTCAAGTTTAAAACTTTTCTATTTTCTACTATACATGCATCCAGAAGTAACGCACTACAATTGTTCTGCTTCCTCCAAGTTACAGATACAGTTAGCGAGTGTACAATTTTATTTTACTAACGGTTATGGCGCATGGATTTTTCAGAAAATATTTTGCGCAAGTTGGACCTCAATCGTAATACATGAAATCACCAAAGTTGATGAGTATCTGCACTAGGAGAAGACAGGGGATGAGTCTTGTACTGGATTGTCTGTTAAAACTTTGTGTTTTCTTCTTGACAGATTGATATATTGTTTTCAGTTTTAAATAAGTACATTTCTTTGACACTCCAAATTCAGGCAAAGTATCTGAAGCTCTTAACAATAAGTGTAAATTTTACGACTATCTAAAGTATGCTGCATAAAATAGAAGTTATTCAAAATGAAATACATGGATTTAATGAATGCTTTCCTTTTTCTCTTTCTTTTGAATATCTTTAGCTACATCACTCTTTCTGGTCCCTCACCGGAATTTACGCCACTGCAATTCCAACCAATATTAAGGTGGTATGGGTGTCTTTTGCCATCTTGGATTGTAAAAAACAGAGAATCGAAGGTCCATATTTTCTATCAAGTCAGCAAACTTTGATCAAGAATGCAGATATTTAATGTGAATTTTCATTTAAAAGAACCAATTTATAGGAATATAAATTAGAAATATTAATATTTTTACAAATGTAGATTATTTTTGGTTGTTTTTGAATATTTTCAAATTGGCATTTTAAGGGGAGGTAACTCTAAAACAGTGCATTTTCTGAAGGACTCTTCATGAAATTTTCCTATTTTGTCTTTTAGCCGGAAAAAACGTACGGTGACCCTATCTTTTCTTTTGATATTCTAAAAGCATTGTCTGAAAGCTATCTTTTCCTAACTTATTATACAATTCTATCATTTTGTTTAGTTTCTATTCACAAAATTGTGTTTTTTCCTGTATAATCCATACAAAATTTGTCATTTTGTCACAACCTGTAGCTTGAGAAAATGCGCGGTGACCTATCATTTTTAAAATATTTTTGAACATGTATCAATAGATACTACAGTTTGACAAAGTATGGACAAATTCTATCATTTTTATTTTAGACTCCCATACCACCTTAAGGTGTGAGATTCGTAAAATTCCTTCACTTAATTTTGAAACTGGGTTACAGATATAAATCATTCATTCAAGATAATTCCCCATTATATATTTTTCTGACAACAAAATTTAAAGAGCAAAGTCACATTTTTTTTTAAATTTTGCAGCGTTGTTTTAGTGAAAGACAATAATCTCCTGTAACACTGCAGTCAAATTCCCATGATTAAACATCCCACTAATAATTGATGAAAGATTATTTAAGAAATACTAATGTGGCTATACTTTTGAACCTTTGTGGATTATTGCTCTTCCTCTTTTTAATAAGATTTTGATTTTCAAATATTTTGGCGTAAAACATCATTGAAGAGACATGTATTGTAGGAATGCGCATCTGGCGCAGAAAAATTGGTACCGTCAATGTAATATTATGAATTTTGTAAAATTCGTAGATATAGAATAGTTGTTGTGATCGGAAATAAGCCAGTTAATTTTACTCACGGAAATACTTTCTGTAGACTACTATTGCTACTACTACGGATACACTAATGATTATGACAAATCCTAGTACTCCTATCATAATACCAGCGATCACCCTGAGAGAGAAAAAAACGACAAAATATTTAAATAGGACACTTTGTCCAAACAATGGAATCGTATAAGTACAAGACATCAGAAAATTTAGTACCCAATATATATATATATATATATATACGTAACAGAAACAGCGGTCTAGTTAAAAAAAATCGTATTTCGTATAATCTGAGGATCAAATAATTCGAATACATTCTGAACTACAACACATCAAGTAATTATATAAGTTAATATCACAAAAGAGATTTGAAAAAACGGGATTTGAAAACACACAGATATTTCATAAAAAAAGAAAAGGAAAAGGAAAGCATTGATTAAACCCGTATACATTTTTATATGACACCTTCAATTACTATTTACACCACTTATTTGATGCCACTGCTGGTGGACGTTTCGTATCAAATAGTATCACAAGCCTAGTTGTCAGCACTTCGGTATTGACACGAATATCAATTATATGGTCAACTATTTCAAATTTACTGTTTTCAATAGTATGAATCATTAAAAAACTAAGGATTCTTTTTATCCCTAGAATAGATAACTTAAGTCGAATTTGGTACAAATTTTTGAAATGTTAGGTCCTCTTTGCTCTTCAATTTTGTACTTATTAGGCTTTCTAACTATTTAGAATTGAGTATCACTGATAAGTCGAATACATTCTTAACTACAACACAGCAAGTGATTATCTAAGTTAATATCACAAAATAGATTTGAGAAAACTGGATTTTAAAAACACACAGATCTTTTAGATTGGTTTGTATTCAGTTCCCTTTGTATAAACTACTCATTAATGTAGACATACGACAAATACTAATACCAAATATCTAAGTATATATTTGACACTGACTTGTGTATATGAATATTAACGTATTTAAGGCTAAGAAATACCAAAATATACATAAAAAGATGTGGTATGAGTACCCACGAGACAACTCTCCATCAAAATCACAATTTGTAGTAAGTATTTCAAGAGGAGGGTCACACGACAACGTCGTACTTTTTTTTGTATAAAGTCCTCAATAATGTCTTACATCATAGATGTAATACCCATAGATGGGTATTACATTTGTGCTTATATATATATATAATTCAATCATCCAAATCAAATAAAACAACTCTAAACAACAAGATCTGCACAACCTAAAAGTCAGAGAGGTAAAATTTAACCTCGAAAATGTCCACTGTTTGTTGACGCTGTCGTGCTTAATGACTGCATGTGTAATAAATGACCATATGGTAAAAGCACACAGGAAGAAGTAAGTTCATGATAATGCACTGCCAATTTAAACAACTCAATACAAAACAACATAGAAAACTAAAAACTAAAATTAAATTGAATTGATTTCAACACTAGTGATATGTCATGTGTCTACATCTCAACACTATTGGAAATATTTTTTTGTTTAGCTTTTTAATTGCATACCAATTATGACTGTGAAAGATGTAAAATTTTACAAAAACATATACATTTTGTTACATTTCAAATAAATATGTCCCCTTATTTCATTGTTGAATTCTAAACAACATTTTAAATCTATTTCTGAAGCAAAATTAGTATAAAATATTAAGTGTGCATTATATAGACTTTTCAAACTTCAAAATTACGCAATATTTGATGCAATTTTTGCATAGCATTTTCATGAGTAAAAGATATTCATGTGAAATTGACCCTATCACAATATGCTATCTCCGTTATCAGTGAATTTCATAAAAAATGATCATGCTTATGGGCATTGAATACTTAATATTACGTTTAAATTGTCTATTTTTCATTCCCTTTCAATGAATTGTATAAAAAATTAAAACAAACACTAAAGTTAACTGATGTATAAATCTCAAGTAAAAGAAATAAAACCAAACGGAATATGAAACAAGAATATCGTCAGGAAAAACATATAACACATATACCAAACATCAAAGGGGCACGAGCTTCCAGATATATAAAATATATATATTTATTTTGTTCAATCATTAATAGAAGTAAAATTGTGAAATAAAAATCGGCTTTTAGCTGACAGTTTCGTTTCTGTGTGTGTTACAATTTAATGTCGTGTCGTTTTTCTCCTCTTATATTTAATGCGTTTCCCTCAGTTTTAGTTTGTTACCCCGATTTTGTTTTTTTGTCCACAGATTTATGAGTTTTGAACAGCGGTATACTACTGTTGCCTTTATTTTTTCAGTTTTTGTCAAAATAAGCAAATAAACATTTCTAATGAATAATTCACTTGCAAGATTAAATCTGTATTCATGTAAGCTTCATAGCTTGAGATCGGCTACACAGGGATTACGCGTGTCCGGATAGTAAAAGGAAAACAATGTCAACATTGAAAGCGAAACAAGAATAATCAATTTGACTGACTGATTTGATCCACAAAAACTCATTCTTATATAGGTAAAAACGATAAACATATGATTGTTAACCTTGTCCTACATTAAAACTAGAGGCTCTAAAGAGCCTGTGTCGCTCACCTTGGTATATGTGAATATTAAACAAAGGAAGTAGATGGATTCATGTCAAAATTGTGTTTTGATGATAGTGATGTGTTTGTAAATCTTACTTTACTAAACAGTCTTGCTGCTTACAATTATCTCTATCTATAATGAATTGGCCCAGTAGTATCAGTGGAAATGTTAATAAAAATTTACAAATTTTATGAAAATTGTTAAAAATTTACTATAAAGGAAAATAACTCCTTAGGGGGTCAATTGACCATTTCAGTCATGTTGACTTATTTGTAAATCTTACTTTGCTGAACATTATTGCTGTTTATAGTTTATCTTTATCTATAATAATATTCAAGATAATAACCAAAAACAGCAAAATTTCCTTAAAATTACCTATTCACGGGCAGCAACCCAACAACGGGTTGTCAGATTCATCTGAAATTGTAGGGCAGATAGATATTTATCTGCTTAACAATTTAACCCCATGTCAGATTTGCTCTAAATGCTTTGGTTTTTGAGTCATAAGCCAAAAACTGCATTTTACCCCTGTGTTCTATTTTAAGCCCATGGCCGTCTTGGTTGGTTGAACGGGTCACGCCACACATTTTTAAAACTAGATACCCCAAAGATGATTGTTGCCAAGTTTGGATTAATTTGTCCCAGTAGTTTCAGAGGAGAAGATTTTTGTAAAAGATAACTATGATTTACGAAAAATTGTTAAAAAATGACTATAAAGGGCAATAACTCCTAAAGGGGTCAATTGACCATTTCGGTCATGTTGACTTATTTGTAAATCTTACTTTGCTGAACATTATTGCTGTTTACAGTTTATCTCTATCTATAATAATATTCAAAATAATAACCAAAAACAGCAAAATTTCAGGGCAGATAGATCTTGACCTGATAAACAATTATACCCCATGTCAGATTTGCTCTAAATGCTTTGGTTTTTGAGTTATAAGCCAAAAATTGCATTTTACCCCTATGTTCTATTTTTATCCGTGGCGGCCATCTTGGTTGGTTGACCGGGTCACGCCACACATTTTTTAAACTAGATACCCCAATGATGATTGTGGCCAAGTTTGGTTTAATTTGGCCCAGTAGTTTCAGAGGAGAAGATTTTTGTAAAAGCTAACGACGACGGACGACGACGACGGACGACGGACGCCAAGTGATGGGAAAAGCTCACTTGGCCTTTTGGGCCAGGTGAGCTAAAAAATCAAACAGACCTAGGAAAATCCAATTGCACGAGTTCGCTATCGATTTATATCTAGGTTTAGGTTTATATCGGGTTATATTAACATCGCCAGTCTTTAAAATGTCACATTTATTATTGATCAGATGGCAACTAGACTAAAATATACACGAAATGCTGATATATAGTTTTCGAGTTATGCATCGTAAATTGTTTATTTAGAAAAAAATATTATATACGTTATGATGGTAAAAACCTTCACACTTGGAAAAAACAGTCTGAATTATGACTTAAAGATCTATCCACCTGAAAATAACAGCGAGAAGTCTTAATTATGTGGTTAATATATTATATGCAACATGATGGTAAAAGACATACCCAGCAGACAAATGTTTTTCTTCAGATTCTGAAAGTTCTAAACGACATTCTGATGTTCCTGTACACACGGTACCAATTCTACAACACCAGATGGTTCCGTTACAACAGTGATAGCCATTTAGACATTGGGAATCAGATTTGCATACAGTGGCAATGCCTGAAATATTACAAACATATAATCATTTGCACTGAAAACATTAGAACAAAATATCTTTAAAAAAAAAAATATTGTATAAAATTTCAGGCATTCATTATGATAAATATAATATATATAGGCAGATGTGGTGTGAGTGCCAATGAGACAACTCTCCATCCAAATAACAATTTAAAAAAGTCAACCATTATAGGTCAATGTATGGCCTTCAACACGGAGTTTTGGCTCACACCGAACAACAAGCTATAAAGGGTCCCACAATTTCTAGTGTAAAACCATTCAAACGGGAAAACCAACGGTCTAGTCTATATAAAAAACATTTGCAGCGGGATTAAACGTTTTAATGGTACCAAACCTTCTCAGTTTTTCTGAAACAATAGTGTAACATCACAACATAGAAAAACACACGAAAAAATATCAATTGGACGGCTTAACCCAATCAAAAAACATAAATTAACACACTATGAACAATTTGATCTGCGATATTTTAAAATACTTTCAGAACAAATTTTAAAAAAAAAAGAAGATGTAAAATTCTGTCCGAATTTGTTTTGAATAGTACAAACATTGATATGGCATTATATTAACTTAGTAATAAATAAATACCTGATGCAATCATGCAAGATAAAACAAGACAGATGACATTAAATTGCATGTTGTTTAATGTATGTGATAAGAATTTAAAAAGTTATATGTTTTATATAGGGTATGGGGACCTTCGTATAATAATTGTGGGAATTCCGACTACGTCCGTCTGGAAATTTGGTTATAAATCATTGCGATAGATTGACAAAGGTGGTGTACTGGTTGTTATTTTTATATGCGTCGTTTTCTTGATATACCGAACAAATGGACAATCTGGCTCTAAACATGTTTAAAAAAATAATGACTACCGGTAGATAAAAGATATAATTGGGAGATTTCTAAAAGTGTTTTGATGAGCATAAAATGTGAAAAAAAAATTAAACTTTGTGCTTCCTTCTTCAAAAGGCTGGTACAATGATTTGTTGTTTGAATGGGATAACCATACTTTGTTAAACAAACCTCACTCTGATCCAATGAAAAGTTATCTAAAGCTGACACATGAGGCGTGATTGATTGATTTAAGTTGACAACATCTTTCTTATGTTTGGTGTATGTGTTTTACTCTAAAAACTATGCATGAGAGATATATGAAGGGAAATACTTTGGTGCCGTTAAATAAAGGCAACAGTAGTATACAGCTGTTCGAAATTCATAAATCGATGGAGAAAAAATCTGGGTTACAAACTAAAACATAGGGAAACCAATCAAATATTAGGGGAGAACTATGACACAACAGAAACACAACATTAAAATATAACACACACAGAAACGAATTATAACATAACAATGGCCATTTTCTGATTTGGTACATGTTAAGTTTATTACTACCACAGGGTCGATATCTGTCTTAGCTTCAGTGACAACATGAAAATACAAATATTTTACTATTTAAATTTGCAATTATATAATTTCAAATTCGAATTCCAATTACGTGTGAAGTCAACATTATAGTCGACTACGACAACTACATTGGTTGCATATGGCAGGGTAACATTAGTCTTGTAGTTTATAGTGTTGAAACGTTTAATTTTAACAGGGTCTAAAATATAATGCTGAGTTCACACGTAATTCAAACTCGATTTGCATTAACGAATTCGAATTAGTTTAATTCGCATTCAAAACGTTTTACGTCTTAAGGTCAATTTTGATTCGAATTGCAATGCTTGTCAAATTCGCCAAACTGTCTAAACTACGTTAACTTTAAATTCGTATTAACAAAAGCGTATTTCTAATGCGAATTGGATAATTCGAATTTGGCAATTGGAATCACTTCAAAGGAGTAGGTTCAGTAAGACCCATTTTTGGCCCCAAAATATAGCAGTTGTACAAAATTGTTAAAATGTAAAGTTTTAGTTATCTATTTGATAGTAGAATGCTTCTGCTACATAAATATGGGCGGTTTTTGACAATAAAATGCACATATATCGGGTACTAGCACCATTAAGTCATGCTAAATTACTAAAATCTTCACAATTCTAGCATTTTAGGTAAATTTCAGACGGTTTTCGTGTAAAACGAAAGTGGCCGCATTCGTGTTCATCCCAAATATTGAAATGTAAGTTGTATTTGATGATAATACATAACATATATAAAGATTGAGGATGAACACGGATGCGGCCACTTTCATTTTTGACAAAAAAAACATCTGAAAAGTGACAATTTTTGGCCTATTTGGTAATTTTTTTCATATTTGAGCTTGAATTGGGTCGTTTTTAAGTACTAAATCAGTTAAAATCTTTCACATCAATTAATTGAATCTGATGAAATAGACACTTAAGTGTTTAAAAAGTGGTCAAAATCTTTCATCAGATGAACTTGAAATTTAAGGCCAAAATCGGTCCTTACCGAAGAAGAGTGTGTGGACACGATTGGTGAATTCGATTCGCATTCGATTCGAAATCAATTCGAATTAAATGTACGTGTGGGCGAGGCATAACAACTTGTGACAAATATCCATGCATAATCAGGATGGGGTCAAATTAAGATATATTAATTTGATCTGCAAGTTGGTTAACTGAGAGAAAAAAAATTAGGTGTAGAGTAAATGCATACTACAAATTTATCATACTGAAAATAACATAATATCTATAAAGTAATCGGGTTATAGTGCTGTTGTTACTAGTAATGGTTTTTGTCCTAACATTTGTTGGAAGGTCTTCATAGACTAAGTCATTAGTTAGATATAAATATCTCATTTGTAGATTAACATATTTTTCCTACTTTAATTGACAGGGTATAAAATATAAAAAAAAAAAAAAAAAAAATGACGTATTGTGTGTTTAAAATCTCGGTCTGTTTCTGAAATTTATTCTTACATACTTTTGATTTTTTAACCCTGTATGCTAACATTGCCTATATAAATTTTAGATATGTTTGTGTTTTGTTAAATTGTTCCTTTTAAAATTGTTGTACGATGATGACTGATGTGCCCATATTCAGACTATTTTATTTATTGGGTCTGTTTAATTAACGCATCAATTTAAATATAACGGAATTTGATGAGACTGTCATTAAAGTGAGAGGCTTAGCGCTATAGAAACAGGTTTAATCCACCATTTTCTACATTTGAAAATGTCTGTACCAAGTTAGGAATATGACAGTTCTTGTCCATTCGTTTTTGATGCGTCTCTAAGTTCAATAATTTTGTGATTTTACTTTTTTCCAACTACAATTTTGACTGTATAAAATGTGCAATTAAAATAATTTCCCTTTTAGCATGTTTAAAATATTTCATTTATGCTTTATTACATTTCTCTTACGGACAGAATTAGCCTCATAAAATGCACACTAGACAAAATCGTCGGTAACAATGACATCAAACGCATTTTCTTCAAGCAAAATAAATCACACGACATAAACTAAGCAAATATCGGGTTTTTGTATCTAAATCACGAAATATAAACGGCTGAGAGAAATGAGGTTTATAGTTTAAAAGTATATTTGTTCTTAGATTAGTATGATTACAACAGCAATAGTATGTCATATTTACAGCTAATACCACAATAAGACTGACTTCAGAGTAATGTACAGGCAAACTAAAGAAAAAACTTGTAATGTAAATTGGAAATGAAATTGAGGCGGGTTTATATACACTATATTACCAATGCTGTCATTTTGTTAAAGGGGGACTAGCTGTCAAATTCATGTTGACCGATTTGACTCAAATTCTCGTATTCGATTTATAACAATGTAAAACATTTATCCAAATTATAAAAATGTCTAAATTAAACAATGTACAGACTATGGGGTCGATTATATGTATTTCCGTTTCGTGTGTATTTGAGTCTACCCGCCATCTAGTTATCTATAAAGTTGACCTCGGAAGACCGCGGATGATCATATAAGCAATGTAAACATAAATATAGATATGAATAAAGAGATAGTTAAATCGTGCAATTGGATGTTTCTAGGTCTGTTTAACTTCATATCATAGATAAAAAAATATATAAGTTAATCATCGTTGTTACCTGTATACGAATGAGTTTTTGTAAATCGAATCAGTCAATCAAATAATTTAACTTTGTTTTACTTTCAATGTTGCCATTATTTTCATTTAAATTAAAGAACACGCACAATTCATGCGTTATCAATATCTAGCTAAAGGGTTAATTTGAAAAAAAGGGTTCATATGAATACGGATTTAACGACGTCGAATTATTCACTTGCAAGTGGATAGTTCATCATCAATGTTTATTAGCTTATTTTGACAAAATATTGAACCATACTGTCTTCTTAAAGCGAATTATCATTTCACTATTTCACTTTCATTAATAATTGAACAAAAAACAATCATAATTTTTATATACCTCGTAGCTAGTGTACCTTAGGAATTGTATAAGTTCTTCGTATTTTCGATTACCGATGTGTGTTGCTGTGTAATTGTAATTTCGACACCTTTGAACAGCGATAACTTCTAAAGTATAGCGGCTGTCTGCTCTCATATACGCGCCAGTGTTCTAAAATTTATCTCATTACTATCATTTTTATTATCATGCTTTTTAATTTCTATTTATTATATAACAAATGAGAAATATAGGCGATTATAAAATCAATGTATGTACAAAAATGAAAATCACAAAACAAAAATAACTCTGAGGAAAATTCAAACGGAAAGTCCTTAAACAAATGGAAAAAAATCAAAAGCTCAAAAATATCAAACGAATGGTTAACAACTGTCATATTTTTACAAAATGATGGATTGAACCTGGTTGTATAGCTAGCCAAACATCTCACTGGTATGACTGGCATACCAAATTTCATTATATTTACTATCAATTACAGCGGTAATATATTGCAAGTTAGTTAGTATGTTCAAATAAGATTTAGATAAATATCGGCATCATTAATCAAGTGTTTCCGAGTACAGGAACTTCGTCTATCTTCAGGTATTCATTTATCATAAGATTAATCTGCAGTAGTTGGTTAATTATAACAAAAAGTAAAGACATGTATAATACCACAAAGAGACGGAAAGATAAATAATACACTTATAGATAGTTCACTTGCTCAGATAAGTTGCGACACAAAGAAGTCATCAAAAAAAATTAAATAAGTAAAAACAAAAGAATATTGAAAGTAAAATATTATTAAGAAATTACGAAAATAAACCTAGAATATCAAAAGTGGTCAGAAGAAATGGTCATTTCAATATTAATTCTATCAAAAATAAAACGCCTGTTAAAAATTTAGAAATAATTGTATGCATTTATTAAAGCGAACACAAAACGGTGGTAAGAAATTATCAAAATCAGAATTATTGAACAGAAAACTGAAAATTTCAGTAAATGAATATTAAATTAATATAAGTATGCATCGTAGTTACCTAGTTGTTTTATATAATGTTATCATGTACGACTTTCATACAAAGGAAAAGTTCAGCTAGCTATAAAATCCAAAAAGGAAAATCCCTTTATCAAATGACAAAATCAAAAGCTCAAATAATCAAACGAAATGATAATAATTGTCATATTTCTTACTTAGTACATGCATTTTCTTATGTAGAAAATGATGGATTGAACCTGACTTTATAGCTAGCTAAACCTCTCACTTGTAATAGAGTCGCACCGAATTACATTATATTGACAACACAATTACAACGGTAATATATTACAAGTTAGTTATTATGTTCAAGTAAGATTTAGATAAATATCGGCATCATTATGAAAGGTGGTAAGGGTGTCTTAATTAAAAATGATAGAATTTTTTTTATAACTTGTCAAAATGAAGTTTGTATTTTGCTTTTGTCAAAAATATATTAAAAAGTATGGGTCACCGGACTTTTTTTTCAAGCTACAGGTTGTGCAAAATTGTCAGATTTTGTATAGATCATGCAAGGAAAATCAAATTTTGTATGATAAGATTAAAACCGACTATTAAAACATTAAGATAAAATGTGAGAAGTTAGCTCTTATAACATGCTTTCAGAAAAGAAAAAGAAAAAGAAAAGCTGACTAAATGAAATGATCGAAATAAGAATTATGGAACGGAAAACGGAAAATTCAGTAAATGAATATTATTAGTATGCAACGCGGTTACCTTATTTTTATATGTTTTAATCCTAAACGATTATCATACAAGTGAGAAGTTTAGGTTTATTACACCATTTTTTACATAAGAAAATGCCTGTACCATGTCAGGGATATGACAGTTATCTAAATTTTGGTTTTGTCAGTCTGAAACAGACAGTTACAAATATATGTACCATTCATAGCTTAGTGTGGAATCTTTGGGCAGATGTTTCTTTGTTTAGGTCAAGAATCAATAAATTAACTACGATACTGATTTTGGTAATATTTTGCATATCGTCCGTCGTCGTTAACTTTTACAAAATCTTCTCCTCTGAAACTACTGGGCCAAATTAAACCAAACTTGGCCACAATCATCATTGGGGTATATAGTTTAAAAAAATGTGTGGCGTGACCCAGCCAACCAACCAAGATGGCCGCCATGGCTAAAATAGAACATAGGGGTAAAATGAAGTTTTTGGCTTAAAACTTAAAACCCAAAGGATTTACAGCAAATCTGACATGACTTAAATTGTTGATCAGGTCAAGATCTATCTGCCCTGAAATTTTCAGATGAATCAGACAACCTGTTGTGGGGTTGCTACCCCTGAATTGGTAATTTTAGGGAAATTTTGCTGTTTTTGGTTATTATCTTGAATATTATTATAGATAGAGATAAACTGTAAACAGCAATAATGTTCAGCAAAGTAAGATTTACAAATAAGTCAAACACGACCAAAATGGTCAATTGACCCCTTTAGGGGTTATTGCCCTTTATAGTCAATTTTTAACCATTTTTCGTAAATCTTATCTATCTTTTACAAAAATCTTCTCAAAAACTACTGGGCCAAATTAATTCAAATCTGGCCACAATCATCTTTGGGGTATCTAGTTTAAAAAATGTGTGGCGTGACCTGGCCAACCAACCAAGATGGCCGCCATGGCTAAAAATATAACATAGGGGTAAAATGCAGTTTTATGCTTATAACTCAAAACCAAAGCATTTAGAGCAAATCTGAAAAAGGAGAAATTGTTTATCAGGCCAAGATCTATCAGCCCTGAAATTTTCAGATGAATAGGACAACCCTGCTGCCCCTGAATTGGTAATTTTAGGGGAATTTTGCTGTTTTTACTTATCATCTTGAATATTATTATAGATAGAGATAAACTGTAAACAGCAATTATGTTCAGCAAGGTAAGACCTAAAATTAGGTCAACATGACCAAAATGGTCAATTGACCCCCTAAGGAGTTATTGTCCTTAATAGTCAATTTTTAACAATTTTCATCAAATTTGTAAATTTTTACTAACATTTTCCACTGAAATTACTTGGCCAAGTTCATTATAGATAGAAATAATTATATGCAGCAAGATTGTTCAGTAAAGTAAGATGTACAAACACATCACCATCACCAAAACACAATTTTGTCATGAATCCATCTGCATCCTTTGTTTAATATTCCCATAGACCAAGGTGAGCGACACAGGCTCTTTAGATCTAGTTTTATTTTATATTAATTTTTTTTGTAAGAGATTATTTGATTTTAAGACAATATTTAGAAAGTTCATCAATTGTACGTGTGTTCAGTGCAAATACCTACATACTTATAAAAGTTATTGAAGTTTCATTCCAAAATATTACAGAAAATTATAGAGATAAATGATTTTTTTTTCTTCAATTTCTTATTAAAGCCTAACACATTAAAATCTTTGCCATGACCCATTTGACTGTAACTTGACCTTTGAATGTATTCTGCGCTTCCCTTTCTATTCTGGAAAAATATCCGCCCGACACTTTGAACGCTACTTACTAATCCTATGATGTAACATTCCAATAATATTTATGATATCAAACAGATATTTTAGTTTATCGAATGCATTGTAAATAAAAAAAAGTGTTTCCTGTTTGATGTGCAGTCCTTAGCTTAGTGTAACTATTTTTATACTGTTATAATAGTGCAAGAAAAAATGTGTCAAGGGTATGTCAGCATATTTCTCTCTACTTTGCTAACCTTCCTGAAGCTTCATCACACTGTTCCTTGGTACAGAAAGGAGTAAATTTTAGCGCTGGAGATATCAATTACAACATTATTGACTTTATAGCTTCTGTGCAAAACTGCTTCTCAAACGCTACACTATTAATCTCCAGCGCTAGACTTTTAATCTTCATCGCTAGACTATTAATCTCCACCACTAGAACTTTAATACAGAAAAAAACACAGCTATTCACTATTCACTACCAGTATTCACTTTGTTACAACCAAAAGTCTCTTTAGAAGCTGCTGCCATAACTATACCAAATGTACAACCGCCTAAATTCATAAACTTGCCGTAAACTGTTTGACATTTCAACTGTCATTTTAATCTTGTCTTTTTCGACTGTCATTTTAATCGTGTCTGTATAGTTATGGCAGCAGCTTCTAAAGAGACTTTTGGTTGAAGCAGTTTTGCACAGAAGCTATAAAGTCAATAATGTTGTAATTGATATCTCCAGCGCTAAAATTTATTCCTACATCGCTTCACTTGACATCTCAATAGCTAGCTTTTCGAAATCTGCATCGCTATACTTTACATTTGCAGTGCTGGGGTTAACATCAGCACTAAACTTTATTTACAGAACTGAGTTTTAAAAATCGTTAAAACTGGACAATTTGCATCCCCTGTGCTATATTTACATAATCAGAGCTTAACTTTGTATCTTCAACACTAGACCTTTATTCTGCCTCATACCGTGGTAAAGGATTCCTTCTTTATAAAGAATACATAGCCGCAGGAATGGGTCTCTTTATTCATAGTCAAATTATATATCAACGGGTAGCATTGTAAAATGTCAGTGGGTCAGTTATTTTTCTATTACGATTTTTTTCTATGTTTATAATCAACATGAACAGGAGTATAACTGCGCAGATTGTAGTATTGATGTTTGAATGAGCCATTAAAATACTCATTGTCTAACTAAATGCATATTCAGGACGAGTACTTGAAATGTAAACATGAATGTTATATGAACATTAACCCTCCTGTGTACAAGATTGACACGCTGTGTGTGCTTTTGAAATGAAATTGATATATACGTCCACTTGTATTTTGGTCCATCTGATGAATTAAGCATTTTCCAACTGATTGTTATTGCTCGTTCGTATGTTGTACTGTTATTCTACTGTCCAATGTTAGGGGAGGGTTGGGATCCCGCTAACATGTTTAACCCCGCAATATTATTTATGTATGTGCCTGAACCAAGTTAAAAGCCTGCAATTCAGTGGTTGTCGTTTGTTTATGTGTTACATTTTTGTTTTTCGTTCATTTTTTTATATAAATAAGGCCGTTAGTTTTTTCGTTACAATTGCATTTCGGGGCCTTTTATAGCTGACTATGCAGTATGGGCTTTGCTCATTATTGAAGGCCGTACGGTGACCTATAGTTGTTAATCTCTGTGTCATTTTGGTCTCTTGTGAAGAGTTGTTTCATTGGCAATCATATAAAAAGAAGATGTGGTGTGGTATGATTACCAATGAGACAACTATCCACAAAAGACCAAAATGATACAAACATTAACAACTATAATTCATTTATATATATATTTATAGTATACAAGGTATTATCCCGCAGTTAAGATTTGTCACTTAAGAACGCATGCACATCCGTAAAAAACCGAATGATTACCGGATGTACAACGGACACTTCATCCGTTGAATGTCCGTTAATTCATTGTTTTGAACATCTCGAAATTTTCAACCGGACAGAGGGGACATTGATGGATATCACAGATGTTGAAGGGACATTGATGGATATCACGGATGTTGAACGGACATGAAACGAAAATTAACGGACGTCTAACGGACATGAACGGATTGTAAAAAGTAATCCGTTTGTCGTCCGTTTGCGCTACCCGTTAAGGTGTAACATGTGCTTAAATCTCCGGTCACACCTTACCAGATAGCGCAAACGGACGCCGAACGGATATTTTTTTTTCAATCCGTTCGTTCCGAGAAACGAGTGTTGTTATTCGTTAGACGTCCGTCCATGTCTGTTTCATTTCGTTCAGTATCCACTTTATCAGTCGACGTCCAGTTGGTCCGGTGGAAAAATTTGAGCATGTTAAAAACCTGTAAACGGACTCGTCGGATTTTTTTTTACAATACTCGTCCGTTCTGTGTTCGTTTTGTATCTGTTACTTGTCCGTTATACATCCGTTGGAGGTCCGGTAGACAGGTTCACTAACGGACTTTACCGGACATATAAAGGATAAAACGGATGTGAGACGGACATGAACAGAAGGATAACAGAACGATAATTGATTATAAAACGGATACACACCAATTGAAAATCGCGTCAGAAAAAAACAATTATTGGAATGTTAGTTTTCTTTAGTATCATGAATATTAATGGATTTTTGTAGCTGACTGCATGTATGCGGTATGGGCTTTGATCATTGATGAAGGCCGTATGGTAACCTATAGTTGTTAATTTCTATGTCATGTTGCTCTCTTGTGGAGAGTTATCTCATTAGCAATCATACCACATCTTCTTTTTATATAATCTTCTAGATCATGATCAGGCAAAGTTATTGGCTTTTTATTCTGACATTTGTTTTCTTATTTCTTTTCCACCCCTACCATTTCTCGGCATACGACACGTCCGTTTTATTAGTTCATTACATCACGGACTCCTAACGGATGAAAATGGTGTAATTGGAAAAGTTTTGTCCATCCTTTCGAGCTATCTGGTAAAGTGTGACCACAGTTTTAAGCAGAACTTGCATGCTAAGCATAGACACACACACACACATATGTTTAACCTTTTCTGTATCATTGGAACAAAAACATACTAGTAGAAGTATAGTAGTAATATATATATAGTGGTAGAGACAGAGGTCCTCGGGCGTTATCCGCCTGATCCAGTAAAAATGTTGGACCGATCAATCCAACCCGAATCACAACATATTGCTGGTCAATGTAGATCAAATAACGATGTTTTAATGAAAGATATAGTGAAAATGACACAATGAAATGTGTAATGCATGCTTGGGCCCGTTGGAAAAAAGAGACATGAGGTCCAAAATACATACAAACAAAACCTGGAGAGCTTTTATATCTTTATGTGAAAATGACAATGAGCACGACTATAGAGCTGGAAATCGTCGTAGTAATATGATCGTAGTCAGGTCTTAAGAAGAGCGTGATGAGGACACCGGGCCGGCTTGATCGTACTAGAATCGACTTTTGTAAAGGTTACGGTCTTGAAAAGCTAACCATAACCGTATAATAGTCGTAGTGGTTAGGTCGCATTTATAAGGTATAGTCTAGTGGTTGTATTATGGTATTAGTAACATCGACGTTAGATCATAGCGCAGTACATATATCTGCGACTTGAATCGCGCTCAAGATACGATGGCACAGCGATCTTTGTGTTAACGTGCTTCTACTTAGACATGATTTCGCAACGACATATCACGATTGTTTTCAACATGTTGGCTACTCTCAATACGATCTTCAAGACCTCAAGACCGTACCACGACAATACTGCGGTACAATCGTCAAAAGCATTTTTTTTTATAGAGATCGTAGTGCGATCATGGCCTAGTGTGACGGGGCCTTGGGTATACTATAAATGTTGCTGAATGTTACCAAATATTAAGGATGTGCCCTGAATGCAGTTTTGAACAAACAATCTAAGTTATAATCATTTCAATACAACACGTGCGATCACAATAATAAGTTGGACGTCACTTATAGTACTTGCATAAAGCAGTTTCAAAATCGTTATCTTTTTGTGATAAGTACTATAATGACAAAAATGACATATTTTACCGACAAAAAGATTATTACCACCATTATGAAGTCATCCTATATGAAAAATTAAACCTAGAAAAGGGGGTTTGTTCGATTGTTTAGTTTTCAACTATTTTTTTTTCTTTACAAAAATTTAATGTAAGCATTTTCGACGTTAAATAAAGTCTGTTAGGAATCGAAATCATTTAAACATAATAATAAATAAATATTATAAAATAATCTTATTTATACTTCTAAAGCATTTATTTTTCTATCGGCAATTCTTGAAATTGTATCATTATTTAGATTTTAACTTACCACAGACAGAAAACATATATCAGATTAACCGCAAAAAGGTAAACTCGAATAGTACCGCCCATTGATATAGTTTCTTTGTTCATTTTGGGAAATAACTTTATTTTTACAATAGACATTACATTTAATTATTTAAATTTAACTTTAGCATAGCTATTTTAGCAGTTTTTGTCTTTATATTTTAATATTGCACGCGTGTTGGATTGCTAGTCGTAGTTAATTTGAACTTTGAAACCTCAGCGCCCATATTTTAACAACAATATACTTTATGACACAAAGTAACCAGAAAGACTCAACATTGTGACAGAAAGACTCAACTAGTACCTTTATATCTCAACCATTTAGATTTTTTCATTTTCCTGCTTAGAATAGGCTTAACAGAAAATATTTTTGCAATTTACAGACGTGGTTATCGTAAAGCATAAAAAAACACACAAATAATTGACATATTTTCTTGCTAGGTTATTGAAATCATAGCAGTTTTATCGGATTCAAAGAAAGTAAACATGATAATCCGCAGGAGAAAAGTGATTGGGACTTTAATTTCAGATATTTTGAACCAAACAGAGATATATTAGCTACAATTATCATTTATCTATGGCACGACATTCTCGTTTTTTACAAAAAAGTCATTGATTTTCAGTAAATTGACGAAAAGTCGACATACCCTTTGTTTATTTTGAATATTTTGAACCAGAAAACCTCAACAGGAAGTGCCAGAATACTTTTTTCCGTCTCAACCATTTGGTTGAGATTGGATGGTTTACCAGGCGTGACTACCTTAAAAAAAATTAATTAAGATTCTGTATGGTTTTTAGCATTCAAATAAGAATTATTATATGCAATTTTTATTTCTGCTAAAACATCAGAATTAATTATATCAGGCAACAGAAAGTTGCATGGATATTTTGCATATTTTACTTTTCAAGGCTGTCTCAAATACGTGAGAATTTTACTAAAGGCGCATTCTTCTTCTGTATTCTTTTCCATAGTTCATTGTACTTCAAATTCCTCATTATACTGCGGCTACATTACATCTATTAATTAACAACCAGAAGTGCAAAATTAACTTATCAAAAGAATCTGCTGTTAATGATTGCAAGCTCGATTTTGAAAGATTCAGTAACACAACGGTGTGATACTTGTCACTGACGTTTATGTGCAAATGAAAGTTTGATGAAATAACGTTTTTCAAATGAATGGCAATACTTTCATATTGTTATTTCACAAAATGATACGCGTATGCGTTTTTCTTAGAGAAATTTTCGGAAAAAGCCATATCAAAAATTTTAAAGAACATTCTTTTATTATATGATAAGTAATGGTGCTCCAGTATCCTCAATTTAACTTGTCATTTTTTTTTTAAATCTTCCTATTCGATGAAATACTAAAAATAAGACAAATAATCAAAAATGTTTTCCGTTTTCGGACGTATTATAAAAAAAAATCCCTTTCATGATGCAAAGAGTAAACACAACACTATAAATTATGTTTACATTTCCCATGATTTACAACAAAAGTGGTATCATAAAATATGCACGCACTGCATAAAAAAGAAGTTGTTTGTAAACATGTGCACTGATGTATTTGAACGCATTTTTTTAAAACTTTAAATGAAATAAATATCTAAATGAATAATTCATGAGTTATCAAAGGTACAATGCAGGCTTGAAATTTAATACCCCAGACGCGAGTTTCGTCCACATGCATAAGACTCATCAGTGACGCTCAGATCATGGCAAAATTGTTAGAAAGTCAAGAAAGTACAAATTTGAAGAGCATTGAGGTCCCAAAATTTCAAAAATTCAACTTAGTAAATAAATAAAAGAATACTTGTGGTGAAAGCAAACTAAACATGTTAGTACAGTAACTACTCATATTCAGCTAACACAAAATCCTGGCGATTTTGAATTGCTTTTTTTTTATCTTATTTTCTTGTAATTATTGTAAATATATCCCAGTACTTATATAGATTCTAACATTTGTAATTGAGAACTACTGTGACTGATATAGACAATAGACAATAGACAATATTTTATTCGCACAAACACATTTGCATTAAATGGTTATGGCATACAAAATTAAGACAATAAACTGACAATATAAAAGACATAAAAGGCCGAGTATGTCATGTGCCGAGTATGTATTGTGAAAATATTCTACTTGGAAGATGGCTTGTTCTCTTTCTCTACACGAAGTTGCATTGCAGTTTCTTTTAAAAACGGATGACAGCGTTCCCTCCAGGAGATTTTCTAATGTCAACATAAAAGAATGCAATGCCAAGGAAAATAGTAGTTTTTCAGACGCATTTGTCAAATTTGATTCCGGATTTTGCGTTCCTCTGTTTTTATTTTGGCAAGAATCCATTTGCAAATTAATGGAAAGGAAAATACTAGAGAAAGCAAAAACTAAAAACGATAGCCGATTTGAGAATCTTATCAATTTTCTTGAAGACGGTAACTATTTCATTTTGGACTCGAGTTTTTAGTTTTAGGTTTTATTTGGGGGTTTGACTAAAAACCCAAAACAAAGAACGGCCGTATTTTCACTTTTGAGCACATTTGTTTTCTGCATTTTGTAATGCAGAATATTTTTTTTCTTTTTAATGACTCTCAGTTCTTACAATACTAGTTATTCATTTTCAAATCCCTCCTAAAAATGCTGCAATTTTTTATTTCTAAAACTGTTTTTTGACCAAATGACCAAGTATACAATTTGTAAAGGCAGTGGATATTTTGCTGCTCTGGCAAAAATACAGATTTATATAGAGTTTTGCTATTTTGCCGGTCGTAATTAAGATTAAAATTGAAGTATAGAAATAAATAAAAGGAAAAATATAGAAACATACACTTCAACAATGTTCAATAAGAAATATCTTTATAACTATGTCTATTTTAACCGATTATCTGTAACTATCAAACTGTGACTTTTGGAGTTCCTCAAGGTTCTATTCTTGGACCTTTATTGTTCCTCATTTATATAAATGACTTACCATTAACCTTAGAATATACAGAATCTGATCTATATGCTGATGATACAACTTTACATTTGTCATCTAAATCTATTGTAAATTTAAATATGTGTTTGAATAAAGACTTAGACAATGTTATTAAATGGTGTAAAAAAAAATGATATGACGATAAATAGCAAGAAATCAAAATGTATGCTTGTTGGATCAGACAGAAAACTGGTAAACTGTAATGAATGTTTATGTGTTTTATCACAAGATAATATCGCTTTAGATAATGTTGAAGTTGAAAAACTTCTCGGAATTCATATTGATAAAACCTATCATGGGCAATTCAAATTGATAAAATATGCGAAACTATTTCAACCAGAATATATTTGTTAAAAAGGTTGAAACGTTATTTACCATTAAAGGGTCTTAATCTTTTTTACAATAGCTATATATTACCCATTATTGACTACTGTTGTACAGTATGGGGTCTTACCACACACATTAATCTGGAGAGGATACATAAGCTCCAAAAACGTGCTGCAAGATTAGTTTTATCTGTTTCTTTTGATTTTCCATCAACAGTAATGTTTAAAAAACTTGCATGGATGACTATATTTACAAGGATACACTATTTTCAAGCTGTGTTAATGTTTAAGTGTATGAATGGTCTAGCACCTGACTATCTATCTATTAAATTTACTGCATGTGCTGATCTTTATAATTATTGTCTGAGATCGACAACATCAGGACTTCTTCATGTACCAAGACCTAATTCTGATTTTTTAAAAAGAACATTTAAATATTCTGGTCTTATTACCTGGAATAATTTACCAAATAATATTAAAGAAATAGATAATTTAGATACATTTAAGACCAACTGTTCAAACTATTTTCTAACTGAACAGAATAAAGATGCACAAAACTAATGCATATTTTTTCTTCTACTGAATTCATATATGTGCTTATTCAATATCTAAGCTGCTATATTTAACTGTATCAGAGACATATAATACAATTGTATTATATGTCTCTGACTGTATTATGTATTTTATTTTGTATGTATTTTTGTCCGTTTTCTATTTGTATTAATAGTTTTTGAAGGCCTCATGGAAGATTAACATGTAATTGTTAAATGTGTTAATACGTTACCTTCGTTAAATAAAGAATTTTATTATGTCACCCGATCGACAATGTCGGGTGACATATTGCTTTTCTTATGTTTCTTTGTTATTATTATTATTCTTCCACCTTTTTTTGTCCGTCAGCTTTTTTGGAGTAAAATGGAACCAATCTTAATGATAGTTCACCATAGGGTGGAACTAAAAATTTCGGGTTGCAGGTGGGTCTAAGACCATAAAAAATGGCTGCCGTTTCCATGGAAACAGAACAATTGTGAAAAATTCCAGTTTTTGGTTTTTGTGAATAATTTGGAGATGCTTGAACTCAGAATCATCATATTTTAATACAATGGAGGTGCCAGCCATACACTGGTTTTGGATGATTTTGGCAATCATTGGAACCACTATGTTGCCATGGAAACTACTCCAAAAATTTCAAAAATATGAAAATGCTCCAATTTTTTGGAAACTGTAACATAACGATGAGCAACTTTGGTAGATGTGGAATTTGGCGTTGGAATTTTCAAAATGTCTGCCGTTTCCATGGAAACAATGCAAAAAGGTCAAAATGCTCCAAAAACTTCCAGGTTTGGTAAATAACTTTGGTATGCTTGAACATGAAAGCATAAAATTTTTACACAATATAGTTGTCTACTATATACAGGTTTTGTATGAATTTGACAATCATTGGAACTACTATGTTACCATGGATACAGGATCAAATATTTCAAAAATTTCAAAATGCTTCAAAATTTATGAAACTTAATATGATTGGTGACTGGCAAGTCTGGATGAGACTTTTGGAGTTGGAATTTTCAAAATGGCCACCGTTGCCATGGAAACTGCAAAAATGTTAAATATTTTCAAAATGCTCCAAACTTAATGAAACTTAATATTATTGTTGACTGGCATGTATAGATGAGACTTTTGACTTTGGAATTTTCAAAATGGCTGCTGTTGCCATGGAAACAGAAGAAATGTGAAACTTTTGACATTGCTCAAAATGAACTGAACAGTTACAGAAAGATATATTGTAATGCGTTGATCTGCATTCACTGTTAAATTGTTTTCAAATGGATGCCGCTTAGTGGCAATAGGGGAAGGGTGACATCCGCTATTGCTTGCAATGGCAATTCTAGTTATTATTATTATTTATTAACCAATTATACAAAACATGCAGATTTAAATTTATATTCTTTACAGTTTCTAAAAACATATCTTTTTAAAACATTTTTAAAAAGTAAAATATTAAAACTGATACTAGTTAGTACTTTTTTTCTTTAATAGGATGTATACAAAAGAAATCTTTAAAAAAAAAAATATACATGTATATATAAATATATACATGTAAGCAAAGCATACGAATCCATATGCAAAATCGACATTCTGATTTAAACCTTTGAAAAAAAATATCCTTAGTTTTGAAACAATATTTAAAGCAACACCTACATTGTAACAACCTCAAACTGCTTTACGCATTACAAAACCAGTGCCTTGCTTTTTTGTGTTATTTTTAGTCTGAGAAAGTAGCCCAAGAACAAGTATTTAAATCAAGTGCAGTTCACCAAAGTCCCTATAGCATTAGTTCAAGATTTCTTAAATATGCAGCTCGCAAATAGGAAGCGAAGGTTATTTTTATTGAGGCATACATCATTTGTGCATTAATAGTTTCCTAAAAAAAGTATGTTTCATATAGTCTGGATTAAAATCAGAAATAAGACTGGCAAAATAGCAAAACTCTATACTAGTATATAAATCACTATTTTGCCGCCTCCGGCAAAATAGTGTCAAGGAGTCCTAGGCTATTTTGCCAGAGCCAGTAAGATAGCCCCTAAGAGACTATTATGCCAGAGCTGCCAAAGTAGCCACTGCCATTTTTAAATCCTTGCTTAGACCCTATGGCTAAAAAAGACCTTTTCACCTTAAAAAATAACTATGCACACAGACAAACCTGTGCATCTGAAGGCATATAATGCCTTAGACAGGTAGATAATAAAATAGTTAAACATGAGAATGTCCACTTGGTTACACAGTTAAAATGAACAATGATTTTCAGATATATCTATCATCACTCTATTGTCCATGGATGTCAATTGATATACAGTTCACTTCAATTATTAGCTATGGTTCCCAAACTTCTTTCTTTAATTTTTGTTGTAAGATTGACCTTATATATCTGAATGATTAGTAGGACAGGATCTACAAAAATGCCAACATACATTGAAGTCAAAATATTGTGGACAACAAAAAAATACAGTCCACAATATTTTGACTTCAATGTATGTTGGCATTTTTGTAGATCCTGTCCTACTAATCATTCAGATATATAAGGTCAATCTTACAACAAAAATAAGTCTGAAGGCCTGTATTTCTCTGATGTTAAATGTCTCTATAATCTTTTGTTATTTGAAGATCAATCTTGCATTAATTTCTGTATAATGGGAGGTAACTCTAGGGTTTCCATCTCTTATAAAAACAAAATCTCTTAAAATATATGCTTATGTTTCATGTATCTGACATGCGGGTGCATACATGTGATATAAACGGTATAAAGTTAAATTTTAAGTTTGTTATTTCATATAAATCACTGTATTAGAAACTTTGTATTTCAGAGAATAACAGAAGACATCTTATGAAAGCCACTAGTGCAGGGTCTGAATCTGAACTTCAGTCTATTTTGGCACATCATCTGTTTGCACCATTAGCGTCATCTTCCAAATATTTAGTGGATGAATCTAAAGTATACACTCAACAATGCCTAGCTTGCAAAAAGAAATTAAATGTGGGTGACACTTCATTTGGTTAGTATATTTATTTTTCAGTAAAAAAGTCTTCATATTCAACAAATTTTTACACAACTGTATGCATGGGATGTGGTTAGAATTTTAAATAAAAAAGATTTAATATACATCAAGGAGACATCATTTTTATGACAAAAGTAATGTTAGGACATCTAATTATTATTAACAACAATAGACAATAAAATCGAGGGCGGAAATGGTTAATGTGTCAAAGAACAACTGAACCAAAGAGCAGAAAACATATATGTCAATAGAATATGTCCCACTCTAAATCTTTCAAAATCTATAATAATGAGAATAAATATATGACAAAAAACTATCTATACAGGCGCGAATCCAGGGGGGGGGGCGGTTCCAGGTGTTGGAAACCCCCTTTTTTAGTCGATCTATGCATTTGAATGGGGGACATATAGTTGGAACCCCCCTTTGTCCTGGGTTAGGAACCCCACATTTTTAAAATGGCTGGATCTGCCCCTGCTATAAATATCTGCCAATGAATCCAATTCTCCAAATAATGAAAAACACACCTACTAATGAAGTTTGTAACTTTAAACAGGCATACCTGGAAATGTGGAAGGATAAATCTCTTTTTGTAATGTCAATCATAGATTAACAAAGCATACATTCAAGAAAATTTAAAAACTTATTATTGAAAGAGTACTTAACGCTATCGATCTAGAATAAGAGCAACAAAAACACAAAACAAATAACAAGTTATACTAAATCAAAGAATGCTTAAAGTTACTAAAAGAAAGCTCAAAGTTACTGAAAGAAAGCTCAAATACTTAACCTGCTGTCTGATTCGTGTATATGATGATGCCATCCCATACTTGTACTTGAATGAGTTGCTATCAAATTATTAAAGTTAGAAATTTGTCCATGATGCATGTAGATGCCAGTTGAGTGAAACTGTACACATGGTACAGACTCCTTGGAGCTTCTAGCCAGAGATACTGCCTTTTCAATGTATCTCAGAAATGTCCTTTATGACCATGCCATTTAGACATGTTAGACATGCATGACAATTAGTGTGTCCAATTATTATTATTTTTTTTTTGATTAAGTGATTGATATAAAGATCTATTAACCTTTAATCTACTTTTAGGACATGCAGAATATTGGCATGGGCATGCTGATATTCTTATTGGTAAAAGTACTGTGAAAGTTGGAAAGGATTTGGAGGATGCTAAGGCCACAGAAGAAAGTAGTAATAGAAGTATGGGTGAACCATCACATAAGTATATGAGAAGAAATAATGGACAGAAGTATGGATCATCAAGAGATTCAGAAGATTCAGATGAAGACTTAGATTGCAGTTCTTTATCAGTACATTTGAATGAAGAAGGGGATCATTTACCTCAAATCTTTTCACAAACTATTACAAATGCATTTTTTGAATCATCAAAATGCTCAAAACTGTCAGATTTGTTCATCCCATCATTTTTTGCAACACCAGATGTTATTAGTATTCATATGTATAACTGTGAGAGAGATAGGTTATACACATCTGAAAACATGAACATTTGGTCTGGTGATAATTATAACATAGGTACAATAGTTTGTATTTGGTTTGCACTGCACTTTGAGAGATTTCAGAACAAAGTTCCAGAAGAAGAATTTACCATGAGAAATGTTCCAAAAGCTAACTTTAAGACAGTTGTTGGGGATCTGCTGCCCATATATGAGAAAAACTTGACAAAACCCTTGAAGAATTCAAAAGAAAGAAATTCAGCTGAAATTAACTTTGACATGAAATTTTTATTGATTGTATCAGAATATTCAAAACAAATGTCAGAAAAACTGCAAAGGATTCAAACTATGTATGAAAATAAGCTACAAGTGTCTGATGATTCTAAATAAATATATTTTTTGAGATGATGAAACATGTTGATTTGATTTAATTTTTTGTGTTTGAATGCCACTATTTATCACCTATTGGCTATTTGGTGACAACAAGTTTTTTTAATGGAGGAGCCAGAGTGCCCAGAGAAAACCACAGACCTTCAATAGTAAAACTGACAATCCTAGTCAATTAGGATTGGAGTCCAGTGAACTGCATGAGTTCAATCTCACAACCTCAGTGTTGACAGGCTAGTGATTTCAGTAGTCACTACTTAGACCACCAGACCACCCCTCTGTAAAATGTTGATAGCTGCAACTTGAGTATGACAAAATACATGTTTGTTAATGTAAATATTTTGCATAGTTTCCCACTCCCTCTGCTATGTCACCCCCTTTCATGTTTAGCACCATCATTTATCATGACTGACTGTTGGGTCATTATTTGACTTTTATACTATCAGGTGATCAAACTATTATTAATAAAATTGATAACAATAAATTAGTTCTGTAAGTTTTAAGGTAGTTTGTATTAATGAAATGTCACTTTTGATTTGAAAGTTTGAACCTATGTCAGCATGGAAAATCAGTAGTGAATCCAATTATATTCATCAATTTCACCAACCAAATACATGGCCACTGTTACTTTATGCCTATTATTTGTATAGTTTTGTGTATTTTATTTATGTTGAGAAGTATTGGTCCTTGGACTTTATAGATTTTTTTCCTAGATTTTCAGTCAATCTAATAAAAAGAAGATGTTGTATGATTGTTTATGAACACTGTCCAGATTGATGCAAACAACTATAGGTTTCTGTAGAGCCTTGTGCTATGATCAAAACCTAGTATACTGAAATAGCTATAAAAGGCACATATTGCATACATTGAGCAGATATTTGGTACATGTATATAATTGTAAAGTGAGAAGTTCTAGATTATTTAGAATATCATTATAATGAATATATTTATGACCTAGTTATGATAAGTCTCCTTCTCATATCAACTAGTTCAGTTACTCCTAAATTCTTTGAGTTATCGCCCTTGAAATATACATTTTCAATTATTTGCATTAGTTATTGTTATTTTAATACTATAGTAGTTAAGGGTAAACTTCAAAAATGATAAGCTGGAAAGATCTTTTACTCTGAAATTTCTGACAACTGGTTTTGGAGTTATTACCTTTTGAATATTTTTCATTGTTTTTGTGAAGTTTTGGTTGTTAACTAGAAATCTATATAGGAGCTAGGTTAAACATGTAGATAGTCAAAATAATCAGCAAGGCAAAGAGTAACTATGGAAAGTGTATATAAAAGTCAAAAAGCAAACTGGTGGTGTTTGTTTTTTGTTTAACAGGTGAGAAAAACAATGTCAATTCAATACAAACTATGCAGGAACAACCTTTCGTGTTAATTGTTGATTTTTTCCCTGGTTTTATTTTAAAGCGTGATTGGGCTATTAACTGTTACATTTGATGCAATATTTATACGTCCAAGGAGATCCTCGTGTATGTATTTCTACAAAGCCATTTAACTTCTGATTATATGCCTTATAATTTTGCTGATTTGTTCTAGCAATCTGAATTTTGATATGCTAAATACAGGCGTGACATGCACTCTTGGTGCTGCTGCTTATGTAAATGCTCTTTTGTTTCGACGTTGGAAAGTTCCGGGCGGAAAGAACTCATTTTCCTTTCGGTTGTTTATATGTCTCGAATGAACATATGTGACACATAAACTACCCGCTGAAAATGAGGAGCAAGTGCAGAAAACTATTTTATTTAGATTGCCACTAAATTCACCGTGTAGAACGCCACATGCGGGGTGTCGGCTATGTTTGACATGGGGTGGCAATTTTGAAGCGACAAAAAAGTAACAAGGTAAGTTCAGGCATCAAAATTTCTTATTTTAAGAACTCTCAGTACCATAAAATGTATTGCACGGAAGGAACCGCAACGTAATCTATTTCCTGAAAGCAGAAGCAGTCGTTTTCAGTGCTCAGTTTTCTCAAACACCTCGCCCTAGTTTTCCGTGTTGCAGATTTTGAGGCTTTATATGCAAATTTCGGTATAAAAAACTACTTTACACAACTACCGTCCGTATTATTTATATACAATTGTATTCCTCTCATGGACTTCTACCAAATACCAGTTTCTTAGTTAAAACTTATTGGTTTTTAAACTATTATTCATCAAAATATAAAGTGTCGCTCGGGGTGTCAGATTTTGCATGTCAAGGGGTAGAGGCTTGTCATTAAAAAAGAATACATTTTCTTATAAATCGGTCTCTGTCTGAAACTTTTTAATTCAAACACACCTACACTGTTATGATGACAAATTACAAACTTAAGTTATGTCATAAGAATATGAAAATTACACGTATGAATGAAGGAGGGTGACTGAACCCGAATTATTACCAAATCATTTTGATTTAAATTAAGTTGCATAGGAATACAATTAATTAAAAGATTTGAACAGACCAATCTGATGTTATTCTATTTAACATGAATCTAAAATAAAATTGAGAATGGAAATGGGGAATGTGCCAAAGAGACAACAACCCGACCAAATAAAAAAAAAAACAGCAGAAGGTCACCAACAGGTCTTCAATGTAGCGAGAAATTCCCGCACCCGGAGGCGTCCTTCAGCTGGCCCCTAAACAAATATATACTAGTTCAGTGATAATGAACGCCATACTAATTTCCAAATTGTACACAAGAAACTAAAATTAAAATAATACAAGACTAACAAAAGCCAGAGGCTCCTGACTTGGGACAGGCGCAAAAATGCGGCGGGGTTAAACATGTCTGTGAGATCTCAACCCCCCCCCCCTATACCTCTAACCAATGTAGAAAAGTAAACGCATAACAATACGCACATTGAAATTCAGTTCAAGAGAAGTCCGAGTCTGATGTCAGAAGATGTAATGTTTCCAGGAAAAAGTTAAGCGAAATATTGTGTAGAGGAAATGTATTTTCTTTTACCATTTGGATAAATGATAGAAATTCAGCAGTCAAATGAACTTTTTTTTAAATGTTTATTCCCTGTTTTGAAATCATTTACAATTGTAGTATCATTGTCTACAGGATTACTACTTGAAGTTGTCCTTATTCGATGAAAAGGATTCTGGTGAGTGTTACTTTGGAGAGAGTATTCTAATTCTTTTTGGAGTGATGGATTTTTGCGGCGTGCACGAGTGCTTTTTAGATGAACCTGGTGATGAAGTATGATGCAGTTACGCTGGTGGAGGTGTCGGGCAGATCTTATATTGAGGATTATTTTGTGATTTTCCACAAGGTTTGTGTTTATTGAGCCATAGCCTTGACTTTTGTCTGACCATGGTAAACTGAAAAGGAAAAGAAATCATTTACCAGCTTTAAAATTAAATATTTTAAGCCATTTTGTACTATGAATGAAATCAAAAGCATATTTTTTATAAGACTAAAACAGGCAAAATGAAGTACCCTTATTTTGTCAGAGTATAGAAATTGTGTTTGAAATGAAATGTATCATATGAAGACTAATTTACGTGCAAATATATCTTTTTTTTATGAAAAGCCTGTACCCCTTGACATGCAAATTCTGACACCCCGAGTGACACTTTCTATTTTGATGAATAATAGTTTTAAAAACCAATTAATTTTAACTAAGAAACTGGTATTTGGTAGAAGTCCACGAGAGGAATGCAATTCTATTTAAATAATACGGAGGGTAGTTGTGTAAAGTGTTTTTTTTTTATACCGAAATGTGCATATAATTAAGCCTCAAAATCTGCAACACGGAAAACTAGGGCGAGGTGTTTGAGAAAACTGAGCACTGAAAACGACTGCTTCTGCTTTCAGGAAATAGATTACGTTGCGGTTCCTTCCGTGCAATACATTTTATGGTACTGAGAGTTCTTAAAATAAGAAATTTTGATGCTTGAACTTACCTTGTTACTTTTTTGTCGCTTCAAAATTGCCACCCCATGTCAAACATAGCCGACACCCCGCATGTGACGTTCTACACGGTGAAATTGGTAATTTTAAAGAAATTTTGAAGTTTTTGAGTATTTATTTATCTTTCATTTAGAGCAAATCAATACGAGGTTAAACATATTGATTCATAAGGTTTATGTCCTGTAATTGTCAGCCAAATATGGTATCTGATTTTAGGTTATTGCCCCTTTTATGCAGATATCGGTTATTATCTTGAATATTATTACAGATAGTGATGAATTGTAAACAGCAAATACGATCTGCAAAGTGAGATCTACAAATCAGTTTCATATGACCTAAATTGTCAATTGACCCCTGAAGGAAATATTGACTGCTCTTTCCAATTTTTCACAATTTGTACATTTAGTTTGCTTACTTTAAAAAAAAATCTCCTTTAAAACTGCTGAATTAATTTCAGCCTAAATTAGGCTGAATGAGTTACAGGGTATCTAGTATGAACTTAGTATTTTATTTCCTTGTACGCCAAAAACAGCTACTAAAACTAAAAAGAACATATAGATAAAACTTGTTTTTTTTTTATTTTGAAGAACATACGACGAATACAAAGAAATTTTAAATGGAAGTTTTTAATTCACTCGTTTATATATATTGAAAAGCAAAAATAATCATTGATGAAAGATTCAAGCAAAAAATCATAGGAGCGCGATCCAGGCTCTTGTGAGCCTCTTATTAAGTTGATACATTACTAATTTGTAAGAGTATGACGGCTAGTATAAACAGCGACTTTCCAATATCTTCGTTTGTACATTTAGAGTGAAGGAAAGTTTAAATATAAAAAATAACACCAGAGAAAAATGAAAGAGAGGCTCTCACGGGCATGTGTCGCTCACCTATATATGGTTTGGGATTTAACAGGTCGAGAACTCTAGATTTTCTGACGTCAGAATATATTTGCATAGTAATTTCCAAAACACAAGGCCAATATGGCCTTGAAAAACTGACCAATCGACTCAATTAACTACAATGCACTGTGGGATACTACGAGTAAACTACTACTTAAAACACGTGGAATTAGTGGGAAAACAGTCAACTAATATATTGTCTGGGACTCTCATTACCAATGTGTTTATTCTGCAAATATATTTAATGTAAAATATATAACGTAATCCTTAATTTGCATGCTCAGATTAAAAAAATATTACTTACTGGCTTCACGATTCGACTTTCTTTTTCGCCTTGCAAAAGTAGTCACGAACCGGTTTTGTGCATTGTTATGAATTGAACCTACATTAATTTCAAGACATGAAACAGTCCCTGAGTGAAATATCCAGTGAAGTGACCACTGTCCAGTAAGAAAATCATTTGAGATCTTTAAAACCGATATTATGTCATTCCAAAATCATTTCTGCCTAGAAAAACACGAAAACTTTTATTGAAACACTTCTTTTTGTACTGAATGTGTATTTTTTTTATTATCAAGACCTGAACTAAAATTAAGAACATCATAATATTCATTATGCTAAAAATAGGTGTTATGAAATCGGCAGGGGCGGATCCAGCCGTTTCAAAAAGGCGGGTCCTAACCCTTGACAAAAGGGGAGGGGGTTAAAACTACATGTCCCCATTCAAATGCACTGATCCTTAAAAAAAAGTGGGGTCCATAACCCGGAACCCCCGCCCCCTGGATACGCCACTGAGCGGGTACGGTATATAGCTCAATACATTTTTTTTATAGTTTCAACAATCGATAACATCCGTTTGTTGCTAGTTTTATCACAAAATATCTCCAATATTAAAAGTCTCTGGATCATAGTGGGTGCCATATTACCTAATTTTTTTTTCCTTCTAAAACGTGCTTTGTATATAGAAATAAGAAGATGAGGTATGAGTGCCAAATAAGACATCTTTCCAACAAAAAAATAATCTAGTAAAGTAAGCAGTCATAGGTTCAATGCTGAAAAGTAAGCCATAAATGACCCAAAAATTACTTGTGTAAAACAATTTACAAAAAAAACAAACCAAAACGGCCCAATTAAATATATAAAAGGAGAAAAAAACTATCCCATAAAAAAATAAATTGTATATGAGCCTGTATTTCAGTGGTTGTCGTTTGTTTATGTGTTACATATTTGTTTTTGTTCATTTTTTATATATAATTAAGGCCGTTAGTTTTCTCGTTTGAATTGATTTACATTGTTATATCGGGGCCTTTTATAGTTACTATGCGGTATGGGCTTTGCTCATTGTTGAAGGCCGTACGGTGATCTATAAATGTTAGTTTCTGTGTCATGTTGGTCTCCTGTGGAAAGCTGTTTCATTGGCAATCATACCACATCTTCTTTTATTTTATTATTGAGCCAACGCTGCAATTTTCACAAAACATATCAAATTTTCCACCTTGTCGCACATACACATGGATAACATCATTACAGCTTATTTCCTAATGCATGTAGGGCAAAACTTTGGTTAGCTTGCTTGCTTTGTTTGTATATTGTACAAAATATAAAATATACAAGTTAAACTATGTCTATACATGTATATTGTTTAAAGATGTCGATCTTATTTTCAAAGCTTGTATAAACAACTATACAACCAAAGCAAGCAAGCCAACCAAAGTTTTACTTTGCAGTATAAGAAATCAGCTGTAATGATTTTATTCAGTTTGGCAAATGTCCGAGCCCGTTAAAAAACGAACAAACTGAAACTACAGTTGCTGACCTTTACTACCTTCAAAACAAAGGGAACAGTTTGGAAGTCCCATATACTGAAATGTGAAAAAAATAAATACTTATAGATTTTGTTAACACTGCGATGTATGTAAATACCTTTTCGCCTTTTTTACGAACACAAAATTCAAGGATCACACATTAGCCTTTAATTATCTATACAAAAATTGCTGTACCCATGAATATCAGCACCGGGTGTTATCGACGGCTTACTTAATTTACACTAGTAAGTTGTCATATGGGTAATTATGTTTTCTCGCTGTTGTTTCGTTGTTGTCTGGTGGACAAATACATAAAATATCTGTGCCATCATCAAACATGTTAATGGCTATATATCGGGTAATTCAAACCCTTTTTTCTTCGCATAGAAACAACTCTTCGTTAATCTGAGCATGGAAGTAATACTTTATATCATGAACTATAAATAAGGATACACAAAATGAAAAACTAAGCAAAATTGTGAATCCCGCATTGCACGAAAAAATGTGTTGTATTTCAGTAAATAACACGTGTTCTTGGTTGATTGTAAACACGTAGTAGTCCATCATGCATTGTGACTCATTTAGTGGATTGGTCAAAACCTAGGTAAAAATAAATTGCGTCACATGTAAATAAACAATTACATGTGCGAGAACATAAGTATGCTAATTTATGCATTTCCATATAAGGTAGTGGTCCTGACCTGTTTAATGTAGAATAAGGTTAAAATCATAATAAATAGTTTATTATTAAGATACCCTAATAATGATTGAGGTCAAGTTAGGTTTAAATTGGCCCCGAAGTTAAATTAAAAGCAGGTCATACTATTGTAGTTTTACAATAGTTTCTGAAGATCATATGCACTAAATTATCATAATTTAAATTATTATATTTTTAAGTTGAAGCCATTTGGAATTGTGTTTTTTTTTCAAACATTTTCCCCATAGACTTCTATAGTAAACTCTATGATATATTTTAGCCACACGGCCATTTTCGTTGAATGGCAGGGTCAACGGATACATTTTTCAGTAGAGTTATCCCTCGAGGATGCGGTGTGTCAGTGTAAGATCCCCGATGGCCGGATAACACTGACACACCAAGTCCGAATGGGATAACTATCATACATCCCAGCTGTTTAAGATTAGACGAAAACACATTTACAAGTCATGAAATTTAGTTTAGAACGCCACACAACAATTATAATAAACTTTATATATTGCTATATAATGTATACCCTTGTTGACCCCCGAACACGACGAAACAATGTCATTTCCCCCATTTTCACGGTTCACTGAACATTTAAAATGATAGTGCAGATGGGGCATCCGTGTACTGGGGACACATTCTTGTTTAAAAACTAGATACCTTATGTTAGTATAGGCCCAAGTTTTCTTTTAATGGCCCAGTAGTTTCAGAGGAGAGATTTTTGTAAAATTTAACTAACTGACCACGACGGACGACAGTGTGTCATTTTTAATTCTCAGTGTGTAATTTTTGATTCTCAGTGTTGGTTTTGAAGTTTTTAAATCTCACTGTGCTTTGTTGTAATTTTCAGTGGGTAAATTTGTCGAAAAATGGTTTAAACATAGGATTGACGAGAACGGCTTGTCATAGGCGACAGACGAATGACGTGATGAATGCTCAATTGACCTTTTGGGTCAGGTGAGCTAAAAAAAAACGGGATTCCATGCTGGCGTTACTGTTTTAAAAGTATATATCTGTATAACTTGTAGATGAATTTTTCTTAAATCCCCCTTTATTCATCTTTGCTAGCCAAGGGTTACGATCCCCTCCCGCTCTCTTCACCCTTGATTGAGATAAAATTTCAGAGACACAAGGAAAGGATTTTTATTGGTGAGAGTTTCTTGAAGAAGATGAATCTTTTTTTTTTTATTAGAATGGTTGTAACTCATCTTTTAAAGATACAAAGAATTGGTTTGGAAATTTTGCAGTACTTGTAGAAAACAACTTGATTCAAACAGGATAGCACCTCCAAATTTTTACGATGATGTTGTTTATCGAGTCCATATATTTAGATACAATCTGTGTAAACTTATCGATCCGTAAATCTATAATACTAAAATAACGAGGTTCAATTTGTCAGCCGTCATCAGGTTAAAACGGCAAATCAAAGAATTCAACTTTATATATAGCTAATATTATATAGGACATTGGTGTAGATTAAAAATTACACCACTCCAGAACCTTTTGTTGTCCACATACTATAATTAATATTGCCAGTAATTAACAAGTTCCGGGTCGAATCCGATACCGATACCAATAGTATATTCACCTGTTACCTATAACCTTATCTGTACCGTTCCGCATCTAACAGGTGTTCTTCTCCTTCTTTAGGTTTTCAGAAGTCCTTCACAATGATCTGAAGATTATTTACTGTTTTCGCGCTGCGCGCGTGGCCTATATATTTATATTTACAAAAAAAAATAAAAAAAATTATTTGGAAATAAATTTGAGGTTCATTATTTAATTTATTAAAATTGTGATTAAAACTATGTACATAGGCTAATAATGGGTTAGGCGAATTTGTGGAGAACAGCTGGTGTGAGCTGTTTTCTGTAAGTGTCGACTGTGGCGACAGCGACTGTTTGCATTGGTAATAAGTTCTACTGAAGAACTAACTGAGTTATGGTATATTGAAAAAATGAGTATTTATAGTATCTTTTTTGGTTGAAAGGTGCACCGCCATACGGTGTATTTAGGATTTTGCTATTATATATACACGGGTCATAACCACAGGGTTGACACTACTAAATTCAACCTTTGTCACATTGTTCCCTATTGTAGTATTTTAATCAGTATGACTTTCTAAGATGACAAAACGAATACTTAAAATCTGATCTTAAATTAAGGCGTATAGGTACAGTTTTCAATTTGTTAGCCGGCATGACGTAAAACAGCGAATCAAAGAATTCAACTTCAACACAGTCCTCGCCCAACATACATGTTTAGCCAGTGAATTGTAAAACACCAAAGACACCTGTCTGCTGTGGAAATATATATTATTGACAGTCCTGTATCATTAACTTTTTAACACAAATAAGTTAATATTTTAACACAAATAAGTTAAATAAATACATGTACAGCACATTTCAAATGTTCTTTTAATTAAAGGGGCGTACCAAGTGATTTTTCAAAGACTCAGGGGCGTAATGCCATATAATTTTGCATGCAAAAAGGGGGCGGAGCGCATTCTCCCAAACGGACCTACGGTATAGTTGATCAATTAACAACTTTGTTAAAAGCCCCAGTCACACTGTCACGTTTCAAGTGCTACGTTTGACTACGTTTTGAAGAGGATTTCTTTTTGTCGAGTATCAAGTATCGAGTAACAAAAAGTGAGTATCGAGCTATAAAAAGTGAGTATCGAGTTACAAAAAGCGAGTAGCGAGTAACAAAAAGTGAGTAGCGAGTTATAAAAAGTGAGTATCGAGTTATAAAAAGTGAGTAGCGAGTTATAAAAGGTAAGTAGCGAGTAACAAAAAGTGAGTAGCGAGTTATAAAAAGTGAGTAGCGAGTTATAAAAAGTGAGTAGCGAGTAACAAAAAGTGAGTAGGAGTTATAAAAAGTGAGTAGCGAGTAACAAAAACCGAGTATCGAGTTATAAAAAGTGAGTAGCGAGTAACAAAAAGTGAGTAGCGAGTTATAAAAAGTGAGTAGTGAGTAACAAAAACCGAGTATCGAGTTACAAAAAGTGAGTAGCGAGTTATAAAAAGTGAGTATCGAGTTATAAAAAGTGAGTAGCGAGTTATAAAAGGTAAGTAGCGAGTAACAAAAAGTGAGTAGCGAGTAACAAAAACCGAGTATCGAGTTACAAAAAGCGAGTAGCGAGTAACAAAAAGTGAGTAGCGAGTTATAAAAAGTGAGTATCGAGTTATAAAAAGTGAGTAGCGAGTTATAAAAGGTAAGTAGCGAGTAACAAAAAGTGAGTAGCGAGTTATAAAAAGTGAGTAGCGAGTTATAAAAAGTGAGTAGCGAGTAACAAAAGGTACTTATCATTTTTATATGAGCGCATCATAGTCCATTGCAAATGATATTCATTTTAATTCATTAATTTAAATTGATATATTTTGTTTGCCATTTTGAAAGAACTAATGTTAAAGTAATATACTAAAATACATATCATTCTTATAAATGTAGTACGACTGTGCAAGACCCCCATGTGTGTTTAAGTTTGCTTACGCCCATTTCGTTGTGTCACAGCCAACTACCTTATCCCTAGATGATCATGTGTCTATATTAAACTATAAACAGAGACATCTTTATTAAAATAGTACGTAAGCTTGAAATTTCCAATTAGTATAAAAAAATAATGAAAATAATAGTGAAAACCTATCTGTAAAATACACCTTTTCTTTACAATTAAGGAACTGAAATTAGATACAAGGAAAGAATTTTACTTTTCAAATTAAATTTTGAATTTGTAAACTTATGACAAGGTTTATAATATGTTATCCTCAATTGGAACTTTAAATAGTAATTTTTGGATTCAAAACCTATGACTGTAATTTTTGCTCTAGTAATGATATAGGTGATGCATTTCATTACTTGTTCCATTGTAAAAGAATATTTTTATAACCATACCATAACGCTTGTTTGGAGATGAATTAAAATTGAGAATGGAAATGGGGAATGTGTCAAAGAGGCAACAACCCGACCAAAGAACAGACAACAGCAGAAGGTCACAAACAGGTCTTCAATGCAGAGAGAAATTCCCACACCAGGAGGCGTCCTTCAGCTGGCCCATAAACAAATATCTATACTACATGAACTAGTTCAGTGCTAATGAACACCATACTCAACTCCTAATTGTACACAAGAAACAAAAATAAAAAATAATACAAGTCTAATTAGTATTCTTCTTGACATGCTAGTGCTTTGTATTGGAAAACGAAACAACATAACTCCGGGGAGGACTGAGGCTTTAATTTCAATTTGTATATTGGTGTTTGAATAAAAGATTTTTCATAATTACACTTTGTATTTTTATGAATAAATTTACAAATTAGCTAATTATGGGAATATTTATCAAAACGTTAAGCAATAATCCAGGAAACATACACTATATCTGTATTAGTTTTGTTAAAAAATGCATATTAATATTGGTAGTAAGGACCTACATGTAGTTCTTAATTGAGATCCTCATCAGATATCCCTGGCCATATATTTTCTTTTTTGTCATATAAAGAAATGCTCGAAGTTAATATGTACGTACGGGAAACAAGGAACATTATCCCCAGACAAAAAAATGATTCTAAATACATAGATATAGGAAAATGTGGTATATGAGTGCAATGAGACAGACTCTCCATCCAAGTAACAATTTATAAAGGTAAATCATTGTAGGTAAAAAAAACAGCCTTCAACACGGAGCCTTGGTTCACACCGAACAACAAGCTACACGTTCATAAAAGATGAATTTTATTACAAAGGATAATCCTCATGAATTATACTGGAATTGTCCTTTGACCTCACTGATATTAATATGTTTATGTGTTGATCTGTGATGGGTATATAGATCTATGTTAATGAAATCCTTCACCGAATACGGGACCACAATATTACTAGTGGTAGACCCCAATGTTCAACAGTCTTCAATTTCTACCAAATATGGGCTGTCAAAAAAAAATGCTAACATTCCAATTTTCAATAACAGTTAACAGCAAATATATTATCACAAAAACAGATAACAAAAACCCTAATAGTCCAATAACAGCTAACAATGAATAAGACAATAACAGCTAACAGCAAATATATTTTCAGAATAACAGATAACAAAGAATCAATTTGCCCCATAACAGCATAACAGTTAAACCCCTTGCTCCCCTCTTTGGTTGCCAATGAGACATATCTCCATCCATGACAAAATCTCTTCAATGTAAGCAATTATAGGTCACAGTACAGCCTTCAACATGGAGCATTGGCGTGTGCCGCAAAGTAAGCTGTAACCCCCCAACTTCACATGTAAAACAATTCAGATGAGATTAAACAACACCCAGATTTAAATACGAAATCATCAATGTTAAAACATGTATATATGAATTACAGTAACAAGAGACAACAAAAATCATAGATTTCTTACTTGAAACAGGTAAGTTAGGAAACCGTTTATATATTTAGGGAGGTTAAAAGTATGTGCAGGATCTGTCCCTTTCCTCTAACATAGGACAGTGGCATTACCGGTACAGCACAACATAAGAACAACCAAGTAAAACTCTGAAGAGAACAGCTTTTAAGTTTTAACTCATCGGGTCGATATTAAGCAAACTATAAACAAATAATCAGGTTAGATGACGAAATAAAAACATTTATCCTGATTTAGAATGATTTATAAATAAAGTAAAACGACTATCCTTTGCAATGAATTCATATAAAATAGCATGGTATCAAATTGTATTGAATGCCTTCAGAATTAGTAAGTAATGAAAAGGGAAACAAACCATGAGATGATCATTCGTTGAAAAACCCAAAATATAAATGATAGCTTTTGTTACTCGATACTCACTTTTTATAACTCGATACTCGCTTTTTGTTACTCGCTACTCACTTTTTATAACTCGATACTCACTTTTTGTTACTCGCTACTCACTTTTTATAACTCGATACTCACTTTTTATAACTCGATACTTGCTTTTTGTTACTCGCTACTCACTTTTATAACTCGATACTCGCTTTTTATAACTCGCTACTCACTTTTTGTAATGTTACTTGCTACTCACTTTTTATAACTCGATACTCGCTTTTTGTTACTCGCTACTCACTTTTTATAACTCGATACTCACCTTTCATAACTTGATACTCGCTTTTTGCAACTTGATACTTGCTACTCGACTAAAAGTAAATCTCCGTTTTGAAAGCGTAGCGAAACGGGAATATATGTAAGGAAGCGTATCGAAACGTAGTGATCTTTTTTTCAAAACTGGACATGCCCCGTATGTTTTAAAAATTCAACAACAAACGTAGCGAAAATTGAAACGAAGTAGAAACCTAGTAAATACGTATCAAAGCTTTAATAGCGGAACGCAACAAAACGTGCTTACTACGTGTCGAAACGTATCAATGCGTGGTGAAAACGTCGGTCTACATGTACTTATACGTAGTAAAACGTGATAAGAATGTAGTACAGACCTAGTTAAACCTAGTTTTCAAAATAACGGGACATTTGTGTTCAAAACGTAGTTGAAACGTAGAATTTCAAAACGTAGTAAAACTTGACAGTGTGACTGGGGCTGTACACTTTATCGGATCAAATTATGAAACAGAAAAATCTTTTTTCATTTCTTATTACACTTTATGATATTATGTCTACAATTTAAATCTTAAATCGTTGTTTCAACAGGTCAAAATAAGGTAATTATATTGTTTGTGATTTCTTAACTTGAAATATCCAAAATAACTAAAACTTGATTTGGATTAGTATTGACGGAATTTAACTATTTAAATTTTAATTCCTTTTAAGTAACATTTAATGAGGTTTATATTCAAGTACAAAATGGTTACACATAAGTTGGAGATTAATCAGACTTGGTTAAGATGGGACATGTTTTCAGAATGAATTAAGATGAACAATATTTTGGGGAGAGGGGAGTTGGAGATGAATAAAACGTGTTTTTATTGTTTTCTTTGCAATTTGAATTTTAAATAAGTACATCTTTCTTCAATTAATCTTCCTATTATCATATTCTTGAGAAAGATGTCGTACACCACTTTAAAATACATTAAACGCGGATCTCAAACTAAGAGATGTGGGTAATGCGTCAATAAGACAGCAAGCATTCCACCTATGCCAATCAAGTGTGTCATATAGACTAAGTGTTCAACAAAAGACAGGTGCCTAAACAACTAAATCGTGTATGTGATTGTCGGTTCAAAAGTTCACTCATAGCTCGTTGTATTGTTATATATATTTCCGACTTTAAAGAACACTCATTTGATTTGATCGTCATGAGTTAATATAAAAATGTGAATATATGTAATAAAAACAATCAACATCTGCTATCAAAACACCATCCTCCAAATACTGTATAACAATTTAGGAAAAAGACTGAATATAAAAAGGTTTTAATTTCAAATTTATCAAGCGTGTATTTCTTTTAAAATATGTATTTCCCGCTTTCTTTTCCCCACAAGAAAACTCTCACGTGAGTTCTGGATTGAACTTCGTTTAACTATTTCTATAACGTTTATGTAAATTGATAGTGTCACGTGTTAAAAAAGTTATGAGCTCATACGTCGTACGATCGAGTCAAATAGGATCACCCGAGTCGTTCAGATTAAATTACATAATAATTAAACTAACTTGCTGTGTCACTAACTATAACATGAATGACTACAAATGTTTGTTTTCATTATTAGAAGTGACCTGAGATGGCAATTGTACATTACTATTGCTCATGCTGTAGCGCAATTCTGCATATGTGTCTATTAATGTCTTCGGTATTTATCTTGTTTCATCTTTGATAGTGTAATTTAAATGATAAAGAGTGCAATTAAAAAAAACATAGAGAAGATACAAAGAAGGTGGGGGATTCGAAGTCCAATGGAATAGACAATACTCTTGGAAATAACAAACATAAGTCCAATAGAACAGATAATACCATTGGAGATAATAAAATTAATTCCAATTGAACAGACAATACCATTGGAGATAGCAAAAGTAAGTTGAAAAGAACGGACAATAACATTGAAGATAACCGTTGAAAAGTAAGTAAAAAAAACCCAGACAATACCAATGGATATAATAAAAAGTCAAATAGAACAGACAATACCATTGGAGATAACAAAATTAGGTCAAATAGAACAGACGATACAATGGAGATAGCAAAAGTATGTCAAATAGGACAGACAATACCGTTGGAGATAGCAAAAGTAAGTAAAAAAAAAGAACGGACAATACCATTGGAAATAACAAAAAAACAGGCAATACCATTGGATAAATACAATTAGGTAAAATAGAACAGACAATACCATTGGGTATAGCAAAAGTATGTCAAATAGAACAGACAATACCGTTGGAGATAGCAAAAGTAAATCCAACAGAACAGACAATACCATTGGCGATAATGAATTTAAGTCAAAAAGAACAGACGATACCATTGGAGATAGCAAAAGTAAACCCGATAGAACAGACAATACCAATTGGAGATAGCAAAAGTAAATCCGATAGAACAGACAATACCATTGGAGATAACAAAAGTAAGTCCGATAGAACAGACAATACCATTGGAGATAGCAAAAGTAAACCCGATAGAACAGACAATACCATTGGAGATAGCAAAAGTAAATCCGATAGAACAGACAATACCATTGGAGATAACAAAAGTAAGTCCGATAGAACAGACAATACCATTGGAGATAACAAAAGTAAGTCCGATAGAACAGACAATACCATTGGAGATAGCAAAAGTAAACCCGATAGAACAGACAATACCATTGGAGATAGCAAAAGTAAATCCGATAGAACAGACAATACCATTGGAGATAACAAAAGTAAGTCCGATAGAACAGACAATACCATTGGAGATAGCAAAAGTAAATCCGATAGAACAGACAATACCATTGGAGATAACAAAAGTAAGTCCGATAGAACAGACAATACCATTGGAGATAGCAAAAGTAAATCCGATAGAACAGACAATACCATTGGAGATAGCAAAAGTAAACCCGATAGAACAGACAATACCATTGGAGATAGCAAAAGTAAACCCGATAGAACAGACAATACCATTGGAGATAGCAAAAGTAAATCCGATAGAACAGACAATACCATTGGAGATAACAAAAGTAAACCCGATAGAACAGACAATACCATTGGAGATAGCAAAAGTAAATCCGATAGAACAGACAATACCATTGGAGATAGCAAAAGTAAACCCGATAGAACAGACAATACCATTGGAGATAACAAAAGTAAGTCCAATAGAACAGACAATACCATTGGCGATAATGAATTTAAGTCAAAAAGAACAGACAATACCATTGGAGATAGCAAAAGTAAACCCGATAGAACAGACAATACCATTGGCAATAATAATCAAAGAACTGAACATCGGATGACCGCAGGTTATTGTGGATGGTCCTACAAGCACTTGTCTCAGGGGGGAAATCACATCTCTATTCCTGAAAGTGAAGTTACTGTACAGATATAAAATTCTGGGACAAGTTCGCGCGATAGGATGAATAATTAATGACATGGAAGTTTCGAACTCATCCTTACCGTAATGACTATTATATTTAGTGATACAAATCAGTTTACCCTGGTTTATGTAAGAAATAATTCATTCATGTCATGCTCTATGCTCATTTTAACATGGGTAGGCATTATATTTGTCAATATTTTACACTGAGCGTTAGCAAGGTGTAAAATGTTGCCAAATATAATGCCTACCCATGTTAAAATGAGCGTAGAGCATGACATGAAGGAATTATTTCTATTCTAATAGGACAAATACAGTATTTTTATAGGTCGAGGCGAACGAAAATACCGTAAAAATGTTTGGCTTTTCCTGTTTCCTCCCCGAGGAGTCTGTGCAAAAAAATTCATATTTGATAAGTTTAAAAAATATGACTGGGTAAATGTATGTTGTTTTATAAAAAAATATATAATAAAAGTGTATGTTAGCTGCTTGTATATATTTTAAAGGATAACGATGGAAATAACGTTAAGATACACTGGAATTTCGTGCGCATGTGTCAAACATGTTTTTTGTGCTCATTAGAACACGGTTTTGTTTACAAAACGTAATAAGGACGTCATATTCAAGGGGTACAATCAAAATCACGTGATGGATATACACACACCGGAAGTTACAGTCGAACTCGCCGCTTGAAAGGTTAGAAGTTGCATTTTCTTGTTTATATCAATTAAATTTTGATTAATAAGTTGGCACACCGAATGTCGGATAGTATGTAAATTTAAAATACACAATTGTTTTTGCTAGAAAGCATGCAGTTATTGCAAACACTTCGACACAGTTCCAAATTTTCGACGGATAACACACACACTCAATATTTTTTCAACGGATAACCACACACTTTGAATATTTTTAATCAAAATTTCATAAAATTGTTTTCTTTATGATTTGTTTGGCAAAATAAATGCATGTCTCAATTCAACACCGCTACCATTGATTTATACAATAAATGTTTTTACGATAAACGCTTGGTTTATTGTCGAAAATCCAATTTTCAAAAATGATACCACACACACCGAAAAAAAACAACGGATAACACACACACATTATTTAAGCTAATCGCAAAAACGTAAAAACAAACAACCATCATGACATGCAGTTCGTACTAAGTGAGTTTATTCATTATTTAAATTTATCTCGTATAAATAATGAAATTTTGATTACTACTACGGGAGAGGTTAACGACTATGACTGGCTATAAAGCCCTTTTACGGTAGGAACACTGAAATTTATGTATTTATATTGATATGCAAATGAAATGATGTCGGTTCTGTATGTTAATCAAACCTGTTCGCCCTTCGTTGTACAAATGCGTTAAGTCCCTTCGATTAACATTCGATAAACAATAATATTCGATTACCATTCGATAAACAATAATATTCGATTAACATTCGATAAACAATAATATTCGAGTAACATTCGATAAACAATAATATTCGATTAACATTCGATAAACAATAATATTCGATTAACATTCGATAAACAATAATATTCGAGTAACATTCGATAAACAATCAAGGTCGTGGAAGCTGCAAAATGATTTGTCGAACAGAACACAATTCCGAGTTCACTTGTATAAATTTTTAAGACCTCTAACCAGGTTTTGTAAGATACACCACGCGACATATAAGAAAATTAAAGCGATGAGAGATTGCTTTTCAATTAAAATGTTATATAGGTTAATGCTTATATTAAATTGTTCTTATGTTTTTAGTATAATGTAGTAAAATACATCATTTGACTTTGCTTGAAACTTTGTACATATCTTCAGTTTCGGTTTGTGTGTGTGTGTGTTATCCGTTAAATTAATGGGGTGTGTGTGGTATCATTTGTGAAAATCGGCTATTCTCCTGTCAAAGGACCATTTATCGTAATCATTTGATTGATTAAACCAAAATTAAAGATGATGAATTAAAAAATGCATTCTTTTTCCACTAAAAAATCCCATAACATTGACTTTTCAGAAATTTTGTTATAAAAACATATGAGGTGTGTGTGTTATCTGGTGAAATGTTGGAACTGTGTCGAAGTGTTAGCATTAACTGCAAGCTTTCCAGCAAGGATAATTGTGTATTTCAAAACTAGATAGTATCCGACATTCGGTGCACTACCTTATTTATTAAATTTTATTGATATAAACAAGTAAATACGACTACTTACCTTTCAAGCGGTCTGCTCGACTGTTACTTCCGGTGTGTGTATATCCATCACGTGATTTTGATTGTACCCCTTGATATTAGAATGTTAAATATTATATTAATACTTTAATATTACAGTTTCATGTATATATAATTTTCATGCATTTGTATATCATTCTTTTCTACTTTATTAATACTAGTGCAGTGCAAGTGCATGGCGGACACGTCACTCTTCTGTTATAATTAGATTTTCTAATATAATAATGGATTTGAGTAGGCATTCATATTTTCCCGCAAAAATTTCAAATCATCCATGCAGAGTTATCGTTCCTTAAAATTGCAAATGTATTTGAGTTATTCTTCCGCATGCATGTGCATAGATATTAAGGATTTTTTTACTCATTTGTATATATACATATAACAAAACATTTTAATATTATTAATTTATCCTCTTTAAAAAGTATTTGATGAGTATTCAGTGAAGAAAATGAATTTAAAACAAGCGATAAGGAATGTTAGTTTGCACATGTTGAGGTCTACGTATTCATTATGTTTATAGATCGGTTAAAAACCCAAAAAGAATATAATTATGTAATGGAAATCTAGGCGATAGCAATACACCGGAAGTCCCTTACGGTCATCCGCTATAAAAATTAATAAAGGCAAAACAGCAATAACAAACATGTTCGGTGGTTGTCATCTGTTTAAGTGACCCAAAAGTGTTTCCGTTTATCGTTTTTGTTTTTAAGATTAGACCGTTGTTTTCCCGTTTGAATGGTTTTACACTAGTAATTTGTTGGGCCCTTCAACTATAGCTTGCAGTTTGGTGTGAGCCTAGGCTCTGTGTTGAAGACCATATATTGACCTATACTGCTTTACTTTTATAAATTGTGACTTGGATGGAGAGTTGTCTCATTGACACTTTAACCACATCTTCATATATCTAATATTATAACACAAAAAACTAAAGACAGAGTGACACGAAAGTTACCAAACACCAATGGTGACCTCGTGTGCTCCGGAACGGTAAGGCAGCAACCATTTGATTTTCGGGGGGGGGGGGGGGAGGGTGTATGGTTTTTTTTGAAAAAAAAAGTTTGTAACCATAGCACCCCCCCCCCCCCCCCCCCGAAAATCAAATGGTTGCTGCCTAACCAGTGAGTTCCTGTGCAGATAAGATTTAATACACACACACATATCAAACAACTTTTTATCGTTGCATTTATACCAGCTTTACTTATAATCATGAGGTAAGATTGCTAATAAAACAGGTGCTTGGAAAAAGGCACCTTTTAAAATAAAATTATATAAAAAAAAAAATCTTTTGACGTTTTCATCTTTTAAAAGTATTCTGGTTCCATCTCAACGAATCAACAGTTTCATATGAGCGTCACAATCACTATGAAAAGAAATGAGGAAATTTCACTTGAAATGAGTTTTTAAAAAGAAGGGTTCGTTCCCCCCATCGCTTGTGGACGAATCAACAAAGTTACAGACATTTGCTTCTCTGCGGTTCCTGGATTTTGATATACATTTTACTTGTTTCATTAGCATTCATTCCCCAGTTTAATACTTGAGTGATGACAGATATTTTAGATTTATAATAAGTCAAAAATAAGAAACCATGTGTAAAAAATAAATAATTTTATTAATTGTCACTTCATGAATGAATTACAATAACATGAATACACAGTATGTGTGTTATGAAATAAAAATGAAGGCTAATATCAAACGGAACACATTAGAACGCAAAGGCACATTTCATTTATAACAATGTATAGATGCACAATTGCAAAGTCTCGGTCTATCATTAGAAAAATAAAATTTATATTAAATGAATGAATGAAATGAATGAGAGGATTCAAAAAATATAATCTTATAGATATTGATGCCACAAGTTAACCTTAAAATATAATCTTATAGAGATTGATGCCACAAGTTAACCTTAAAATATTCTCAATCATTTGAATGACATTCGTCTGACTTCTATGGAAAAAATGAATGAAAACAATATTTACAATATGTCATGTTTTAGAGGGGGGGGGGTTCCACAGTTTTTCAGATGGTGCAGGGGCATGATTTTAGAAAAAAAGAATGCCATATTGCCATTTTGAACGATTTAAGGCTAATATATTATTTACAAAACCAAAGTGAAATAACCCCTAATTATCCACCAACCACCCATCATTGAAATACTCTATAATAGTTCGCAGTTCGACAACGGTTATATTATATACTTGCTGTAACTGGACATTACTTTGTCAGAATAATGACTAGACGAATTAACATAAAAAATAAATGCAGATTCTATCTTATTAACTTATAAATGTTTTGGTACCGATTGTAGTTCTTACATCCTGTTCTAGTTGAATCAATTAAAACCCTGCCAGCCAAAGTCCCGTTTATCTACCACGGCTGCCTGTCAGAATCCCGAGGTAATCTGTAACCTATTGCAGCAGTGTGTCACTTTCATGAGGTAATATGTAGACCACAGCAATCTGTCTATACCCTGCGACTGTAACAGCAATCTTTCAATACCCTGCGACTTTAACATCAATCTGTCAGTCTTATAAGGCAATTAATAGTTCTATATATTTGATAATGAAAACACAAATTGTAAGTGCTAACTTTTCTCCTTTGAGGAGACTATTTCGTATCCCCTAAGATAATTCTTTATGTTTGTCCACGAGTAAAATGGCCATTCAAATTCTAAAGGAACAACTCCGGTTGAATTTGCCTCAAAATATGAAAATACTGGAAACCATATCTTAGTCCTCTTGGAGTCTCTTGACATAAGATTAATATTGTTCGCCAGTGTGTGATAATAACAAAACAAACGTGAGGTAAAAACAAACGCTACAAACACATCAATGGAATAATGCCCATGGCCTGCTAATATGAAAAACATTCCGCCCAAATTTAAAATCCATGAAAGTATATGTATATAACACATCTTCTTCGGTGTATCTGAAAGGAAAATGATTCATAATTTTAAAACTTAAATATTTTAAACATAATACTGTCTTTCTATAAACAGTTTATATATGTCTGATTCATAAGTCTCAAACTTAATTCTTGAAAAGCACTTTTTGTTTTTTTAGATATATAAAAAAAATTGGGGGGGGGGGGGGGGGGGGGTGTAGAATTGCGATCATTAATGTAAGTGAAATAATGAAATCATCAATTTGCTTTAATCAGTCAGTTTGGTTCAAATTTTGTTAAAATAAGCTAAGAAACATCGATGATAAATAATTCACTTTCAAATAAATAATTCAACCTCATTGAATCGTATTCATGTGACCTAAATTTAACCTTTTAACTAAAGATGGAATAACTATTAAAGGGAAAATAATGTCAACATTGAACTGAAACAAAGGTGAACCATTTTATTGACTGATTCGATCCACAAAAACTCAAGTCTTATACAAATAAAAACTACGATTAACATTTATTTTTTTAACCTATAATGTGAAATCAAACAGACCTAGAAAAATACAATTGCACGAGGTCGCTATCTATTTATATTAACATCTATGCTTATATCGCTTATAAGACCGTCGACAGTTTCGGAGGTCAACTCGATATTTATTAAAATGGCATGTGGACTAAAACACAACAAACAAAACGATGCTATATTTGATCGAGCCTATGCTTTGTACATTCTTGTTTCAGACGTTTTATCATTTGAACATACATGTACGTTTTAATATGTTAGAAATCAAATTTGAGAACTTGAGTGAAGTGGTTAATCATGAATTTGACATATATACCCCATTAAGGTTTTTTCATTATATGTTGTTTCTTATTTTGGTTCTATTGAAGCTATTGAAATAAAATCAAATATACATAATCATTCTGGGTGAAAAGGCGATGTTAAAGGGAGATGATCTCATTATTAAAAAGAACTTTCTGCGGTAAGCCATAGATTTTTTAGTGTCGCAAGTTTAATTCAAATACTGAATAAATAGAGACAGGATATTAAAGAAGCATCGCGCAGATTTTCTAATCGGCATTAAGTAAAACAAATATTGAGAAGAAGACTCTAAAATTAAAAAAAAAAAAAATACAAAACATATTGGTCAGCTATTGTGGCAAATCTTCTTGGATGCCATACTTCGGAAAAAACGTTACCAAAGTATGTGTTGATAAGTATTTTTTATATATATCCAGTCGAAAATGATTACTCAGAATGAAATATAGTTCAACGAACTAGTTTGTATTCAGATATGTATCCTGGATTAGACGAGGATTTTTAAAAGTGATTTTCTAATCTATGACAACGCTTATGTCAATCTAGGTACTATGTTGACTCTGTGGCTGTGTTGAAATAATTGCATACAAAAACACACAGCATGCTTGGTTAAACTATAACCAAGCATGTTGTGTTTTTGTATGCAATTATTTCAACATGGTTGTAGAATTAAAGTTTTAGAAAAATAGTTATTTTGTGAGTATTAGCTGTATTTGGCAAAACTTTTAGGAATTTTGGTCCTCAATGCTCTTCAACTTCGTACTTTATTTGGCCTTTTTATTTTTTTTGGATTCGAGCGTCACTGATGATTCTTTTGTAGACGAAACGCGCGTCTGGCGTATATACAAAATTTGGTCCTGGTATCTATGATGAGTTTATTTGTACGTGTAAAGTCTTGCGCGCATTTGATGTATTAAGCGAGAAACTTGCGCTTCATACACTATTAGCTTAATTCGGTCAAAGGTTTGATATACTCACATTCTGTTATGAAGAAATTGAACATCGTCATTGAGACGGTATGACCACTAAACATGTAATCTCCACATGTTTTTAGACCAGATACTTTTAAACCAGCACCAAAAAATATCTCTAAAGTTCTTCCTGCTCGGGACAAAAAATCAGTGTAATTCTGAAATAAAATATCACCGAAATGTTATACTATTTATTTATCACGTATGTTGAATTACCATATCACTGTTATCACATCATAACATTTAAAATACAACGCAACTGATTTTTTGTTCACGTTTTTTAATCTACACGAGTACTTTCTGCTTTCGCCAAATATAATTAAATGGTTCGTAGTTTTTTCGACGTTTTATCTAAAAATAAAGCTCACTTTAATATTGTTTATATAAGGTAAAGAAATGAAGTAGACAAACACTGCAATTTCAATTGTTTTAATTAAAAAAAAATATGAGTTACTATAAAGTCTTTTATTTTTCCGTTGTCGAATTGGTATATTGGTTTTTTCCCCTCTTTTTTTTTAAAGCACTGTTTATCATATAGAATTTACCTTTCTATCGCATATGACATTTGTTTCTGGTACTGGTAACTGGGTGATCAGTATACATACACACCTGAGTAAATACATAGTGCCCAACAAACAAAAAGTGCGACGCATCAGAATCCATCTGCAACAAAAACAAATATTTTAAATTTCTTTATGAATGCATTTTTATTCAACTTCAAGGTTAGATAACGAATAGAGTAGACACAATTTAACATTTATAAATCGTCAAAAAAGGCAGTACATTTTTCATATTATATTTGTGATTGATGATGATGTATGTATGAAATTCAAACCATTCACCTTAAATTGTCATATCTCATTTACATGTATATAGATTGCAGATGATAATTTACTTAAACATCAACCCAACAATGTAAGACCTGTAAATTTGCTTTCGCAAATTTTTTGTTCTTCCCTCGCCGGGATTCGAACCCATGCTACTGCGATATCGTGACACCAAATCGCCTGCACTGTAGCCGTCCCGCTAGACCACACGACCACCTGGGCTTCATAAAAATGAAGCTTTCGCTGGCCATGTGTTACCTTTACACGTCAGTTTTAATCTAGCGGCGCACTACAGTACATGATATATAAGGCATGGAGATGTTATTTTTACAGATCAGCTAAATTATCTATAGTAAAGGATCCTACAAATTAATGTAACATACAATCACAGAAAATAATTATATTTATAAGTACGTCTGAGCCAGTGACAACTCTACAACAGATTTATCCAGCGGATCACCAGCAGTGATGGTGATACCTGGCTGTGTACATTATGCATATATATATATAGAAGCTATGCCATGAAAGATATTACTTCTGTTTACTGATTAGCAATTTAAAAATTATAGTTAAAAACCGAAGTTTAGCTGCAGACCATAACTCTTATGGGCCTTATATATTTTTGTATTTTGCGATCTATGGTCCGCAAATTGTCAAAAAATATCAAAAGGACCTAAGAGCAACGGTTCCACAGCTAAGGTAAGTTATGATAGGTCAGTCACCTGTGCTTATTTAAAACAGCAATAATAATCCATATCACCATAAGAGATAAAACTGCTCCTTCTGAAAGTTTAGATGCCCATGATATTTGAGGAAAGGAGTTCAAAAATATGTCGGGTAAAGGTGGGTGTTTCTGTTGGTCCGGTGCTTTGGACTGTACGACCACTATAGAATAACAGGTACACATTAGTCCAAATATCATATAACAAACGGCAAGTGCAGCCTTGCCCTTTTCAGGATCTAAGTTCCTGGGATGATGTGTGATGTTACGATCGAATTCGTTACATTCAATGTCTGAAAAATCTGTTGGTGCATTGATTCTTTCCACCATCTGTAAAGAGGTCTGTCGTGGCATCGGAATAACCCCATTGTACAAAACCGTTCCATTGCTTCTTGCAACGCACTTTGTTTTCAATGATTTTATCAAATGGGTCAATCGTTTTACATCACCTAGTACCCGTATTTCTATTGGCGATTGTTTTAAATCATTTTCCGTTAAACTTAAAAGTCCTTGTCCATCAATTTGGTGTTCAACACAGATTAATTGACAGTATTTTTGAAATCCATTATTTGTCAACCAGTTACTGACTTCATTACAAGACCACTTTGTAGGCTCGTCCATCGCATTTGGTTTTCTGAAAAAGTGATATAAACTACTATTATCATATTGTTTATATGAATAAAAGTGATAACCGTCACACGAGACATCAACATAACAACACATAAAGAAGAGACAATAGGCATTGGAGACAAACCAATTGCATGGCAGGGATTTCAATTCAAATATACACTTTCCGTCTTAAGTTAAGTTCAATCAATGATATTACTTCATTTTTGCGCTTCTAAACTTTAAGTCGCCAAGAGCGGGATTCGATCATATGCCGTTTTGATATCTTATTCAACGCTACCTATGCTGTGTCAGTGTCTTACTGACTGTGCTCGACTTTATCAAATGATTTCGCTAGCTGTGTGATGTCTTACCCCGTCGAATTCATATGTAGTTTTTTTTTTATGTCATAATGATTAATTATACAATTACAAATTATAAAAATGAAACAAAATATTCAAACGATGAATTTGTTTTATTCTCAACCATCATTTCCATTCTCAAGCATTTCTTCAAATATCATGTAAGTTTCATGTAATTTTTTTAGTGGGCAATGATTCAAAATACTTGTAGGAATAGTCTACTTTCGATTATAACATTAGAATATTATAATCTACAAATTTGCAAAAGCAACCTTTTTGTTCTCCCTCCCACTAGGATATATACATATACATGTACACGTCTGACCCAGTGCCAACTCGTCGACAGATTTTATCCATCGGATCACAAGTGATGATGATACAAGGCTGAAAACATATTCTGTATATATAATTATTCCTAATAACAGCCAAACAATGTTATATCTGTAAATTTGCGGAATCAAATTTGTGTTCTTCCCTGGCCTGGATTCGAACTTAGGCTACTGAGATATCGTAGCACCAAACCCCTTGCATTATGCTCGGCGCGCTAATGTCTAGACCACTCGATCACCTAGAATCGCCTAAAATCAATCTTTTTATTACTGATTTTTGATTGGTCATCACGAGAGGATGACATTAAAAGACATGTCCCCCACTGGGACATGGGATAGAGTAAATTTTCTTCTTTGTATTATCCAATCAAAATTTGCCATTTAAACGTGAAGTGTAATAAAATATCATACTTGTAATAGTTTCAAGAAACTTATATAAGATGGAAATTTACGAAGAAGATGACGTAGATTATGTATGAAATAGTGTTGACAAATATTTTATCTGAACAAATAGCACTCTTCAATGCCAATTTCTCGATCTATAAATCATTGCTTACTTTACTTTATATATACATTATTTTTATATAAAGTAGACCGTACATATATCCAATTATCATTTTATTTCTTTTTTCAAATACTTAAAAAAAAACCATCTTAATTAGGAAACTCACATTGACGGACGTTGATGATCCTGTTCAAAACTAAGCTTTATATTAAATATAATTATATTTATATACAATTCATGACGTACAATTTAAAGGTTACGAAAGTTAAATCAAGGTAATACACACGATCGTCCTTTTTTAAACTAAGAGTTCCACATTCCAGCACCATGCAATGTTGTGGTTACAGCTGCATGGTGAATCACATTCTTAATTTTAAACTTTAAATAAAAACGTGAATGTAGAACAATGATAAAGTCTTTCATTTTAATCAATGAATATATTTTAAATCTCCATATAATTATTGTAAATGTGTATGTTCATTGATCGGCTTAAATTCAAATATAATACAATACATAATATTTTAAGCTCTGAGTTTATAAAGATTTTTCCGTTATTGACCAAGGCTAACTAGTCATTCCTTTTCTTTTTTATTATCGAGTAGCTTCTTTGAAAGAAATTTTTAACACTGGAATAATATATGATCAATAATTTATGAATAAAATGTAAAAACAAGAATATTAGCTGTCTAAAAGGACAACTTACAAGTGATCCATGCTATTTCTACTTTATTTATTTTTAGTCAATAAGTACACTTTACTGCAAAAAAAAAAATCAATTGGTATTTGGTATACATACTTGTGATGTACATGTTTAAGTGATTAACAAATAATAGAAAAATAATAACTATTTTGGTCTTCATACATAACTATATGGTTTTAAAAATCGAATTACTTTCATTTTTCAATTAAATAATAAGTAAGTGTTTGTCATATGAAAATTGCGGTGTGATTTGTGTTACAATTAAATTAAAAATGGACATTTCAAAGAGACAACAACCCGACTAAAGAGCAGAAAATAGCACAAGGCCGCCAATGGGTCTTTAACACATCAAAAAATTCCGCAACCGGAGACGGGATTAAGCTGGCCACTTAACAAAAAGTTTGTTTGCGTTCAGTGAAATGACGTTACACTGAATTCCGAAACGTAAAAATGGACATACATGACAAACACAGGTCAAAGGTTTCTGTCAGACGCAAATATGAGGCGGGGTTAAACATGTTTTGTGAAGATCTCAACCCTCCACCAATAATTCTAGTCAATGTAGAATAAACGACCACAAGGCAATATGCATAGTAAAACTTAACAAGTACAAGTTTATTTAAGGATATACTTTCCGTTTTCAATTTGACTGGGGGTTCGGTATTTTTTACTTTAAGGCACCATATGGTAACATATAAACATAAGTGATATTCCTTCTGATTGGAGAATTGTATGTGACATTCAGCTGCTATATCTAAATAATGTTGAAGGGCGTCTATTATATTCACTCCATCTGTGATACCAAGGGTTGAATAATAGTTAGAAATGTCAGAATGTAGTCACCTCCTGGAATTGAGCCAACCGTCGATTGTAAAGGTGTGTTCATTTGGCTTTACGGGGCGTACACAGCCACATGCATGTTCGGTCGGACTTGAAACGTCAAAACCGTTGCATCGGTTGTATTGAATAAGAGAGTGACTCGCTTTCTGTAATGATTTTTTGCAAGACTTTTGTCTACATGCAACATACATTTTGAAACGGCATTTTAAATGGCAGTTTATATTTCTATAATCCCTAAATCTGATTAACTTCTTAAATTTGGAAAGATTAACAGTTAATTTGTTTTCGTCTTTAAATATAAGTTGACACTAAGGAAAAAGATCAATTTGACGTTCTAGACTATGGCCTCGTCTATAATTATAAAGCCACAAGGTCCTTTGCTTTAGGTCAACATATGATCTTAAAAAATATCAACCTTGGGGTAACCGGATGTAGCTGTTTCTTATTCACTAATTACATGCAAAAGTACCTAGAAAACAAAGGTATCTCGAAAACATATCTTGATAGAATCAGTGGGAAGTAATCTATCCTTTGCTATGAAACTGAAATTGTCATTTTGTAAACTTAATGTGGCAATTTATCTCCCTTATTTCAGACATACATATATATAGACATTATATATTATTAACAGGAAAAGTAAGCTATCATAGTCCATGAAAAGTGATATTTTTTATTACACCGGAAGAAGCAAATTATCCCTTTTTTAAGGGAAATACATAGAAACCTTTTCTTTAAATCGGTGAAAAGTAAGCTAAGATCAGCTTATAGTTGACTCAGTGAATGACTCTTTCACTACAAGTTTTCTTTTAACGACTTTCAAATTGACTATCCATAAGTATATCGCACGGTCGGTAATGACTCTTTTAAACTCAGTGTTACTTACATCTATTTAACAAGACGCAGATAATTATCTTACATGTAGACATTCATAAGTTAAACTCATAAGTCAAGAGAAACTAACAAAGTCATAACAATAAACGCGAAGTCGACGAAAGTATAAACAAGTGCATAAACACAGCAAAGAAAAACAAAGACTAAGCCCCAAGAATCCAAGCATACACTTGATCTTATTTGCTCCGGAAGTGGAAGAAGATTCTGTGTAAGTAGATCCTGCTGCATAAGTGACAACCGTCATATTGCTCATGGATAGGGTAAGTGTGATTCGGTTGTGTGCTGAACGATACCAAGGACAATTGACAAGTGGTGATACTAAATGACGTTTTGTAACGAAGTAGAAATTAAGAGATTGGTAGGAATAAAAGCGTACATACAAAATATGAATTATTATGAAATCTATTTGTTAAAATAACCATTCATTTATTTATTTGAGTAAATATTCAACATGGCAAAAGCGATCCTTCAGTGAAATATATATTTTTTTTAAAAATAAAGAGGTATTATAGCTATCCTTAGCATGGACACACTTAAAAATATCAATTATACCCACAATCAAATTCATTTTCTCTTAAATCATTGCTCAAACCAGAAGCATATATTATACATAGATACACTGTTCCCAGGTCAGACTTTCAGTTTATAAAAAAAAAGGGTAAAGTGACTACGTTGTTTAGTTTTAAATAGGTATGTATACACATGGAAAAAACTATTGCAACACCAAATTGAAATTCAAATTAAAAGAACACTTTTAATTTTTTGTTAAATAATTTGTTGAAATAGAACTAGTTAAACATTATTTAAATATCACCTGAGTTTAATCAATAAATATGGACTCTATCAGTTCCTATCTGCACATGCAGCTACTGTACTCGTAAACACTAAAACAGCTGTTTATATCCTTATTGTTTTCAACACTTAAAATAACCAAGTTTATAAATTTATGTTATTGACACCTTCTAATTGGTCATCCACAACTCATAGCTGCAGCAAGATGGCAGATATCCAGCACGAGGGAAGCAGGTATGTCGCTGTGATAATTGCACGTATTGTTAGTCATCACAATTCCACTATAAGTCGTTTTGAGAATACAGATCAGTCAAGAAACGATGTTAAAGACCTTCAAGTTCAAGAAGACCCCCTATAACATCTGCTAGGGAAAATAAAGCATAATGAAGGTTGGTCAGAAGGAAACCCATTGCAAACAATACAATTCTAAAAAGAGAATGATGACCATACAGGAGCCTTTAAACAAGAACTGTTCGAGATCGGCTCATCGCCACTGGTTATCGTGTGAAAATATCATTTCGGGGACATTTGCCTACGAACAGACACACAGATGCCCGTATCCAATATAGTGCAGAGCTCGCCAAAGTTGGAAATTAGCGTCGTGGAGGAAGATCCATTGTTCCAATGGAATTCGGTTTGTGTTCCTTGGTCCAATCGTAGCCCGAATTTAAACAATATTGAGCACTATTTGGCGTAAAGTGCATGAAAGGACACCTCAGTTCAAACAAGTCATGAAATAAACAATACCCTTCGACAAGAATGGTATTGTTAGCTTAGCAACAAATTAATCAACTTATGGCAGGAACCAGAAGACGTTAAGATGCGGTTATCCGTTTGAATGGAGGCTGCGCACAAAGTACTAATTCTTTGGCGTATAATGATCAACCATGATGTGAACAATCATCAAAAGATTAATTTTGAAATTCTGACATTGTAAAGTTCGACTACAGTAAAAGTTGTAAAATGCATTTTTTTGTACAAAAAACACTTCATTTTGTTATAAAAATTTTGGTTAGTTTCATACATTTTTGTTCGTTTTAAAGCCAATGCTAACATTGACTGCTTTTCAATACCATTTTACAAATATTTTATCATATTCCATCCAAAATATGAGACTGATTTTTCAAGTTTTAAAAAATCAAGGTGTTGCAATACTTTTTCCATGTGTATATATTGTTTTGATCAGAATGCCTAACCGTGACGTAAATCCGAAATAGTACATTAATTTCCTTACATAACCCAACAACAAATCCAAATGAAAGCGACAATATAAAAAAAAGAAGGGCATGGTTGCCAATGAGACAACTCTCCACTGATACCAAATTCAGTAGAAGTTGTAATATTTAAGCCACCGTACGACATTTACCCTTGACCAAAATGCACACCAAAAGGTTTCCGAAATGCCGAATGTTAAACAGTTTAAACGAGAAAAAAAACGGTCAGATTTATGACCACACCAATATAAACAAAACAAATATGATATACAGCAGCAAACAAAAGCCACTGATGTACAGGCTGCTGACTTGAGGCATGCAAATACAGAATGTGGTTGTGTTAAAAATGTTTGTGGGCGCCATACCTTTCATTAAGCTGGGACTGTTGTAATATCATCTAACATAAGATAAAATTATAAAAAAAAACAATTGAAAAGAACGTAACATATTGACAAATAGCACAAAAACAATCCCCCAAAAAACACTACATCACAAAGTACTGATTTGAGAGTACACACAGTACCTGAAATCGCGTTAAAAGTTATATCAACTAGTAAACATATCGTGACTCTTAACTACCAATCAGTTGGGGACGATCTTTGTATGGATCAAATTTTAGGGATTTTTGGTTACGAAATTCTTGACTTGATTATCGATGACTGATTTACAAAATTTTGCTAGTTTCAAAACATGGCCTTATTTACAAATGTATCTAGGTCTGATTTACAAAACTAAGACTGGTTTACATAAACCTGATCTTCAAAAGAAGTTCAGTACTAAAATAAACACAATATGATACTCTTTTCCAATCACAACATATCAAAATTAAAACCTTACATGGAGATTTTATAAACGGATTTTGTAATGATGTTTTCATATTTCCATATGTACATCTATTTCCCTAAGAAAAAAAAGAGAGTAAAACAGGTCATTTTCGTTAAAAAAATATTGTTTACCTTTATATTAGTAAATATGACAAGCGTTGACTTTTCAAGATGCTGCTGAAACTGGTTAAAAACATACTTATAGAGATGCAAAACACTATATATTCCAATGTACAATAAGACAACCAGTTTGTACTACACATAGTCAAAACAATATAATTTTGTTTTCATTAACTAATCATAAATTATGAAAGAAATAGTATAATTTTATACTACAACGTACCTGTTATCTGTGATCAATGGTCACATGTGGTCCACATTCTTACCTTTATCTCACATTGCAAATGATCACATGAATTGATAAAATATAAATGCTACCTGGATATTTCATCTTCTTGTGTTTGGGCAATCCTATATCGGGTTACTTTTATATAAGATAGAAGTTGAAACACCTTCGTTACTATTTTTCACCTTTTTTTAATAACTATATATAGGTTTTACGCATAAACACGTTTTTTAACTGATTCTATCAAAAAAATAGCGTTCGTTAAATGGTGGGTTGTTTTTTATTTTAGAAGATAATTTATTCTGTAAACTAGGTTGATCATTTAATTTTAGACATGGTCATTTAAAAGCAACAGCAACAATAAACACCCAAATAAAAGTTTGTATTTCCGAACTGACGTCCCCCGTCAAACTTTAGTTTACCTCATCAAAGTGTTATGACCATAGCTCAAGTTCGAAGTTTGTTTGCGTCACTTTTACCATTATCGAGTTAATTATATCTTTATTCTCAATTAACCATAATTTTGACAAGGTATAGAGAAATACATATGTACAATATTTACAATATATACTACTATTCAATAAATACAATTAGTTAAAGACATGTTACAAAACTAATTAATAGGGGTGTCGTCACAAAGTTATCATTGATATGTTCATAATTAATAATTAACTGTTTAATAAACAACACTTTGAATTTTTGAAATACTTAGGCTTTTCTACCTCAGGACTAGATTACCTTAGTTGTATTTGGCAAAACTATTAGGAATTTTGGTCCTCAATGCTCTTCAATTTCGTACTTTACTTGGCCTTTTTAACAATTTTTTTTCGAGCTTCACTGATAAGTCTTTTGTAGACGAAACACGCATTTGGCGTAAATATAAAAAGTCAATCCTAGTTCCTATGATGAGTTTATTTAAAACCACTGGGTCGATGTATGTCACTGCTGGTGGAGTTTTAATTCCCCGAGGGTATCACCAGCCCAGTATTCAGCACTTCTGTGTGTTGACTTGAGTTGAGTTGTCATTGATGTGTTCATAATTATAAATTAACTGTTATCAAAACTTTGAATTTTTGAAATGCGAATGTTTTTCTACCTCAGGACTAGATTACCTTAGTTGTATTTGGCAAAACTATTAGGAATTTTGGTCTTCCACTTCTTACTTTACTTGGCCTTTATAACATTTTTTTATTCGAGCTACACCGATGAGTCTTCTGTAGACGAAATGCGCGTTTGGCGTAAATATAAAATTTCAATCCTGGTATCTATGATGAATTTATTTAGCTGTTGAGGTACGTGAATATTTAGATAGCTTTAACGATCTGATTAACACATAAAAAAGATTACTAATTTTTGTATACCGAGTTCAGAGATGAAAACATAAAAAATAATAATAACCACTCAAATGACAAAAAGTTAAAACAACACCTAAGTAGATGAAACTTTATACATTTTCTACCAGCAGATGATTTGTAAGAAAAGTGTTGGTCACTCTAATTTAAAACAAGTATTATACATTTGATAACTTTTTACACCACTGGGTCGATGCCACTGCTGGTGGACGTTTCGTCCCCGAGGGTATCACCAGCCTAGTAGTCAACACTTCGTTGTTGACATGAATATCAATTATGTGGTCACTTTTATAAATTTCCTGTATACACTTTGAATTTATCGAAAAACTAAGGATTTTCTTATCCCAGGAATAGATCACCTTGGTCGTATTTGGCACAACTTTTGGGAATTTTGAATCCTCCATGCTCTTCAACTTTGTACTTGTTTGGCTTTATAACTATTTTGATATGAGCGTTACTGATGAGTCTTAGGTAGACGAAACGCACGTCTGACGTACTAAATTATAATCCTGGTATCTTTGATAACTATTATAACTAATTTTCATAATAAAAAAATACCCTATATTTTCCCAATCCATGAGTTCTGGTGATTATATACCCTTGACCTTCACATTTGAGAGTCTGAGCGTCCCTGATGACAATTATAATGATTGTGTGTTATTTTCATAATCTAGCACTGGGTTTACTGCTCCATGATTGTTAGTTCCCATGGGTAACACCAGTTCACCCAGTTCAGTATCCAGTGCTTTGTTATTGACATGAATTATAATATACCTTTCAATAGTTCCTCGTTGATTACTGTAGAATTTATTAAGAACCGCGCTGAAGTACGTCCATTATTCAGTTTTCATTATTCCATTTTCATTATTCAAAATTCAATAATGAATAATGAAATAGTTTCTTAATTCAATAATGAATTATTAGTTATTTTATTCACTATTCAACGTTAAGTAATGAATAATTATTAAGGTTTAAGTGTCCATAGATAATGTTGTCCATTAAATATGGATTATGCTATATCTGGATCTCTTTCAGTCATATGGCTGTTCACATGTTTAGGTAGCTAGACTTTCACATTTTTTGGTTTGAACCTTTCAGGTCAAGGTAAATCTAGAAAATCGCTTCGGACGAACGCAATTTAGAAAGTAATTTTTCATATTGTAATCTTAACAGAACAGGGAAAATTTAAGAATAAGCTGGTTTTTTTTAAATGAACAAATTGAATCAAAAATCCAATATGATGCAGTTTCACAGCTTAATTAAACTGCGATCTCTGACTAATTTACTTTTTTTATGTTTTTAAAACGTCTTGTTAATCAAACAAATATTTCAAGATTGAGGTTCCTCCTATATATGGGAAACACAACGTTTTACAGATAAAGTTTGTTTAAAAACTGTTAAAAAGCAAAGATTGTTGGACCAGTTTCTTCAGAATTGGAATTTGCTAATTCAAAATTCGTCAAAAGCTATTTACTACAAAATTATAAAGGAAAACTAAGAATTGGAGGACTTTTTTTTTTTAATATTTTGGACTTTAAAGATGCCGCTGTTTTTTGTCGATTCCGAACGACCAATAACAAATTGCCGATTGAAACAGGAAGGTGGAAAAACGTATTGAGAGGAAACCATGTTTGCCATATATGTAAAAATCGAAAAATTGGTGACGAATAGTTATATATTTGAATGTCCCTTTTTTCGATGAGTATTTTCTTCCTAGTTTGAACAACGACATTATACACCTAAATTCTCGTAACTTATGTCGAGTACACGAAAACAGGTCCTGAAGAAACTTTGTTAATTTGTAAAAAGTATTAATACTTTTGTTTGTCCTCCTGGCTAGTGACTTATATAACCTCTCACCTTGTTTTGTAAATATTGTAAATAGTTATTGTTGTTATCTCTGTACTGATGTAAAGCATTGGTTTTATGATAATAAAGATATAGTTAGTGCTACGACATGTATATTTAGTTTATATTCAAGAAATATAATTTCGTAGAAGTGAATGTAGCCCGAATAATTCAGTCGAAATATTCCGCTGATCTATGATGGCTACAACTATGATTTGAGACGGGTGCACCTGCCGCGTGTAAGTATTCGACAATGGTGTCGTTTGAACAATATGAATTCTAATCGTTTAAACAGAATAATTTTCATATGGGCAGACATTATGAGTAAAAAACATAAGTGTATAAAAAATGTATGTACGGAAAAATTTTGTTTAGTGTAATGCAGAACGTTTGTGTATCTGGTAAAGGTGGTAACAATAGTTATCAAAGGTACCCGGATTATAATTAAGTACGCCAGACGCGTGTTTCGTCTACATACGACTCATCAGTGACGCTCATATCAAAATAGTTAAAAAGCCAAACAAGTACAAAGTTGAAGAGCATGGAGGATCCAAAATTCCAAAAAGTTGTGCCAAATACGGTTAAGGTAATCTATGCCTGGGATAAGAAAATCCTTAGTTTTTCGAAAAATTAAAGTTTTGTGAATAGGAAATTTAAAAAAAAAAAAAAGACCACATTATTGATACTCATGTCAACACAGAAGTGTTGACTACTGGGCTGGTACATATACAATATTTAACTTTTTGTAAAATTCCAATGCCATTTTCGGAAAGAAGTTCTATTGCCAAATTTCGATATGGTGTATCACCACTAAGAAACGAAACGAGGAGATTTGAGAAATTAATTTAAAAAGATCGAGTCTGTGATAATTGTACGGATATTTTATCCTGTCCTTTATATGACGAATTTAGAAAAGAAAATTGACAAAAAACACATTTTAAAAGTGATTTTTTGTCTTTTGATGATAATTAGAAATAAGTGTTTTTATTTACAGATAATAATATGACTCGTAAGCTGTGCCAAAGCCTGTGATCTTATTTTAAATAGACGTAGAAATGTTTTATACTGTAAACAATTTTCTTATTAATATGTTATATAATAGATGAATTCTGTATATAAAGTTTTCTATACAGAATGGCTCTTCTTTTATATCTATATATTTTCACACTAAATGTAATGTTGTATTATATATTATTGAGAGATGAATCTTAAATAAAATATTAAATTGAATTGAATTGTAAAATTCGAATTCAGTAGTTATTCAATAGCAACGTTAGTCTGTTTTTAAACAGACAATGCAAAGACATAGGTTACAGTTATTCAATAGGAAAACTTAAGTCTGTTTTTGTAGATTGAACTAATAGAGGGGCGTTAGAATAAATTATATAGATAGAACATATTATCCGAAGTGATCAGAAACAAGACTTATAAAATAAAGATGTGGTATGATTGCCAAGGAGACAACGCTCCACAAGAGACCAAATGACACAGACATTAACAACTATAAGTTACTGTAGGGGCTTCAACAACGAGTAAAAGCCATATCACACAGTAAGCTATAAAAGACCCTGAAATGACAACAATTCAATAGAGAAAACTAACAGCCTGATTTGTGTACACGGTAATAACCAAAAACAAATATGATATAAAGCAACAACAAAAACTGAATAACAGACTCCTGATTTTGGACATGACATGCAGAAAGTAGCGGGGTAAAACTATTGTGAAGGGGCGAACTCTCCCATAATCTGGGACAGTAATGTAACAGTACAACATAAAAATAAACTATAAATATCAGATGAAAATGATTTAACCCGTAAGATATATATAAAGCTGAAATACATCTTACAAAACACATAGTGGACGTGCCAGGATACCTATTCATACCCATAACACAAAAAACCCACAAAGATCTGAGAGAACTTGCAGTTACTGAAAGCTAGTTCAAAGCCAAAAATAAATAATAAACACATCATGCATCTAAAAACGAAAATTTCAATCCGCACACCTTCAACATCTATTGGATTTATTGTCAAGACGTCATTAACAGTCCGAGAAAAACCTGACCTTGAGCAGTTCAGGTATCGACAGAGCCATGTATAAGTGCATATGTATATAAAATAATCTTCAGTTTGATTTTTATTTGCTGATAAAAAGAATCAATATTAATTCCAATAAAACACTATATGTATATAAAAATAACATTTAGTTCAGATTTTAAAAATTACTGAATATAACAAAATCAATATTAATACAAATAAAAAATATGCAAAGATTTAATTAAAGTTTTGAATTTGTGAAATTTTAGAATAAGTTTATTTAAAGGATCGATTAACTTACCCGGATAGTATTTGAACCGGGCATGGTAAACATCAGTAAAGATAAGATTGCGTCATTCCGTTAGAATACGTTTTCTACTGGTACAACCAAACATCCAAACCAAATCTTGCATATCTATGAAATAATTTGGTACAGGTTTTAAGAAATTGGTGGTAACGAAATTTTTGAGTTAATAACTCATCAATAAAACATACATGTAGATACTCTTCATTAAAATTCAAAACTTCACAACAGACAAAAGTATCACGAACGAGTTGTCATATTTAAACACCGTAAGATCATCGGGTGCCATATTTTAAAGGAACATCACCGTCTAAAAAAGTATAATTCACAAAGAGAGAAGTAAAATTGTTCCTTATGTATCAAATATTGATGTAGAGTTTCCGTTTTAAACTGAAATTTATAAATCTTGGAAAGGATAGTTAAATCTTTTATATTTGATTTATTTATTTGGGTAAATGTTGGCATTACATGAAGAACTTCTTAAACATAACAATATGTGTTGGTGAATTGATCAATTAAATGCATTTTTCTGGTTTTTTGATGACCGACGGTAAAACAATTGGAAAAAGTGTAGCGTCTGGGTTTTTTTTGTGCCGGATAAATGAATACACGACACAGAGATTAACAACTATAGGCCAATGTAGGGACTAAAGGAGTAAAACGCATACCGCACGTTCATCTATGAAGGTGTATAATGACAACAGTAAATCAAGTCAAACGAGAAAACTAGAAAATGTCAAAAAACAAACAAGATATTTTAAATCAACAAAAGACGACCACTGAATTACATTTTCCTGACTTGAGACAGGACATACAGAAAGTAGTGGGAAAGTTCGAAGTGCTCAACCCTTCTAAAAATGGGAAAATTAAGAAAAAACTTCAAATCAGTTAAGATGTCTGAGCTCATCAAATGAATACAAAGCAGAAATGCATATAATAAAAAGACATAGGGGACTTATAAATCCCCTGAACAAAAAAACATTAAGTATAGATCTAAGGGTACTCACAGTTATGTACAGGTAACAAAACCTTTATAGTGACATTAGATTGTTGTTGATAGATTGAATAAGCCATCATTTAAAAATAATAATAAAGGGGATATTAACAAATATTGTAAATTGATTATTAGTAATATTATTAACTGGTATGAAAGTTGAATATAAGAACAGTTTATCAATTCTTTACTTATCACAGTTTTAAAACTAATATTGTTTGAGTTAGAATAGAATGTACAACTTTGGGTTTAAACTTATTGTCGTATTCTTTTGAAATTGTATTCCTCAATGTATTGTAAATAGATCTCTGCATTCTTTAATATAACTGTTTGGAACTTATACAAACAATCCTGAATACAACCTAAAAGTAATGTACACTCTTATCATACATGTACCAACCCAAGGGTGACTTGAAAATAGAAATGATGTAACCTTTGGACTTTTTCCGACCGGCGGTAAAACCCTTGCCAAAGTAGAGCGTCTGTTTTGTTGTGCGAGATGTATAAATACGCAGTTAAGTTCGGACATGTTTGACGGAAAGTTTATATTTTAGTGGCCTTGGTAAGGTAATATCAATCTTGATGGGATTAGTGTTGCTCTGTCTGTAGTTTTCTATGTTTTGCGTTGTTTGATCTTTTTTGTATCTTGTTATTGTTTAGGTATTGGATTGTCGACTTGCATGTCCGAGTTTGATTGTCCCTTTGATATCTTTCGCCTCTCTTAATGGTCTTGCAAAGAATATCGTTTATAGTATTTTTCAAATGTATTCACATTGAATTTGTTAATACCTACTTGAAATCCTTCTTCACAATTAGAGGGGGTTTGCGATTACCATACTTGCATCATTGAGCGTTTTATATGTTTATTTGAAGGGAAAACAAATATCGATAATGAAATGTACATCAAAATGTTATAATTACCAATGTTAAAGATAAGATCTTACCTAATTTATAAGAAGTTATATTTGGTTATCGAGAAGGAATCCAGGTCAGCATCAGTAATTATAAAGGCAACAAGAACACAGGTAAACAAGCAATCGGTCATTATATTTAACTTTAAGAAGTCCGTAACAGTAATTGCTTCATAATACCACATGAATATCTGTCAATACAACATTATCCTTAATGAGAATATCGAGAAATCAAACAGTTACCTTACAATCTAGAGAATGTGTCCCAAGGAAGCTGAATTACCTGACAGAATCAATGTGATAGGCTTTTATCATTCAAATCTTCGACATTCGTTCTGATGTCATGAGATCGATAAAGAACAAATGTTACTAACAAAATAAACAGTTCAATCAATTTATGAAGAAAAATTAGAAAGGAAAAATCGTATCAGATTGATTTAATGGTTTAAAGGTTTACAATATATAATTTACAGTGCTTCTGTGTTCACCGAATAACCTTTATTTGATCATTTTGAAAATTACTATGAGCTATTGTGTTTTTAATGAGGAAACAAATGAGGTCAGACATACTCTTAAAAATAGACGAATGAAGAGTTCATAAAAAAGGAATTGTATAAGAGTCATATCTTAGTGGGTGTTATTCTCAATGTAGTTCGTACATACTTGGATTCCACTTTTGAACGACTAGCTCATACCAAGAATAAGACAAAAACTGTCAATATTTACTTGACGTATTTAATTAACAATAACAAAAAGATTGGCATTATATCATCACATCTGTCCTATTTGAGATTAATGAAATAGACAGAACAGAGAATTCAAGCTGACCATTCCTAAGAAGCATTCTCTCATTGAAGATTATTTTGCCCTTAAATTACAATTATGTCTGTATATCCAGAGTCTAATATAACCAAAAGCACACAAGTTCTGATAAACATCCAGAATTCAGCAATTTGTTTTCAAAATTAACAAATGTCTGCACAGTATGTCCTTCTAATAATTGCCAGAGTCAAGAAATATAAATAATACTGTTTTAACAGAGACCATTCATATTTTTTGTTCACTCTATATATGCAATGAATATCACACATTGATACTTAATCCAATTATTGATCAAATTAATTGCTAACCGCAAAAACAAAACAAAAAGCAATTAAAGAAAGAGTCCAGTTTAACGTTTTAAAAAATACAGCACTACTCTATGGACAAAGTTGTTGATATATCATTACACTCTCTCGATCTTGGGCATTGCAATGGATGTCATGTCCTATATCAATATCATTTACCTGTCTGTCTATATAATTTTCGTAATTAGATCTCGGTCAGGACTTGTATTATAACTATGATAGAAGTTTAGGCATTTCGACATAAAAATTATTTATTTTTGATACAGCTTTTTTCGGATATGTTTCAACTGTCATACCAGCAATCCCATGCACTTATCTTCGATTGTAACATTAATACCCAATTACGACTTACCACCGAATGTAGCGGGAGCACCACTACTGTTGTCCTAGAGGATACAGGATCTGTTTACATTGTAAGAGAACGCATCTCTCAGTTCTTTGTTGGATTCGTCATCCTCAGTATTTGTTTACTGTTTAACGTTTTATAGGCAATTGTTTGACTTTTGTTCGTTTTTTCAATTTAGTCATGCTGTTTTAAGTTTAAAAACACCTTCGATGTATAAATTTTGCTTGTCCTTTTGGTATCGTCTACCAATTATTTTTCCATCGTAGGTGTCTAAAGCTTTGTTTAAATGGACCAACCACTATTGCTTAAAAAGAATATATACAAATGAGACCATAAAAACAATCGGTTAAAGACAGACAAACACAACAAAGAGCAAAATTCGGACAAAGAATCGGATCGATTTATAAATTAATAGTTCCTAAGTGTATCACCAGCTTCGATCGAATGAAAATATTAATACATTATTTTTGAAATTTGCTCGTATAAAACTTGAGAATTCCTTTGATACTCTCAGGACCTATTAATCTATGGAGCAGAGAATCATTTCCCTAACCTCACAGGAATTCTCAAGTTTTATATGACTGGGCTGCTGAAACATTCTGGAACTATTAAATAAAGACAACAATAGAAACCGGTGTTCAAAAGTGATCAATCATTCGAGAGAAAACAAATCCGGGTTACAAACTAAAACCGAGGAAAACACATAAACTAGAAGAGAAAAACAACAAAATAACAGAAAAATTGAAGTGCAACAAAAACAAACACCAATGCAACGTGCATATATATAATTGAACTATTTGATAACAACTGATATATTTCTGAATTGATAGATGACATTTTAAGAAAAACTAGATTTGTCGAAACAACACGAATGGCCCCGTCTCCAAAAGTTGAAAAGTCTACAATTTCAATAACACATGTGGGAACACATGATTGTAGTCTCATGTATCAAAAATCAGCTCAAAATCTGAAGGCGTATAGAATAACTGTAATTTTCAACAATTTTCAAACTCGTAAACCCGTGATTTTGGTAACAATCAGCGGAGCGGACCTAAACCGAAACTTGATCTGAAACTCATCGTGGTTAACTCACATACCAAAAATCAGCCCCATATCTGAAGGCGTTAAGAAAACAACTCTGTATAATAGTTTGTTGCGGAATGACAAAATGACGGACAAGGGTAAAAATATCTGACACCGGCAACTTCGTTGCGGGGCCATACAAATGGTTGGTTGAACCTGGTTTAAAGGCTAGCCAAACCTCCCGGTTATAATTGACAATGTTAGAAATACCGTTAAAAAGACAACAGTATGTAACAGGAATGTAGTACAAGTAAACGCAAGAACACCTAAGACAGAGAAATACTTAAAATGAATAATATAGTAGTACATTTAAACATATAAAACACACAATAACAACGGTACGGCAGTACAAATAGAACAATGAACTGTTTGCCACACGAATGTACAAACGCCACAACATGACGCCACCGGTAAATTTCTAAAATGAATATAAAAGCGGGAAAAAATTTGTAATGGTGTTTTTTTTTAAAACTAATTGACAGTTCTTCGGGTTTTTTAACCCAGTAGCAACAGGGGCAATTAAATGCACATCAAACGGTGTTTTTGTAAATAAAATGGATTTAGTAGAAAGAAGTTAAAAATTGATTGTGTATATAGTTCAAAAGAGACATTATTTATTAAAAGACACATCATAGTTTTAATTATAGTTTAAAGTTATATATTCTTGTTTCTATCTCATGTCCAGGGACGGTCCATTCATCTGCTGAAAAACCAAAAAGTCACTATCATTACTGAACTCAAACAGTTATTTAATGGATTATTTTATCTAAATATTCAAAGTGTAAATACTGTATTTTGAAATATAATGAACAACAAAAGATAACCTTGTGGTACATGTGTCATATCACGTAAATGGAATCAAAATAATACTATTGTTTTTTTGAAAACATACATGGCGAACAAACTTTGTCTTTTTTTGTTTATGAAAGACATGTTTGAAAAGTTGTTTTATTCAGGCAATTGTATAGAACTAAGCATGAGATATCTATTTGAGTCTTACACTCTTTCAGTTTGGGATTTTATGCATCTTTTCAAGTGTTGCAAATTGTCGGGTAAGTATCGTAGATCACCAAATAGCAATAAGGTCTATTATTTAAGACTGTGTGAGGTATAGCTTGATATAGATTTATTTGATAGGCATTGTATATTTTTGTTAACAAATGCCTGTTACACATTAAAGGTTTTTTGGTAATATGAGTCAAATAAATACTAAAAAATTCTTACTTCCCCTTAAACAGCGTAAGCTCCTCCTCCAAAACGAGATACCAAAAAAATGTGTATTCATTTGCGAGACGAGTACACAAATAATAAAATAAGCAATACAAATATATTATGTACCTACTACTTCGTAGCATATAAGTTTCTACTTTCCTTCTCCATTGAGTATAACTTGAAGATTTCTAATAGCTGCTTCTAAGCGTCTGCTTTGCAACCTAGATCCTGTAACACAATTTATAATATTTTAAGCAAAACACGAAACAACAGGCAGTCAGTATGATACGATAGGACAAAGCTTATATGCAGGTAACAATCCTGGTCAATTAAAGAGCCGAATATATATATATTTATTTTACAGCAGAAATATGTGAAATGAAAGTGCTATATTTAACCAATTTAATAATTTATATGAGGAAAACACATTTGAGCAAAACACTGATGTTTTCTTAATTTAGTCAGAGGGAATAGTTCAAAGTGATGAATAAAGTGTTAGTCGGTAAAAAGGATATACATGCATCTTAATTATTCGTTCAGTATATGCTCACTTGTTTTTGTTGATATGTCTTTTAATTGAGTTAAGCCATTATAATTGATAATTTATAGTATGTTTTCTATGTTATAATGTTACACTAATGTTTTAGGTGAGTATGAGGAATGGTTACCCATTTAAACGTGTAAACCCGCTGCATTTGTTTGCACATGTCCTAAGTCAGGCACATGATGTTCAGTGGTTGTCGTTTGTTGATGTGGTTTCTTGTTTCTAATATTTGTTTCATAGATTAGACCGTAGGCTTTCGTGTTAAAGATTTTGGTGCCCTTTTTAGCTTGCTGTTCAATGTGAGCCAAAGCTTCGTGTTGAAGACCGTTCTTTAACCTATAATGTTTTACTTTTATACAAGTTGTGACTTGGATGGAGAATTGTCTCATACCAAATCTTCATATATCTATATAATTTTTATTCACTCTGTCAATGATCTTATACAAATTCTCGCACGATAGTGTCTTATATATTCGGTTACTGGCAGCATTCATAATAAATATCATTTATTTCTATTATTATTTGGATAAACAAGCTCTTTCCGAGATATGTTATTCGCAACTATGGCCTATCCATGATAAAATTGTCAATAGACTACATTTTACTATTTACATACGTTTTCTTGAAGGCTGTTGTGTAGTTGAAAGTATTTTCGGAGGTGGCGGTGGTGGACAAATACAACGACGAGCTGCAATGTAACAAACACATTCAAGAAAAACATGTTTATTGAAAGGTTTCTTAACCATACATTTTGGTTAGATACACTGTCTTCCTTTGTAATCTTTTGCTTCTCTCACAATAAAAAGAAGGAATAATACGTAACAAATAGGGCATCGCTGCGTAAACATATATATATCTTTCAAAGTATGCAAAAATGTCGTACCTGTACAAGTAAACTCTTCATAGATACCAGGACTAAATTTTGTATATACGCAAGACGCGCGTTTCGTCTAAAAAAGACTCATCAGTGACGCTCGAATCCAAAAAAGTTCAAAAGGCCAAATAAAATACGAAGTTGAAGAGCATTAAGGACCAAAATTCCTAAAAGTTTTGCCAAATACAGTTAAGGTTATCTATGCCTGAGGTAGAAAAGCCTTAGTTTTTCAAAAATTTAAAATTTTGTTGACAGTTAATTTATAAATATAACCATATCAATGATAATTTACGTCAGCAAAAAAAGTGCTGACTACTTGGCTGGTGATACCCTCGGGGAAATAAATCTCCACCAGTGGTGACATCGACCCAGTGATTGTAAATAAACTCATCATAGATACCAGGACTAAATTTTGTATATACGCCAGACATAGATTGAAATCAGTTAATTTTAGTAAATGAAGAACTGACTGCTGCAATTTTTACATTTATTAAAAAATCTTTTATCTTTGAATTTAGATTTTTGTAGTGCTTGGTTTTGAAAAGCGAATGAACAAAATATATAAAACCATCTATAAATAAACTCATCATAGATACAAGGACTAAATTTTATATATACGCTAGACGAGCGTTTCGTCTACAAAAGACTCATCAGTGATGCTCGAATCCAAAAAGTATGGAAAAAGCCAAATAAAGTAAGAAGTTGAAAAGCATTGAGATCCAAAATTCCTAAAAGTGTTGCCAAATACAGCTGTTAAGGTAATCAATGCCTGTGAAAGAAAAGCCTTAGTATTTCAAAACATTAAAATTTTTGAAAACAGTTGATTTATAAAAATATCAATATAAATGATAATTCATGTCAGCAAAAAAGTGCTGACTACTGGTCTTGTGATACCCTTGGGGAAATAAATCTCCACCAGCATTGGCATTGACCCAGTGGTTGTAAATAAACTCATCATAGATACAAGGACTAAATTTTATACAGACGCCAGACGCACGTTTCGTCTACAAAAGACTCATCAGTGACGCTCGAATTCAAAGACGTTGGAAAAAGCCAAAAATGCTCTATGATTCTTCAACAATTTAAAAATAATATCCTATTGTATGTGGGTTTAAGAATCGCTTTTCTCGAGTTACCTTCATAAGAAATTCTCAAAACAGATGTTCTCAAGCCCTGGAGGTAAAGATACTTAACGAGCTAAGGTCAAGTGTTACACTATCGAATATCATCTCATATAAAACATATTTTCGAAAAACAGTTCTATTGAAAACATATCTTCTCCAATTTCTAGATTTTTGCAATAGTTATGAAATGTATATCTATGATTTATATATTTTGGAAAATCACTGTTTATAAACGAATATGATTTTCTGCACGAATATTTGTATAGCTGTATTGGAAAAAAAATGACATTCAATTTCAATATCTGTATACAAATAATGCATATTCCATAATAATTATAAAAAATGTACACATTTGTCAGTGAAACATTTATATTTTTTTCTTTGGAAAACGAACGTCAAAAATAGTTTTTAATTATGGTTTTATAAATGTGTTTTTATACGAAAGAATAGAATAATGTTGGATCGGTAAAACTATTTTGACCTAAAACTGTAAATGCCCATAAACAACGACATAAAAAGAAGAGCCGCACTCTTGGTCAAATTTGCTAGATGGAGTTGAAACCTTAGTGGAATTCAATTTACAATTTAGATTGTTGCCTGGACATATATACGTACCTTTTCCGCCTGGAAGTGGTGGTGGGCATGCACAACCTGGAGCAACAAAATTTATAAGACATTTAGTCACGATAAACAAATACGTATGCAAAAATTGTAAGTAAGAGTGTTGATATGCATGAAAGTATCTTTTACGTGTAGATAGGTACACAAGAAGGCATCAAATATCGCAGTAATATACTATAATACAATGCACATGAACACCACTTCGTCGAATATAGCATTACTTATTTTAAGTGATAGTATATAATTTGGTTAAGATAATATTTCTTTAGAAATAATAAAATAAATAATAATTGTGCTAGAAATACTCATTAAACGTAAGGACATTGATACGGTTCTATTAATGAAGTGCGTTTGCATTTCATTAATTTAAAACAAAAAAGTCTTATTATTCGACTGTTTTATACTGAATTATGCAACCTCTTGAGAAAATTATAGAACAAAATTATATTTCGTTTATTTTAATTTTTATATTTTATAATGTAAATTTTGTGTTTTAACTGAGATATGACAGGATTCAAGTACCAGGGAATCTTTCTGGCTCGACTCCGTTTATCAAAAAGTAAATCTACACCCCAAAAAAATATAAAGGATCTATAAACGTTGTTTCATAATTACGAAATAGGATATTCCACAGAACAAATACTATCAGGTGAAAGCGAAGAAAGGTGAACATTAGTAGATAATGAAGATTGCATACCATCATAATGTGGTAGGGAATACATTCAGTCAAACGATGTAAGAAAATACATATCATCAGGAAGAGGCAGAGAATAAATACCATCAAAAGATGTAGGAGAATACATACTATCAGGAAGTAGCGGAGAATACATACCATCAAAATAAGTAGGGAAATACATACCATCAAAATATGTAGGAGAATACATACCATCAGGAAGTGGCGGAGAATACATACCATCAAAAGATGTAGGGAAATACATACCATCAAAAGATGAGGGAAATACCTAGCATCAGGAAGTGGCGGATAATACATACCGTCAAAAGATGTAGGAGAAAACAAAGCATCAGGAAGTGGCGGAGAATACATACCGTCAAAGATGTAGGGGAATGCATACCATCAAAAGATGTAGGGAAATACCTAGCATCAGGAAGTGGCGGATTATACATACTATCAGGAAGTAGTGGAGAATACATACCAGCAAAATATGTAGGGAAATACATACCATCAAAATATGTAGGAGAATACATACCATCAGGAAGTGGCGGAGAATACATACCATCAAAAGATGTAGGGAAATACATACCATCAAAAGATGAGGGAAATACCTAGCATCAGGAAGTGGCGGATAATACATACCGTCAAAAAATGTAGGAGAAAACATAGCATCAGGCAATGGGGGAGAATACATACCGTCAAAGATGTAGGGGAATGCATACCATCAAAAGATGTAGGGAAATACCTAGCATCAGGAAGTGGCGGATTATACATACCGTCAAAATATGTAGGAGAAAACATAGCATCAGGAAGTGGCGGAGAATACATACCATCATAAGATGTAGGAGAATACATACCTTCAAAAAATGTAGGAGAATACATACCATCAGGAATTGGTGGAGAAGACATACCATCAAACGATGTAGGAAAATACCTACCATCAGTAAGTTGCGCATAATACATCCCTTCTAGATATAGAAGAAAACATACTATCAGGAAGTGGCGGAGAATACATACCGTCAAAAGATATAGGAAAATACATACCATCAGGAAGAGGCAGAGAAAACATACCTTCAGGAAGAGGCAGAGAATACATACCATCAGGAAGAGGCAGAGAATACATACCATCAAAATATGTAGGAGAATACATACCATCAAAGGATATGAGAATACAGACCATCAAAAAGTGGCGGAGAATACATATCATCAGAAGTGGCGGAGAATACATACCACCAGAAAGTGGCGGAAAATACATGCCGTCAGTAAGTGGTGGATAATACACACCATGAAAAGATATAGGAGAATAATACCATCAGAAAGTGGCGGAGAATACATACCGAGGGTAAATATATGACATCAAAAGGTGGTAAAAAGTATGATATATCGTAGCGGGGGAAACATATCATTAGAATATGGTAAACAATACATACCAGCAGGAGGGATGACGGGCGAATCCGGTTTTTTTTTTATTTCTTTTTTTGCTGAAAAATAAATCCGAATAGTCAAAACGTAGTCCGAGGATTTACTTGAAATTATCACTGAAGACACATTTATTGTCGAAATACGGATCTGGTGCAAAACTAATGGTACAAATTTATGCTATTTCTAGAAACCAAGACCCACAAGCTGTATGCTGTTTATCACGAATTATTTGATTCGTACTTTGTACATGTATCTCACCCCATTAGAAACCATGTACGTTTTTGTCACGGTACGTTGTAAATCCACTTCAACCTATGAGAATCCAAGATGTCACACCATGTATGTCACTGACACGGATTGGTTGAATGCTATGCTGTTTATGTACGTTCAACTCACTCGATTTATGTTTTCTCTTTTTTTACTATTGACACGTAATACCTTTCAATATAGATAAATCAAATCTGATCTTTTACATTTGAGTTTATTACCGCTTTTGTTGAATTCCTTTTTGTGACACAACCTACTGAACGCAGAAAAGAATAACCGTGCTGCGTTTATAGCAGAGGCTAATTAATTTGTCCGGTAACGGCAGGTCTCTTATTAATCATTCACACGTTTAATCATGTTTACTTACGGCTGTCTTTTCGGTATATTTAGTTTTCCAGTACAAATAATATAACACAAGTAATAGCAATCGCCAATACGGCAATAGTCGTGGAATACTCTTTTCAGGTGATAAATATTTTAAAACGATAAGAACAATGTCTAATTACCTTCACGTCGAAATTTTAATTGCGATATTGTGAGCCAATGCATAAATATAGGAAATACATGTTACCCCGTCAGATGCGCACAAGACATGCATTAATTGGTCGATCAGATATGAGTATCTATATTTTTTTAATTGTGTTCTACATACTTGCATTAGCATTAGAATATTAATCGTTTTGTATCTAACTGAGAAATTTGGGATATTTTGTCATTTACATTTATATATGCCTCAATGCCTTACATAAACTGATATATTTCAAAACATTCTTTACGTAGTCAATTTATGTATGGAAAATATTTTGTTTCAAGCCTTATTTCCAAAAACTAAGAATACCATGTTTTAGAAGTTAAACTGACAACCCTCTTTTTTAAATGTTCAGTTTAAATCCTAGACTATACTTATTCATTATTATAAGTAAAATAATTGTGAAAGAATTGAAGAGTGTTACTATTTAAGAATTTCAGGATGAGAGTTGTATGTTGAATCGCTGTTTTCAAATTTTTTTTATTGGTTACTGAAATATTTTTGCATTATCTTTAAAAGTTCATCCAAAAAGAGAGCATGTTTCTGGTAAATACATAAACATAGCTGCTTCATCCAATGCGACTCTATGATATTACCATCTATTGAATGATATTCTTAATATTAGAATTATAAATGAATGTAATAGTATGTTGCAATGTCGAATTTTATATACATTAAAACTCTGCAGTTTAAGTACATATTACCTAGCGTTATCATAGGTGGTTCTTCATGGTGACCCTCATCTGCAAAAGAAAATGGTATCAACACGTTGGTGTTACATTGTCATATTTAAGTTTCATTTGTTCTATTTTGAAATGTTTTGATTGTTAGATTAATGCTCAAGTTTATCATATCATAAAAAAATGTATTCGCATATTCTAAACAGTCATTTTATACAATAGTAAAATTAGATTTTTAATTCTGTATTGGCCCATGTATTGATTCAAGGCACGGGGGTTGAATGGCCGAGTGTCAATAAATTTGACTGAGAATCAATATAGGATCAATAAGTAATCGGTAAGTTCGAAACCATTTAATTAGATACTCGGGTCATATGGCTAGTCCGTATGACCAGGCCGTACAATAGGAAGTAGATGCATCTGGACCGTATGGCCAGTTTTTATGGCAGGAAGTATATAATGCGGGTTCGTATGAAAAAATATTAAATATGCTAAATAGCCGTATTTGGTGGTTAATAGGAGATATTCTTTTGAATTTAATACCAGTCACACCAGTTTAAGCACATTTAAGCCAGTTGTACTAGACTGATATTGTAAGAATTATTTCCAACGGTATTACGAACAATTATCACAATATCAGGACACGTAATTCGATGGTTCTGAGCTGACCTGTTTTCTATAATATCACTCACACACTAGCAATACTAAAATAATACTGAATTCCGGTGTCGTTTCTTTTTTGAAAAGCGTTTACTTTTGTAGTTTGAAAGGTAATGATTGGTATGAAAACTGCGTTGTAAGGTGAATACAAGGAATCGGTATAATTTTGTATATAACGTTAGTGATTTTTAAATAGAAACTAAATTGATATGATCATATGATGAAACAGTAATACAGCTTGATTGAATTCTCTCGCATCGTTCATAGAATTACAATGTAATTGAGTGTTAAATGTGGATTCTTTTTCTTATACGACAAATGATAAAAAAATGTTAAATGAAAAACACAATACCATAGTGAGGTGTAGGTGGAGGTGGAGGTGGAGGTGGAGCTGTAGATGAAGGTGGAGGTCCATCTGCAAAAGAAAATAAGCCTTTAATATATATAAAACTCAATAGGATAAGTATGGAAATACATATGTATCTGTTCTAGTTTTAAACAATGCTTTTGTTTGCTGAGGGATGATTTGCGTTCAGCACTAAACTCAATATGCATAATGTAACTACAATAAAAACACGTCAATACGCCAACATACTGGGAAAGATTATTCTGACCCTGTGTGTTATCGTCTTATATGTTTTATAGCAGTTATAGTTGTGAACTACTCAAAGTAAACTCACACCTTGTAAAAGTTTGAAACCACGACCTTTAGTTGGGCTTTTTGATATATCATTATACTTTATTAGATAACAAACATATTTGTTTTTCGCTATTTCGATATTAATACTATCATCAATATTATTATTATTAGTGGTCATGGTACATGTCTAGCATTAAGTACAAAAGTAGCAGCTTTTTCTGTTTTTCTTTAATTCCTCGATGTACATCTTAATGGTTTTCTGAACAATTTCTTTCTTGCAGTAATATATTTGGGATTTCTAAGATTAAGAAAACGCTAATACCAACAAAAAAATAACCGAGTCAATGTCTTTAGTGTATTTGTAATGATGTCGCATTGACTTAAGCCTCATGATACTTTGATGGTCAAACTATATATAACAGAATCTGACAGGGTTTAGATTAATAAATATGCACGTGTAAGTTCATATGTTAAGTTAGAATAATATCATTATGGAAAATAAGCCGTTCCATACTAGATACTCCGCTTTTTATTTCTTTTAAAATCGTCATAAAATATCAAATTACAACCACATACCAGTTGATGCACTTGCTTTAGGGGGAAACTGTCTCTTTCCCTCTGAAAATTAAATTGAGTTTTAGGTTTCATGTCAGTTAAAATAATGTTATGCTGGTTTAATTTTTTTATTGAAAGAAGCAATTAGGTCAGGATTTGTCATAATTGTATCTTGAAAACTTAAAAGTAACAGTTATGAATTTGAATTTTGTACAGTTAAAATTGACGAGTTATCATAGCAAAAAAACAATAATGATAATTTTTCTTGGTTTTGTATCAACTTTAAAAAAATATTAAATCTTGTGCACTCTAGACTTTGAAGTTAATATACCTAAAACTAATTGTTACAATGTTTGTAATTTTTTATCTTTATTCAGTATTTTCATCGGTGCATTCTTATTAAATTGAGATAATTTCACTGAACTGATAATTCAGTTTTTTTTTTATAATGTATGATATTCATCACGACAGTGTTACAGATTGATACTGGTACATTCGTATTTCGTGTTATGAACGAACTTAAAACAATAATGAATGAAATGTTAATAAGACCAGCAGCCATAGCATAACATAACACGGAATTGTCTTTATTTGCATTATTTGTTTTATGAGGTCATGAATGTTCTCTTATAAAGTTGCATGGAATGGCTCTCTATTTTTAATAATTTAGAAGTTATTTTTTTATATATATCTAGTGTTTGAGTTCAAATTATAGCATACTCGAAATAATTTTTACAAATCTTCGCGCAATGATCCTTTCCTTGAAAAAAACCAGTACCAAGTCAGGAATATGACAGTTGATGTCCATTAGTTTAATGTGTATGAGCTTTTGCTTTTGCTATTAGATAAGGGACATTCCGTTTGAAATTTTCAGTATTTTTGTGATTATACATTTTAGAATAGTAATCTTTTAAAACAATCAGAATAATGAGTAACTACCATTCAAGTCAATATAGTTATTAGTATGCAATATATCAATTCCAAGGGCTATACTTGAGTTTTTAATTGGTTTTGTTTTTCAGTGCTTTGATTTTTTGATGTATGCTTTGCGATGAGCATCAAATATCTCATGCATATTCAAAACTTTAGCATGTAGCAGTTAAATACTCTGCAATGTTATACAGTATTACCTAGCATAGGTGGTCCTTGGTCTGGAATCGGATCTGCAAAAAAAATGCTGTTATCAACACGTTGGTGTTAAATGTCACATTTAAGAGTTTCATTTCTTCTTTTTTTAAATGTGTAGATTCTTAGATTGATGTATACATTTATCATATCATAAAAATGTATTCGCATATTTTAAACAGCACCAGAATACTGTCATATACACATTGGTTTCCTTGAACAAGACCAAAAGTGTTAGCAGGATTTGCAACGGTATTACAAACACTTATCACAATATCAGGACACGTAATTCGAGGTTTGGGAATTGACTTTTCTTTCTATTATATCACTTACACAATGACAATACTAACTAGTTACTTAAATCAAGTATTCTCTTTTTTTCTACATTTGAAAATGCCTGTACCAAGTGAGGAATATGACAGTTGTTGTCTATTCGTTTGATGTATTTTGTCATTTGATTTTGCCATTCGATTAGGGACTTTACGATTTATTTTTCCTCGGAGTTCTGTATATTGGTGATTTTACTTTTTGGAACGTTTTTTCTTTTGTACCTTGAAATACAATGATAGCCTGAAAGCTCTTTTAAGTTTAATTCCTTCTACCTAGGACTGAGCAATCAGTATCATTTATTTATATGATTTACCTTATGCAGTATCTTTGTAATAACTTGATTTTAAAAATTCAAACGATTCGACGGTATGATGATACATTAATGCAGCTTGGTTGGCTTTTCTCGTATCATTCATTACATTAAAACCTAAATAGTTTATTTTGTATTCATATTCTAAGACAAGAAATATCCCGACATATGATAAATTTATAATACTAATAACATATACCATAGACAATTTCGGGTGGTGGTAATGTAGGAGGTATAGGTCCATCTACAAAATAAAAATGTATATTTTTAAATGTTAATAAAGAAACTTTAATTGGGTCAGAGTGGAAATACAAGAAGACAGGTTAATGAGTTTATATGGGTTTTTTTTACAATGCCTTGAAACGTTGGGGGATGATTTCAGTTCAACGGTAATGCGAGAGATATACTAGTCATGGCAAAATGTATCCGTGTCAAACAAAGTGCTAGTTTTAAGAGTCCAAGGCTACATAATTCTTAACTAATTTTAGTCCGATCTGTCAGGACTCAATGTCATCAGACATCTGTTCATGAGTATTCGTCCATGTCCTAATTCTTCCCGGATTTTTTTTTTACTCATGTCTTATATTCATAATTATCCCATAATTACGAGAAAACTATCACGTAATTACGAAATAAGATTCGTATCTCGTCATTACAAGATAATTATCGCGTAATTACGAGGAAACTATCACGTAATTACGAGATAATCTTTGTTTTAGTAATTACGAGTCAATTATCGTGTAATTACGAGATAACTATCACGTTATTACGAAATAATAATGTTTTATCTAATAATTACGAGTCGGAAATAACTGAAAAATGCTGTAACCAAATTACATGAAACTTCGGAGATTTTTTTATATCTATTGAGGTATCCTCCCTTACGGATTTAATAGATTTTAGATTTTACGTTTACGAGTCATTGGATTTTATTAACTAAAATAGAGTCTCTTAAGAGCTTGTGTCTCTCACCTTGGTCTATGTGCTGGCTGCAGTGCATATTAAACAAATGACACTCTTCAACATTGAAAAGAAGAATAGAGTTCCATACAAAATTCTCTGTTTTGGTGATGGTGACTTGCTTGAAATTCTTACTTTACTGAACATTCTTGCTGTTCTCTATCTATAATGAACTTAATCCAGTAGATTCAGAGAAAATGATTTTTGTAAAAGAAACGGACAATTTTTGTAAAAGTTCACGGACGACGAAGACGGACAGCGAAACACGCCAAGTGATGGGAAAATCTCACTTGACCCTTATGTTCCAGTTGCGTTAAAAAGGGGGGATTTACAGTTTTCGGACAATATTTTTAAAGTATTTTTAAAAGTTTTCACAAAACTTTGGTTACTGGTTTATATAGATAAAGGTAACCTCCCTATATAACATTGAGAAATTATTTATAGGTTTCATAACAAGTGAGAACGGATATCACTTGAAATCAACTCTAGTTACTTAATTTCAATATAATACGGCGAGTGATATCAAACGGTATCCATTCTAATAAGTTGTTAAACCTATTTGTCTTAATATGGTAAATACGCTCATTCTGTTAAATAAAAAAATACGTGAATCCTTGGTGTAGTATTTTCACACGAAATATAAATCGTCGTTACATTTGAAGGTCATCAATGACCTAACGAATAGCCAATGAAATGCCGTAATATATTCTTATGATTTTGGATTAGCAAATCAAATTAAGGTTTATGTACCCTTCTGTAGCCATTTTTGTACGAATTTTTCAAACCTCAATTGTATCAAAACTACAGATATAATGAATAATAGAGATAGGCCATTAAGTCAAATTCCAAGGGGAAACTTGATGCAAAGCATTATTTTTTACTGTTTCATTGCATTTGATAGAAAAAGAGGACTTTGTGGCAAATAAATCAAGATTTTTCTAGAAAATCCACAGCCTTTAATAGAGAGATTTTTGTTATAAAATTTGAAACATAAATTACTCACTTGATTTTCTATGATGTGCTAGTGTTTATTTTTTTTCTTCAAAAAGTTCTAAGCAACCTGTAAATTCCAAAACACCTCGTGCTGAGTCACTAAAGTCGAGCGCACCCTAAAAGGTTTACTTGATTTTGGCCATATTTATAATTGTCTGAACCAATAACTACATTTATAAACTTGTTTTAAGGAAACGAATGCTAGCACTGCATACAATAATCCTATGTATATCAGTCATCAAATTGCCAAACATGAGAGTACAAGGATAAAGGCTGTGGATTTTCTAGAAAAATCTTGATTTATTTGCCACAAAGTCCTCTTTGTCCATTAAATGCAGCGGAATAGTAAAAAATAATGCTTTGCATCAAGTTTCCACTTAGAATATGTACAAAATGGCTTATCTCTATTAATCATTATATCTGTAGTTTTCATACAATTGAAGTTTTAAAAGTTCGTACAAAAATGGCTACAGAAGGGTACATAAACATTAACGCAGATTTTCGCATCACACTCTGTGCAGTGTGATACGAGAATGTAATGTTTACTCATGCCAGATATAGATAATAAGCCACAACCGTAATATAATGAACCTAACATGTTTAACCCAGCCACATTATTTATGTATGTGCCTGTCCCAAGTCAGGAGCCTGTAATTCAGTGGTTGTCATTTGTTTATGTGTTACCTATTTGTTTTTCGTTCATTTTTTTACATAAATAAGGCCGTTAGTTTTCTCGCTTGAAATGTTTAACATTGTCTTATCGGGGCCTTTTATAGCTGACTATATGTGGTATGGGCTTTGCTCATTGTTGAAGGCCGAACGGTGACCTATAATTGTTAATGTTTGTGTAATTTTGGTCTTTTGTGGATAGTTGTCTCATTGGCAATCATACCACATCTTCTTTTTTATATTTATTCTTTTAAAACGCTACGGGCGTAGCATGCGCTCATAGCGCAGCTTTATATTAAAAATGCAGTAAGAAAAGTACTGGACAGCAGAGAAGAATCAGAATAATGCTATGTAATAAGAAATACTATAATGAAAGTAGTATGTCCCCTGCCGCCATAAGATAGAATCATAAAAACAAAAACAAAAACATACACACACATAATCCAACCAGTTTTTATTCCCACTTACAATAAAATTTGAATTAAATTTCATAATTATATAGACAGTAAACAGTGAAATGAAAAGTTGGTAAGCTTAACACACTATATGTACATACATCTTTATCCAAATTGTGTATGCTTACATAGGATTGTTGGCATCATGAATATATAATGAAAATGTTATTTGTAAGAAGTGACAAACAACAATATATACAAATGATCGATACTTGTTTATAAAGTTTAATCGTATTACACCATTATCAAACTGATAAATGCATTGGTTTCTTGCCTTAAAAAGTGCATAATTTGAAATATTACTTATTGTTTTTAAACGTAAATACACTAATATTTAATATTTTAAGCTATAGGAAATGTGTATAATCTCGATAAAACACGGATGCACTCGGAAAAATTCGAAATGCTCTCAAAAAAATCCGAACACATAGAAATGAATTTAGTCTCAAAATATCATTTTCAATGCCATAAAAAGATTTTTTGTAGTAAAGTGTCTGTATATCTAAGGATATAAGGATTCCATGTATGCATTTCCTTCAACATTTGCATTGACAAAAATTAGTATTGGATTGGTAATATATTTTTATCTTAAATACTAAAACACCTTGTATATCCTTGTATTTTAAACTTAATAGTCTATATCACGACTTGTGAGAAAGGAAGTCTGTGTGTTTACATTTATTTATCATAATCACTCGATAAAAAGTGGTCACACTCGAAAAAAAAGTGGTCACACTCGAAAAAGCCCGATCAAAGCACTCGAAAAACTACGATCCTGGCTGGACACTATACCTACCGTACATATATCAGGCAAACAATGACACATTACATTGGTTTTTAATTTGAAAAAAATCGCATATATTAATTTCAAATATTTTCAAGATTAAAACTAGTAACCCTTATGATGTATCTTTAAAACTTTACTCATTTGTAAAAATATCGATAATGACGTGACGTCATTTTTTTATTTCAAACAAGTAACCATTTTTCTTTTTAAATTACCTGTTTAGGATGGAATCGAGTTGTCATTTTGGTCATTGTTTTGTCGAACACGATCATTGTAAAAAAAAGGTCGCATTAAAAAGTTGAAAAAGTTACACGTAACTCATTGCCCAGTCTACACCAAATTGAGAGAGAACGAGCTATTTGGATGTTGGCTGCAGGAATGACTCAAGTGTAGGTCGCAAACCATTTTAATATCTCTATAATGACTATTGCAAGGCTTAATACTCGTCTCTGAGATACTGGCACGACAAATCGTCCCCGTAGTGGTAGGCAATGTGAAACGACGTTACGTCAAGACCGGCACATCCGCATCATTCATCTCCGGATTTGTAAACGCGTCTCAAACTGCACGACATACCCACGGAATACATACCAGCAGAATATTTGCTCAAACAGTTTTTAACCGAGTGCGTCAAGTTATTCTAAGAGGATCATTGAAGATATACATAGGTGAAAATACTATGATATTTATTGTATACAGAAGAACATTATATACCTGGTATTCTCGTCCTAATTGATTTTGAAAAAGCGTTTGATTCAATTTCTTGGGAGTTTTATTGAAGGTGTATTAGGAAGTACACCGCTAATTCATGGTCCCATTGCTTTATATGTTAAATTCCTCCGTTTTAAGAAGGAACACCTCTTTTGTTTTAAGTTCTAATAAAGTGGCAATCATTGCATTTCAAAGCAACACTTTATGGTTTCTTCTACTGAAAAAATCAACATATCTTACATGGCATATAAGAAAGAACTGGTTCCCGGAACTTCGGATGTACCAAAACAGGTACTTCAAATCTGACAAACAGACAAAATGAACCCTCTTTTTAAAATTTGATGCAGTTTTTTTAATATTCATAATTAAAAGTCTAAAAGTGTTCTACAATTATCACAAGTCCTTTAGCTTTCATTTCATACCAAAAATACCTAAATATTCTACACATTTTGGAAGTTACACTCATGCGTAGGAACTATTTTGTGTTAAATATGTACTACTTTCTGGTATGTGCTTTCTGGCCGGGCCTTAATTAGTGGTGTTACACCATTAGACTTTTTTAATTTTGGACCTTCAATTAAACATTGAAGCACTACTACACCAAAATTCAGTCTCAAAATTGCCATCTCTCAGATTTTTTTTAGATTTAGAGGGATGCCGACAATGGGATCCCCTATCGCCTTATATATTTTTACTATGTGCAGAAATACTTGGTATTCTTATACGAAATAATGACAAAGTTAAAGGAATCACTATAGATGACTCAGAGTATCTCATCTCACAATGTGCAGATGATACCTCTCTTATACTTGATGGATCACCTGAATCTTTTGATGCATCTCTCCGTACTCTAGATAAATATGCAGATTTATCAGGTCTTAACTTAGACAAGACCAAAATTGTTTGGATCGGGAAGAAAAAGTTTAGCCAAGAAACTGTGGGGATTGGAATGGGGTTCCAGCAGATTTACATTAAACAAATTTCTCAGCGAAATTGAAAATTTAAATAGATTCGGGTACGAATTCGATGGAATAGGCAAACATGGAGACATCATTTTTACCGATGAATCTAACTTAAACTTGACATTTAGCGACGGCAGAGCCAGGGTGTACTTGAGGCGTAATGAACGATTATCTGATGCATGCATACAGGGAACAGATTGGTTTAATGGTGGTGGATGATGGTATTGGGCGGAATAACCTACCAGGAACGCACAGAGCCCAAAATCATTGTTGGTAACTTAATTGTAACAAGGTATAGGGACGACATTCTGGCTCCTGTTGTTCTCCCGTTTCTCCAAAGACATCGTTTTAACCACGTTTTTAAGCCGGACAACGCCCTTTGTCGCGAGGGACACATTTTGATGACGTTTATGGACAATAACCATATTCGTGTGTTGTTATGGCCAGCAATGTCTCCAGATTTATCGCCAATTAAACATCTTCGGGACGAACTTGGACGACGTATCAGAAGTAGTCCAAATCTACCGGAAACGCTCTTTCATCTCCGAACAAAACTTTACAGGGAATGGAACAAGACCCCCCTCGACGAACAAGATTCGACGTCTTATCGATTTAATGCGACGGCGGTGTTATGCGGACATAAATGCAAGAGATGGTGATACAAGGTATTGACATGTTTATCTGAATTATGTTCTCGTCCTGTTTAAATTGTCCAAAAATGTGCAATATTGTTTTAAATAGAGAAAACTTGTTACTGTTCTCTTAAAATTATGTTAGCTAAATATTCCATTAACTTATTGTTATCAATTGTCTGTTATAAAAAATATAAATTATCTAACAACGTGTAACGGTTTTTTTCTTTCTGCCAAGTATATATATATCAAGTTTAAATGCCGGATATCAAATGATGTCACTATGGAACAGCCAATGCACAATAAAACTATTGGATACTCCACATTCTGTTATCTTTTAACTATTATAATATGCATCATAAACTACATACCTGTTGGTGGACGTGTTTGAGGAGGGCTCGTAGTTGGGGGTCTGGGTTTCTTTCTCTCTAAAAATTGAATTGCTTATTAGTTATTAATCTGAGGTAAAATTAAGCTGTTTTGTGGTTTTTTTTTAAAGAACCAAGATGCCCTTTTTTTGGATTATAGAATAGTGCAAATCTAAAAGTAGCTATCATACATGATTTATATTCGCCTAAACGTGACTTTTATTGAATAAAGATATAATTTGTGTTTAACATGTCATCATGGGCCATAATTATTAAATTGAATATAAGCTGCTTTCAATTTTAGTGGTTTTGTTTAAACTTAATAAATATTAAATCATGTAGTAAACCCAAAACAACTTCATACTAAGGGGTTTTATGAAAACAGCTATAAAAACCCGTCTTCTATAGAATCATTTAGTTGTTTTCTGGCATAATCTGGTCTTAATTCATAAAGTTATCTAAATATTAGAACCAACAATTCAACAACAAATTAATGTTAGAAAAGATGATGTGAAATGTGGTAAAGAGACAGCAATCCGAACAAAGAAAGAAAAACATCGTAATGCATTCAACATATCGAAAAAAAAATGCTGAACTCATATTTGTTATCATATCCGGTATTATTATTAGAGTCGAACTAACCATTAACAAGTTAATGAATTGTCCCCTTATCCGATTTATAACAGTTACATTTTTCATGTACCACAACCTAATCATTGTTTTGAAGACATTGTTAGAATTTTGGTGGGGAACTGGCCATAAGATAAAGAGAACATATCAAGCGAGCAGTTCTGCGTATAAATCGAGGGGGAAAAGCCACAATATCATGATCATGATAAAAAAGACGACCATAGTTATCAACAGTCAACAAATCTATACACAAACAATTTTTAAAATATTGAGCAACAAACACTAAATGAAGCAGTACTTTTCTTTGATTTCCCAAAGCACACATATTTCTGTAAAAGATAAAGCTTACACTTTCTAGTTAATAAGCATGTGTCTTATTTCAATAAGTCTAACAACACAAAAACATACCACTTAAAGACTCTCTCAATAATTCTCGTATTAGTTTTTCTTCATCCTGATCATATGATCTTGCCTGAAAATACATAATAACATCAGTGTATTTCTTTTGCATTAGTGAGAAAATAAAACTTATAATTATAACAATTCAGTCTCCATTGTGAGATGAAATTACAAATATGCTATAAAAACTTTAATGGTACAAATTTTACTCATGTCGATAACTATTGTCCCTTTGGTGATGAACGTTTTTAAAAAGCCAAAATCTAATATAAACAGAGCCAATTTAGCAAAAGGGACCAATGGTAAAGCCAAACAACCAGGGCATGTGATTTGAGCTATTTTGCATATGAATTATTAAAAAAAGATTTTTTTTGTAGTGTCAAAATGCATTAAAATGATGCATACACTGAATTTCTAATGGAACTTATCAAAATTCGTCCTAGACATATTTCAAGTTGCTTTAAGTAAACATTTTGAAGTTTAAAACATATGCAAAAAAAAGAGTCCGGTTATAGCCAATATTATAGAACCATAAAACCTACAACTTTGTATCTTTATGGACAAATGAAATCTCTTCTGTTAATGGCGTTGTAGAATACTAATATATATAATCTTCTGACTGCAACACATATTGAGAGTGCTAAGACGGCTTTGAAAAACTGAACACATTCTATTATACAATATAATAGGCTATTCGATATGGTTTTTTTTCAATTTTTAATCTGCTAGATAAATAAATAACTATTTTAAATGAGTTTCTAGTGTATGCTCTGTTGTGAAAGTTTTTACATACATCTGATTGATAGTAAAAAGAGGGGGTTTGCTATCTAAAAACAACGCGTTTAACTCTGCTACAATTTAATGTGCCGGTCACAAGACACTCCAGATCCTCGTCAGTATTTGTTGCTTGCTTTATTTTGTTCTTATCTGAAATGTTAAGTGTTGGTTAAAAAATATGAATGTTTTTTTTATAGACGTGATGATTAAGAGCTTGGCATATTATATGGACGCCTTTCTATATTGTTGAAGACTGTATTGTGCTGTCCAAATATATTTCGTTATGTTGTCAAATGGACGTAAACCCCTTATAACTTTAATTTATAAATTATACTATACAGGGTAGGTTGATATTCTATTATGTGTATAATTCAAAGAACTATTTTTCCAAATTTTAAAAGTTGAGAAAAGTTGGTTAACTCCTATGCAAAAAATACAATTTAACACCGCAATGAAGCTGTTATTTACCTATTATAATTTTGATAATAAGCCAGTGTCAGCTGTTGCTATTATTTGACGTCAGTTTTTGACCTAAGGATATCTATTTTTCAAAGTCCTGTACACAGCTTTCTAATGATGTTCTAATTTGATGAGGGATCATGAGAGGCAACTATTTTAATCTTTTTTTCTTTAAATATGTTTTTTTTTTAAACTGTCCTATTTTTTATAAACTTCATGAAATGACGGGTACAGAGATTTCATTGCTCACTTATCTGTGTTATTCTCTCTTAGAACTGTATGTAGAAGATGTTATATTTGGCCGTTGAATTACACAACTATATAAGGATCTGTGACAACGCATTGTTTTGCAATTATAACACAATGTTGACTGATGTACTCCTTTTTTTGACACTTTTACATATTATGTCTGTTTGTTTTGTTCACATATCATTGTCAATATAATGGAATAAAATGCGACTGTCATACAAGTGAGCAGTTTATCTAGCTTTAAAACCAGGTTTAATCCACCATTATCTTCATAATAAAATGCCTGTACCAAGTCAGGAATGTGACATTTGCTAATCATTTGTTTGATGTATCTGAGCTCTTCATTTTGCCATTTGATTAGGGACTTTCCGTTTTGAATATTTTCGGGGTTCAATATTTTTGTGATTTTACTTTTTAACAAGGAAGGCTCTGTGGTAGTCTCAATGTTTGAAAGTGTTGCTCTATATCTTTATCTGAATAAATATTGTTTAAACTATATCAACGAAGGTTCTGAAATTGACGCAATGTTTAACAGTGATTGAACGTATAAAGCAATGATTTAAATAGAACACTGTAGCGTACACAATGTTATAACAGTTGTAATGTTTAAAAAATATTGCTATTTAGTTTCTGCCTTAGTCGTGATATGTCATTTCTGTTTTGTAAATTTAGTTCGTATCAGTATCTACAATCATTAGATAACCTCGACCAAAAGTTATAGTTTCTGGTCATAGCAAATTTGAAATACTTTGAAACTTACAGATCGATCATCACATATGAATCCCTTTATAATAATGGGCAATTTTAAGAAAGGCTCAGTCTGTCTACACCTGGTGTATCTTTCATTGTACTTGATCAATGTTGATATAACACATATGTTTGCGTCAAGCACAAGTTTTGCATTGCTCACTTTTGAAAAATAACTTATTATTCTTTATAGCAAAATTACCTTACAAGTGTACAGTGAAAATTAACAACATGTATCATATTCTAATACTTAGTGTTAAACACAGCAAAATAAAAATAAAGAAATTTACTTAGTAAATGACTTACCCACGATTTGGCGTGTGTCACACAAAGAACGCCAATAAGCACGAGGACAACTTTCAGATCCATCTTTTCCAATACAACCTTACTGCGTTAGAGATGATGTTTATATACTTGTATACATATACCTTGACAACGGATACACATGATATCATAAACGTAAAAAAGTGTTTTTATTTCGATCAAAATAACTTTTCTTTCATGACTTTTTTTCACTTACTGGATGAAGGATTGGATGATGTGGCTAACTGTACGCAAAGTTGCGTTCCTTTTGATTCTGAACACAGAGTTTTAATTCATTTTCAAAATCAAGTATTTAACTTATGTAAATTTAAGTTTTCAGTATGCAGGAAACTTATACTATTATATAATAATATATAAAGATGATAAGTTAAAAAAGTCTGAAGATTGTAACTGATCAATTATGTATACAGTATACATACATGATGCAATCCTTTCATTTGAAAATATTAAAATTCAGACTATAACACTAAAAATTTTACTCTACCAGTGAACTCAATTGTTTCAATTTTTTATATTTTAGACTATTATACTTAAGTCAAAATTTAGCGTTGTTTATCTTGGTTTTGTTTAACTGATATTCTGTGTGCATTTGTAGAAAACTATCTCATTTTTGTTTTCTATTTTTAAGTAAGTCACCTACACGGTATTTAGTAGAACACATGCGCGTATAAGGAATATAGTATTTATTTGTATTTTTTTAATCTTGGTGAAACCACTTTTATTTTTATATTATCAATTTAAATATCGGAATTATCAACTTCAATATTAAAATAGTTCAATGTTATCACTACCAGTGCGGTTTTCCATTTTTTACAGAAATTATGTTTTAATTTAACCAAAAATATAAAAGGGCATATTTTGGAAACTTCATCTACGGCTTTATATGTTGATGTTTATGCAAATCAGGATCTGATTAATGCTTTGTCACGTGTGTCGAATCAAACGAAAATAGTTTTGAAAACCTATATTTTATGAACCGTTTTCGAACAAATACGAAACGCAAGTTGTTGAAATATCATCATCCTAAACTATAAGTTGATAATTATCTAAAACGTGACCAGGATTATCATGATTATAAAACCTTTCATCTCGTAAAAGGATTAAAATTTATTATAATATATATATTCAGTGTGCATAAATTTATACTTATATTTCGTCTCGGGATACATAATTATATGATGCATAGAGTAATGTGACCTACCGATCTGCATGAAAGGCAATGAAAAAACTTATTAATTTCAATTCAGACCGTGATGCTGTCTTTTCATATAGTTCACAATCAGTGAAATTTAACATCCTTGTTAACAATTTCTTTTATTTCGTTATACATTTCTACATCAATAGTTGCACTGACTGATCGGTGGTGCCTTTTCAAATTAGTGTCATGAAGTTATTCTGTAATGCTCGTCTTTCGAAATAGTACAGTAGTGTGGGAAATTAAGCTGAGATAATCTCGGTTCATCTCTTAAGATAAACTAGGATTTGGAGTGGTTATAACTTGCCAGAAAATATTTAAATATATTACGGTCGTCATTTCATGGAAATTAAAAAGAACGTATATTATAACAAAACGCACTCTAAGGCGTATTTGTCACAAACAGTTGTTAATCAAGAAAAAATCATAAATGTGTTTTGAATCTAAACGTATCGGTGAACAAATAACTCTTTTAATCTTCCATACAACATTTCAGGAGGATACGTCCGTATTATAATGCATAAGCACTTATTTCTTGAAATAGATACATATAAAAATGTAAAAATATATCATATCTAAAGATTGGTCGTAACGTGCTTATTTGAAGCCATGAAATAGAATCGTTTTCATAACAGCGTGGACAAGACCATTTCTTGACACGCTCAAGTTATCAATTGACTGGGTGATCGTTCGTCTGTAACGCCCACTTGTCATATCGTACGTGTTATATACATTTAAACTGTGGGGTCGCCGAAGGTTCTGCACACCTAAATCAAATAATACGTATAACTGGCAGAGGACTTAATCTAGTGTGTTGATTTAAATGTTGAATACTTTTAAAAACTTTAATTCTTTCTTTTCGTGCACCTGCATGTACTTTACTGTTGTAGTCTGTTTAGATCCCCGACATACTAAGTGAGAGCAGAATAGCTGTAATCGATAGTCAAAGACAAACAAGTTAACGATACTTTTACCAACATAAGTATTGCGCTTGTCCACGCTGTTATGAAAATAATTCAATCTCTAAACTGACGTGTTCTGTGGATTCGGAAATTAAATCCACGGTAAAAAAAGATGTTTCCTCCGACTTTTTACTAACAATCGAAACCACATAGTTATGCCTTCATCATGTTGATAAAAACTTACTCTTGATTTTGTTAGTTTGTATGAGCTTCCTTTTTTGAATTTACATTTGAGTTCAGTATTTTGTTGATACTTGTTTCGGCAAAACGAATCTACCTGTTTTTAGAATGTTACAGCTGGTTCGGAACATTAGAAATGCTTTATTACTAGTATGTGAAATGTTTATCTAGTTATGAAATCAGGTTTCACCAAGTTTTTCATCAGAAAAATCCTGTACCCACTCAGGAATATGACAGTTGTTTTGGTCCTCAATGCTCTTCAACTTCGTACTTTATTTGGCCTTTGTAACTTTTTTGGGAATCGAGCGTCACTGATGAGTCTTTTGTAGACGAAACGCGCGTCTGGCGTATATACTAAATTTAGTCCTGGTATCTATGATGAGTTAATTTACAACCACTGGGTCGATGCCACTGCTGGTGGAGATTTATTTCCTCGAGGGTATCACAAGCCCAGTAGACAGCACTTTTTATGCTGACAGGAATTGTCATTGATATTGTTATTTTTATAAATTTACTGTTTACAAAATTTTGAACTATTTGAAATACTAAGGCTTTCTACCTCAGTCATAGATTACATTCGCTGTATTTGGCAAAACTTTTAGGAATTTTGGTCCTCAATGCTCTTCAACTTCGTACTTTATTTGGCCTTTTTAACTTTTTTTGGAATCGAGCGTCACTAATGAGTCTTTTGTAGACGAAACGCGCGTTTGGCGTATATACTAAATTTAGTCCTGGTATCTATGATGAGTTAATTTTCCATGCTTTCCCTTGGTTTAAATGGTCTTTGTTTAGTTTGTCAATTTTAATTGACTTCTCCTTGTTGAATTTGCCTTTTAGTTCGGTTTTTGGCGTATACTTGTTTCTCAAAAAAATTAATTTACATACTTGTACCATCATTTTTCTACGACTGGTTAGAAAAATTAGAAGTGTGATATGTTGTTGGGAGATTAAGCTAGCTATGAAATCAGGTTTAGTCAATTATTTTCTTCAGAAACTTCACGTACCAAATCAGGAATATGACAGTTGTGATTAATTCGCTCCCCTGATTGAGAGGGTCTGACATTTGATTTTGTCTGTTTTTATAGAAAAAGTAAAATCACAAAAATACTGAAATCAGAGGAAAATTCAATCGGAAAATCCATAACCACATGGCAAAATCAAATGACAAAACACATCAAAAACGTATGGACAAGAACTGTCATATTCCTGAATTGGTACAGACATTTTCAAATGTAGAAAATGGTGGCTGAAAACATTTCTTTAAGCGCTAAACCTCTCACTTTGTCTCGTTAAACTCCGTTATATTTACAATGATGCGTGAACTAAACAGACATAATAAATAAAATAGTCAAAGTATGGGTACAGCATATTTTCCTTGTTAAATTTACCAAGGAGTTCAGTATTTTTGGGGGATTTTTTATTCATCTTAGAACAAAGGATTGAACAATATGTTTCCGATGGACACAACAATTAAAACACGTTTTATGTTTTATTTCTACTCTAGGCATATATAATTTTTATTCAATTTTGAACAATACGTATGAGATATTGTTTATAAGTAAGAAAATAATATTTTATCAAGCAATGCATTATGATAGACTAATCCGTTATTTCAGCAGGAACTTGGACACAAACAAGAAATTTGCCATCATCTGATGTCAATTCTACATCTACCACTAGGCGGAGCTGAAACAAAATAGAATATATAACTATTCATATGCTATTTGATAGTTTAATATTAAATATTAACTCGATCAACTATTACAGAATATTTCCATTTAATAGAAATACATAATGAAATACACATGATTTTACATGAACAATATCTCTCAGTAGTTCAATCTTTTGATGGGATCCGTCATACATCATTCGACAAAAATGGACACGAAGTTAAAACACATAATGAAGGGGAATTTGTTCATGATTGTCCATTCATCCCACCTTATTCACCATGATCCGTTCACTAACAAAAAGTATATAATCTAGCAAATATGGCTTATTTATTAAATGAAATTGGTCTATGAAATAACTTTCATTACTTTCAGTGCCGATCTAATGAGACAAGCATTTTCTGACTGATATTAACCGTATGTTCTTAAATATGTTCAATTTTAATGTACTGTCCCAGAGTCTTCGTTTCTATCAAAAGAAAAACCCCTTAAATGCATCGGTTTTAATTCGATGTTGACATGAATATCAATTATGTGGTCATTTTATAAATTTCATGTTTACAAAAGAATGATTTTTTTTTGGAAATACTAAGGATTTTCTTATCGCAGGCATATATCACCTTACACTTAGGCACAACTTTTTGGAATTCTTGGTCCTCTATGCTTTTCAAATTTGTACATGTTTGGCTCATTTTACTTTTTTGATCTCAGCGTCACAAGTATGAAGTTTTATTAAATTTTTGAGGTACTCATTCCAACTCTATATCAGAAAATGTGTTGCTTACAGAGAATGACTCATAAAATGATAGCGAGGGAAAACTTCACAATTAATTAAGATATCTTTTATGCTGCAAAGGTGATTTTGCTTCAATATCGTTAATATTATTGTTAAGTTCTGATAGAAAAAAAAAAGAATTATTCCTGAAGTATTTTTAGCCATTTTGAAGTTGGTATTTGTTGTCTCTCTCAATGTTTTACTTCAAAAAAATCCTTGTCCACCCTCTGTCATTTGATCATCTTTTGATCAACTTCTCTAATTTATTACATAGCAATCCATGACCAGATGTACTAGGCCAAGTCATTACTAAAAGAATGCATCCCTTACCTTTGGATATGCTGGTTGAACATAAACTACAGCTGTGAATGTTGTTGCTTGTCCCTGAGTAATAGGACAAGTAATGTCGCCTTTACAAGCATCTACCTTTGTTTGAAAAGGCGTCTTTATTCCAGCAATAATGCCGTAAAGATTTAATGTGGCTCCTTTTGAGGCTTCGGCTGAAACGATAATTTAAACATATGTATGCATATACACCGGGGAATATTTAGGCATACCATTTCATGAATAACCAAGTTGTCCACGAAAATGTGCATACTGCTTTTGCAAAATAAAACCAAAAAAACATACAATGGTGTATGTATACTATTATATTAAACGTCAAGATACATGTGTCTAAAGGATAATAAGTATTTGCGCATTTCGAACATAGTTTGTCGTAATTTTAGAAAATCATCGCAGTACTTCATTAAAAAGTAGGTTTATAAGATACTTGTAGGCATGAATTACACTTCGATTTTCAGGGGTTTTATGTTACGTTCTAAATTTCACTAGGTATACTCTCAATTTGAATCAAATGTGTGTGGAAGTGACATTATGTCTTTCATTTCATTGGAAACGACAGAATTAATGGGATCCCCAATTATAATTATTAAAGATATTTGTATTGCATTTTGTAGACTATTTTTGTCCAATTATACTTTGCAATGAAAGAAGCAAATAAAACTGGAAAAACATGTGAAGGACATCGAACCTATAAAATGAACTATTTTTTCTTAAATAAAACAAAACGAGCAACGTACAGATAGATTTGATAGAACTGTGATTTACATTAGGAATCTTGTGCAGTCATGCCATATTCTCCCGTTATGTGCAAACAACCATTTTCCTCATTTATTAATTTAATAATATATTATCATAAAACAGAAATCATAAAAAATAAAAAAAAGTTAAGCCGTATATGTAAGATCATGTAAGCATTTATTAGCATTTAGATGTCTATTAGAGATTGCAAAAAATTTTCAGATGGGATATTCCTAAAATAATTTGGACACTCGGCTAACCGAGAGATAGGTCGGTTAATCTATATTGAGTATGCGGCTATATCGGCAGTGGGTCTGTTAATCGGGTTGGCTAAAGTCTGTTAAGAGTAAAACTCACAATTTAATGTTAAACTCTGTTAAATATACAGATTTTTGGGCATATTATGAGAATCACATCAAAAAAAGAAAAGTGTCTGACAAAATGATATCTATCATTGAACATTTTCCACCATTAAAACAAATGCATAGCCTGCGCAATTTTAAGTAAAACGAAAAGGCGTCGTGCAAGTATGTGGTTTTTATGCTTGTACGCATACCAATATTTTAGATAAAAGGCCAAAAACCATTTTAGATATGATTTAAAGGACAAAAAGTAGTACTTTGGTTCTAAAAGATCAATTGTCATTGATAAATATTTCATAATTGTTATATAAATTGAGTTATACCACATTTTAATGAATATTAGGGGAATACAGTCTGTTAATGGGTTGGACAATTTGAATCGTGTTAGTTAAGAGTTATTTAGCCACGACAATACTAGTAGCCTTACTACCTTGAGTTTATATTTTCACATTGAAAACAATGATATGTACTTATGACGAAAAAATTACAATACGGTGCAACAGTATCCTCATAGAAAGAGCACTTTTATTTAAAAAAAAAAAAATCTGCATTTCATTAAAAGGGTGTGTCACTTCAAATTAGCGTTATATGGACTGATTGGCCGCTCGAATTCGCATGAATTTATTATTTACGCCAAGTTATCAATCAGCCTTATTTTTTTGTCTGTTCAAAGTCTGTAACATCTATGAATCTGTCATGTGTTGCAATTCAGATGGTTAAATTTCATTTTTTTGGAATACCTTATGCCGGCGGCACACATTGACGGATAGACTATAGCGTGCACTAAACGTACAGAGAAAACTGACAAAGTCGGTATACGTTAGTTGCACGCCATAGGAACGCTTAGCAATCGTTCAAAGCGCGTTGCATAAGTTTGAAGTACGTCGAAATACAAAGGTAAAATTGAGAAAGAAAATGGGGAATGTGTCAAAGCGTCAACAACCCGACAAAAGAACAGGCAACAGACAAAAGGCCACAAATGGGTCTTTAATGTAGAAAGAAACTCCCACACCCGTAGGCGTCCTTCAGCTGGCCCTTTAAAAAATATGCATACTAGTACAGTGATAATGGACGTCATAATAAACTCCGAATTATACACAAGAAAATAAAATTAAAAATCATATAAGACTAACAAAGGCCAGAGTCTCCTGACTTGGGACAGGCGCAAAATTCAGAGGGGATTAACATATTTATGAGATATCAACCCTCCCCCGATACCTCTAGCCACTAAAGGAAAGTAAATACGCTTGATGAACGCTACAACCCGAGGAAATATTTATGCAGCATAAAACACATACAACATACGCCAACATACGTTTCTTGAACGCCGGATAAACGTTTAGCCTTAGGTACGCTTCTAGTACGCCCAATTCACGCGTGTGACGGCGGTATTAGTTGTACTTCCTCAATGCTTTTCAACTTTGTTTTTGGCCTTTTAAACATTTTTTTTACCGTCACTGATGAGTTTTTCGTAGCCGAAACGCGTGTCTGGCGAAAATATAAGGCGCAAATATCAAATTTCATTCCTGTTATCTATGAGGAGTTTATTTCCGGTATGTATTTTCCTTTGTACCGAGTCATCATTCTCATACCAAGTTCTAAACCGTGGTTCTAAAGAAGAAATAGACATTAGTAAGTTTTTTTATATTATTGTTGGGTGCTGATTTAATGGGTAACAACAAGAAAATTTTATATTCCTGTAAATCACAATAAATGCATAATATTAATTTTATTTTTCGAGTAATGATGTATTCCAATGATATCGTAAGTCATTTAGCCGACTCGCAGTCAGCAAACGTGCTTGTTTTTCTATCGAGTGACCTTCAAGGTTGTGTAGAGAAAGGTGGATGTTGAATGGTTTGTCTGTATTTGTTTGTATAATAAACATATTTCAGTTCATTTGATAAAAAAATCAAAACATTAAGAAGTTTATCTCTGATTTATGTACTTGTTAACTATGTAAATGACAAATTGTTGCCATTCATATCAATGAAACAGAATCCACATGATATATGCGACCATTCTTTGATGAAATTAATATTACTCTGATTTTACACTTTTTAAAATCATTTTTATCAATTTTCAGATTCCATTGTCTAAACTTATGTTTCATTGTTCATGTGTTGTTTCCATTTATTCTAGCCACTAATATTGGGCCTATCTCTTGATTCAGATAACACCCCATATAACAATTAAAATTATACTTGTAATGTCATTCATAACTCTTAACAGACTAATTAACAGACCGAGTTTTATACATCCGACCCATTAACAGACCATATTTTTATTAAAAATTGATTTATGTCACCAAAATACAGTTTTTCGTGTAGATTTTTCACATATTGATGTTAATATGGTAAACAAACATAATGCCAGTCTTTTTTCGATGTTCAAAAGATTGCATGCAAGTAAACTCAACCAACTTGTCATTTTTGTGTACATTTTGTGTGTGTAAAATGTGTATAAATTTACTGATGAGTAACTCGCCTTTTCATTTTATAGATCGTTTATTGAAGCTAGAAAAAAAATAATTACACCACTGGATTCAGTACTCCAAATCATTTTGTCAGACATGATTAGTTTTTATGATATAAATATAATTAAAAAGTTACACAATGAAACATGCAGACCTTGCACTGATTTTCACGATAACACCTGATTAACAGACTTTAGCCAACCCGATTAACAGACCCACCGCCGATATAGCCGCATACTCAATATAGATTAACCGACCTATCTCTCGGTTAGCCGAGTGTCGGCCGTGTTGTTGTAGTTAGCCTTTGTTGACATTTAAGAATGTACTGAGTGTGTATGTGAATCAACTAATATGGGTGTAATAATCGATTCAGTTCAATTCAGTTCTAGAAGAAGTCTTTATCCGTGTGAGATAAAATCAAAATTAATTTATAAAACTATAAACATATCTATAAACTTTGCAATACCTTAAATTTTAAAACTTACTTGGTGTTAGTTTAACAACCAATGTTACATTTGATCCCTTCTTAAACGGACATGGAACTGTATTCTGTGGACAATCTGAAACATCTACACTTGCAAGGGTACCTGCATTTGTTCCTAAAATACAGAAATAACATACAGGTTTAGTGACTTCTAAGCTCCTTAAACTTAAATGTATGTTTTCTGTTTTCAGATTACTCGTTTCGGAATACTCTATAATAATCGTCTGCTTCAAAGAAATTTTGCAATTCAAATCGCGACCACTAGTTTCAATCCTTATATTTTAGAACCACACCAGACAAGGGATTATATTTATCAAATTAACAAAGGAGACTTATATGTATAGTAGCAGAAGAGGAAACTACTTGGACCAATGTGGCATGAATCAATAGGTCTCAAATATGGCAGTCTCACTAAAGCAGAAAGGATATTGCCTTCAAAAGTAGAGTAGGGTCTATATTGAGCAGGTGAATATTCATCACATAACTTTTTCGATGGATTAGAACATGGCCGTACAGAATATAGCTGATATGAACTATATAATTAGAAGCCGGTTTTTTTCTTTTTTCTTTTTATAAAGAAATAATTTGAATAATTTTAAAATGTTTCAAGAGTTTGTAAAATTTGCAATGTTTCCAATCTTTCGATACTATTCAGATAAGATATAAAAGGCTTCACCTGAGGACAAAAGTATGGTCACCTTGAGTCTATGGAGTGTTTAATCATGTGCTAAGGATGTGTTTTAGGATTAATAAATACAGTCACGTCCGTAATGAATGTGACGTTTCATTACATGTCTCACAAAGAGTCTCGAGCTCTCTCTGCACGTTCAAAAAACTTTCGATAAACTTTGTTGTGTCCTTTAATGACCTGATGAAGAAAGAAAATGTTCTGCCGCCATATAATATACCGGTTCATGCAACAGTTAATTTTTGGTCTGAAGCAATTGGTAGATCCTTCAGCATTTTTCAACATTATGAATTTGTCGTTAAGTTGAAAACTTGTAATCGTCCATAATATTCACGAAACCATTGTCGCTGGACGTCACAGTTGTAAAAATCAACCAATTAATAAATCATTTGATTATAAAAAAAAATACCTCTTAATTCAGCCTGGCATTATCGTTTTACTCTTGAACATTGGCCTCTAACGTCGACTAAACTACTCAATTCAGAAGCAGTAAAGCAATCTTAATGTGCTTGAGCTATTCAACTTATTTACTTGATTGTGTTGCTGAATTAACTTTGCACAAAACAAAAATGATATAAAAGGGTTCCAAACAAAAATGAACCTACCACAATCTTTGAAGACTGTTGCAGAGACTAACTGCAGAACTACAAAACACAAAATAACAACCACACTTTTGAGGGACATCATGACGGTCTACTGGTCACACGAGAAAGGAAGAAGAAAGATAAGAGGAATTACTACTAACCTTATCTATGTTATCCATGCCATTGCGAAAGATTGTCACCTGGGACCAGATCAAAAATGGTTCGATCACTATATGACACGTACATAATAGCATTCCTCGGCTAAAACCCACCTCATATTGGAATAAGTGTAACTGTAAAATATCCTACTGGAACTTTCATAAAAATGTACTCGTATACAAACTGGAAGTTTTACAGGGTTGAGAATATATGAATACACAAATTTGATAACATATCACGCCATTATTTCTCGTTTCTTTTTCTGATCACACCATATCTTATCTATAACTTACAATTGTATTATCTTATTTGATCAAGACATCAAAGACGATCGAAAACCTATTTTTTTTTTAAATATGTGGTGTTTATTTTGTTATCCTCTACGTTTATGAACTTAAAAACAATGTTATTTTATGGTAACGAGTATAATTTGTACTTATATATAAAAAAAATAATAAAAAAAATCAGTTTAGAATGCATCCAGTCTGTTATCAATTACACTACATTATGAAAATCAGGAAATTTAGTATGATTGTCAATGAGACATCTATTTACCAAGTTCAAATGAAGTTGATGTTAGCAATTATATGCATTCGTACTGCCTTCAGCATTGTATACTTTCGATGAAATTACCTTACACGTCTGAAATGACGATACTGCGGTCAACCGACTGAGCTATGGCGATAGCATAGTTTCAGACATCAGAATTGTATACGTATATCTAGCAGTAACATTCGACAGTGAAAAGACATTTGCTTCGTTTTGGTTATTTAGCGTCTTGATAAACGGAATGATGGTAAATTGTAAATAATATCCATTCATGTAAAACTTTAATCCATTCGTGGATAAAATGGTCAAGATGAATCATTTTCTTAAAGAACTCCGTCAAACAACATGCATCAATTGACATCAGAAAATTCCTAAACGCAATATCCCCTCTAAAACTTCTATTGACACAAAAATAATTTGATTAGTAACAGAACATAACTGCAACTTCTCACCGTGTCTTTATCTGTATATAATTCCCAAATTGTACGCTATTGGAGACTTTATGCGTGTTTAATTTTTTTTTGGCAACCTATGCCAAAATATGATTCACAATTGAAAAACCATTTAGCACGGTTAAATTTCAGCATTTTGAAGTTTGTTAATTTCAAATCTCATTAAGTTATGATGTTCAAACATCATGGCATACTGTGATCATTGTTGATATTATTTAGTTACCAATGTTTTAAGTACTACAGATTTTAAGTACAAAACTAGTACCTAATAGGCTATGCAAAAGTAGCTGTGTACTTGACGAACAATATTTCAAGTAAAGACACATAACTTAACCTATCATTTATATCGCCTGATGGTTCGATGTATCGGACTTGTAATCTCGTAATTTGATTCGACTAGTGAATGTCCAAAGACTAATGTGTAACACTTGAAATGTATATAAATTAATTTTGTGTCTATTTTCTTGTAATAAATTGTAAAGATGGCATCGATTTTGCGTGTGTTTCTGCATGTATGGTCCATACTAGCACAATTTATATTTGGTGCAGTTGGTACTGAATTCAAAGACTGTGGTATGTTAATTCCTGACTCTTGTATTGCATTATTTTTGCAATATACTTAAGATTCGTTTTAATTTTGACATTGCTTTATAGGTTCAATAATAATCACTAAGATAGATCTGAATACCATTCGAGTTGCATTCAAATATTTTTTTTGATTTATGACATGTTTTTTTTATTAAGAAAAGCTTTCGATTCATTTCGCCTTACTCTACATTTTACTTATCAGAATGTTGACAAATAATGAAGTAAATTTGAAATGTTATGGGGTCTGTTCAATCTGTATATTATTGTCATGTATATTAACTTGTGCATTGTAATATTATCTTAAAGGATCAAGTGCAGCAGTTATAAGTACTTTTGAAGTGTCTGGTTGTCCTAAAGGCCCATGTCTCTTTAAAAGGAATACAAATGTAACACTGACTGTTCAACTGACACCAAGTAAGTCAAAATATTATATTATTCATTTCATAAGTTTAGTGAATTATTATACAAATGTGAATGTAGGTTGAACTGTTCAACTCGAATAATTCTACGTCGTCCAGCGGCCTATAGCCTATCGAGGCAATGTAGCAGTACATTGCTTGGTTTAAAAAGAACAACCTGACCATAAATTTTACTCACGCCATTAGTACTTTCAATTTCTTATATCATGGAAAATAAGAAATTGTATTACATTTGTACAAACATTATAGAAACTCTAACTAGTAACACATGTACGCAAAGTACTATCATATACACCAAAATATGATTAAAAAAACGATGATGCATTTGTTAAAATTGACAGTCAGCTTTTCTACCATAAATACACTTAAAATAAGTATTTAAGGAGTAAATGCGATAAAAAAAAATCTCCCATTGGCTTAAATGCATTTCTATTCCTTGTTTTAAATGTGTACCTGGTTGACCTTCATATATATAATCCTCAAATAAGATATATAGCCCAATCTTTTGAAACAATAAAAGTATGATTCTTGGTCATTTTCATTTTAATGGACATATTTTCAAATATGATATAATCTTTTTAATGAAAAAATCTGGCTATTATGTTCGGATCATTTTGACAGAGTTGTTCCACATGTCTCTTTGTACGTTGTTTGCTTTTTAGTCATTCAGTTCAAAGTACAAATTCGTTAGAAAGATTAATGATTGATGACAAGTACTTCTTGCAAAATTTCTTTCATTAAAATGGACGATAATATATAACAAATCGATTATGGGTTTTTTTCAGATGCAGATATCAAAAGTGCCACTACAAGTATATATGGATATATTGGTTCAATTAAAACGCCTTTCATACTTCACAAGGATGCATGCGTTAAAAGTATAAAATGTCCCATTGAAAAAGGAGTACTAACAACTTTTACAGATACCATTTATGTTGAATCAGCGTATCCTAAGGTCAGTTATATTCTTAGAATCCAAAATGCTATTATTGTTAAATTGAATGACTCTTTCAGAATATTTAGTGTTGTTTTAAATGGTGAATTGGTGTAATACTATGGTCATGTTAGTCTTCTTCTGACGAGTCCTCGAAAACATCCTGCCTAGCTTTGGCGTTCGCATGTTACAAGGCAGTTTGTCTGCCTCTATTCAAAATGCCGTTGTTTTGTAAGTGGCAGTTCAAATTTTCCGCCCATCATCTGTTTCTTCCGATCTTGAAAAAAAACGTATTTTGTTAAATGTACCTCGTTACTGTCCTGGCTATGCATGAAATATGTAACTGGATGTTAAGCAAGCAATATTCAATCTTCTGATTTATGATGGAAATTATTTTTACAAAAATAATGAATATTGGCTTCAGACAAAATATAATAAAACTATAGTTTATGACCAATACATCTTCAACCGTATTTATTCGAACGACACGTGGTGAGTCTTCAATAGACGAAATGCTGAACCAATTGTAAGCCAAAGACGGATTCCATTTATTCTTGGAATATAGTTCCCAGTTACTATATGGGATATTTCTTCCTGAGAATTCTGACTACTGTTTTCTTTGAAATGTTTAGTACTTTTAAAAGTGTTCCCATCGGTTGCACCGAATTAGACTTTTTACCTTTATTTGTGACATGTTATCTATTGTGTCTGTTTGTTTTGTTCACGCATCATTATCAATATTATTAATATTGATGCCACTATCGTACAAGTGAGAGGTTTAGCGCTTTAAAACCAGGTTAAATCCACCATTTTCTACTTTCGAAAATGCCTGTACGAAGTCAGGAATATTGCAGTTGTTGTCCATTCGTTTGATGCGTTTTATCCTTTGATTTTGTCATTTGATTAGGGACTTTCCGTTTTGAATTTTCCTCGGAGTTCATTATTTTTGTGATTTTACTTTTTTTGTGATTTTACTTTTTTCATATACATTGATACAAGTAACACATGTGGGGAAAAAATATTGTTGAAAGTAAGGGTGGTGATTTTCGTCAAAATGAAAGTAGGGTAGAAATAAGCCTTTGCCATTTATCCAAGATACAAATCCTACCATTGGCATATCAATAGGGCTCTCAAAGAAACAAACAAAAACACTGATGGATTGTCCTGGGGCAAGCATATTTTATTAGAATAATAATGGTATATAGATTCGTGAATTCTCTAAAGAGAGGTGCTTAAAACCAACATTAGCTGGACTCTAGATTCACAAGAAACACGTACATCGATATTTGGTTACATTCTCCATAGTCCTATTTTTCTATTGTACAGTCATGTAACACGCTTTGTCTTAAGGTGTCCGTTAGGTCTGTGACGTTATATGCAGTTTGTATTTATATGCTGTTTTCAATCGTTTTAAACGTGATTGGATTTCAAAATATAACTTGCAATCAGATTAACTACACTTAAGCTTTTGTAATTTTTCGAAGTTACAAAGATAATGAATTCTGAGAAGAGTCAAAAACATGTTCCAATGAAAAAACAAATACAATGTTGCGCATTTGCTACCATTTACATACTTTGTAATTCTGCTATCATTTTTATTGTAATAAATAAGGTCCCAGTTTTCACAAGACATCATTCTTAGTTTTTTCGTTCGCCATGTTTTATACATATTTAACTTTCGACAACTCAAGAGGTATTTTTTGTTAATTCAATTCCAGGAATGTGCATAGAATCAAGCAAGATAAGTGCATTTTTTTTAATCATAAAATTTGTACAGGACTACATTTTACTTTAACATCAAGCTTCCAAGAAAAAGCGAACGGAGATTGACATAACAGTAGTACACCCTTTTACACATGAAGTCGGTCGTTATTTTTATGCATGCAGTACAGATCGCTTGAGTTCTAAAAATCTTCAAAAGTAAAAATGTATTGGACAAGAAAAATGATTCGTCAAGAATGTCATTCAAAATGTGTTTTTTTTTCTGAGATAACACAAATATGTATACTGATATTTTAATTATAGTTGGAAAGTATGATTTTGCTTGTTTTGTTTTTGTCAAATAAAGATTTTTATTGATATTTTTTTCAGATGCGTTTAGTTGCAGATTTAGAAGTGAAAACGGATGATGGAAAATTGTTGATCTGTACCGAATTTCCAGCCGAAATAACGGACTAATAATAGACTATTAAATGACATTTATTTATTGTAATCATTTTACACAATTAATGTAGAACAGATTACCAATTTTACTATGGTATATTTACAGTGATATATTGTTTTAGAATAAAATATGTTTAGAAATACACTACTCTTTATAATGCATAATCAACCCGAAGTTATATTGTAAGAGACATCTTAGACCTTGCTTTAAACAATCCGAATTCAAGTCAATTCTGGAATATCGTTTTTTGGTTTGTTTGATACTCAACATATTGCAGTTTATCATTTCTGAATGTCACATCTTACTGGGACATGCTTCTTTGGAATTTAAACGTAGGGCTCACCTGTATCTTCAACTCTGGCCACCTCTTGGTATTTTGAGTAAAGCTTTTGAAGAAAAAAACACGACATCTTGATTATTTGTGAACAAATACCTATCATATGCTCGTGTTTTTATAGGTATACAATCTACCATCACTGCATGGGGCCAAAATATTGCCATTTTGTAATTTGATAGAATTTAAAATTATAGAAAATTCGTTAACACAGAAGTCTTTTAAAATTTTACAGATTTGGTAAGTTGACATATGACCTTAATTTCGAAAAGTATGTGATAGCCATTACTGAATACCGTATAAATCAGTTAAATTTTTGAGTGTGTCTTAATTTCGCTATTTTATCAGTATGAACATTTTTGTTAACTTAAATGCATTGTTATAGACCGTGAAACGAAGATAATGAACACACCGAAAAATTCACTTTTAAAAGCAAAATCGCGAACAAAGTTTGACACGAAAAAAATCAATAAACGGTAGGGTTTTGGTATATAATCGGAAGGAACATTTGAACGACATAATCTTCTGACCCCAGTTAAGAGCAATGAATTTAATAACAAGGTTATACAAATAAGAAGATGTGGTTTGATTGGCAATGAGACAACTCTCCACAAGAGATCAATATAACAACTATATGTCCACGATACGATCTTCAACAATGAGTAAAAATTTATACTGCAAAGTCAGACAAAGACAAAACTAATGTAAAACAATTCAAACAACAAAACTAACAGCCTGATCTAAGTACGAATAATGAACGAAAGACAAACATGATATCAACAGCAAACGACAACAGTGTGCATGTATACTCACTTGTAAGATATGAAAGAGTAATAGACTATAAACAAATTATGAATATAAAAAGACGATGGTGTATGATTGTTTATGAGGCAACTCTCCACAAGAGACCAGGGTAAATATCAATATCCTATCACATCATGTTACGATATCACTAGTCTTGCATACAATTTGTTTTTAATGTTTAGACATACAAAATTTGTCTTTGTGTTCTCTATTTGGAAGTATCAGTTACTCATTAAATTCATGTTTCTGATACGTAGACATTTATGACTGGCAGAGGATTTGAAAGTTAATTCCAGCATACTTGCCATATATTAAATAATTATTGCATTTAGCTTCAAGAAATAAAGTAATCTCATGAAAATTATATTAAAAAGAAGCAGCTATTCTTTTTATCTCAGTAGATATCAGCTTTATGCTATTTTGTGCAGACGCTTGGGGCTTTAGTCAAACCTTAATTGAAATTGTGTTGACATTACAGTGATTCTAGAGAAAACGGATATATTTATGAGATCCCAAATGGCTAGCAGTTAAACTTATTGTGTCTTTGTATAATGCATGCTGTATGTATCCTTGTTAAGAACATTTATGCGGTGATATTTTGTTCATGTCAGTTTTCATTTTCGTTGCCATTATTTATCATTATTGTTTTAATTTGAATTTTCTCTTTCATAATTATGTTCATTTTCAAACTAATAGTGATAATTTTGGTTTGCTGTACGTGACAATTTACTTACGCGTGATGGTTTCTCTGTTTTATTTTGTGATATATTTTCATAACTGACTTTATCAAATGATGTTGATGTATAAAGTTGAGAATGGAAATGGAGAATGTGTCAAAGAGACAACAACCTGACCATAGAAAAATAACAGCAGAAGGTCTCCAACAGGTCTTCAATGTAGCGAGAAATTCTTGCACCCGGAGGCGTCCTTCAGCTGGCCCCAAAAAGAAATATATACTAGTTCAGTGATAATGAACACCATACTAATTTCCAAATTGTACACAAGAAACTAAAATTAAAATAATACATCAAGTAGTTCATCGTTTTGGGATTGTTTTTTGCTGTTAGTCGAGGTCTGGGCTTTGATGATTTTTTTAAATATTTTTTAAAAGGATTGATTAGACAACAGGGCAAGACACAAATACAACAACACAATTTAGAAAGCAGTATTTTTTTTTACACTTATGAGAAAAAAATGCACTGATAAATTTTTATTTGCTATAAATCAAAGAATTAATTTATTTAGAAAATGACACAATTCAAAACATAACAGAAAAGGAATAGCAAGTTAATGTGTTGTAATCGTTATATTTTAAATTCACTTTTATATTTTACAGATTATCGCATATAAATAATAGAAGTTTGAATTTTTAAGATACATTCCGAAAAAGCACCATTAATATTTCTTAAAACATATTTATTCTTTACGGGTTATTCATTAACTTTAATCAAAATTAAAACAAAGACCGCTTTATTGCATTGCTACAGCTATGTGGACATGCCTCCAAATTAGATATGCAGCTATCAAAACAGTCGTCTTCTTCGTCCATATTTGCTATTGCGTAAACAAAGTCACAGCTGTTGACACACTTTGTAAATCTTGTTTGACATTGTTTATGACACATCATCATCATCATTCCGAAACTTTCTGTATTTGGTATGAACATCAGGAAACTAAACATCAGCAATACGTAGGTGCTCTTCTGGAATAAAATATTCAGATTTAAACTGTACAATTCGTGTATATTTTATTATGACAAATACATTCTCTAAAACAAGCCTTTTTTACATTATGTCAGAACAACAACGTATTTATCAACAAAGCGATGGAAAGCAATTCGATTCCTGACATAGTATTTTAAACTGTTTATAATAGAACGTGTTTAGTCGTTCACATGAGAATACTACCGTTTGACATTAAACGATTCATAGACGTGTAATTGGCGTGTAGCTGAGAAGAATCGACAAGCCAATGTATACTCTGATTCATACATTATATTGGAAATGTGTTGTATTAAAATGCAAACATTCAGCTTTCAGAAAAAAAACCAAAAGAAATAAATTTTGACGTCTTCCATAGCAAAACGCATATTGCATAATGCATATTTACTGTAATGTGGCATACATAATTAAGACTTATAGCCGGGTCTGTACTAACATGAGCAACACAACTGGTGTCACATGTGGAGCAGGGTCTGCTAACAATTCCATATGACCTGAGATCATCCCCGCTTTTAAAAGGGGTTCGTGTTGCTTAGTCTTTATTTTCTGTTTTGTCTTATTTAAGCCCCAGTCACACTGTCACGTTTTATTCCGTTATATGGAAATTAACATTGGAAGAGGAGATAACTCTTGCAAAAATGGATCTTTTTTGGTCAGTTTTTTGTTGTTTTTCTTGAAATTTATGTAAAGTTTGATACTTTGATGGCGTTATAAGTTTGTATTTAACTAAATTATATAATCTTCTGCACATGAAATGTACAAAACCGAAGTGTTATGAGTAATTTTTTTTTGTCTTCCTGAAGTTAGATTTTAAGGGACTTTTTTCTGTGTATATTTGGGGTATAATGCTAAAGATCAAAACTTTGAAATCTTCTTTTGCAATTACTTTCGGGTTAGGGTCAAATTAATGCTATATTGACTGGACTACTAGGTTTTACTAGGTTTGTGCTTCGTTCTTATCACGCTTTGCTATAACTCGAATAATTCAATCCCTCTCCGTGTCGGATTTACTTCCACGCGAGGGTTAATGTAGCCATCGCAGATCAGCGGAATATAACGACTGAATTATTCGGGTTAGTTTTGCTACGTATAATACGTGTAGACCCACGTTTCCACCATGCATGTATTGATACGTTTAGAGACGTAGTAAGCACTTTTTGTTACGTTCCACTAAGCTTTGATACGTTTTTACTAGGTTTCTACTTCGTTTCAATTTTCGCTACGTTTGTTATTGAATTTTCAAAACATACGGGCAGGTCCCATTTTGATCAAAAGATCACTACATTTCGATACTCTTTGTTACGTATATTCCGTTTCGCAACGCTTTCAAAACGTAGTAAAACGGAGCTCTTGAAACGTGACAGAGTGACTATGGACTATACTGTTGTTTGGTCGATTTTGTCAAGACATTGTCAGATTATTTTCGATTTACAAAAGTTGTGTTTTGTCAAACTTAAATATTTTTTATTCTCTAAAGACGTCAGCGTAAATAAAGGCAGCTACCCGACGACCCGTTTGATATAGAATGTCTGTAAATGTAGTAAGTATGAATAAAGATGTGCATAACGTAAAGGGATAACACTGTAAAATAATTGTTTGGTTGAAGATGGTATTGATAAGTGTATATGTATATACATTTTATATTTCTAACTAGACTTTTCTTACTATACAGTTTCTGTGGAAGAAATCTTCGTGTGTCCGATTGACATGTCACACTATATGATTACCAAGTTCATTTAAATTCCAAATGCATTACAAGAATCCCGACAAATATCTGAGATAGCCATTTGATGTATAATACATCGAACAGTAATTACAACAGAACTCTTGGTATCATAGTGTATGACATGCATCTAAGTAGGACGTTAGATTTGTAAAGTGACGTTTCATTTTAGTTATATTTTCATTAAACTGTACATTTAATCGCACCAGCGTCAATACGTAGAATTTGTAGGTTGCTAGACGATACATAAAGTTTGTCATATGGTGTATCAACATCGTTGTATATATGTCATAATTTGACCAGTTGCATGTTTCTACAATTTGGCTTATACTATGGCTGTTTAAGAATTTGATTCCCGTCTTTATATCTCCACAGCTGATAACAATATTGACATTGAAAGGTCATATGTTTGCTACTCAATGAATAGTTATCCCCTTATTTTGCTGTGTTGTTCTTTCACGACTTTTTCTCCTCATTTTAAACTCAATTAACAATTTGGAGCAAAGACAAATTAGAATAGTCCGATATTAATAAATGCCAGAAAACAGTAAACATGAACACAATACGGTATACATTGCACGCGTCCGAAGTGCTTTTCTCGATTTACCGTCGTCAATTATGATCACAGCCGAATATTTGAAAGCCAGTGATGGATAAAGACCGAAACGTTTCAAATAACTAAAACACCAAACCGATCTGTTAGTTTTTCCAGGAACATATATATTACATAGATATACTGTTCCCAGGTTTTTCTTATGTACTACGCGTTTACATGATTAATGTTGGTAGTTATAAAGGACAACAGGTTCCTTTTAATTCATTTCTACCCATTAACGCGTACTTTAGACATTGAGTCGAAAATGTAAGGTTTCTTAATCATTGAGTTTGAAATTCAGACCATATTTAAACAAGAACTGAACATATTTGGTTATTCAATACATCCTTTTCAATAAACTCACGAGAAAATTACACTTTCGTTCTTCATGTTTGTTAATTACGTGTTACATATGAAGACTTCCATTAACTTGATTCCCAAGATTTGATTGCTTAACACTTCCACATACGAGATGTATTCTCAGAACGGTTGGAACCAATAACATTTTTTCTTCTTCTGAATTTTGAAATATAAAGCTACTGGATAGTTCTTAATGCAAAACTGAAGAAATTAATACTTCCGTTGCATTTTAAGTCACTCCTGAGCCTTATATTGTTTCTCACTAAATCTTATGCTGTAGACTATTAATTAAGCACTTGACTGGAAAATACGGGATTATACTGACTTCTTATATTTATTGAATAAAGCCATTTCCGGTGGTATATAAAACTCCATTAAACCGAATCAAACGATATATATAATATTCGTAAAAAGTTTTACTTATACATAATTGTAGTAAAGTGGCCGTAAACCTACGTATTCTTGTTCATAGAAAAAACAGCTATTAAAGAAGACAGTCGATGAACTTAACCTGATCAAAACGAAATGCTTGCAAACAAAACAAAAAAAGAAACAAATAGAATATATTTCACGTGACAACCATTCGGATCCTATGATAAAATTGAGAATAAAAATGGGGAATATGTCATAGACACACCATAGTTATATGCAAAGGTCATGTTGTAGATGAGAATATTATAAACCATGCGTTAGAGATTAAGAGTCTTTAAGTCTAATACAGACGCGAACTATACGTTTTACAGCGATAATTTGTATTTGTTTCAGAAGAACGAAAGTCAATTACAATATATCTTTGCTGAAATTTGCAATAAAATGTCAAATATAATGGACCCCTTGGCTACTGAAACAAGCAGATAACTGATTATCTCATAAGACATTATTACTTAAAAAAGCATTTTATTGGAAAATATATAAATATTAAACAATGATATCATTCAGTTGCTTAATTTGCTTTTCTTTAGTTTTTGTAGCATCATTTCTGTATATATAAAGTATGTCCTACGTAAAACGATTCGGGCAATACATTAATGTAAAAATATATGTTAGACAATGTCGTATTTGGTATTTTTACCGTTTTAACTATAGGGTAGAACTTCTTTTGCATATTTGTATTAGTCCAAATGCGGGACAAATGAAGAGTTAGAAGCAAGTGAAGAAACTAAAAAAACACACAAAAAAAACATGACAACTGAACTTACATAACCTTTGTATGAGGTTGATTCGTTTTCCTGGCTTTTTCATCTATCTCGTTTTCTCAATATATGGTTGTAATAACAACATATTTATATAAATAAGCAACACAGGAGTCAAATCAAATATATTTACCTTAGCTCATTGCCCGTTACGATTGTATTACTTTCAATGAATACAAAAATGTTGTTATTTTTTTAACAAAAAGACGCAATTAATAAAACCTTTATAGTTTTTATTTTTGATAACCTGATTGAAATATAACATTCATTACAGCCAATGTAAATAATTGACAAATCATTGTGATCAGTAAATCATCAATCAATTCGATTATGATGTATTTATTTGTACCTTCTGTTGGGTCATTCACATCCCAAGGTGTATAAAAACTGGGGTTTTAAGTGCAGTTTGTGCTGACAAAAAGTCTATATACATACCAGAACAGACAAAAACATTGTTTTAATGGTAGAAGTTCGTTGCTAATCTGCGGAATACATGTTGTTACAATTATTATATTATGTATTTATGTGTTTCTCTGCGTGTTTTTTTCTGTTTGTCATTTACGCAGGATTTTTTTTACATTGCCATATACGCGGGATGTTTGATTAGACCTAAGATCAGATTCCACTCATTCTTTTGTTCTTAAAATGTCGTTCCAATAAAGGCAACATTAGTCTAGTCATTAATCGATTGAGAGAACACAAATGTGTGTTACAAACTAAATCTGAGGGAAAGAGAGGAAGAGCAGTAACTTTGAAGTGCAACAAAAACAAACGTTAACGCTAAACAGTAGGAACACTAAAGTGCAACAAAAACAAACGCTAACGCTAAACAATAGGAACAATAAAGTGCAACAAAAACAAACGCTAACGTACATAGAACGAACATTCCTTACTTGGTACAAGACATTTCAAACAGATATATTGGGTTGAACCTGGCACAACGGCTAGCCAAACCTCCCGCTTTATGACAATGTTAAAAAAAACATCGCAAAAATGACAACACTACGTAACAGAAATACAGCACACACACACACGCACGAACATTCATCGCAGAGATAAATAAAGGCAACAGAAGGATACCGCTGTTCAAAATTCATAAATCGATAGAGAAACAATTCCGGAGATAAGCACAAACAAAAAGTATAATAGTCGACAACACATGCAAGCTGATGAACAGCAACCAACATATTCCATCAACGACATACATCACAGGATATCACAAACAGTTACGCGCATCCGTATTTAACATGCAATCTCGAACTTTATTTCGAGTACGGAATATGGCAGTTGTTATCAATTACAAGTATATGTGCTTGCGATTGTATTTGTCGCACTTCAGTGTTTCTGTTGTTCCGTTGTGTTCCTCTAATAGTTAATGTGTCTCAGTTTGTAAACCGGATTTATGTTCTCTCAATGCAATCTATTTATATGACTTTTGAACTGCGGAATACCACTGAGGCTTTAATTTACATCTTACTCGAATGTAAGGGTCGGGATTGTTTCTAGCCAATTGTTACGAACATGAAAACAAGAAGCGCATGTTTGATTACTTAAATCTATTTATTTCGTCATTGATTTTTCGCGTTACGTATTATGATTCACAAATGCATATTTCGACATCATCTCTCATTCTAATCTATTAAATTATCTATCTAAATGTCTATGATATAGGAAGATGTGTTTGAAATACAGCCAAATGTCTCTCATTTTTGTTTACCTTTATACATTAATACTATAGATAATAAGGTGTATAGGTACTTTATTGTAAAGAGCCTGTGTTTGTTTTAAATAATTGTACAAAATATTTTCTTTCTCAAACCAATCACTTTTAACTTGAAATTATACAAGAACTATATTTACTTTCATAATGGCAGCATACCGTTTTGGTTATTTCGATAAGGTCAATTTTGTTTCAATATATTGCCATACGTTTTTGTTCCGTGCAGTGAGAGTGGCATATTACAATTAAACGAAAACAGTATGATATGAATATGATATTTCTAATAAAATTCTCGACTGCACTATTTTGTCTGATTTTATATCAGGATTTTTTTCAAAATGCATAATCATGGTAAGCAAGGTGATAAATGAAGTTCTTGTGTTGCAATAAACATTTATATGATTTAGGTCATTCTCTCTAATTAAGAAAATTAAAACATTCAGGTTTGTGGCATAATATTGACATCCGCACTCGGACAATTACTCCGATTTTAAGGTTGATTATAAAACTAGTTATGATTGTGACAATTCATTAATTTCAGAGATCATTGTTGTTACGATTTAAATCAAGCAATACATTTAAGACAAAAAGTCAGATCTCTTGTATAAATGATAAAGATCTATTCACAGAAATACAGATTAGAGAATTACTGCAAGCATATCTGACTTTTCCACAAATAAAATCCAAGTAGGTTAAGATGATGAAATAGACATTTGACCGCGGGAGGTTTGCGAATTGTTCGAAATATTCAGAAAAAACAATCAATAGATCAATATGATATTTTCAAGTCTAAAAGATACAATAGAAAGATACAAAAACTACAAATATGATAAAATAAGTAATATTATTTAGATAAACATTAAACGTAGTTCTTACATTGTCTAAATATCATTAAAAAAAAAAACATTTATGCCGTATCATTCACGAACGAAGATAATTAAGATGATCACGATCCCGGCCTTCTTTCAGAAGGACACCGAAAATCGCCACCTTTATACTGGATATCTTAACTTCATAAATTTCATGTTATAGACGATACATATAGCAGGGTCATCAAGATTTAAGACCGGTACTCTACCGTTATTTGACAAAATTAACAATACTTATCTTTTGTATATTCCGAAGGCATGCTGCATAGTTCATAAAGAGGACCAACCTAACCGGGATGTTCGACTAAACATCCTTTTAAATTGTAATGTAAGTAAAGGAACCAGTAGTAATGTGGATTCATTATTATTCGTTGGATACCAATTTTCGTGGAATTCGTGGCTACCGGTGAACCACGAATTCAAATGTTCAACGAATAACAGATTTTCAATAAACTTTGAATATAGAGATTGACAAAACATCGAAATCAAATGTCCACGAATATGCAAGTTTATAGCAATCCACGAAAATTGATACCCACGAAAATAAATAAATTCGGTAAACAAAGCACATTAATCGGTCGAGAGAAAACAAATCCGAGTTACAAACTAAAACCGAGGGAAACTCACTAGTTACAAAGAGGAAAACAAAAAAAAAACAGGAACATTAAAGTGCAACCAAACAAAAAACCAGCCAACATATGTAGAAACAAACTATTTGATAATAACTGTCATATTCTTGACTTGGTACATGACATTTTAAGAAAAAATATTAGATTGAACCTATTTTAACGGCTAGCCAACCCTCCCCCTTAATGACAATGTTTTAAAAAAAAGGCGCGAAACGACACCACTACGTGACAAAAAAACAGTTCAAACACATGCAAGAACATTCATAACAGAGATACGCACAAACAAACAATATATTAGTCGACACAACATGCAAACTGCAAAACAATAACGAACATGGATATAAAAAACAGTGACGAACTTACATATGTATCATTCCATCTTAAAACTACTATTTTCACAATAATATGTCCAAAGTATTTTCATGACAATAATGTTACGGAAAGGCAATTTTATAATGATTTGGACAAAAAACGATAAGACGTGATAGATGATTATCCAACTGAAACCATAACAGAAACATAAAAAAAGGAAACATCATATAGAAATGCAGATGCGTACTCGGTATAATAGTCATATTCGGCAATATGACAATGATGATATTTATTTTACCCGTATTGAGAATCAAATGAAGATTCTTATATTTTCTCTATCAAAATCCTCTATAGAATACAATCCTGAAAATTTTGCAGTGATATCAAAACTTTAGATAATCGATAAGACGTAACATATTTTCCAACCGAAACCATAACAGAAACACAAAAAAGCAGACTCATTCAACAAAGATTTTCTACAAAATTGGAATCGTAAATACAAATACCCTTTTTAGCTATTCGATAAGACGTAACAGATTTTCCAACCGAAACCATAACAGAAACACCAAAAAGCAGACTCATTCAACAAAGATTTTCTACAAAATTGGAATCGTAAATACAAATACCTTTTTTAGCTATTCGATAAGACGTAGCAGATTTTCCAAACAATTCCTAACAGAAACACCAAAAAGCAGACCCATTCACCAAAGACTTTGTACAAAATTGGAATCATAAATACAGATACCCTTTTTAGCTCAAAATTGTGCTTTGTGAATAATCAACTGAGACACTGAAGATGATGATTTGATAAAAACGATGTTGTTCCACCATATTTGATTAGTTGGTTTGATTAACATTTAAAATTCTGATTCATTGCCTGGCTTTATTATACTTTTTTGTTCTTTTCGGCTTATAGCTATTATTCCTTAAGATAAACTTTTGATTTTCAAATATTTTGGCTTCGAGCATCACTGGAGAGAAATTGAGAGTAAAATTGGTACCGTTTATATTATAAATAGACAATAAAGTTACTGCTCGATTTGCTTTAGTACTCATAAGAATCATAACAAAGCTTTCTTATAGTAAAAAATCTTGTAAAGTGCTCTACAATTACTTTCAGATATATATATGATATTGTCACTCAATAGCCCGCTTTTCAGTAGGTGCTTAATTCATTAGATCCAGCATTAGTTAACCGATGTTCAAATGTCATAAACCCATTAAGAAGGTACAAAATCAAGGTAAAAACCAGGAGGAATTTTAAAAGGAAATAAACTTATTGCGCCGACTACGTAGGTGGTCCTACCATGATTACATCACCTGTCATGCACATTAACATACAAAAAAAATGTAACAATCCGGAAAAAACAATCTATTAGTCAATATAAAGATCTGATCAATATGATGGTACATAAAGACCGCGAAAATATGACGCTAGTGAGTTGAGACACAAACGCAACTTAAAGGTCAACCAATCCGGGAATGTACTCATATAATTCATATCTATATCAATTGTTTTCCTTATATTTCAAATGGGTATGTTACTGCTGTGATATGGAAAGTTGACAACCAATAATTTGAAATCATCATGATTTGCATCGAATCGAGTTTGAAGATAATTTCTGTTAATACCCAGGAAAAATCCAGATAAGACCTTCTTATGTTTCTGTTATCCTTAATCTCATATTCACTTAAATATATGAATCTTTCTAACAAATAAAAAAGTAGCTGAGTAATCACACCTGAGTCATAATTCATTTTGAGGATTTGTGTACAAACAAGACATACGCATAAACATTTTTTAAACAAATAAATAAAAGTAGTTCATTAAGCGCATAAGTTCAAAAACTTTACGAAAAATCAATATAAAGTTTGCCCTATCCCACATCCCTTTAAAAAAAACAGCAAAAAAATACCAATCTTATCAAACCAATAACACAATCTTTCAATCTAAATACAGATCAATATGTAGATCAGCGCTGACTCAAAAGTCGAAGAAAATGACAACGCCATGGCAAAAAGTAAAATCACAAAAATACTGAACTTAGAGGAAAATCAATTCGGAAAATCCATAATCACATGGCAAAATCAAATAACAAAACGCATCAAAAACGAATGGACAATAACTCTCATATTCCTGACTTGGTACAGGCATTTTCAAATGTTGAAAATGGTGGATTCAACCTGGTTCTATAGAGCTTACTCTCTCACTTTAATGACAGTCTCATCAAATTCCGTTATATCCGTTAAATAAACAAGCACAATAAATAAAATAGTCAAAATATGGGTACATCAGTCATCATCATATAACAATTTTAAAAGGAACAATTTAACAGAACACAAACACATCTACTATCTACGAACACATTGATTGATTTGAGTGTCTGACGTTAGAAATGTGTTTATACGTCACATAAATTTGTCGTTCAATGTGCATAAACACAATTTTGAAATTTACATAGGCAATGTTAGCATACAGTGTTAAAAAATCAAAAGTATGTAAGAATAAATTTCAGAAATAGACCCGAGATTTAAACTAGTCTAAAAGTTATATATAGAATTTATAAGAATCCAAAAACAGTTAAGCAAGCAACACATACTATAACGGTGGATATGAATACTGCAGTCATTACGCTTATGAATACGTCTAATAAGTTTATTGAGTCACACTTTCCTTACTATTTTTTTCGGCTTTGTAAATTTCACCGTAAAAGCTATATTTGTTACATACCAATTCTTTTTTCTTTAAAACAATACTAGTAGCTTTGCATTTGTTTTTGTTAAATATTGCTTATTATATCACATATCAAATCCTTTATACAAGGTAACAACAAAGAAGACCCAAAATAACATCATTCTTTACATGAGGCATTGCACATTCAATGTCTCTATCAAATATAGCTGGTCAAAAATACTCATTAAGATAAGTGGAAATATATTTGAATGGATACTTAATTTTATTGTTTATAATTCTAACCAAAATTTTATTCAAAAGGGATATGGTAACCTCCCTGTTATTTATTTCACTCTTAATTATATATTAAAATGTTATATAACAATAGTCATTGGAAATATAAAAACAAACGCCATTTTATCAAATGGCAAAATCAAAAGCTAAAACACATCAAATAAATGGAAAACAACTGTCATATTCTTAACTAGGTTCTGGCGTTTCATTGTGTAAAAAAATGTTGTTCAAACTTGGTTTTTTATAGCTAGCTAAACATCTTACAGTGGCGTATAATTAAACGATGGAAATAAAATTTATTTTACCATTTTTCTGCACATAATGCGCATTTTGACAATTCGTGTCTCTTCACCGATAATTAATAATAATTGAATTCTTTAAGGTCGAAATAATGCAAAATTTATATTACATTTAATGAAATATATTTCGGTATTCCATGCCAGTACCAGAGAATTAGCCACCGGGCTGGTGGAGAACAATGTAGCAGCTAATGTCCAAAGTTGGTGGTATCGGTCAAGTGGTAGTAATAACATTTAAGATACACATTTTGAGTGCACCAACTGTGCATTTTGACAGATAATGTATCTTCAGTGATTATCCGCGATACAAAAAATGGGACCCTAATTCAATCGTTGAAGAGCTGATAAAATGTACGCCAGGTCATAGCTGGTACTGGTATTTGGCTTGTGATATCTACTTGACTAGCAATACGCCAGCAGAGGTACCGACCCAATGGTCACTAATAACATTAACAGCAACATTTTTTCGCACCTATTGTGCATATTGACAATTAGTCCCCATTAGTTTTTCGCACCTTATGTGCATTCTGACAATAAGTCCTTATTAATGATGATCGGGGCAAATTTATTGAACATCCAAAACCAAAGTAAACGTTTAAGACCTAAATATAAAAAAGAAGATATGGTATGATTGCCAATGTGACAACTATCCACAAAAGACCAAAAATGACACAAACATTAACCGTACGGCCTTCAACAATGAGCAAAGCCCATACCGCATAGTCAGCTATAAAAGGCAATGTAAAACAATTCAAACAAGAAAACTGACGGCCTTATTTATGTAAAACAAATGAACGAAAAACAAATATGTTTCACATTATAAACAAACGACAACCACTGAATTACAGGCTCCTGATTTGGGACAGGCACATACATAAATAATGTGGCGGGGTTAAACATGTTAGAGCACGTAATATATATCAAAATTTGAACATAAATCAGAGAATTGCATAAACAGACCAATTTTTTACATTTAACCGGATTTCTCAATGTTTATTGTTAGAAAAGATGCTTTGCTGTAGAAATAATTTTTTATTGAACTAAACCGTATTTGACCGTTGGTTTTCCCGTTTGAATGGTTTTACACCAGTAATTTTGAAGCCCTTTTTAGTTTGTTGTTCGGTGTGAGACAAGGCTCCGTGTTGAAGGCCATACATTGACCTATAATTGTTTACTTTTTTTAAATGATTATTTGGATGGAGAGTTGTCTCATTGGCACTCACACCACATCTTCCTATATCTATGTATTCTTATTTCAATTTTGTTTCGAAAAGCATCTAGAACCATCATGCATAAAACGAAAACTTCAAACATATCAAAACATCAAACCCATCAAACGAATTCCTGATTTGGTACAGACACTTACTTATATAGAAAATAGTGGTTTAAACCTGGTTGGTTTATAGCCAGCTAAACCTCTTACTTGTTTAAGGTAGACCACAAGTATATATTTTTTGAGACAGAATTTTTAATAATTTGCCAAAATGAAGTTTTCACTATGCTTTTTTCAAAAATTTAATAAAAATTATGGGTCACCGTGCTATTTTTCAAGCAATGAGTCGCTGAGAATTGCCAAAATTTCGTTAGTTTGTTCATGAAAACCACATTAGTGTGCATAAAAAAAATTCTATGAGATAAAATTTTGAAATAAATTGTGAGAAGAAAGGTTTCATAATATGTTTTAAAAAAATAAAAAGAAAACATGGTGTCACCGAACTTGTTTTCTTGCTACGAGTAAAAATAAAAAAAATCCCTATTAGTCAAGTATAAATTTTGTACTAAAAGAGTTATCTCCCCTGAAATGGCTCTTTTGAAAAAAAATGATTTTAAAACCAAAAAAATATATATATTTGTTAAAATATTTTGTATAATAAGATTAATTAACAGGTTTTCATCAAATAGAAAAATCAGACTAACTATTGAATTGCAAATCTGTCTCTAAATTTGCAGATTAAGGCAAATAACTAGACCGATTTTGTACTGTGATTGTACAATCCAAGATGGCGGTATACCATCAATCTACCTTAACAGTTGCACATCAATTTCCAAAACAATTAAGATTTACAAAAAAATATATATGTATATAGTCTTTTTGTACAGCCGCAATATTTTTCAACACAAATTTATAACATCATCTTTATAAATTTCCAAATACATAAGTATCGTTGCGCAAATCTTAAGACTTAGCACATACATATGCATATGCTTGTCTTTTACTTATTACCAAACAGAAACTAAACCTTTTTGTCCAATAGTTTCCTAAACGAACTGTTCGGGTTACAAGATGAAAAAAGTAATCTAAGTAATATGACTTACCATTTCAAAAACAGCCAACTTCCTCTTTAAAGGTTGGTAAAATCGTGATCAGTATTTTGTTGTTTGAAAAATAAAATATAATGTTGCTATCTAAGGATGTGTTATCTGACTGGCTGCTGAATTGGATATAATATTTTACAGTATGGAAACCAATTATCTGTCATTTCATATTTAGCCAGTTGAAGAAGTGCAGAGATTTTTCACTGAGGTCTGATTGAAATAAATAAATAAAGATAATACCAATTTGTAAAAATGTCTTTACGGAAACAAGCAATTTATGGCAGAGGCATGCAGCTGTGTATTCAACTTTTAGCACGCACAATGATTCTTTAAAGTTTGCTGTTTATTGCAGACATTAATTGCGTCCTTGTTTTAATGGAAAATCCTGTTGTGCGACTCATTAGATGTTCAGTACTGTCCATTCTAAGTTTGCATTTTTTCTGACTAAATAAGTCTCGTGTGTGTTTTTTTTTTTTTTTAATCTAACAAATTCTTCCACAAAGGTACTATATAAAAATATCAGAATTAAAGAGAAATGAAATGCGCAGCTTGCTATCACATTTAAGAATACCTACATGTACTTCTATTCAAATTTTTCATTGACAGATTGATTTTCTATCAAGAATATGACAGTTGTTATCAGATAGTTTGTTTCTATAGATATATGAAGATGTGGTGTGAGTGCCAATGAGACAACTCTCCATCCAAATAACAATTTAAAAAGTAAACCATTATAGGTTAAAGTACGGCCTTCAACACGGAGCCTTAGCTCACACCGAACAACAAGCTATAAAGGGCCCCAAAATATGCATTTTGCATTGTCGTTTGTTATTTTGCTGCATTTTAGTGTTTTTTTATTCTAATAGTTGATGTGTTTCCCTCGGATAAAGTCATTTTCTCGCAATCAATTTATGACTTTTGAACAGTGGTATACTACTTCTACATATTATTTAATATGCAAAAATTATAATTGACACATTTTTGCGTCATTATCATATATCAAAAAGTCAGCTATCAAATTTGCAAAACACCTGTAGTACATAAATCTTTAAAAGGAAATCGTTAATATCAAAATATAGTAAATAATTGGTAAATTGACAATAGTAAGAAAGAAAAAAAATATTTGTGTCTACATGGGTCTGACTTTAGAAATTATCATTAAACATGTTCTGAGATATATATCGTATGACATAACTGGTGTTAGGACTATCAAAAGGTCATTCTATTATACGTCTTAGACCGTTACTTAAAAGTTGGTCTAAGATAAGACTGTTCAGGATGATCTTAGGCCTATCGTAAGATGATCCGAAGTTATATGAACGCTCCATGTAAAATCATTCTTTCTACTTCTTGGTAGAACGATACATCTTATTTATTTTATATTTGGGTATTTTAAATTGATTTTTGTTACTAGTATTTCAATCATAATAAAGGTAGCAGGAAAACAAGGTTAAACATTATATCATGTTACCGTTGAATAAAATTGAGAATGTAAATGGGGAATGTGTCAAAGAGGCAACAACCCGACCATAGAGCAGACAACAACAGAAGGTCACCAACAATTATTGAATACTATTAGATTAGTAACGTGGTTTATATTTTAATTCTTCGTGCAAATAAAGGCAACGGTAGTATACCGCTGTTCGAAATTTATAAATCGATTGAGAAAAAAAAAACCGGGTTACAAACTTAAACTGGAGGAAACACATCAAATATGAGAGGAGCACAACGACACAACAGAAACACTACCATATAACACAAGCAGAAACAAACTATTAGATAACAATAGCCATTTTCCTAACTTTGTACAGGACTTGTTTTTAGAAATACTTCACGCTTTATTGCAATATTAAATACAACACTAAAACGATAACACAACATGACAGAACTTCATTACAAATTAATGGAAGAACATTAAGGACAGAGGAATACACAAATAAACATTACAATACAACATTTCGACAAAACAATGAAAAGGCATTACATTTTTGATAACAACTAATAGTTCTAAGCAAAGGGGAATCATAAATTCGATATTTTTAATGACCTGTGCATATTGAAATCACATCAGCAACACGACGGGTGCCGCATGTGGAGCAGGATCTGCTTACCCTTCCGGAGCACCTGAGATCACCCCTAGTTTTTGGTGGGGTTCGTGTTGTTTATTCTTTAGTTTTCTATGTTGTGTCATGTGTACTATTGTTTTTCTGTTTGTCTTTTTCATTTTTAGCCATGACGTTGTCAGTTTGTTTTAGATTTACGAGTTTGACTGTCCCTTTGGTGTCTTTTGTCCCTCTTTTGAAACTTTCTAGGATGTCATGCAGATGGATTAATATATATCTAAGTTGATGGAATATTCCAGAACTTCCGTGTACTATCAGGATTTTTATTATTATATGGTAGCTGCTAACGCATGGAGGTACGTAGTAATTAATCTCGCTCGTCACAGAATGTGATGTATCCTAATGTTTAACCAGTATGAAACGTTAATAAGGGATTTACATGTGGAAAAGAAAAGGTTTATTGTTGTTCACGAGCACAGAGTTTACGTTGCCAGGATATTTTTGGTGGTTCATTCTGCAATATTTAATAATTGAGTTGTTTTGTTGACTATTTGTGTCTTTTCTTGTTTCCCTCGTGATCATTGTATTATAGTCTTAATTCAGATTGTAATTGTTATCTTTGTATTCCTCCCCAATATTTTCAGAACACAGCTAACTTAAAAAAAAAGGCTTTTAAAAATTGTTAATGACCAAATCAACCCTTCAATCCTGTTTAATTTTGATTTGTTGACTTTTAAAAGTGGAAGCATTGATGAAAAGACCAAACAAATGACTTTTACTTGCAGTTGGTCTGATTTGGTTTCTTTCAAATTATGTTCCTTTAAAAAGCATGGACTTATAAGCCATTAAATTAGTAGTTTCGATTAATGTCAATTGGTTAATAATCATTTATCGAACTGTCATTTCCCGTACGCAGTTGCAGTCAAATTGGAAGATAAAGAAAGTTGTTTTCCCTGAAACCCTAAAGTATTAAAAAGATTAATATCACTAAGCCGACCATAAAAACAAATTATCTCCTGCACTAGATTAGGTTACACCTCTTGATCAAAAGTCAATTAAATCGAGTATAATGACAGGGATGAAAAATGTTGAAAAATAGGTTATTACTGAGAAATTATACAGAATGTATTTCTGCGAATTGCATTGATCTTTATAACGTTTACAATTGATTAGACTGTCGGTCGAAAATTGAAAAATATTATCTTCATTTAAATAGTTGCATGTTATGATTAGTAATTTAATGGTTCACCACAAATAGTATTACTATTTAAATTAACAAGGATAAGGAAGTGAATATTACGTAACAGGCCTCTGTCCTTTAAAGCTTCTTTTTCTCATTCCTTCCATTTGAAATAAAATCGGCAGGACATGACTATAATAATGTTAATCAGAGCCGTGTTTTGTCAAATTTTTGTCGTGTCCGTGTTTTAACAAACCTTTTGAGTTGTCGGCCTAATAAAGGCAACAGTAGTAAACCAGTGTTCAAAAGTCATAAATCGACTGGGAAAAAAGAAATCAGGGCAACAAACCGAAACTGAAAGAAACACTTAAACTATAAGATGACAATAAAGAAACAACAGGAATACCGTAGTGCAACAAAAACAAACGCCAACACACATATAAACACGTATTACGGATATTTTACTAAATTAAACACCTCCTAATCTTTGATATCTTTGTTCTGATGATTAATGAAAAATATAGGACACACAAATTTTGCACTACAAACATGTACAAGTTTGCATCGAAATGAATTCTTCCCTGGCCAGTGTTCTTTGGGTTATCAAAAGTATAAACTTATTTTTGCATAGTTTAACATTTTTAATGAACCATTCACATGCATTTTACATGTACGCCTGTACGCCTCAAACGATAAGTTCGTTAGGAATAGATTTAACGGAAGTTATACATTTGATAAGATGCCATTGACAAGATTACATTACACTATCTCGTATAATAACACCTTTGACGCATCAAAAGACTAATGTTTTATTGATATAAACGCAAAGGAAATATGTTAATGAATTTTCTTAGACATCCTTAGACATGTATTTTGGTATCATCACTTTATGATACATTTTAGAATTTATCCTTACGTATTACACGTTCAAATACATCACTTTAAACTTGAAAAAGAGGCTGCAGATACAAAATGGATATTCAAACTTATAAGTCAATAGCAACGCCCAACGCCATGGTTTAAAGTTTTTTTTTTAATTGATAGTTTAGTCCTATGATATTTCAAAAAACAGAACCCTGAACTCAATGGAGGCATAGTTATCATATCAAGATAAATTCATTGGTTTAAATCAGTATCAAGCTGTAAATTATTTCATGCCTTTTGAATACTTATCAAATGGGGCCTGTGTTCAAATAAAGCAATTGTTGTCAAAATTATTGTAATTGTTAGTTTATTTAAATTACAATTTTAGATATTCTTAAATATGTTATACTTTGTAGAATTTGGGAAAGTAATAAGTTTCATGTAGAAATAATCATTTCATCTGTTGAAGATTTGTGTTGACCTCTAAATAGTTGTCATTCACAAATCGGTTGCTGTTTCATAGATTTATATCCTTCATCTTCTTGTGATTAAACTAAACGGAAAAATACAAACGATACATACAAGTATCTAAGTAATTTAAAACAAACAATAAATAAATAAACAAAAAACGTAATATAGAATCGAAAACAGAGAAGGGTCAGTGGAATCAGATGAATAGATAACAATACGAAACAGATTGAGAACAAGTGTTTTCCGTGTCAGATAATAAATAGCATCGGTCCGGAGCTATTGGAAAGAGCTGTCGTCGAAAAGGGCCCTCCCCCATGCACGGAATCTCTTCAAGTATTGTTTCTCTTCGGTTCTTTTGTCACTGATGCAACGATCTTTACAGCTATCGTCGTCTTTGTGTATTATCTTTCCTTTGTAGATACCACTTTAATGTGTGCTTCGTATGAAACTGGATATCAATGCTCTTCTCTTATACTTGCTTCTTATCCTTCTGAAAATATATTTAAAGTTTCAAACAGTAAATGTATTTCATATTCGTAAAATGTTATAGACATGATAGAGAATTGAAACATGGAATGTGTAAAAAAAAAAAACAGACCAAAAAACAAAAAAGCAGAAAGTAGCCCAATGCTGCCGATGGGTCTTCAAAGCAGTGAAAAAGTCTGCACTCGGAGACGGGTTGCAGCTTACCACCAAACAGATGTATATTTTACTAACTCAGCGAAATGAATGCCACCCTATACTTCCAAGCATACAAATGAACCAATATTTAATAAAAACAAAACGAACAGAAAAAAGCACCAGACAAACATCGGAAGAAAGGCTCATGAAGTTGTGACAGACGCGAAAATGTCGTGGGATTAAACATGAAATGTGAGATCTGAACCATCCCATTTAACTCTAGAAAATGTGGAATAAACCATGACACAGCAAGACGGCCAGTAGGTTTACTAGTAGTTCGAGTCAATGTTAGAATAGTTAACAATGGGAATTAAGAAACATGACAATGACATACATAAATTAACTAATGACCTCTACCTGTTATATTTAAACATACTAAAACAATGTATTGATTTTTTTTTGTAATATGCTTGCATGGGCATAACAATCAAAATTGATTTGTCAAGCTAAGCTTCTTAGTGTTCTTCCAGAAACCCACGAAACAATAACGCATTAACAAAAAAATGTGTACAAATTGAAAAGACTTTTCGAAATTAGTCACTACCGTTCGGGATTTTTTTTCAATTCAATCTGAATGACAATAATGTTATATTGCAACAACAAAAAACGATAATAAATGATCACAAATTCTTTCCAATTTTGTTTTGTATAATTACAGCAATCCAAAGACACTGCTAATAACTCTCAATGACAGTTTGATAATGTTACGAGATTAATTTGTTTACAGTGACTGTACTCTAATGCTTTTACGTAAAACAAAGGAGACAGTTGAGACGTAAATATGTAAGGTACGAGTTCTTTCCACGCATTTTTACAATGTAATCAAAATATTAAATGCATGTATTGGAGGGTCTCTCTGTACAAACTATGCAATCTTTCTAAAGCGAACGCCTTCGGATAATCTTCCCAGCATACTTTTATATAAAAATTAAGAAAACGTTCAATCTACCCGTCGCCGATCGTCATGAAAATTGATTATAAAAGGGTTGATTGTGTCTTTGCATTTGCTAATTACTTTACTGAAATAGGCGTTCTCGATTTTTCGTGAATCTAGGTTTCAATGTCAATTTTAAAATCTGGCCCGTTTTAATTTGTTAGGAAATCAAACAATGTTGGTGTAACACAGTTTTATGCATAGAAGGAAATTTCAGTTTATCTGTTGCGTTGTATTGAAAAAGATTGTATTTAATGTCAGGAACATCAAGTGCTAACTAGTTCAAATATGAAATAAAGCGATTATGTTATCCAATATAAAGGAAAACTACTGTATGAATTCCATAATGTTTGTTCTCGACTGTATTGGTCTTTACTATACCGATATGGATAAGTCTGAAATTCGCTCGAAATTACTTAATGCCAATCTGACTTGACTGAACTGTCTTGGCCTTAATCTAGACCATACTGAATAGTCTTAACTCATTCTCCTCTTGTACTCGACCTTAACTTGACCATAGTACTTATGGCCTGGCCAATCTATTTCTATTTTATCTATCCTTAATGTGTAAATTACAATAATTTATTCAACAATACATCATTTTCTGTAAGAATGAAAAGACAAGCATGCCTGAAATTAGTTATGTTGAAAATTAATATAAAAAGAACACAATTCCAGATATTGGAATATGAATAACATGAAATACTTAGTGAGGCAGTAACTCAAACAACCCAAGAAACCAAAAGACACATTTACGCATTTTACATGAATTATTGAATTTTACATTAAAATTGAACTATCTTGTGTATAAAAAAGAAGATGTATGATAGCCAATGAGACAACTATCCACAATAGACCAAAATTACACAGACATTAACATCTATAGGTCACCGTACGGCCTTCAACAATGAGCAAAGCCATACAGCAAAGTCAGCTTTAAAAGGCCCCGATAAGACAATGTAAAACAATTCAAACGAGAAAGCTAACGGCCTTATTTATGTAAAAAAAAATGAACGAAAAACAAATATGTAACACATAAACAAACGACAACCACTGAAATTACAGGCTCTTGACTTGGGACAAGCACATATATAAATAATATGGCGGGGTTAAACATGTTAGCGGGATCCCAACCCTCCCCTAACATGGGACAGTGGTATAACAATACAACATAAGAATTGAATCGTTTTTACCATATTCAACAATCCTCGGTCCAAGTTATTTCCTACCCATTCTTTGCCTTGGCGTTTTAGTTCCTAAGTTCTTACAGAAATAAAATCTCTGAAGAGAAATTGTTAAAACCATTTCAATTGAATTTGGCAATTAATCAGAGTCTGATAAAATTTGCAGATAGTTCAATTAAATGGATATTAAATGAAAAAGTATCCCTATTCTATAACTAATAAATTTCATATACATGCTGTTGTTGATTATTATTTATTAGAAGAATTGATTGAATAACAGTCAGACAGTCAGAAAAGGTCAAGATTGATCAAGACTTGCTATGTGTTTGCCTATTCCACAAATGGCTAGATGTTAAAGTGGATGGTTTAGATCACACAAAGCATGTTTATGCTTGTCGTTTTTAAGCGCCTGCCCCAGGTCAGGAACCCCTAGAATTTTAAGTCGTGTTCATTTATATATATACCTCGGAGTGTGTGTGTCATCTCTTGAATAAGTAAAACTTAGCATGTGTCTAACATGTTTATCCAAGTCAGGATCCCTAGTCTTTTTTAGACTTGTGTATTTTTTTAATTTAGGTTCATTCATAGTAAGAAACGGTGGAGTACGGTTAAGACTTTATCAAGTGAATAAGGACTGGTCAAGTAAAGGTCAAGTTCAGTCTGCTCAGTATTTTCCAGACTGCAGTCAAGTAATATCGAGAAAAATGCATACCAATGCCGATTGTTCGAGTAAAAATCAGTACATTCGAGTACACATACTGACAATTTCAGACTTAAATGATTTGTAGCACTTAATTATTAGTGAATGTCTTTTCTTTGGGTTTTTTCCTTTTGGGAGATTTTGTGTTGATGGAAAGTCTTTGTAAATGCATTCATAAATTTTCTAAAATTGTGGCGTTTTAGAGCATGGCATATTATTATAAGACCCTTTTTATAGTTGAAAACCGTATACATTCTTATAGAAAAACAAAGAATATGGGGTATTCATTCATGAAACAAATCAGTTCCTGCACAGGAAAAAAACTTTCATTCAAGTTTATCCAAAAGTGTTAAAAAAATGAAATTCTTTGATTTCCACCAAAACAATCTAAACCTACGTCAAAAATATATTTCAAATGTGAATGCAAGGAGTTGTGGTGTATTTGTCCATTAGACATTAACACAACGACATTTATTGACCACAAAAAACAAAGCCGATCCCAAAATCTTTCAAAAGACGTTCAACTATACTCTTAGAATAACAATCAAATGTAATTATATACATCTTCATTAGAAATGTGTCGTACTTCAGTACGTCATAAAACAAGAGGAAGTGTTTATTGTGAAATTACATCGATGACATTTGAATCACAATCTATCTCAACGTCTTTACCTTATAAGAAAGATGATACCAAGGGATAAAACAAAAAAAACTTAGGTCATACCGACAATACCGTCGTGGTAAAATAAAATATATTGTCGTACATACAATACCATTGTGGTAAAACAAAACCTTTGGTCGCACAGAAAATACCATCTTGGTAAAATAAAAACTGTATCTGCACTGCTATCGTACAAACAGAAACCATAGATCGAACAGACAAATAGATAACAGCTCACAAAACACTACGAAGAACACTGTAAAAGACTATTTATCGGTCTCAATTGATGCTATATTGTGATGTCCACACTTGAATGAATTTAGCTTATTTGCTATCCATAGCATCCCAAAATATTTAATAGATTTTTCATATTGTATTTCATTCTCTCAAAAACCTCCAATGAAGTTTGTGACATCAATTCATAAGATATCACTTATTTTTGGGTATACATTTGTTCTATTGATGTTTTTTTTTTAAATCTGAGACACAGATTTGGAGGTCAAACTGTGTTGTATCTATAAGAATCTATAAAATGTTTTGGGATGCTATGAATATCAGAGAGGCTAAATCCATTCAAGTGTGGACATCACAATAAAGCAACTAATTTCATAATGAAATTATCACAGTTTAAAAGATTAATCTGTCGTCTTTCTTTTTTTACCTCATTTTATAAAATTTAAAGAAGGATGAAATGATTTACATTAGTTTAAAATTGTCTGATTGGGAGTAAAAAAATCTTTGTATTGTGTTACCTTCAGACAACAAAAAATCAATCATAAAAAAAGTATGCTCGTAGTTATAGAATTTGTTTATGATCTTTGAATGACCCTGTATAATTCATTGTATACATTCTTTCAGGTTTTTGTGAAGATATAACAGAACGAATGTCGTTTATCATTTTAATGGAAAACATTTAAAATATATAAAACAGGATTTATATACATTAGTATTCTGAAGACTAACTTTCACCGAACTCCTTATACTGTTGCTAGGTCATTTAAGTTATATATTCATTTGACATAGAAAGCCAAAGGGTTGATTTTGACAGATACATACTGCTTTGGTTTACCACGAGTTACTTGACAGAATTAGTTCACGAAGTAATAAAAGACTGTCTATTGCTTTATGTAAGTAAAATTGATTTTGGCCTAGTACAAGGGACAAAGCGAAAAAAACTATGTAATGTACCTCTTTTCGGTATTGTAACATTTTTACTGTCATATTTGGACTAAATTTAAGTCCGAAATTAAACGTTCAAATTAATTACTGAACATTCATCTTATCATATTTTCGAAAAACTATCATATTCATCTGATTTCAAGAAAACCTATCCTATACAGTTCATTGTAAGAAAAAAATGTGATATAGAGCTCTATCTCATAATAAGATATGCAGCTCGTTCACAGGAAAATCCACCCAGTACGTTCCCTAGAAAACCTAGCCTATGTCAGTTCTTCTCAGAAAATCCACTTAAAACGTTCTCTAGAAAAACCTAGCTTTTGCCAGCACCTTCTCATAAAATCCACTTAACGCGTTCCCTAGAAAAAGCTAGCCTATACAAATCCTTCTCAGCAAATCCACCCAACACGTTCCCAAGAAAACCTAGCCTATACCAGCTCCTTCTCAGAAAATCCTCCTAACACGTTCCCAAGAAAAACCTAGCCTATACAGCTTGTTTTCAGAACACATATCCTATTATATATAACTCCTTCAAGAAAACTTAAACTCTTTTACTGCTCGTTCCAATATCAAAAATATATTCCCTCACAATGAAAAACATGTACAGTGCATGAGTATAGCAACTATCTGGAACACAGAAATAAAACGTCGTACAATTTAGAAAGCAAGGTCAAACTGTGTTTGCTTCTATTGGACGCTAGCTAAGATAGGAACAGCTATTGTTTGCATACTGTCCCTTGAGAGAACTATCAGGACCAGAAATACTCTCTACAGGTTTCATGAAATATCGTCATGAAATTTAAATGAAATGACATCTTTTATGTTAATCAAATTTATTTCATTTGTGTTACTTTTCAGTCCATTTCAAAACTTTTTTTGTCAGTTTTGAAGAAACTTCAAGACTTAATCAACATTAATAAGACTGAATGAACTGGTCAGCGATTGTTATATGATTTGTGTCGGTGCCTGGGGACATTAGGGTCCGAAGAAGAACTGTCTGGTCAGATATAATTTATTCTTACATCAATCATTTTATTATACACAAAAGGTGTACAAAACGTATAATATTAACACCTTTATTCTTTTTGGTATCTATTATCGGTCATTTTTTGGCTAATGTCAATTTTATGGAAAAAGCCAAAGCTTGCAATTGAAAACTTCGGATTGAAGCCATATGGTTCAATTGTGGGATAAAAGCATATATTTTATTGTTATTCCAATCGCTATAAATAGATGCAAATGCATGGGACGACGCTATGTAATTTTGTACTACTAAATAACGAACATGTTTTTTCAGCAATATTCATATTTTCTTTTGTTTATAATATCCTTTCGCTTAGATAACGGTGACGATAATGGTAATTTTCGTCTTTTATATAATTGATAGACAGATATTTGTTTTACCTTAGATAAATCCAAATGGCAACCTGGACCAACTTGCAAGTGGGCCGTTTGGTATACTTCGGAAAGGTCCTCTACCAAATTGTCTTCTAAAAAACAGATTATTATTCAAAAGATTCCCTCTAGGCGCTGAAGATCCACCACCACCTCCTCCAAACGATGATTGTTCAAATCTATCACTTGCAAATAATCCTGATCCAACTCTTGCATTCGGTCCGAAACCACCACTAAAACGACCAAGAAAACCCGTATTTTGAATCCCAGTAGGTGAACGCCTTGATGATGTAGACGTTCCTGTGGCTGTCCTATGCGCCACTGCAACTCTGTTACACACAAGTCGTCCAGTTCTTGTCCGTGCGCATCTTGTAATGGTGGAATGGTTACAAAGTGCTGTGGTCAGTATCAATAACAGGACGAATAGACGTGCAACATCCATATGATATTGATTCTTGAAAAAAAAAATGAAAAAAAATTAAGGTTACTATTGTATGCAACTGTCATACATGTGAGCGATTTAGCTAGTTTAAAATCCACTATTTTTTATATAAAGAAACGCATGTACCAATTCAGGAATATGACAGTTGTTATACATTTGTTTGATGTGTTATAGCTTCTTATTTTGACATTTGATTAGGAACTTTTCGTTTTGAATTTTCCTCTGAGTTCAGTATGTTTGTGATTTTACTTTTCACATAGACAAAGCATAACACAATTTAATCTTATAATTATTCAGTCTTTCAATTTTAAGCCAAACCATGTTTTAAAATAAATCTCGAATTTTCTGTTATTCATATTCATACATTTATTCCAAGCAGATGACAAAGGTAAAACACTGAAAATCTTGCATCAAAAGTACTGGAAATATTCCTTTAATAAAGTACTCATACAATCATTGCATAAAACCCTTCCCAAACGGCCATGTATATTATTTAAAAATATTAACAAAAGGTTTACTGACTTTTATTAAATATTAAGCTTTCCCCGAAATTCATTTGTTTTAACACACACCAAAATGACGATTTCAAACTTTATCAAAGAGCATTATATCGTACAGATTAATGGACGTCCGTATCCGAGCGTTCTACGATACAAGTTGAGAGAGCCATGACTAGTTGGTCGTCAACCGCTAAACATATTGTAACATTTCAAAATAAAAGAACACAAATATTATTAATGATAGAACCAAAGTTTTTATATCTAAGATTAGAATGTAGGAAATGATAGGATTTGTACTAAAAGTTATTTCAGTTTGTATTTTACGTAAGTATTCATGTCGACGTACTATAGAAACTCATCTCATTTTTATATAAAAAGATAAATATTAAAATGAATCGCCTATGTTCTACAACATCACAGTAAACCAATGTAAAATATGAAAATATATGTCTGGTAATTATTGTCTTTGAAATGGAAGTTAATTCATTGTATCAAAACTTTTGATTTGATTTGCATTGGTGTCATTTTTAGGAAATGCAGACGGAATATGAAACAAGTTCAAAGCAGGGTTAAAATAGCATTATCATATTCCAGTAGGAAGCGTAAAATATTATAAAGTATACATTCCAAGTGTATGAACTTCATATTCTATAACCATTACCCTAAAATCCAACAAGAACATTATGTATCTCTTACTAAGCTGAAAGCCAAATTATATGATATGTATTCCATTTCAAGAAAAATCATTCATTAGATAAAAAGCGAGATGGTATCAATATTACTTCGAAAGAAATGTAAAGAGCGCAATAACATGTCCTTATTTTATGTATAGTGCACTTTTATATTGTTGCTAAATAGTTTAAGGTTGTTATTTCGACACTTTTATGATATTTTATATTCCAGCTGCGCAATGTTTTCGACAATCAATTTTCGCATTGTGAGTGATAAAAAAATCCACAAATGTTGGTTATATCCATAACTGAAATTCAAACAAAAATAACATACAAAACCTCAATGATACCAATATGTATTGAAACATCAGAAAAGTGTAAAAGCCAATGATTATTAATACTTAGGTGTTAGAAAAATTGAATTCTTACCTGTTATACACGGTCTATTTTGTGAAGAAAAATCAAATATCACCTGAGATTGTAATATTGAGGCGACATCGTAGTTTTTCTGACATTTTATACATAAACATGTCGTTTTATACTACTGTTTGACGAGTTATCCTACTATATCAGTTTATAATCAAATATTCATATTCATTTTGTTTGACCCTAAACATGTTTTATTACAAGGTAAGACTTTTATTGGTCTATATTGTTCTAAACTTATAATGGGAATATTGAAAGAATTTTCTTGTATTTTACAAGGGCGGTTTTGTCATACGTTTTAATTCATTTAGGTTAATATAATATTTCCTGTTTGTTTTTGTTTTTGTTTTGTTGTATTGGATAAGTAATAATATAACGGATTTCTTTATGTCAGGTTTTATAATGATCAACATTAAAAACGTATAATTAGAAAATTACAAAGGTATAATAATGACATAATATTTCATTCATTAAAACACTCCAATCTACTCTTTGGGATGAATAATCTTCATGTTATTGAACCTGACAGACAAAATAAAATAACACATATTGGTTGAACTGTCTATGTGCCAAAATAATGACATTAACCCATTTTTAAAAACATCCAACATCACATGATTTACGTGTGAAAATAAAAAAATTTAAAAAATTAGGCGCTGGTGAGAATGTTGTTTGTTTTTTTGTTTTTTTGTATTCATTTTTTCACATAAACTTGCACAGACACGTGCTTTATTTATACATTGATGTTTGCCAAGACCAAAAGCTAGCCATTTTTTTTATCTTTTTAAAAATAAATTAACTGCAAGTAATAAAAAATATAAAACATGTTAGATATACAGAAAAAGATGTATTGAATCACCTGACTTATATGTTCACTCCTATATGATATTGGTTTTATATTTAAAAAATAATGTTTTCCGATTTGAACCAATGATTTTAGCTTTTGATTGATTGATCGATTGATACCTCCATATCATTAAGATTGAACAATTTATATCATACGAACATTATCCCAAACATTACACAAACATATTTACATATTCTAAAAACAAACAGCTTAGTATAACACCAATAAAAAAGAAACATATATATTAACATGAATATTCAGCTGCCCCCTAAACACAAATGTTTTGAAAATCAACTATCTTGTAGAACGTTTCTCTTTAATTTGTAAAAGTGATGAACAGCGTTATATGAAATGCTTAAGTATATCCGTATTAAATAAGTTACACAATGAGCAGTTAAAAAGTCGTCATCTAGTCCTTATTTTAGATACACAGACACTGTAAAATTTCTATCATCTCGTCTCTTCACGATATATATGTTGCGTACAAGATGTAAGTTTGTACAATTTGTACACGGTTTTTGTTCAAGTTATAAGTTTTTTGACACATACCTTCTTGAACCAGCTGATAAAATTTTATCTTCTAAAATGTATCAGTTTAATGTCTTAAATTCAAATTTATATACTTCAACCTAACATTTAGTGCTTTTCTCTTTGTCCTTAAACTGGAAAGGAGGACACCTGAATGGTTTAAATTTAAATTTTATTTTTCTCCTTATACCAAAATCATATCAATAAAAAGTCTGTTTTTGGTCTTACAATATTTTTGTATCAATGCTCAGTATTAGTCTATATCATGTAGTTATATGAAAATGTAAATATGACAGAAATATACAAAATAAAAAACTGTGTGCTTGCATTATCCATTTTTGTTAAGCGGATCATTAAACACTAATAACTTGTAAAAACATTCTTGAATTTGTACACATTAAAACTTGTACACAACATATATATGTTATTGTTCCTTCAGACAAAGTTTCAGATGATATTGTCTTTATGTGTAAATCGTACTACTACGAGTGTCGAATTAAGAATAAATAAGCACTTGTGTAATCATACAAACAAAAACATGTCAATTGCCAAGGCTGAGATTTTGGCGAAATATTTTATATAAGTCCTTCATAGCTTTAATGAACATTACACTGAACAGCCAACCTGAGGACTTACCTTGTTTGTATTGGATACCTGGAAGCTTAATTGCATGATCTACGAAGCAATTGTTAACTATACTGACAAAATTGTGTCCGAATGGAAAAGGAGTATTTTTACAAAAAATAATGTGAAACTGTCTACTCACGTAGTGGTATTAATCATATATGGATTCTAAAAAACGTCTTGATAAATTAATATACCACCATTCCCCATGTGAAATTTAAAAATATAGACTTAAAGAAAATAATTTACAACGATAAGTGACTTTCCGACTTGGAACTTTCTTTGAAGTTCGACATTTTTGTTATTTTACTACTTTTTTTTTTAAATTGGTAGCATACGTTATACATTTATTACTTTGGGATATCATACGGCATATTTGTTAATGGGAAAGAAAGAAGTAAAACATGTTACACAGAGGAACAAGTGATCAGTATGTTGGAGTTTCTTCTTGATATCATATTTGTGGAATTTGGAGGTAAACTTTTTTTTTAACAAATCGTCAGCATTCCTGTGGAAATGAACTGTCACCTGCCGACATCTTCTGATTTTCATGTGAGTCAGAATTTGTTCAGACGCTTGTCAAAAACAAGAAGATAAAAGAAGCCATGGCAGATCATTTAATTTCACAGTCAGATATATTGATGATGTGCTTTGCAAAAAAGATCCAAACTTTCCTGATTGTGTTCCATTTATACAACCAGAAATTAAAGGAAAAACTGTTTCCTCCATTCATTTCTAAATTTATACCTCGATTCAATTTTGAAATTGATCCATTACCTAAGAAGAAATACACCAACTTCACCTTCATATGAGAAATATATTTTATAACTCATTCGGTATTCAAGAGCTTGCAGCTACTACTCCGACTTTATGAAACGTCACCAGTGCTTGAACAGAAACGCAATAAACTAGGATAACGTCAAAGAACGTCTCGTAATTCTTTTTCTAAAAGGTTCATCGAAAGATACCAAGACCTTGTTGATCTATGTTCCGTATCAACTTCACAAATAATACATTATGGTCTTGCAGTATATCATCTTAATTACGTGTTGTAGTGTTCTTTTATTTGTAAAAGACTGTAAAAGAAAGAAACTATAAACATCATTTAAAAAGATCAGCGAAGAAAGACATTCAAAATACATCAACACAATTGAAATCGACAATGACTCAGTTACTTGGATGGATGGACAGAACATATACTGAATACAATGATCAGTGCAATACAAGATCTGCATATCTACTCCCACGATTTTTAAAAATTAGCCTTCCTGATGAAGGTTGATCCAGAATATCGCTTCGGACGCATGACATTTTAATATGTTGTGTCAATTTTTAACGGTGTTTGGTATATTTCTCTACTAGTGAACTATCAGTTCCCGAGTGTATAATTAACATAGTATAGTCATGCAGCACTTCGGTACTGACATGATGCATAATAAACCTTTTAAAGTCAGCTAAAAGAATTTGACATCATAAATAAACAAGTGTCCACTTCCTCAGGCAAATGTGACCTTGATTTGACTATTTGTTCTTCTTGGTCAGAAAGCTCTTGAACTGTTTCGTTTCTTATGCATCCTTGGCTTTCAAATATTCGGCATTAAACGTTATGACGAAGGAAAATCCAGAAAATCGCGTCCAAAGCATGCAATTTATAAAATGTTGTTTTAATTTTTTTGGTGTGCGAAGACTGACCGCGGATCATATGACATTGGTTATTTGTATCGCATATTAGTACTAAACATCTTTCTTGCAAAGTTACTAGCTAGTCCTATGTCCCGCATAAATACGCAAAGACAGTTTTGTTTGAACATGCTGTGCCCGAATTTCAATAAGCATCTTTTGTTAATAAGATTAAGATACGTAAGATGGTTTATTATTTCATGATATATTAATCTTCTCTCTTACATTTACATGTTCATAACTATATATTAATCTTACAAAACCACAACAACCACTGGATCGATGCCACTTCTGATGGAGTTTTAATTCCCGTAGGGTATCACCAGCCCAGTAGTCAGCACTTCTGTGTTGATATGATATATCAGTGATATGGTCATAATTATAAATTATCGGTCTGCAAAAGGTTTACTCCTTTGAAATACTAAGGATGTTTTACCCCCAGCAATATATTTCCTTAGCTTAATTTGAAAAACTTAAGAATGTTTGGGTCTTGAATGCTCTTTGACTTCGTTCCTTACGTTGCTTTTTTGTAACTTTTTTTTATTCGGGCGTGACTGGTGAGTCTTTAGTAGACATAAAGCGCGTCTGGCGTGCAAAATTTCAATTCTGGTATCTTTGATGAGTTTCTTTACACCCAGTTTGTCGAAAAATGTAAAAACACAAAAATACTGAACTCCGAGAAAAATTCAAAAAGGAAAATCAAAAATCAAAAGTCCAAACACATCAAACGAATGGATAACAACTGGCACTACTGGTGGAGTTTTTCTCCAAAATTGTATCACCAACCAGCCCAGTAGTCAGCACTTCTGTGTTAACATTAATTATTATAGATATGGCAATAATTATAAATTATCTGGGTTTTTTTTTAATACAAAAGGATAAGATTTTCTAGTGTTTTAAGATTAAAATCCAGAATAAAACAATATGAATCAAATGAATTTTTATATTGCATACAAAAATAATAGAGCAAATGCTTATAAAAGATTTTGGTCCCAACTATACATACAATATTTTCGTGATTTGTTATCATATATACTTTAAACAAATTACTGCAGCAAGCATTTGATATTTGTATTTTGCCTTATGTATAGACATGCATGCATTGTTATGATAAGAGCGGAGTGACTGTGTTAGTGGTGAGTGAAAAGTAAAATAACAAAAATACAGAACTCTAAGGAATTTCAAAACGGAAAGTCGATTCATTATCAAATGTTATAATATCCAACACATCAAACGAACGGAAAACAACCGTCATATTCCTTATGAAGAAAATGGTGGATTAAACTTGGTTTAATAGCTAGCTAAACCTCTCACTTGTATAACAGTCGTATTAAACTCCATCATATTGACAAAAATGTGTAAACAAATCAAAGCCATGAGAGCTAAAAGTGCTGATGGTACAACAAAGTATTTGGCAAAACTTTTGGGTCAACGTTTTTCAACTTCGTTATTTGTCCATTTTAACTTTTTTTTATTCGAGCGTCACTGGTGAGTCTTTTGTAGACAACGCGCATACAGCCCGTAACAGAGTAGTGATCGAATTCGCGTTTCTTTACCGTCAGAATAAGTTACGTAATCGACAAACTTATTTCAGAAGTGACATAATTTAATTTTCTTCATCGACAAAATATTTCATGTCCAACGTGTAAGTTTTCATTGTTTAAGACCGTGTTCACATTGACCTAAATTCGGTGTTGTGTAAGTGTAACTCACACGTAAACTAAACAAAATAGCGTTCCCATTGATAAAACTCAATGTTTACATGTAGTTTAAATCATGTTTTATCTACACACAGTCGATAGTCAATGTTGGGCTTGTGTAGGTTAAGTGTACACAAAACTAGGCATTTAGGACATTAATTTTACCGTGAATGTATTAAAGGAGGACACTATTTTTGAGTAAAATTGACATTTTTGATAATTATAAGTATAGTTCTTTACAGAAATTGTTGTCTAAATTTTACAGATTTGTTTTTGTTAAAAAAAAATTACGTACTTTATTAACCCCTGATCAAGACTCAGAGCAGTATCATTGCCGAACCCACAAGGCAGCAACCATTTAATTTTCGGGGGGGGGGGGGGGGGGGGGGGCTATTATAGTTGAGTATAAAACACAAAGGCAAGGGGTGGGGGTGGTGAGCTATGGATTTTGTTTTGAAACAAAAAATGTTTCCAGTTTTTGGCCCTGAAAAAAAAATTGTTTGTTTCACTCTCAGCTGCCACTATATATAATGCTAAAATTGATTTCGACTTGTCACCAAAATTTGTCCTGAAAAAAATCAATAGCCCAGCACCTCTACACCCCCCCCCCCCCCGCTCCCCTCCCCCCAAAATGAAGTAAATAGTTGCTGTCTAATTCATTTGAAAAGGTCTTCCCAAATCGACTTGACGTACATAGAAATATTCGCCACTGGTCTTTACTCAAACAACGATTCACGCATAAATCCATGACTCAAAAAGGTGTGGGGTAAATGATATGTTTGTCTAGTATCTCAGATCCGTTAAATAACGTTGGAGAAGATATACCATTTGAAACAAACAGAAAAGATAAACATGTAGTGATCCCTAATATCTCAATCCTTTTTTTCGGTTGTAAGCTCGCTGCTGCAGCTAACGTTTTCTGATGCGTAATCGAGACATCTCTAGTACATGTATATTCAAACTACAGCAAATTATAAAAATGGCTTATATTAAGTAGCAACCACTTTACTTAAAAAAGGGGAAGGGTAATTTTGTTTTTTATCTAAGTCAGATTGTTTTTTCGCGCGTACGTTTTTATTTCTTTTTTTTCGATGGTGGTGATCAAATACATTTTTTCAATATTTAACACTATACTGTATGGGGAAACTCTTGATTCAGATTATTTTTTTATCATCTGTATGACCATTTTTTTTTTTATCAAATTGGGGATCGGAATATTTCCATTCCCACCCCCACCCCCCTTTTAAAGTCAAATGGTTGTTCCCTTACCGCTAGAAAAATTGTCTAAAATTTTTGAATACGTAATGAACATTTAAATGACATATTGTTTACAAGTGGAAACAAATCTTAGGCCGTGTTCACATTGACCTAAACTCGGTGTTGTGTTAGTGTAACTCACACATAAACGAAACATCATTACGTTCTCATTGATAAAACTCAATGTTTATATGTAGTGTTAATCATGTTTTGTCTACATGCAGTCGATAGTCGATGTAGGCCTTGTGTAGGTTAAGTGTACACAAAACTAGGCATTCAGAACTTTAATTTTCCCATGTATATTTAAAAAAGAAGCGATTTGTATATAGAATTGATACTTATAACACTTATTTAGTTATTAATAAAGTTCTTTGCAGAAATATTTGTCCAAACTTGATATATTTATTTGTTATAATTTTTTTTACGTAGCCTTATTAACCCCTTATCAAGACTCATCCATCATCATTGCCGAACACATAATTCATTTGAAAAGGTCTTCCTGAATCGACTGGACGTACGCACTGACCGAAATATTTGCCACTGGTCTTTACTCAAACAACGATTCACTCATAAATGCATTACTGAAAAAGGGTGAGGCTAATTGTTTGTTTGTGCAGTATCTCAAGTCCGTTAAAATACAGTTAGAAAAAAACATAACCCCCTCCTTTTGCTAAATACTCCTTGGAGAAAAAATACCATTTAAAACAAACAGAAAAGATAGAAATGTAGTGATCCTTAACATCGCAATTCTGTTTCTTCGTCTGGTCTGTAAGCAAGCTGATGCAGTCTACGTTTTTAATGCGTAATCGAGACACCTTTAAACTACTGCAAATCATCCAAAATGACTTTCGTAAAGGAGCAACCACTTTATTTAAAAAAGGGGGAGGGGGGTCTGAGTCAGAATTTTTTCTCGGGCGAAAGTTTATATTTATTTATTTTTTCCATGGTACCAATTCAATATTTGACACTATAATGTATGGGCAAACTTTGGATTCAGAATATTTGTGCATTCTAATCATCTGTATGACCCGATTTTTAAAAAAAATCAAATTGTGGTAAAATCACCCCCCCCCCCTTTTTTTTTAAAGTCAAATTGTCGTTCCCTAACTGCTAGAAAAGTTGTTTGAAAATTTGAATTCTGTTCTACTTAATGAACATTTAAATGACATATAGTTTACAAGTGTGAACAAAACTTATGTACAGGTAGCTAACCAAGGTGTATAGATGTGAACAAATTTAATGTGAAACTAGTGTGCATTACATTAAACCAAATGTAAACATGTTTACTGTACACAGCGTTTGATGTGAACACGGCCTTAGCTAAACAAGGTGTATAGATGTGAACAAATGTAATGTGAAACCAGTGTACACTACACTAAACTAATTGTAAACATGTTTACTCTACACGGCATTTGGTGTGAACACGGCCTAAGTCAAAGTGTTTTTAACACAGTAAAACATTTTTGATAATCAATGAGTGCGTCAATGTTACAGTAGTCTGTTTACTGTAAGTTAATAAGCTTGGCCCGATTCATCTGTCATTTATGGAAACTAATTCACAACTTTCTGAGACATTCATTTTTATTTCACCATCAGACATGGAGCTACATTTGTAACTAAAGGAAAACACTCAAATTAAAGATTTGACATGATATACTGAAACTTTCTTATAATCAATTAAACGACTGCTTTTTTTAGATATGTGATTTTTCATGGTCAAACTTTTTCATTGTTAACGGACATTTTGAGATTTTTTATTGTAAAAAATGGTGTCTTTTTAAAGAAATCAATATTCAAAATTTAGAACTTCATCAACATGTACAGGAAGCTGAATTATTGCACATCTATGTACTACTTAAAATTGTACTTCGATCCGTTGCGTCCTTAAAATTTTCTGACCGTTCTAAGATTTAATGTACGGAAATGCGAATTGAATGTTTATGACACACAAAAAGAGAAACCAGAATATCTTGATGACCAAACGTATGTACACGTTTGGGCGATTTAGAGCCTTTCAGAAGGAGTGAGATTCCATCCTTGTTGAAAGCCTTGTGGAGACCTCTAGATTTTTAAATTCCCTCCGTTTTTCTCATGGATGGAGTGTGGTCTCTCTTTTCATTTTCCAATTTACCGAAGGTTCCATATGAAAATTTCCATTGGATCATATCTGTTAAACTAAATGTACAAAACAGGCTCAAGAAAAGGCAAATTTTTTTTTTCAAACCCGAACTAGAAATCCATCTTTTCTAATATAGCACCTCACATTATCGTCAATGAGTTCAGGCATGTGAAAAATTATATAATCATACACAAGAAAGAACAGGCGTTCAGCAATAATTATCTATTTAATATTAAGTAAATATTAACATGTACATGTATTTGATAAAGTACAGATATAACAAAGAAACTGCCCGGTATCCGACGTAAGAGTACACTTTTTACTGCACGCGTAGTCGGGTGCGTTCATTACGAGGACACTTGTACCCAACTACGCGTGAAGTATGAGTACAGAATCGTCCCATGCAGAACATTTTCTATGTTATCCTAGTATATAATCCGACAGTTAAGAATAGAATCTGGTCAAATTTTGAAGTTGAACATGTGGGATTTTTTTTATTTTTGCCACGGACCATTTAATTTTCATGGAGGAAGGGGCCTGGTAGTTTTTAGAAAACAATATTCTGACCCTGATTTTGACTTAAAAAATCTGCTGCCTCAATATTTTGTTATATGAAAAAAAAATTCTCAACAAAAATGTTCCCGTTTATATGTACTAGAAAAAATGTTGGAATGTGAAACGGACGAAGACATAATCTAACAGAAGGACAAATTCCAGTCCTCCCTTTTGTGTATACATATGAGAAAATATTTCAAAGTTATTGATTGAATTCAAATCCATCACCCATACGGTACACATTGTAGTCCGAAAAGATGAAGGACTTCATTCCTTTCAAACACCTTTTTAATTGTTTACTAGTATATTTCTTTTAGTTTTGGATAAAATTGTATAAAGGAAATATTACTATCAAGACGTCCTTCCATAAACCTTTTTTTCTGTTCTGACTTTCAAGAAACGACTACTTTTCGCCCAATCGAAATGGAAATATCAATTCGATCACTTCTCTGTTACGGGCTGTATCATTGCATATGGCGTAATAAAAACCAATCTGGAAATCGTAAATGTTCTCAACCGGGTGATGTATTGGTTTCGATACATTATAGAAACACTATGTTTTTGTTATTTGTTTTCCTTACATATGTCATTTCAACGTCATCTGCCTTTCCCTCTTCTATAATGAAAATGAATAGTTATCCCACGAAAAGACTAAATATCCAATTGAAGATTTGTTTATGGCCTATGGTAGACACCAATTTCTTTTGGTTTAACAATTATTTTTTTAAGAAATTCTTCGTTTTTTTCTGACACTCGTAATAAATGTTTTCAAATCAGAAGTTTTACTAGGCCCAAGTAATGGCAGACCTCTTTATGAGCCTGTCCCAAATCTTATTAGTCTTGTATGCTTTCAATCTTATTTAAATAAGTTATGAGAACTTTTCATATGTCGCTCTGTACATATAAAAAAAATCGAGGAGCTAGTGATTATCACTTATTTTAATAAGATTGATATGCTTTTTAAATGTTAGTTCATTTATATGTTTTGGAGTTGTATTACGTCCATTTCACTGGTACCCATTTTTTTATGTGCTAGCTAAGGCCAACCTCCGGTGCCTGATTTTCTCGCTGCGTTTTAGGTCTATTGGTGGCCTGCGGTTGTTATCTGCTCATTGAACCTTCTTTTGTTAGTCATTGCAATGAAGCAGTTTATTTGTTTATAGCAACCAAAACAATTTGACAGTTTTATAATGTCAATTAATGTTACACTCAATCTATATTTTAATTTGTGAAAAAAAAGGTTAATTATGAAATGTAGAGAAAATGGTTTACTGTCACTTATTTGATTTTTGAATTTGTAACATATTTCTCTGTTTGAAAAGAAGTTTTTTTTTTTTTTTTTTTTTATCAAGGATGATATTATAAATGGAGTTTATGCTAAGTCGATATAATCTAAATGATGACTCGAAGGCAAGTTGACAATTAGAGTACATGTAATTTGAATCAAGCCAGTTTTCTCCTGTTTTAGAATTAGCGTTAATTAGAGGATTTTGTTCTATTTAATGAACGTTTTAAAAGGTCATTGTTGTGTCCATTTTCAGAGTAACTCAGGTTTCTTGATTAACAAACGATTGGTTGGACCTGAAACAGTTACGCGAAATTGGACTAGTAAATTTCTATCTCAAAAGAAGCATTTTGTTATACGCTATCGAAGATAAAAGACTTTAACACATTTTCCATCGTTTTACTGATTACTAGTACCATTTGAGGAGAATCAAGTCATTTCATATTATTCAAGTTAGTATTCTTTGTTTTATTGGCGTTCAATGCTCATTGTATCGATTAATTATTCTTGGATGAACTGTTTGAACTAACATGTTTTGTGTTGTATCTTTTCTTGTATATTTGAATGTTACCACCGATGGTTATAAGAAAAGGTAAAACAGATTATAGTTAGTTACATGTTCATTTGAATTATATGTTTCCATTACATGTATTTGCAAAATAAGGTATGTTATTATTGTTTCCATGCCTTCGCTCATCCCACTTTAGACCACAAGGAACTATGTTGGTTCAGTTCAAGCTTAGAAACATGTTCAGTCCAAATTACACAGCGACTCAATTCTGATACAAACGTAAAGCATTTAACAACTTTTTTCAAAGATTGCAATAAAAATTATTCATTATAAAGTATCACTCTATTTCTCTCATGAATAAAAACATATGAGTGTTGATAGCGAAGTTTCTTATTTTGCAGGGTTTTGGACTTCGTGTCATCGGTAAAATGCATCAAGTATGTGTAAACATTATCCACAGGTTGTATTTGTGGATAACAACCATATGATATACTTGTTTTTGTTTCATCCAATGTAAAACACGTTATGTTATACAATTTTCATTGAATATCAATTTTGCATTCATTGAACCAACAAATGTTCCATATTCCTTTCAGAAACCAAACATGTTTGAAAAATTCCTTGTTAATTCTTGCTCAAATTATTATTTGTTCTCATAGCACCGTCTCGACATTTCACTGTTACTGGTTCAGCATGGTGACCGCAATTGGAATATCCATTGGTAATTTTTGGTGTTGAAATATCTATATTAGGGTTTTTTTCACACAAATCATAGTTATTGTTTTTGTGTATAAATGTCATGCTGTCCATCACAGATCATTAATTGGAACAGTATACTTAATATAATTATTATTTTTCTTATTGCTTCAAACAAATGAACACACTGCAGGTAGAGTTGCTACGATGTCAAATGAGTTTGGGTTCACTGAGTCTTGTTTATTGATAGAAAAAAATCACCGCAAATTTACAGATCGTACAATGTTACATTGTTGGGCTTCGTGTGGTTATATGTAATTTGTTGGTTTAGTTCGTAGGTAAAATCGGAAGAATGATGCATGTAACACGATTCAATTTGAATTATCTCCCGTCTACCATATGCATTGCATAAAAAACACATTACAACCATCAATTGGAAATACTAATGAATTTATTCGATGATTTTGCCAGGCAATGGTTTAACGCCAGAGTGAAGACGTAGTCCCAAGTCAGGAGCATGTAATTTAGTGGTTGTAGTTTGTTGCTGTTTTACATATTTGTTTTTCATTCATTATTTTATATAAAAATTAGGTCGTTAGTTTTCTCGTTTGAATTGTTTTACAGTTGTAATTTTTGGGCCTTTTATATATCGCCGACTACGCGGGCTTTTTTCATTGTTGAAAGCCGTACAGTGATATAAAGCTGTTAATTTCGGTGTCATTTGGTGTCTTGTAAAGAATTCACGCATTGGTAATCATGCCAAATCTTCTTTTTCATTTATCAGAATTAAGAAACTGAATGGGTATATTTTGGCGTTTTTCAATAAAAGCGTAAATTTCAGACCTATACAAAATGGAAAATCAACTTGTCTAAAATTTAATTTCAAGAGTTATTTTGAATACTTCTATAATAGACCTGTTTGTAATCAAAAAGTGCAATCTTAAATATTCTTTAAAATGATATTATTTTCATAATTTGTGTACTGTTTCGTAGGGGACAAAATACGAAACTTCTAAACACACATATTTTTTGCAATTTTAAATGTTTCCTATAGACATTCCAGTTTGTTTACTTTAAATACTAGAAAAATATCATTTTGTTTCTGAATTGGAAAACAATTTTTATCGATAAAGATTAGACCGTACTTCACATATGAAGGCACAACTCATGTTACGTAGTGGACATTTTGATGCGTTTCGTAGTGGACAAAACTGTTTCGTAGTGGACAAAAATTTTCGTAGTGGACAAAAAGTTTCGTAAATGACATCAACCCTATTATATGTTAATAAAAAATAATAAAAATTACATGAAACTAACCCTTGTTATTTGTTTTACACGAATATAATTGAAAAAAGATAAAAACAAGACTGCATGGAAGTGGTAGTGTCCACTACGAAACGTTTTTCTCCCTTACTTGTTTCGTAGGGGACCGTTTCGTAGGGGACGTATTCGCATGTTTTATTTTTTTCCCATAATCCCTATATTGCAATAGTAACAAGACTGGTTGTATTCATCAAGGCATTTATCAAGCTGTACACTGATATTTTTTTTCATAATTTTAAACCCAGATAATGAAGGAGATTTAACCCGTTTCGTAGTGGACATAAACAAAAATACGGTATCACTCTGGTCCAGTTGATGTTCTTACCAACAGCTTAATTGCCGTTATAAAAGCATCACTTGTTTTGTAAGACCCTAATGTTTATATCTCTTGCAAATAAAAATTACATTGATTGTATAAAACTGTTTATTGGCAAATTTTAATGACTTCGTTTCGTAGTGCATATTTTGTGAGGGACACACCTTCTGAAATTAAATAACCTAGATTGAAAGCTGTTTATTAAAATATGTTGGCTGTGAACATACTTTTGAATTATTAAAGAACTTATGTAAAGTAAACAAAAAACATTTATTTCTTCATTTTTTTACGATATTTTAGAGTATGAATGTTGAACAGGCGGTATAGGGACATGCCACTTTGCGGGTTGTTTTGGACCATTCAGGAGTCAATATCTTATCAATCCCTCTAAAAATAAACTGTTTCTTTGCTTAAAAATGTTAAATCTAATTCAATGTACTGACTGCATAAAAAATACTTGCAAAAATCAAACACATTTGTTTTTAAAGTGGCTGGGACAAGAAAATACGTTTTTATTAAAAGTAAATAGTTCGAAATTTGGTGACTATCGGTATGTTGAATGTATCTATACCATCGAACTGGAGATAAAGGATTCAACATATGCAGTTAAGTCTGATGTCTCGACTTACAAAAGGGTTTGTCACAGTGCAAACAAAACTAAACGACAAAGGAGATGCATGATTTCAGCTTCCCAATCGTTAACTTTACATTTCTATATAGCAAAATTTTAGCAGCGCCTGCTGCAGTGCTTACCGGGAGTATAAAACTCCCAGTTGATACGATATTTCAGGGCTTGTGTTTCCTATCATTATTTCCTAGATAGAGGGTTGCTGATTACAATGAAGTATTAAACCAAGAGTTCCAAATGGTGAAGCTGAAATCATTCCTTTGTAGATTTTACATACGCCATAACGAGTTGGTTGATCGTTATGGAATAGTTTGTTTCACATATGGTAGCGGATTTGTTCCTAATGTCGTAACTACATTTCGTCTCCTTTTCACGAATGTGACCTTCCGAATAAGATTTATTTACATGAGCAATTGTTTTATATTGTGTTTTGTGTACTAGTGCCATTTGTTTTGTTCTTTTTTAGCCACGTTGTTGTCAGTTTATTTACGATTTATGAGTTTGAAAGTGCCTTTGGTATCTTTCGCCTCTCTGTTATAATCAGAGATCATGTGAAATCCCTGATTTTTAATGGATTTTGCATAATCACTAATTGCCTGTGTGCAATTCCATTAAATAAAACTCTCCTCCAGTTTTATAGTACATTGATATAAAAAAAAAAATGAATTCAGTATCGTTTTACTTTAACTTATATCATCTCCATATATGTGATAGTGTGTCATTATATGAAGGTGATCCTACAGAAGGATGATATGCTGGCGTACATGATAAAAGTCAGCGCTTTTTTCAAAAACACAATAAAGACAATTCGGTCCAAAAACAACTCGGACCGTTTTAAGCCAAATCTGCAATGCCCTAAAAGCCCTTTCTAATGTAGGGTTCAATCGATTTTTGAAGAAAGACGTCGTTGTCTACCCTGTTTAATCAACCTAATCGTATAACAATAATTTGTATACATCCAAAATAATCTGCATTTCAATACTTTTTTCAGTATTTTAAACGTACAAAAATATGCAAAGTGAAATTTCATTAAATTTATTAAGGAATGTTTGTTTTGAAATAGTAATTTTATTTCTTAAATAAAATATCAGCAATATAATTTGTTAACTGTTTCACTAGCATTGTAGTTTTATTCTTTTACTCGGTAAAACAGTCCGGACTTTCTACTACGTCAAAATTATCTCCTTTTTAGTCAAATTAATATCAATATTTTCTGATCGGTTGTCAGGGGGAATTTTTCGAAAGTTCAAAAATGAATATGTAATTATATTACTATAATTATTTATTTCGTTGAAGGGCAGACTGAAAAGGGAGAGGTTGAAGACTATTCCTAATTACAATAGATTACTCACGATTTAAAAAAAAAAGTTAATATGCATTTTTTTTTTTTTTTAAGATCCACACGTAAAAAACATGTAGTTCGCCTACTCTGTTGGTATGTGGAGAAACCAAATGCACAATTGTGCTGATGGGAAGTCAAAGTTTGTAGCTATACCACTTTTAAGACTCGTTTTACAATCACCTAAACAGAGGAGAAATTTCACTCGATTGCGTATTTCTTCTCACAGACTAAGAATTGAACAAGGTCGTAATCAGGGTACTCTTCAACAAGACAGAATATGTCTCAGGTGCACTTCAAATCAGTGAACTTGATGAAAAATATTTTTTATTTTCCTGTAAATCATCTAAAGGAAAGAGAAATTGTTTAAATTCCACTATTAAGTTCTCGATCATTATGCCTAAACTTTTAACGCATTTGATTTCTCAGTAGCCAAAAAAACTGGGACTATTAAATAGTCCCAGCAAAAAACTGACCATGGCTTCTTAATGTAGAGAATCTTGATATCTATCTGTGAAATAGTTTATGAAGACAAAATATAAATTGAAAGATTTTAATCAGGCTTTCTGCACTAGTATGGTGGGGTACATAACACGTCGTATAAGTTCTATTATACCTTTCTGTTTGTAAAATTTTATCTTTTTCGTAATATGTGCATTTTGGCATGTCAATTAGTATTGCCCCTTGGTGCCTCTTGCAGTTGTGTCACTTTAAATAGTACCGACTCCTCTGCCGACCAGGCACGAGGATGACATACCAGATCATACCAGTTATGTGCAACTTCTTACAATATTATCTTAGTACCATATCATTAATGTCTCGATACACATTTTAATATGATGCACCCACCATGCCATATATAGCACCGCCCCTTGACACCTCCTGTAGTTAAGCTAGATATATAAAGCCTACTCACAAAATTCTTTTTTGTTACTTTCTATAGGTGTGCCTAAGAATAAGGTTTTATATATACTCCTATATAAACGAATATATGAAAACTGTTTTTTTTTCATAATTGTGTTTGTAACCGTATGTATATTATACGGTATTGTTTATCATATTTGTAAAAATTTGGTGGAAATAAAGCATATTCTGCTATACCACGTTTTGGTATGACTCATTGGAAAGGTGAATCACAAATACGGAGATAAGATATTAGTATAAAAGTTCAAACGCAACTGAACAATTTGATTGCTAAAATGATTTTAATTTGTAAAACGTTCATAAAATTGAAGAGATAAAAATACATTTTCACATAATCCTATGATTAAGAATGGAATACCATCACACACTGAGATGCGTTTTATATTTAATAATTTAGAAATCATGGTAATTCCGTCCTTTTGTATTGTGTCGACTTTATTTTTGGGGCCGACTTTGTCCCTGTTCCTATTTAACATCCGGTAATTTCCACGGCTAGACAGTTCTGACTCGGTTCCACATGTACACTTGTTGTAACTGTAAGTACATGTAAAGTTTAAATTATTATCCCAGTTGTCAAAAGTATTAAATGTCAAGGATTCTGTACGTTAAGATACAAACTTTGTATTTTCTATTGGGTTTAATAGGTGAAAATCCACAAAACATGAGAAAATGCATGACCTTGACCTATATTATTTACGCCGCATATTTAATGTAGTCTACATTACCCAGTGAGGACATGTGAATGTTTTGTGATTTATTTAGTTTTATCATTCATGTAACATTTTCAACACAATAAAACCATTATTTAATCAAGGATTCATAGGTAACCGTAATCGAATAGTAAGCTTGCTTTCTTCTTCCCGGTTACGAGTCGAACTCTATTTAGTGCAAGTGCACAGGCACTTGTTTCTATCCATAGGAAGGTCGACTATCCATATAAATATATCTTTTACTTATTTGGATAGACGACCTTCCTATGGATAGAAACAAGTGCCTGTCTATTAAAATGTAATTGACTCCAGTGCATCTCAAACAGACTGGAGTCCACTCCTCTGGCCAAAAGTAAAAGTTCAGCAACAAATGGAAGTTTTTAACGACCTTGACTGGCTATACAGCCCTTGCACGGTCGGTAAAAGTTCAGGAAAAACTGGATCGTATTTTATACACAATAAAATATACTTAAATACAACTACAATGTAAATACACTCCTACTGTCTCTTTAAGATTTGGCTGGGTCCAGAGGATAGTGTTCACTCTGGCCCTGAATTCCTCTAGTAATTCCGATCATTTGGACTCCACTACAGAATTGCAGAGTTCATTGAGGGGGGATAGGACTTTTCAGGACTCCGAGATCGGGTGTTCTTAAGCTCAGGATTTCAGGATTGACCCTTTCGGGATCCGGGAATGCTTTTTTCAGATTTCAAATTTTCAGGACGTCTGGATTTACTTTATTTAAATTCGGGACCTTGGGATGTAGTTTTTTTTTTAAGTCCAGATATTTGAGATCATAGCACCAGACTCTGTTTCCATTGTCTGTGCTGCAGTCATTCCTACTGAAGTTTGTATCATATCAAGGAGAGCTGTCCTGGTAGCAACAATAAACAAAGTGAGCTTCTCGTCTCTGTACCTACCCTATGTCGTGAACAATGGTATAATTTGGTGGGAATTCCAAACCCGGAAGCATATTCCAAAGTTGGTCTTGCTAACGTGGAGTAAGCTGTAGTGTTTGTTGCTGGAGTACACACACCTACCCAGATTTCTCTTTAAGAATCCAAGTGTCTTGGAGGCTTTCCCTATGGTCTGGTTGATGGGATCTGACCAGGTGAGATCTGAACTGATGGTGAACCCAAGATTTTCTCACTGTCTTTTGTTTTTTAATCTGTGTCCATGGAGTGAGTAGAATCTCGTGTTGTTGATGTGGTCCATAGACCCGTATGACTGTACATTTTTCTCTGTGGAAACACATTTGACACTTTTTTTCTCATTTTTACAGCAAGGAAAGATCTTTCTGCAGCTAGTCTGCATCATCTGGTTTCCGAATGCGTTGGAAGAGTATCATTCAGCGGCAAACAATCTAGCTCTTGATGTTGTAGCTTCTGGGTGGTCATTGATGTATGCCAAAAAGAGTAAATTGGGACTTTGAAGCAATTGAGCTAGAAGTAGAAGGAAGAACATTTGTACTTCTTTTAATAGCTCGGTCGGTTAACATGGTTTTTTGTTCATTTTAGGAACAACCCCATGTCCCCTCTATGTAATGACTATTTAACATGTTGAATTGTATCCTGAATTATCAAAAGCTTTTTTTTTCAAAGATATGGGCAATATTCTTGATATTTCATGACACATAGACATGCAGTATTGTCTTATTGGACAATATTTTGCCTAACACAAAAATCACTAAATTACAGTCTGCTGACTTCCAAATAATGTTAAACATCCAGAGAAGGACAAATTTTCATTGTGAAATTATGTCTTTTTATACATAAAGACAATATTTCACAGATAAATACTATAAAATGTTTACCTGGTAAAGGGAGGTAAAAATATTTTGTAGTGTTGAGACAATAATTATATTTCATAGACAGATTGTCATGAAATTGTCTGATGATAGGGAGATTATCAACATACATGTATATCATAATTGATAATATTAGCATTAAAGTGTTTTATTTGATTGTTGGTAACAAATTAACAAAAATTAATAAATAGATACAGGTTTAAACAGAAAACTATTGTTTGCTCATCATGAATGGTAAGGAATTCAGAACACTTTTTCAAACATCTCAGTCATCAAGTTGTACTTTGGGAGGAATTTTTGAAAATCAAATAAGACTACTAAATAAATCAGAAAAAAAGGCTTATTCTGTACATGTTTGTTAACAAAATAATGTAATTTATTTCAAATACTTTGTCTTTGACAAGAAAACAAATGATGCTACAAAAAAAAACCTTGGAACAGATACAGATAAAGTAGGAGTTACATATATACTTGCTAAATACAAATTGATTTCAGTAAATATCAATTTTTGAAATGTGCATGCAGCATGTCTGTGTAGTGTTTTTAATTTTGTAAAATTTGTTTGAGATCTAATTTCATGGACATTTTTTCATAGTGAACATATTTTCCTTCATTGAATATTGATTCAGGATTGCATGGGAAAGGTAGATTTAAGTAAAATGTACATGTATCTGTAACATAGGGAACTATGACTTAAATCTCAATTGGCCTTGGCAGAACATCTGTATTAATATCAGCAGGTAAAGTTCATCAATAAAGCACATGTTGATTCATAAGTATTTGGGATGGTTTTATCATATTTTATAATGTAAGCGATAAACTGACCCTGGTATGACGATGTTGAAAATTTAAAAATAGAAAACCAACAAACCCCAAAAATGATGGAAAATATATTGGTAGACATATATCAACACCAACCATGACCACTGCATTACACCCTTACATTTAGAAAAAAACATCTGAAACCTACATGTATTGTCCTTTACGTGTGAAAGAATTACATATATCTTGAATAGGTAATGAGTAAAACTATAAATGAATTATCTTTCTTGGGACAAAATTCTTGTAAGACTCCTGTCTCTGGATAATTATTTCTTCTTCAATACTTCTAGCTACATGTTTTGAAACAAGTGAGTACACTTTAAGTAATCACATAACACTTGTTTTTTGCTTTGTAATCAATTATATTATGATTACTTGTAATAAGAACATGTCTGATTACTGATTACACATGAATACACTGCAAAATGTAATCTATTACAGCTGATTAAGATTATGGTTTACAATTACCCAATGCCTAGTAATAATTAGATATGGAATTATTAACAGCAATTTATATAATATAAGTGTAAGAAACTAGAAAATCATTTGAATAAATCAGGCAATGTCATATGAATATATTGAACAACAGCCACCCACATAAAATATCTTATTGAGCCAGAAGCTATTTCATATGTCAGCATTATCATGATTATTGATTTGGTAACATTTGTGTAAATTTCCTAAGTTGTATATCACAAGTGTATCACGCTACCAGACCTTCCTATCAGAAATGATGAGCTTAATCTAATAAGACTTGAATCTATAACACATGATGGCTAATTGATTGGGAAGAAGCCAGCTGGAAAAAGTTTAATAGTTAATAAATGCTTCTACTCATACATGTAGACAGAGAAAGGTACTATTAAATGTTTTATTACTCTCACTATGTCTGGGCTAATTATTAAGATTTTTTTCTTGTTTTTGTTTTACCTTTGTGAAATGGGTTTGTCTTAAAAACATGTCTTTGTTATAAGAGTACCATTTGGACCATTTTATTTAGTACTTTATGTTAACATTAATCCCAACTAGTGTAATCTACATTTGTATATTATACATGTATGAATAGTGATAGAAAATGACCTTGTCTTGGTAAGAACAGGTCATTAAGTATAACTGTACATGTACACATTAAATGTACTGGTCAGTATAGGTTATTAAATAGAATTGTACACGTACACTTTACATGTACCATGATATAAATGTGTTAGATGTAGAGTAAGTCTGTCATTTCATTCATGTATACATACATGTACAGGATGTAAGCTAAAAAATAATTATTTTTTCAATTTTTTTATGGGTGGGGAAAGGGAGTAGTTTTGGAAATAATCTATAAACAATAATATTATATTTAAAAAAAGTAATAAAAGTTTTTTATTTTTCAAAATGATATATGGCTTTATTGTGCTTATCATGTGCTTTGTCTACCCATGTCTGCAGAAAACACAGTTTTAATTCTTCAGAAAGTAATATACTTCGGCTAACGTGACGGTACCCAAATTGCACCTATTTTGACAGTTTTTTCACCTACGTTTTTTTATGATCAGGAAAAAAATGTCCATACTGTGTTTATTTTGTAGCCCTATCCTTCTTTGTCATATAGGTACACCAATTTAATTTTTAGTCCATATTGAGTCATTAAAAAATGGGTTTGAATCAACCTCCAAACTTTCCATGATTCTGTAATGAGGAGTACCCAAATTGCATCCATGCTTAAATTTACATCATCAAAAGTCTAATAACCGAGCTTTTGTTTAATTTCTTCAAATATTTTGAACAATTGGATATTTGTCCATGCTTACTATTCATATTTTACGAAATGGATACTTATAATATATTGTATTTGCCAATTTTAAGAAGATGACGTTTTGATGACGTCGCATGGTGACGTTTTCGTACATTTTGTTTTTTTCAGTAAACAGTCCATCTGTTGATAAATACTGTGAACGTTTTGTGTATAACTAAATATGTTTACCTATGTTGAAAGACGGCATAGTATCAAATCATAAAAATACAACTTGTTTAGTCTCTAGGAAATCTTGTAAGATTTTTATTGCTATTTTTTTCTAAATAGGTGCAATTTGGGTACTCGGTGCAATTTGGGTACCCTTACGTTATATATATTGGCTGAACATCAGAGTTATGACTGCAAGAACGATGATGAAAAAAACAGAGTATTTTATTTGCAACCAAATTTTTAATGTTATATTAATACCTATTCTGCTGAAACCTGAAGATCAACCACAGGCACTTGTTTCTATCTATGGGAAGACTCACTATCGTTGATATGGGAAGACTCTCTTTCGTTGATAGCAGGTCTTCCCATGGATAGAAACAAGTGCCTGTGAGATCAACTAATACAGGAGCAGATTTCTTATCAATTATTAAAAGATAACAGTTTAAGATATGAATATATCCTTTCTGCAGCTGCTTTGTCAAGCATTTATTTACAGAGAATCATTTCTTGTTGTATAAATGGAGTGGTTTCTTGTTGTAATATCCTGTGGTTTCTTGTCTAAAGGAGTGGTGTCATTTTCCATTCTACTAAAAGTTCGGACTTTAACTAATTAATAGTTTAATTTAAATTGCTCACAAACATTGTACTTTTAACTACATTTAAATAACAATTCTGTTTATTTGACATCAAAACAAATAATTTATTAAAAGACTTGGAATACTTCCATTTAGTCCACATTCCATTCCAATATTATTTAGCCTCTGTCACCTAGATTTCTTCACCTGGATAGTTTTCAACAAAGATTGACCTATAAATAGATTTAATTCACTTGAACTAATAAATAAGGTTTTAAATATTTGAATATACTGGTCATTATAGGTCAGTCAAGGTTAGGAATTTCCGATATCTAAGATCAGTAGGTCATTTCAGGATTTTTAATAAGATAAAAAAAAATGGCACTGCTATAACATTCATTATTCATTTGTACAACAAGAATAGCTGTAAGTACCAGTACAAAAAATGTATATATCTCATTTAAGTAAACATGTTCATTATGTTAAGGTATTTCTATTTATTTGAAAATGATACTTTTTGTTCAATTGTTTAAATAGATTAGCTGTAAATTTATATATATATTATACAAATTTTAACAGGAAAATTTAAAAATTTTAAGTGTTTTAAAGCTTGAGAAACTTAAGGTAAATACTCTCGGGGGGGCCACTTCAAACTTTTTTTGGTAGGGGTGAGCAGCTGAGACATCAAGTACCCCACCCTTTTCATATATTTTGTTTATCAAAAATATATACCTTATCATATATTAATGAACAAAAAACAGACCTATACACATATTTGGATATTTTTCATCTTCTTGTACATTAGTATTATGCATAAATTTTTAGGTCCCGCTCATTTTACGTTCTTGTTTAGAAGCAACGCAGTCACAATAATCACACCTTGCTTTTCCAATGAATTCGTTACATCTTAAACACTTTCCTCTATTTGCCCCTTTTTTATCTTTTATTAAGAAGAATTTTCAATTTCAAAAGACAATAAAATATGTTTTGTCAGATAAACGTAGTAGCACTTCACATAGTATCACTTTTACTGAGATTAACATTACTTAAAAACTGATAAAAAGTCACATTTGCCGTTCCCTCTTGAAGGACGCTGACACTATATTATGGAATTTCTTTAAATGTTTCATGTATACAAACTTTTCAATGTTAATTAGGTGGAAATGTCAAAATGATTGGATTTATTGCATCTATAACTAACCTCAGTGGAAATACCACATTGTATAAATAGAGTTTAATTGGGTTGACAAATAGCTGATGCATTTACGACTGTGGTTTAACCGCATCAAAAATAAATACGAACATTTGATTAGTTTCAGATACTTATGATATAATCCAGCAAGTGATAATATCAACCTATTGATATATTTAATCTGATTTTCTCACCCTTTTCATATAACATGAAGCATAAAATAGTGACCTATTCCAGCGGCTCATCCCTACCAGTCATTACATAGGAAGTGCCCCCCCCCCCGAGTAAATACTTAACCGATATAGTTAAGTATATATTAAATGTGTCTAACCTACATGACCTATATATTAGATGTGTCTAAAGTAAATGTAATCAATATTTCTAAACTGAGAAAGGAAAGTCAGGAAGCATTACAAATGTTGTTGCATTGATATTTAAAGTCAGCAGACATTTTAAAAAGCTATAAATCAATTTTTTAACACACTGAATATATATAAATATAGAGATTTTTAATGAATCTGTTGTTTTTTGTGTGTACTACATGTATGAAATTCAGCTAAGTATCTTTTTCAATAAATCATATGCATGTCAAGTTTACACATAACTGATGAGCTCTAAAACAGACACTCAATTTAAAAGGAATGTAGCAAAGTATTGATTTTATATTTGTTTTTCTGACATTGCGTAATATTACAATCATTTTAATGAGAAGAAGGAAATTCAATTTGGCTTATGTCCAAAATTGTTATTTACTTGTAATGAAACATATAAAAATACAAAATTTAAAGCTTAAATTGTATTGAAATATATTGACAAAATGTTGAGATTTAAATCCTACATTGAATTGGATTAATAAAAAGGAATGGCTGACATATAAGCTCGTAAGACATTCCATTCATTTGATAAGTAACACACCACCATTTTAGATTAGAAGTTTTTATAGAAGACAGTGTAAATAGACATTCTCATACTTTCTTTTCCAGCTTTTTAAATATAAATACTCATATCTACTAGCCTTTTGTGGAGAAGTTGTTGTTAAAAGTAAAGATAAATAAAGGAATGAACGATTGGCGTCCTTTTCTGTATGGAGGAGTTGCATCCATTGTAGCTGAATGTGGTATGTACATGTATGTCTAGTTAATTTGAAAAGTTTCCTCCCAAAAACAAATGTTCAAATATCCAACAGGTTCAATTAAAAAGATTTTCACTGCGACATTGTTTATGATATATACATTGTTACTTCATAAACATTATAACCATGATTACTATATACATTGTAGGTGCATTTTGTATGAGGCTGATTTTTTGTAAATTTATATTAGTTTTCTGGAAATTAAAAAGTGGTGAAACCTCTTACTTACAAATATAAACCTTTTAATAAATAGAATTAACCATGACAGCAAATGATCATCTACAATGTAAAATCATGATAATATTTTTGAAAAGTAATTATCTGTCTGCTAAATAAAATTAAGAATGGAAATGGGGAATGTATCAAGAGACAACAATCCGACCATAGAAAAAACAACAGCAGAAGGTCACCAACAGGTCTTCAATGTAACAAGAAATTCCCGCACCAGGAGGCGTCCTTCAGCTGGCTCCTAAACAAATATATACTAGTTCAGTGATAATGAACGCCATACTACATTTTAATTTCCAAATTGTACACAAGAAACTAAAATTAAAATAATACAAGACTAACAAAGACCAGAGGCTCCTGACTTGGGAAAGGTTCAAAAATGCGGCGGGGTAAACATGTTTATGAGATCTCAACCCTCCTCCTATACCTCTAGCCAATGAAGAAAAGTAAACGCATAACAATAAGTACTTTTAAAATTCAATTCAAGAGAAGTCAGAGTCTGATGTCAGAAGATGTAACAAAAGAAAAGAAACAAAATGACAATTATTCATAAATAACAACAGACTACTAGCAGTTAACTGACATGCCAAGTGCAATGTAGCCAACACGTCTTATTGGTGAAATTTCCATAAATCAGGAGGTTTAACTTGAAGCTGCTACACGTTTGTGGAGAACTAATTATTCATACTTTAAATGACTTGTTTCAGGTACTTTTCCAATCGATACAACGAAAACCCGTTTACAGATACAGGGTCAGATAATTGACCGAAGTCTTACAGAACTCAAGTACCGGGGCATGTCCCATGCTTTCTTACGAATATTTAAAGAAGAGGGATTACAGTCACTATATTCTGGGTAAACTTTACTTTGTTTCATCTACACACAGGAAGTACAAACATGTCTGTTCAACAAGGGTCCGGAAACGGTCATATTTGCCAGTCATGTCCTAAACTGAAACTATAATGTCCTAAACTTTTAATTGGGATTTAGGTCAAATTTTATTTTTCAACAGTAATAATTTCGGTCATTTCGTTGAGATTGACTTTCAAAATCGCCATTTTGAACATATTTTTGTTTTGTTATCGACTTCCTGTAATTAAACTGCCACTCCAATAAAGTGTTATAATCCTGAGGGCCCTCCTCATAACTATATTAATGCCTCGGGGAGCTATTGGCTAATGATTGCTAATCTCTTTACCTGTGTTTTTAATTCACACCTGGCAATTAATCACAAGCTCCAAACTATTATTATAAAGAAATAAAAATTCCATACCAACTGGCTTTATTTTTTAATTACCCAACAGGTCAGACAATTGTCAATTATGACATGTATGATTTAAAATTAAATTAAAACTTGGTTTAATTTACGTAGATTTTTTTTTTTTTTTAACACACGTGCTTTATTTACTATGTAATACGCATGCTTGAAATTCTCATCCACAGATTTAGACAATTAATCGTAAATTTAAATTAATTTCATCCTAATCAAAGCTAGTGCAACTATTTTAATTAATATTCTTGCACTATTAAAGGTAAATTATTAAAAAGCCGATGATTTCCTGTGATTTTGGTAAACAAAACTAATCCCGGAAATGAGTCCGGAATTGTTTGTTTTAGTATTGTCGCATTTCTTCCGGTTTGAATTTTGACTTCAGAATCGAAAGAAACATAAAGTGATAACTGAGAATATTATTGTTTTGAGTCTTTAAAATCAATTTATTTTTAAACTGTTACCTTCCCTTAATTTGTCTTGATCGATTTTTGGAAAATGGTAGGCCAAATCATTAAGCAAATGCGATGCAACAGTAAAACAAGTTGGTTGATGCTGTGAACATGACGATCGAGTATGAGCATACTCATAATGAGTCTCATGCAGTAATGTGATTTTGACAATCATTTTTTGAAAAGGGGCATCAACTTTTAAGTTGTATGAAAATGACCGAAATTAGGTGGAAAAATTTCCGGATCCTTGCTGTTCAATCAATGTATTGAAAATTACAACCTTTTACAATTTTATGGTAAAGACGCCCTAAACATACTTTTAAAAAATAAGATTGAAATTAGGAATGATCATGATGATCATTAATTTCCTCTTCTGTTTGTGAGAGTCAAAAGGACCTTTTTCATGATGTCAGGATTAAGATTTTAGTTTTGCTGGAATTTAAGATTTGGGTCTTTTCGGTTTTATATTGAGATTTACACCTATCTGGAATTAATTATTAAGGATTGTCTTTGACTTCGATTTAATTTCCTATTAAAATTTCAACCAAGTATTTGCCTGCCTGGTCATTGGTATTGACCCATTTTAAGCCAATGATACAGAACTTTATAATCCTAATTTGAGTTAACTATTAGTTACTGTCTAAAATCACAGTGGGGAACTTTTTAAATCTAAGTAGTATTATTCCATAATCAGTTAATTTTTATCTAAAAGGGATTGTCAATCAGTGACATTAAATCAGATTACCAATATAAACAATTTAATTCTTTCTAATCTGTTTACCAAAATAAAGATAAATATTTTTTTTAAAAGGATTATATTTCAATGAATGGAATACAAGCTGTCTACCAAAATAAATATGTTTGTTTTTTAAATGGACAAACATTTACTTGGAGACATCCTTCATACATTGTACATCATGCACATGGTCCCCTATAAGATATCAGATACTAGAGTGCCTACCATGTAAACAGCCTTTCAAACTACATGTATAAACCACTCATTTAACCATAAGTAGTGCACATGACCGTTTGAGTTTTTGCCTCAATTTAATTAAATGCTAGTTAAAGATATTTCTTATGTTCTGTGTATGATGACATGTCACATGCAACAGTTTTGTTAAATACATATTTTAAATATGAAGGTGTAAAAACCAAAACATAATAGTTTGAGTTACAGTGCAGTAATGCATATACATTACAGAATTAGTGATAGGTAAATTGCATCTTCTTATACTTATAAAGTTAAAAATTGTACTCTGCTACAATCTATTTGGGACAGTTTTCACAAACTTATATTCAATAACTCTATGAAATTATATATAACGACTTGAAAATAAATCCTAATTGACTTTTATCTATGCCTTGATCGTAAATTCTTGTACTGGATACATAAAGTAGCATGACAATTTAATGTTTCTACTTCAGAATTGCTCCAGCCTTACTAAGACAAGCATCATATGGAACTATAAAGATTGGAGTTTACCATACATTGAAAAGAACACTTGTTCCAGACCCAGCAGGTAAAATGTTTTAACTTAATGATCTTTTTTTTATCATGCACATTAAAGATGTTACCTTTTACTGTTAATATGACATATAATTCTTCAATAGACTCTCTAGTGGTTAACATACAAATCTGCAACCATGTCTTTGCAACATATACAACGCAAACGAATATGATATGTTAACAATTAAACTTGAAGCAGTAACCATCAAATATCTAATATGCCAGCATCATATTTGGCGCAGTTCACATATGAAGTTTCTAATCTGGTTGATGCAGCTAAATTAAATGTGCTATCAACCGAATTTTTAATATATTTGACATTATTGTGAGTATACATTTTTGTGTTAGATTTTAATAAGGAAGTTGAAATCCAGCATTTCTAGAAGATAGGAAATATCAGAATCCATATATACTGTTAATAGTTCCTGCTTTGATCAAATAAACTGTACTGCTACATTCTTATTTCTTTTAAATATTTGAACACATTTATTTATATGGAATAAAATATAATTGCAGATGAAACTTTATCAGTTAACGTGTTATGTGGTGTCGTTGCCGGAATCCTCTCCAGTGCAGCGGCCAATCCCACAGATTTGCTCAAAGTAAGTTATAAAATATGCCTGTAATACTGTAGTTCTAATTGAGCAAGTCAAGAATGACAATGACCAAGCTTCTATGTCTGTGCGTGACTAAAGCTGTAAACAATGGTAAAAAACCAAAAAGAACATCTTTCATTCTTTGAATATAAAAAAAAGTTCTAGATATAAGATTTGGTATGAGTGCCAATGAGGAAATGATAAGACAACTTTCCATCAAAGTCACAACTTGTAAAAGTAAACATGTTAAACATAATGGGTCAAAGTGTGGTCTTCAACACGGAGTCTTGGCTCAAATCGAACAGCAAACTATAAAAGGCCCAAAAATTATGCATAACACCATTCAAACAGCAAAACCAATGGTCTAATCTATATAAAAAAATGAGAAACAAGAAACACTTTTGAACCACATCAACAAACGACAATTACTAAACATTAGATTCTACATTGATTAACTGAAGTACATATTAAAATAATATTTTATTTTCAAGGTGCGAATGCAAGTTAAAGGAAGAGAAGGAAGTGGAGAAGACATGTTCCATGCATTTATTAACATTTATAAACAGGAAGGATTACGAGGATTGTGGAGGGTTTGTATATTATGTCATTAAATGATTATTAAGTATACAGGGGTTGATAAGAAATTCAGGGGATAAAGTTGTATTGTGAAGGTTAAAATAAGATTTTTGAATCCGATGATTTATTGACACTTTATAGGAAAATAGGCATAAAAAAAATACATGGAATATGGTGAATACATCAGTTTGTTACATATGCATATTTATATCTGATAAACCTGGTCACCAATACATGTTATTAATGATGAACTATATACTGTCAACATTTTTTTATTTTTTTTCTGTCTCAGAATAGTTGTAGCTATTTACTCTTTACATTAAATCTCTATTTTTTTGCAGGGTGTTGTACCCACAGCTCAGAGAGCAGCCACCGTAGCAGGGGTGGAATTACCAGCTTATGATTTATGCAAAAAAGTTATAGTGCAATCAGGATATCTTGGTGATACAAAGCCAACACATTTCTTGTAAGTTGTCACTTACTGCCTAATGAAATATACCCTAGTTTAAATGATATAAATAAATTTTGTTTTGTGATAGCTTATTGTAGATTAAAAAGATAATAGTAGCTTAACAATCATTTATAATCAAAGGGCAATAACTGCTATATTAATTTTAATCAGAATGATTAAGCTTTCATCTTTTAAAGATGAAGTTAAATAGTACATTGTAATAAAAGAGCAAACAGAATCTGAAATGTTTGTCACAGTATTAAACAGATTGTATTTTCTCTTATCTAGTTTTAAGGGTCATAGACCAAAAATAAAAGATTTTGTTAAAAATTTTACAAAAACTTCTGAAATCAAAAAGATTTAGGACTAGGTTACACATCATGATTTTATATATTTTAGTCTAAAAGATGATTTATTTAAACAAATATAGTTGTACAGTAAAAGTTATTTAAACAAATATACTGTTACAGTAAAATATATGTTTTGTCAAGATATTTACAGTATGTTTTTGGTCCTCCCATTTTATTCTTTTCATTGAAATTAGAAACTTATGCTAGTTTTGACATAAAAAAGATAGCTTTTCTCAAAGTTTTATTTCTTTTCAATGTATTATTTAAACTATGATACATTACGAAAATGGCCAATATATGTTAGTTTGGAATATAGGGTCATAACTGCATAGATTGACTTATATATAACTAATTGAACCTTCTTATTTAATACAGAGCTTTACATTTTCTCAGAAAACATGACCAGATGGAAAAGAGAAAAAAAATTGTATTGAAATTAAAATGGAAAATTTGATGGTACAGTGGAAGCATTATCATTTTGCCTTACTTGAATATGAATGTTTTATTTTGTAGATCCAGTTTTCTAGCAGGTCTGGCTGGAGCTATTGCCTCAACTCCAATTGACGTAATAAAGGTAAAAATTATGTTCTGTTATCTTAACGTTAAGAATAATCAGCTTACACACGCTGCTGCAAATGGTATGATCAAAATCTGAGGGGGCTTCTTATTATATAATCAAATCTGCTATTCAAGCTACCTAAATTATTTCAAGCCTTTATTTGTTTAAAAAGAGATTTTTATGAACTGCCAAGATTTTGTTTTTCTTTTCTGGCATATTTCTCCATTTTTGTTCATGTTTAAAATAAAAATAAAGAAAATGCCTGTGGTAAAGATTAAAATTTAGTATTTATTTAACATCTGACACAGTGTAGCTATAACAGCAAAGTCCGTGAGATGGGAGAAATTCAGGCTCAAATGTAAAGAAATTTTACTGAAAATGGGAAATATGTCATTAAACATTACTGGTTTTAATTGGCTGTCATAAACTAGAACTTGTAAATTATTTTCTGCTTGATAGTTATCCTTTTACAGTTTTGAATTTTCAAAATTTTATTTGTATTTTGGCAAGCAAATATTTTTCTGATCTGGAATTTCAGTTGAAAAGTTTGGAAAACTTTCAATCTTTTTTTATAAAATACAAAATTAAAAATAGCACCAGGAATTTTTAAATCTACTTTTTTGTTTGTTTTTGTGCTTGGCTTCATTATATTTTTTTCAATATTTTGAACAATGTTAGCAGATTTGATTATATGGAAAAATTGACCAAATAGAATTTACATTAGATATAATCTATGCCAAGTTTCGGAAAAATTAAGGAATATGCATAAAAAATTGACATCACTACATGAACACATTGATATTTCTACCTGAACATATTAATTCTATTGTCACTGTAACTGAAGGCTTTGGGCAAATTTTTATTTTCACTAGTTAGCCTTGTTTAATTACAATAACTATTGGCATGTTCAAACAAATATTTTGAGGACTTGCGTAATAACGATTCTGGTGAAAATTTAAATTAGCCCTTGGTTAACATTTAACATGAATTTCATTCTATACCTCATACTTGAGAAAGAGAAAAAATAAATCCTATATTATTAATCATGCACATGCACACATACACTAGTTTACAAGAACTTACATATACATGTATTTATAAAAATACACATTGAAATGTTAGACTCAACTCTTATTGCAATATATTATGGCATACACATAGTTTGGAACTCCATGGAAATAATTAGTAAAGAAATATTTTGATCATACCAAGATAAACCTGAATTTTACAAAGAACAGTCCATTTATTGGTTAATGCTGATTACTTTGTCTATTTTCAAATGTGTATTGTTAGACTAAATTAATATCTAAATAGAATTGTTTTCTATTGAAAAATAAGCTAAAGGTACAGAATTCATTGAATGATTTCTTTTTAAAAAAATTGTGGGGAATAAGCTTTTTTCTTTAATAATTCATAACTATTAAGGTTTTCACTCTTGTTATTTAAATTTAAAAAAAAAGGCTTCTCTTGTGAAAAATAAATTGAAAATAGACAAAGATTATATAGATTGAAAAAAAAGATATCTAAAAATATTTTGAAATATTTGTTTGCAAAATTATATATATTATAAATGAAAATGTATTTACATTTTTGAGTTATTTTGATATTTTTGGATAAGAAATTTGCGATTTTGGTTAACAGATAATTTCAATGCAGACTCTTATTTATTACAATTTTATGTTGACTGCTCCATGTGTAAAATCAGTATAAACCCATGTATTCTATCCTCGCATACCCTAGGCTTTAATCTGAATGCAGATAATTCAAATATTGGTAACCAGGCATCTCCTTGGTAATATTTTTAAAACATTTTTTTTATTTAAAATCTCTTCATGATATTTTGCAACATGACACCCTGCAAAAAAGGAGTTAAATTTCCTAGTTCAATTTAGGCATCCATGGTATATCTGCATCCCATTGCATGTTGCCAAAAAATGGTTTGAAACATCAGCATTTAAGGCAATTTACATGAATTTATAACTTCACTTTCAAGTGTTGGGATCATAAAATCATGCATGATGATAGCTGGGAAAATCTTTCTAGCCTCAGAAACTTGATGCATATTGCATCTTTGTTTGTTCATTCATCAATTGGTACTTTTTGTGACCTGTCTCCTCCATTTATCTAGTAGCATAATTAATATTAAAACTCGCCTGCAATTTTTATACGACCGCAAATTTTGAAAAAATTTTCGTCGTATATTGCTATCACGTTGGCGTCGTCGTCGTCGTCGTCGTCGTCGTCCGAATACTTTTAGTTTTCGCACTCTAACTTAAGTAAAAGTGAATAGAAATCTATGAAATTTTAACACAAGGTTTATGACCATAAAAGGAAGGCTGGTATTGATTTTGGTAGTTTTGGTCCCAACATTTTAGGAATTAAGGGCCAAAAAGGGCCCAAATAAGCATTTTCTTGGTTTTCGCACTATAACTTTAGTTTAAGTTAATAGAAATCTATGAAATTTTGACACAAGGTTTATGACCACAAAAGAAAGGTTGGGATTGATTTTGGGAGTTTTGGTTTCAACAGTTTAGGAATTAGGGGCCAAAAAAGGGCCCAAATAAGCATTATTCTTGGTTTTTGCACAATAACTTTAGTTAAAGTAAATAGAAATCAATGAAATTTAAACACAATGTTTATGACCACAAAAAGAAGGTTGGTATTGATTTTGGGAGTTTCGGTCCCAACAGTTTAGGAATTAGGGGCCAAAAAGGGACCCAAATAAGCATTTTTCTTGGTTTTCGCACCATAGCGTTAGTATAAGTAAATAGAAATCAATGAAATTTAAACACAATGTTTATGACCACAAAAGGAAGGTTGGTATTGATTTTGGGAGTTTTGGTCCCAACAGTTAAGGAAAAAGGGGCCCAAAGGGTCCAAAATTAAACTTTGTTTGATTTCATCAAAATTGAATAATTAAGGTTCTTTAATATGCCGAATCTAACTGTGTATGTAGATTCTTAATTTTTGGTCCCGTTTTCAAATTGGTCTACATTAAGGTCCAAAGGGTCCAAAATTAAACTTAGTTTGATTTTAACAAAAATTGAAACCTTGGGGTTCTTTGAAATGCTGAATCTAAAAATGTACTTAGATTTTTGATTATTGGCCCAGTTTTCAAGTTGGCCCCCAAATCGAGGTCCAAAATTAAACATTGTTTGATTTCATCAAAAATTGAATAATTGGGGTTCTTTGATATGCCAAATCTAACTGTGTATGTAGATTCTTAATTTTTGGTCCAGTTTTAAAATTGGTCTAAATTAAAGTGCAAAGGGTCCAAAATTAAACTAAGTTTGATTTTAACAAAAATTAAATTCTTGGGCCTCTTTGATATGCTGAATATAAACATGTACTTAGATTTTTGATTATGGGCCCAGTTTTCAAGTTGGTCCAAATCAGGATCTAAAATTATTATATTAAGTATTGTGCAATAGCAAGTTTTTTCAATTGCACAGTATTGTGCAATGGCAAGAAATATCTAATTTCACAATATTGTGAAATAGCTAAAAAAAAATTAATTAAGAGTTATCTTTCTTTGTCCAGTATAGTAAGCAAGAAATATCTGCAAGAATTTTTATTTTTAATTGGAGTTATCTTTCTTTGTCCAGAATCAACTTAAATCTTTGTTATATACAATATACAATGTATATTCACTTTATACTACCAACTGATAAATTTAAATAATCTTTACCATTCAGTGATTACAAACAGTTTTTTTACATCTTAATATTTTATGATGTATTTAAATGAGTAGTAATTGATGCAAACTCCATTAGAATATTTTAATTGAAATTAGTTTTGGAATAAGGGAAAGGGGGATGTGATTAAAAAATTGGGTTCAATTTTTCTCATTTGAAATTTCATAAATAAAAAGAAAATTTCTTCAAACATTTTTTTGAGAGGATTAATATTCAACAGCATAGTGAATTGCTCTAAGAGAGTTCATTTGAATATATTCATTCTGTGTCAGAAACCTATGCTGTGTCAACTATTTAATCACAATCCAAATTTAGAGCTGAATCCAGCTTGAATGTTGTGTCCATACTTGCCCCAACCGTTCAGGGTTCAACCTCTGCGGTCGTATAAAGCTATGCCCTGCGGAGCATCTGGTTGAGTATTGTACATGTGTATCTACTGCATTTTTTGTATACAAATGTAACCTGTCCAACATTCAGACAATTTTCTAGCGTGTCAGCATATTGATTATGGTCTTTCAATAATAATAGTTTTTAAAATTCTCTACCTTCAAGACATGCATTTTAATTCCTGCTTAAATTATTAAAACCTTTCATTCTTCCTCTGTTAAGAAACTTCTAACCCAGATTGAATTAAATTTGGCTAGACTAAATGGGATCTTACCAAATTACAATATCCTGTATTTTATTGAATTACTTCCTGTGTTATAAGTTTTGCTGCCAGATCCAGTTCTTCTGTCAGTTTTATATTTCTTCTTTAAACATATATGACTAGATCTTTTACTAGACAATGGTTGGGAGTTTTGCTATTTCATGCAGATTTGGTGGCAATCAAACTTTAATGCCAAAGTTTTATGTTATATCTTCCCATGTTGTGGTATTAAAATTACTTTGATATAGAACTCTTAAGTTACTAAAGTTTCTGCATTGATAATAGAAACTTAAAATACACCTAAAATGAAAAATATCAAGATAGCTCAGTGGGATTATATTATTGTGCATAGCATTTTGGTTATATTTTGTCATAAACTACACATTTTGTCTCCAATATTGTAAACTTGGTCTATTTTAGACCATGTAACATTTTACTAGTTGGTTGTATATTGTTTTATAGCTCGAGTTATGAAGCGACCAGAACACGAGGAATGAAGGAGTGTACCCACGTAGAGGAGGATGTGATTAAGCACTGGGGGCAAGGCTCTGCCCCTTCCCTGCTCTCACACTTCTTATTTATGTGGGTTGTAATGTAGCTAAGTGTAATTAATTCAATCAGTTCCTTTGTAGCTGCATCATATTGTTATATTGACATTGTTACTATTATGTAGTTCATTTTTAAACAAACTAATAATGTGATCAGTAATGAAAAAATTGTCAGATGTGCTGGTTTTTGTACAAAAGATTATTTTATTTTTGTTTAATTAAATTTTTATTATTAAGTTTTTCTTGATCATGTTGATTGCAAATATTTCAAAACATATAGAAAATGAAATTAAAAGGAATTTTGTCATGTGAAACTTCTTTTCCCTGAAACATCTTATTTCAAATCAATCGGCTTAGCGGACTTTGGGTAAATGTTTGTATGGTATCATGATTAAAGGACGGATTAAATAGGGCCATGCTATGTGCAATACTGGCTACCTTAGTAGGATAATGGAAATCTTGAATATAGGTAACCCTTTGCTTAAAATATAAACCAGTTTCCAGAGATATTAAGCATATTTAAGGTTATACATGTATTACACTTTAAAATTGTGCATCTGAAAAAAGGTTATTCTTTAGAATTTTCAATGAATGTTATTAAACTTCAACAATTTTACCGTCTTTTCAGTACTGTACTTAAGCTTTTTGTTGGCAAGCAAAAAATTATTTCAAGTGCCCAACGCCTTCTAATATGAGACTACAAGCTCAGTCAAATTTTTGGGGTCTAACATTTGAAAGGCCAAAACTGTAATATTAATATGCACAATTAATTATTTATGAACTTGAGTTAACATTGATCTACACTTTGTGTAATCTTTCAATAGAAATGAAGTATTAAATTTTTGATAATAAATTTTAAATAATTCAGATAGGTTCATCTTTGTTTTCCTGGTATACAAAATAAGCACATCTGACATTCAGTTGGAAATATGTATTTCCATTATTTGTACTTGGAAGAATATTTTTGTACATCAGATTTGATTAAGATATGAAATACCACATTTGCATGTTTCTTCATATATATATTACATTTTTTTCTGTATAAACTCATATTTTTGCCTAAGCTTTGGTGGAAGTCATGATAGTTAATACTAAGATTTAATGACAGCACTAACAATAGAAGAAGATAACTTTATATTTAATGCTACATTCACCTGCTTTATAATAAGAATATCTAATATGATGAGACTTGGTGGTTAAGTAGTTATCTCTTCACCTTTTGTCTTGGGACTTGTTTTATGCTCATGATTTGGTTTGTTTCTCAGATACCATGGCAACTATGCATGAATTAATATATGTACATGTACGTGTGGATCCAATTTGCTTGAAAAGACCATGGCCCCAGTTTCAGAGTTAAACTGTTTTTCGCACTTTAAAAAATGAGATATTGCTATAAGTATTTCAGCTTTTACTAAGAATTAACTTGAACCATTTATAACATGTGTATATTCCTAGAAGTTTAATCCATTAGGCATAATCCTTAACGGTATCTTAGAATGATTTGTAAGGAAATTCAACAGGTGTTGCTCTGCCCATGTTTTGGTCTCTAAACTTATCAGTCTTGTCCTTTAGAAATTTGATTCTCATGGCTGGGTCTTGATAGTCTCTGCTTAGTTACAAGCAATTTGATCAGAGTCTTTTACAGCATAAAAGAGAGTATAAATATGTGTCTTATTGTGTTTATATTGGGTAGCTGTGTCATTGTTGTTGATTTCACAGATTGTATCCATATTTAATGGGTGTAAGCATGACTGTATCCATCTCTTCTTGCAACACACATTGATACTATAGATACCAGTCTAAACTCTAAAGGTCTATATAATAAATATCTGATCATTATACCTTCTAAGGACATTAGTTCACTTTGAAATGAATATGGTAGCTTGACTAATAGATATAATCAGAGTGTCTTATCATGCTAACAGGTCTCATACAGGAAAGCCGGTAAAATTATTCTGTTCTCATTGAATTGGTCATGCTGATTCTACTCTTTTCTGTGCAATACATTTTTAACTTGGACAGTTGAGCCAAAATAAGTACATGAACTGTAAACTTATATGAATATCTTTCATTGTCATTTTAAAAGATATATGTGTGAAACAGTGAATGTGGTATATATGTTGATAAAGCAAAAAAAAATATTGTTAAACAGTTTCAAGTTTTGATATTTAGGATAATATCTATCAGTTGAAAATCACATCTCAAAGTATAAAGGAGAGTGACTTATCTTTGAGATAAAGTACAATTTTAAGGTGAAGTTCAGGTTAAAATTCTCAAAGCTTAACTTTCAATTGATGATTTATTATAACTCATAACCTGATATTACACAATGTATTTTGAAAATAAATGTTCAGGAATTCTATATAATGAATATGATTCATGGTACAATAGATGCTACCGGTAATTGGTCGGGAAAGCTAAATGTTGGTTGAAAAAAAATTATGTTTTATTCTAAATACAAGACATTTTTAATGTCCATTCATTCAAATACCACAGGAAACAGAATTTCTATTAAAAAAATCAATGTAGATATTTGTCTCCCCTAACTTGAACTTCAACCTCAGCTTGAACTTTGTCTTGATGAAAAGTTGTACTCCAAATTTATTGAAGTAGAAATAAGAAAAAAATATTAGAAATGACTTTGAAAAAATAATTTTCTGTAAGAAAAGAATGCGTTTCAAAAAAGGACGGTCTGTTTGAATCTTTGGTTTATTTAGGCACAAATCAATATATATATATATTTAAACAACATTCAGTAAAATTAGCAAGGGTGTTCAATATGGTCTCGCTTAAGAAAGATTGTGGCAAGCCCTTTTTACATTTATAACCCAAAAGTAAGGATCAGGAAATATACCATTTTTGCCTACAATTCTATTTCTGATGGTCAATGACCAAATGGTATTTCGGATTTAGGTCATGAAAAAAAATATTTATTTTCATGTTTTGGTTTTTAGCTCACCTGGCCCGAAGGGCCAAGTGAGCTTTTCTCATCACTTGGCGTCCGTCGTCTGTTGTCGTCCGTCGTCGTTAACTTTTACAAAAATCTTCTCCTCTGAAACTACTGGGCCAAATCAAATCAAACTTGGCCACAATCATCATTGGGGTATCTAGTTTAAAAAATGTGTGGCGTGACCCGGTCAACCAACCAAGATGGCCGCCACGGCTAAAAATAGAACATAGGGGTAAAATGCAGTTTTTGGCTTATAACTCAAAAACCAAAGCATTTAGAGCAAATCTGACATGGGGTAAAAATGTTTATCAGGTCAAGATCTATCTGCCCTGAAATTTTCAGATGAATCGGTCAATCGGTTGTTGGGTTGCTGCCCCTGAATTGGTAATTTTGAAGAAATTTTGCTGTTTTTGGTTATTATCTTGAATATTATTATAGTTAGAGATAAACTGTAAACAGCAATAATGTTCAGCAAAGTAAGATCTACTAATAAGTCAACATGACCAAAATGGTCAGTTGACCCGTTTAGGAGTTATTGCCCTTTATAGTCAATTTTTAACCATTTTTCGTTAATTAAAGTAATCTTTTACAAAAATCTTCTCCTCTAAAACTACTTGGCCAAATTAATCCAAACTTGGCCACAATCATCTTTGGGGTATGTAGTTTAAAAAATGTGTGGCGTGACCTGGTCAACCAACCAAGATGGCCGCCACGGCTAAAAATAGAACAAAGGGGTAAAATGCAGTTTTTGGCTTATAACTCAAAAACCAAAGCATTTTGAGGAAATCTGACATGGGATAAAAATGTTTATCAGGTCAAGATCTATCTGCCCTAAAATTTTCAGATGAATCGGTCAATCGGTTGTTGGGTTGCTGCCCCTGAATTTTTAATTTTGAGGAAATTTTGCTGTTTTTGGTTATTATCTTGAATATTATTATAGATAGAGATAAACTGTAAACAGCAATAATGTTCAGCAAAGTATGTCTACAAATAAGTCAACATGACCAAAATGGTCAGTTGACCCGTTTAGGAGTTATTGCCCTTTATAGTCAATTTTTAACCATTTTTCGTAAATTAAAGTAATCTTTTACAAAAATCTTCTCCTCTGAAACTACTTGGCCAAATTAATCCAAACTTGGCCACAATCATCTTTGGGGTATCTAGTTTAAAAAAATGTGTGGCGTGACCTGGTCAACCAACCAAGATGGCCGCCACCGCTAAAAATAGAACATAGGGGTAAAATGCAGTTTTTGGCTTATAACTCAAAAACCAAAGCATTTTGAGGAAATCTGACATGGGATAAAAATGTTTATCAGGTCAAGAACTATCTGCCCTGAAATTTTCAGATGAATCGGTCAATTGGTTGTTGGGTTGCTGCCCCTGAATTGGTAATTTTGAGGAAATTTTGCTGTTTTTGGTTATTATCTTGAATATTATTATAGATAGAGATAAATTGTAAACAGCAATAATGTTCAGCAAAGTAAGATCTACAAATAAGTCAACATGACCAAAATGGTCAGTTGACCCCTTTAGGAGTTTTTGCCCTTTATAGTCAATCTTTAACCATTTTTCATAAATCTAAGTAATCTTTTACAAAATCTCCACTGAAACTACTAGGCCACAATCATCTTTGGGGTATCTAGTTTGAAAAATGTGTCCGATGACCTGGCCATTCAACCAAGATGGCCGCCACGGCTAAAAATAGAACATAGGGGTAAAATGCAGTTTTTTGCTTATAACTATGAAACCAAAGCATCTAGAGCAAATCTGAGAAGCAGTTAAATTGTTAATCAAGTCAATATCTATCTGCCCTGAATTTTTCAGATGAATTGGACAACTGGTTGTTGGGTTGCTGCCCTCCAATTGGTAATTTTTAAAGAAATTTTGCCGTTTTTGGTTATCTTGAATACTATTATAGATAGCGATAAACTGTAAACAGCAATAATGTTCAACAAAGTAAGATCTACAAATAAGTCAACATGACCTAAATGGTCAATTGACCCCTTAAGGAGTTATTGCCCTTTATAGTCAATTTTTAACAATTTTCATTAATTTGGTAAATTTATGTAAATTTTTACCAAATATAGTTCTCTGTTACTAATGGGCAAAGTTCATGATAGATATAATTGTAAGAAGCAAAATCGTTCAGTAAAGTAAGAACTTCAAACACATCACCATCACCAAAATACAATTTTGTCATGAATCCATTTGTGTCCTTTGTTTAATATGCACATAGACCAAGGTGAGCGACACAGAGCCTCTAGTTTAATCCCCGTTTATATTGTTGAAAAAAAATGGGAAAAAATTATTAAATTTACCAGTTAAGACATTATTTTTTCATGCACTTTGCTAGTTATCAATTACTGGACAGATACACAGACGCACGGACCAGAAGACATTATGCCCCTCTACTAAAGTAGGATGAGCATAATAATAATGTCTAGATCCTTAAGCAAGGGTTTAAAAATTAATGACAAAATACAGGAAATGGGGATTTCCCAATATTTAAGCAATGAATATTTCTATATGACAAAAGTGAGGCCATTTTGACATGTCCATTTTGTTACAAATTTGAATTATTTTTGGATGACGAATTAAAACTTTAATCATCAATCGATAAGTTGGTAGTCATTATTCTAACTTGTATCATGTTTAAAAATCATGTAAATAGAATATGTAGTTATGTTATTTAAAAATTAAGTTGTTTTGAATTGTATATTATTGTATATTTCGTGAGTTCTGAACATCATTTTTCCTTTTCAGACACGGATGATGAACCAGAAGGTATTAAGACCACAACTGGTGATGAATGGAGGTTCAGCAGCTGTAGGAAAAACTATCTATACATCCTCTGTAGATTGCCTGGTGCAGGTATACTTTCTTCTATATAACTGTGGTATCAAATTTTTCATTTATAGATATCATTTTGTAGAAGTGACGGTGTTTAAGGGATATATGTGAAAGACATAAACAAATTAAAAGTAGATTACTATTATCAATGTTAATTTTATATCTTTCATTGAAAATCAAGTCTTTTTTTTTGCAATTCTGTTAAATATGACGCATCAGGATATTTCAATGATTGTATCTAAATTCATATTGTTTATAAATCATTTCTGGCTGTTCAAAGACAAAAAATTGTATTTTGGCACACTGCAGGGATGTGAATTTAATTTCGATATTCAAGATTAGAATTATTTTGTCTTACTTCTGTTGATTCATTATTATTGGCTGGATACCAATTTTTCGTGAATCACGATTTTAAATGTTCAATGAAATACAAACTTCTATAAAGTTTTATCCAGACTTTGGCAGAATCAAGAAAGCAATTATCCACAAACATGAAATTTTTTCCTCAATCCACAAAAGTTGGTACCCAGGAAAATAAATGAATCAGCAGTATGTAATAGCAAGAAAATGAAATTTAGACCAATGGTAGAAAGTTATCTGTAGGTAAAAATGCATTTTTTACCAATTTTAGCCTTGAATTGGATTGTAAGATATTACATGAATACTAATTGGTTTACTTTATTGAATATGACTAATGAAGATAACATTTTCTGTTTCAGACTGTGAAGACAGAAGGAGTAATGGCTTTATACAAAGGATTTGTTCCAACCTGGGTCAGACTTGGTCCATGGAATATAATTGTATCCTTTTAGAATATTCATTTGCATAAATAACAATAACTATAGAAGTTCTGAATAAATTGATTGATTATATAGGGAGTCACTGAAGCATGACTGGAGCAGGCACCCCTTCCTTATAAAAAGTTCTGAATCCTCTATTGACTTCAATCACATATAGTTGAAACTATGGAAATTATGTTATGTGTAGTGTTTTAAGGGAAAGTACTCTAATTCCCTCATGAAACAAATGGCTCTAGTTCTCAGGCTTTAAAATTGTATTGGGTAACAAGGGCGGACCCAGCCATTTTGAAAAGGGGGGGGGGGGATTCAACTATATGTCCCCATTCAAATGCATTGATCAGCCAAAAAAAAAGGAGGGGTTCCAACCCCGAGACCCCCCTTCTGGATCTGCCACTGGGTAATACAGCACTGCACTATTAAATAAAAAAATTACCTTCACAAATGAACTAAGATTTAATTTACAAAATTATTTGTAAATCATATTTTGAATTATGTTATCTTCCTATAGCTTGGTTCAGTGCATGGTACATGTAACTGAATTGCTAGTAAAAAAAATTGCAAAGAGTCAAATGGGGTCATGTGACAAATGTTGTGAGAGAGATTCTTGAAATAGCCCATAATAAGTCATGGTCGACTCGAATGTGCAACTACCATATAAAATGTGAACTGTAGAAAAGACTTTTAACATTTAAACTTATGGGTATTTTAAGTATAGTTATTCTGGACATGTTGTAAGACATTTTAACCTTGTGATTTATTTCCTTAACATTTACCAGTTCTTTATGACCTACGAACAATTGAAGAAAATCCATTGAAGTCTGTGATATTTTTAATGACATTAAAAATGAATTTTACCGGTAATTGGCATACAGCAAATCAGAATGAACTCCAGAGAAAAGAAAAGGAACAAATATGGTGCAAAAAAGATTTTCGAAGATGAAACATTTGGGAAAAATATGGAATCATCAGCTATATATATACATTTAAAGTTAACTCATGAATTCACTTGAGAAGTATAAAGTTGTTAAATATGAATTATATGTCCAAATTGGTTCATTGATCTTTGTCATTTATAAAATTGTAAGAAAGTCATAAGACAGGAATATCAAGTAAAGGGATTTCCATAAATAATTTCAAGATTGTAGGTTCCGGTAATGTTAAAGTTGAACTTATTTTCAAATTATTTATATTTCTCTTATCATGCTTACTTACCTATTTTTTTTGTATCTTTACACAGTATTTGTGATAAATAAGTAGAGTAGGATGATATTCAGTATTATACAAACTCTGTTAGTCTTTTAAATAACATAGAAATTGAGAGAACTGATATGAAGATATAATTTGCGTATGGTAGAATCTCATTGTTAATGACCAAAGAATATTTTATGTATGTTGAATTTTGTTTGAAGTGAAATCCTAAGACCAAATTTCATATACTCAGTAGTTTCAGTAATTTTGTGTATGTAAAATATGTGTTATTTACAAATATGAATTTTACTCACTGTTGTATGAATTTATTAACTAATACACTCAATTATAAAGAATCGAACAATTTATAAATCTTGTTTGTTTGTTACAAAAAATAATGGTGCAAATTTAGATGGTAGATGAAAAAGATGGTTATTTAACATGAGTAGAGTTAACTTCAAAATTGTTTCTTACTACTTATGTTTATTAAAAGATTATTTATTAACTGTAGATCTTGTATGTGCTTTTAATGTTTTGTACAATAATACACAAAAGATAAAAAAAAAAAATCATTGTGATATGCCTTTATATTTCCAATGTCCTGATAATTTTGGTAACAACCTTAAATAGAAAATAGTTTATAATGAAAGTTTGATAAAACTTGGAAGCTTCCATGTCAATTGCAAATTAGTCAAATATTTATATATTAAAAGTTTTTTGTTCTTTTGCCTTAGTCTGTTTTGATAGAAGACCATTCTTTTCCAACTGTTTTCTGAAATGTGATAGAATTTTAAGAATTTTAATTTATGTTAATAATAAGCAAAATGAAGGATAAAGTTGTTAATTTGTTTTATTGTTGTTTAAGTGTATTAAAAAAATTATAAAGAAAAAAGAAAAGTATGAGTTTTAGGTAAAGTTCAATGTTTTTTTTTCAAAAGTGCAATTCTCTTTATTAAAGTTATGTATTCTTAAAGTGGCACAGTAGAGGCATCATAAATAACTAAAAATGTTTATTTTTATATATTTAAATCTAACATTAAATTCAAAAATGATTTTTATAAAATCATTCCATTTTATATGAAATCTGTTTATCATATTTTTTTATGATACAGAGTTATATAAAAATACCTTTATTTTAATTTTATTGATCTCCATATTTTTTTGTTATAAATTTTGTTTTTCCATATTTGGAAGAGTTAGATAGATGCTTTTTCAGTATTCTATGCAGAGAAAAAAAGTGAATGTTGGCTCTTATTATTATAATAAAAGTATGACAAAACTTTTTGTTTTTTTGTTTTTAGCAATTGTATATAGCCTTCAATATCACTGAACTAGTATATATATTTATTTAGGGGCCAGCTGGAGGACACTTTCCCAGTGCAGAAATTTCTCGCTGCATTGAAGACCTATTTGTGACCTTCTGCTGTTGACTGTTATATGGTCGGGTTGTTGTCTCTTTGACACATTCCCCATTTCCATTTTCAATTTTATTACAAACCCTTGTTCTCTAATCTTCAAACTTTGTCGTATGAATCTCCTCCTAAGCAATCAGTGTTACATTTGCCCCATTTTGTATGAATCCTGCAATTTATTTCTAGTAGAAAATAGGTTTTGTGAATATTTATTTTTAGCTCACCTGGCCCGAAGGGCCAAGTGAGCTTTTCCCATCACTTTGCGTCCGGCGTCCGTCGTCGTCCGTCGTCGTTGTTAACTTTTACAAAAATCTTCTCCTCTGAAACTACTGGGCCAAATTGAACCAAACTTGGCCACAATCATCATTGGGGTATCTAGTTTAAAAAATGTGTGGCGTGACCCGTTCAACCAACCAAGATGGCCGCCACGGCTAAAAATAGAACATAGGGGTAAAATGCAGTTTTTGGCTTATAACTCAAAAACCAAAGGATTTAGAGGAAATCTGACATGGGGTAAAAATGTTTATCAGGTCAAGATCTATCTGCTCTGAAATTTTCAGATGAATCGGTCAACCTGTTGTTGGGTTGCTGCCCCTGAATTGGTAATTTTGTGGAAATTTTGCAATTTTTTGTTATTATCTTGAATATTATTATAGATAGAGATAAACTGTAAACAGCAATAATGTTCAGCAAAGTTAGATATACAAATAAGTCATCGTGACCGAAATGGTCAGTTGACCCGTTAAGGAGTTGTCCTTTATAGTCAATTTTTAACCATTTTCTTAAAATTAAAGTAATCTTTTACAAAAATCTTCTCCTCTGAAACTACTGGGCCAAATTCAATCAAACTTGGCCACAATTGTTATTGGGGTATCTAGTTCAAAAAATGTGTCCGGTGACCTGGTCCACCAAACAAAATGGCCGCCACGGCCAAAAATAGAACATAGGGGTAAAATACTGTTTTTGGCTTATAACTCAAAAATCAAAGCATTTAGAGCTAATTTGACATGGGGTACAATTGTTTATCAGATCAAGATCTATCTGCCCTGAAATTTCCATACGAATTAGACAACCCTTTGTTGGGTTGCTGCCCCTGAATTGGTAATTTAAAGGAAATCTTGCTGTTTTTTGGTTATTATCTTGAATATTATTATAGATAGAGATAAACTGTAAACAGCAATAATGTTTAGCAAAGTAGGATTTACAAATAAGTCAACATGACCGAAATGGTCAGTTGACCCCTTTAGGAGTTATTGCCCTTATAGTCAATTTTTAACCATTTTTCGTAAATCTTAGTTATCTTTTACAAAAATCTTCTCCTATGAAACTACTAGGCCAAATTAATCCAGACTTGGCAACAATCATCTTTGGGGTATCTCGTTTTAAAAATGTGTCCGGTGACCCGACTATCAAATCAAGATGGCCGCCACAGCTAAAAATAGAACATAGGGGTAAAATGCAGTTTTTGGCTTATAACTCAAAAACCAAAGCATTTAGAGCAAATCCAACATGGGGTAAAATTGTTTATCAGATGAAGATCTATCTGCCCTACAATTTTCAGATAAATCTGACAACCCATTGTTGGGTTGCTGCCCCTTTTAAGGTAATTTTAAGGAAATTTTGCTGTTTTTGGTTATTATCTTGAATATTATTATAGAAAGAGATAAACTGTAAACAGCAATTATGTTCAGCAAAGTAAGATTTACAATTAAGTCAACATGACCGAAATGGTCAATTGACCCCCTAAGGAGTTATTGTCCTTTATAGTCAATTTTTAACAATTTTCATAAAATTTGTAAATTTTTATTAACATTTTCCACTGAAACTACTGGGCCAAGTTCATTATAGATAGAGATAAATGTTAGCAGCAAGACTGTTTAGTAAAGTAAGATTTACAAACATATCACCATCACCAAAACACAATTTTGTCATGAATCCATCTGCTTCCTTTGTTTAATATTCACATAGACCAAGGTGAGCGACACAGGCTCTTTGGAGCCTCTAGTTTGTTTATCTCAAAGAAAGCCAGTTCTTTCATGGACTGTATCACATAAATCTTCATCAAGTTCTTTGATGCTGTATATTCAGATGAACCATGAAAAGACTATATGAAGGTCTTTTTACCTGAACTTTGAAGTTTACTGGCTTTTATGTTTTTGTCTCATCTCGCCTACATTTAGGAGGGGAGACATAAGGTGTGGTGATATATGTGGCAGTGACCATGTTAGTTATGTATTAGTTTGTGATTAGGTCCTTTAAGGGCAACAACTAGTGGTAGGTCAGTGATATTTGGTATGCAGTTGTATTCACATAAGCACTCATAATTTCCATGGAGAATATTTAGCCCTGGTTCATTGTGTGAAACTCTTGCTTAGTATACTTATATAATAGTTCTTGAAAAACTGGTCATTATCGTGATATATGGACTGCCCACAGGACAGTGGTATTGACTAAGATAGTGATAATGACTGAGCCGAAGGCGAGGTCATTGTCGCTGTCGCAGTCAATACCACTGTCCTACGGGCAGTCCATGTATCACGAAAATGACCAGTTTTTCAAGAACTATTATGTTTATTTCATTGAGAAACCATGTTTTGGAAAATTTTCATAAATTCAAAACGCCTAAAGCGAACTCGAGTAGTTGTACGATTTCTATGGCAAAGAGTGAAGACCAGTCGTAGTAATACTGTCCTTCATTTTAGTGCAACTTTTCAGTATATAAAAACTTAACCGAGTTCTCTTTAATTTTATGATTAACGAAAAAATATAATAAACAATTCAACAACTTAAATATAATATCAAAAACAGGAACATGTTTTATAAAAGGTACATCTCTCTAAACAGATAAACCACGCACTACCGGTCATTAGCAGAGAAACCACGCCCCACCGGTCATCATCAGACAGAAACCATGCCCCAACGGTCAATATCAGACTGAAACCACGCCCCACCGGTCATTATCATGTAAAAGTTCGTTAACGACCGGTTTTCTGGTCCGTATTGTTCTGTTAATGACCGATGGAATTTAATACTGAAGATTAATGAATGTCTTGTGACCCCTTTTTATACGACCACAAATTTTGAAAAAATTTTCGTCGTATATTGCTATCACGTTGGCGTCGTCGTCGTCGTCGTCGTCGTCGTCGTCCGAATACTTTTAGTTTTCGCACTCTAACTTTAGTAAAAGTAAATAGAAATCTATGAAATTTTGACACAAGGTTTATGACCATAAAAGGAAGGTTGGTATTGATTTTGGGAGTTTTGGTCCCAACATTTTAGGAATTAGGGGCCAAAAAGGGCCCAAATAAGCATTTTCTTGGTTTTCGCATTATAACTTTAGTTTAAGTTAATAGAAATCTATGAAATTTTGACACAAGGTTGATGACCACATAAGAAAGGTTGGGATTGATTTTGGGAGTTTTGGTTTCAACAGTTTAGGAATTAGGGGCCAGAAAAGGGCCCAAATAAGCATTATTCTGGGTTTTCGCACAATAACTTTAGTTTAAGTAAATAGAAATCAATGAAATTTAAATATAATGTTTATGACCACAAAAGGAAGATTGGTATTGATTTTGGGAGTTTAGATCCAAACAGTTTAGGAATTAGGGGCCAAAAAGGGACCCAAATAAGCATTTTTCTTGGTTTTCGCACCATAACGTTAGTATAAGTAAATAGAAATCTATGAAATTTAAACACAAGGTTAATGACCATAAAAGGAAAGTTGGTATTGATTTTGGGAGTTTTGGTCCCAACAGTTTAGGAAAAAGGGGCCCTAAGGGTCCAAAGTTAAACTTTGTTTGATTTCATCAAAATTGAATAATTGGGGTTCTTTGATATGCCGAATCTAACTGTGTATGTAGATTCTTAACTTTTGGTCCCGTTTTCAAATTGGTCTACATTAAGGTCCAAAGGGTCCAAAATTAAACTTAGTTTGATTTTAACAAAAATTGAATCCTTGGGGTTCTTTGATATGCTGAATCTAAAAATGAACTTAGATTTTTTATTATTGGCCCAGTTTTCAAGTTGGCCCAAATCGGGGTCCAAAATTAAACTTTTTTGATTTCATCAAAAATTGAATAAATGGGGTTCTTTGATATGCCAAATCTAACTGTGTATGTAGATTCTTCATTTTTGGTCCCGTTTTCAAATTGGCCTACATTAAGGTCCAAAGAGTCCAAAATTAAACTAAGTTTGATTTTAACAAAAATTAAATTCTTGGGCCTCTTTGATATGCTGAATCTAAACATGTACTTAGATTTTTGATTATGGGCCCAGTTTTCAAGTTGGTCCAAATCAGGATCTAAAATTATTATATTAAGTATTGTGGAATAGCAAGTCTTTTCAATTGCACAGTATTGTGCAATGGCAAGAAATATCTAATTTCACAATATTGTGAAATAGCAATTTTTTTTTTAATTAGAGTTATCTTTCTTTGTCCAAAATAGTAAGCAAGAAATATCTTATTGCAAGAATTTTTTTTAATTGGAGTTATCTTTCTTTGTCCAGAATCAACTTAAATCTTTGTTATATACAATATACAATGTATATTCACTTTTTACTACCAACTGATAAATTTAAATAATCTTTACCATTCAGTGATAACAAGCAGTTTTTTTACATTTTATTTACAGTTTATTGTATGATGTATTTAAATGAGTAGTTGGTATTAACATTTGCAAGTCTCATTTTCATTTTCATGGAGATTATATGGCCACACAATCCTCAAGTCATGGTTCATAGACCCAGAAACTCTTGCAAAATAAATAAGATGTGGAATTTTCTTGTTAAAATTTTTGTTGAGGTAAGTTTAAAGGAAACCAATTCCGATATCAGTCCATTGCATTTAGTATGCAGTTGTATTAGCATTGGCATATCTCTTTTCCACTGAGTTTTTGATCCTGCCCCTAAGTATTAACTTTCTATGAATGTTTTGCATAGTAAACAGGAAAAATTATTGCCATTTCAGTTTTTTCATTGTACTATCAAATTTAAATACAGACAAGACACATCTCTGTGTCATCAGTTTTTTAAGTTGAGTATTTTGGATTTATTATTATTTGTTGAATACTGAATTCTGTGTATTTTGAAAATGCAAATGAACCTTGAATTCACAAAATTTCCTATATCATGTCCTTATCTACAAAGTTTCATGAAATATTTTTGTGTAGATGGAGGAGTTGTGATGACAAACTGATGAAGAAGAATATTTAGGCTGAAGTTCAAAAGATCATAACTCTAATGCTTCATCGCATGTCAATATGCAAATCTACACTACATGTAAATAGTATGACCTTATCTACAAAAAATATACAATTCTGTCATGAGGAGTTGGGATGTCAAACTGTTGCAGTAGTATATTTAAGCCAAAATGATAAGTTCAAAGTGGCATAAATCCTGGGGGAAAAATGATACATAATTTCCTGTTGGTATGCAAATCAACATTGCACGTCCTTATTTTTTTCCAGGTTTCATGCAATTCTGTTGTGTTGTTTTAGAACAGTTGCATTGACAAAAACAAGACTGATCAAAAACATTATACCCTATGAACTTTGTTCCGTGGGGTATGGTTAATACTTTTCACATCTATACTCAGACAGATGTAAATCCACTTTGTGGGAAAAAACGATGAAAATCCGGAAATCGAGCATCACAGGTAACAAGCCAGTCTAAATTATAGTTATTCCCCTGTTGCTCCAAGAGATAACTGTAAATGCTATTATATGCAGATGTAATGTGTAGTCCAATAGGACTACATGCTTGACTAGAGGATTATTATACATCTTTTAATTTTTGTCTGTTTCACGTATGACACCTATTTTGGTTCATAGAACGGTAGTAATGTGTACATGTTCTGTCTATCAGGGTTCTTAAACTTCACTTTGTTTATACATGTATTGTTCAATGTTAAGTTTTCATGATTGGGTCTTTCTAGAACCTGACAAGAAAAAGATCAACTATATTTGGTGTATGGAAAGGTTGTAAAGAACAAGTCCATCTGGTAGGAATCATCTGATCTTGACCTAGTTTACATGTCTTTGGTCAATATTTTTAGGGTACATGAAGATAATTTTCAGTTTACAATTGATAAGTTTAAGTGTTATAATAATAACAAGATCTGGTTATCAAGTCAAAGAGAGCAATATTTAAACTGTTGAGACCTACATTGTGTAGATCCTTCTGGTCTTCATTTAAACTAAACTTGCCAGGAATTGTGTCCTTTACAGATAACAAGCATCCTCTGGTGATCAAATAGAAAATTGTATTCAATTGTGTACTTATGTGCAAGTGTTAGGTCAAAACTTTCCTTTGTTGCTTGCTAAAAGAAGCATTCTTTGATATGAAATTTGTATTATGTAATACAATCATTGTTGAGACTGGTTGATGTGACTCAAGTTATTAAGTCTAGTGATTTATCAATATTTATTAGTTTAAGTTACAAGAAATAGTTAGTATTTAGCCACTTAAAACTTCTTTTAGTACATTTTGCTACATTCTGAGGCACACAACAAGCCAGAAAAAGCCAGGTGTTAACATGCAAGACCAGAGGGCATATGAATGAAGGCACCTAGTTCATTGCCAATTTTGAAAGAATATGACACCTGTTTCACAGAATTTTGGTTCAATGAAATTTTGAAACCTATGTTATGACTAAAACAGACTGATTATTTTATTAAGCATTAGAATAGAGGTAGCAATTTTTGTGTGGATTGTGTCACCACATTATGAAAAGATAACTGTATGTAAACTTGGTTTTAATAATGAAAATATCTGCTGCTCATCACTATTTCGACTCAATAAAACTCATACTTTATGTAGGTCAATAAATAAAATACAATACAGTTATCCTTTAATTATGTGGTGTCATTATCAACAAAAATATTGCTCAAGACTAAAAAAAACACCTTTATCTTGTCTCCTCCAACAATTGTTATTATTCATTAAAATGAATTTCATTATAAACAAAGAAACATTTATATATTGTCAGTTGAGTTTTATTATAAAATCACATTACAAATACAACCAGATGCTCCGCAGGGCGTAGCTTTATACGACCGCAAAGGTTGAACCCTGAACGGTTGGGGCAAGTATGGACACAACATTCAAGCTGGATTCCGCTCTAAATTTGGATTGTGATTAAATAGTTGACACAGCATAGGTTTCTGACACAGAATGAATGTATTCAAATGAACTTAAAATTTTTGTTTTCTCTTAGAGCAATTCACTATGCTGTTGAATATTAATCCTCTCAAAAAAATGTTTGAAGAAATTTTCTTTTTATTTATGAAATTTCAAATGAGAAAAATTGAACCCTATTTTTTAATCACATCCCCCTTTCCCTTATTCCAAAACTAATTTCAATTAAAATATTCTAATGGAGTTTGCAACAATTACTACTCATTTAAATACATCATAAAATATTAAGATGTAAAAAAACTGCTTGTTATCACTGAATGGTAAAGATTATTTAAATTTATCAGTCGGTAGTAAAAAGTGAATATACATTGTATATTGTATATAACAAAGATTTAAGTTGATTCTGGACAAAGAAAGATAACTCCAATTAAAAAAAAATCTTGCAGATATTTCTTGCTTACTATACTGGACAAAGAAAGATAACTCTTAATTAAAAAAAAATTTGCTATTTCACAATATTGTGAAATTAGATATTTCTTGCCATTGCACAATACTGTGCAATTTAAAAGACTTGCTATTGCACAATACTTAATATAATAATTTTAGATCCTGATTTGGACCAACTTGAAAACTGGGCCCATAATCAAAAATCTAAGTACATGTTTAGATTCAGCATATCAAAGAGGCCCAAGAATTTAATTTTTGTTAAAATCAAACTTAGTTTAATTTTGGACCCTTTGCACTTTAATTTAGACCAATTTTAAAACTGGACCAAAAATTAAGAATCTACATACACAGTTAGATTTGGCATATCAAAGAACCCCAATTATTCAATTTTTGATGAAATCAAACAATGTTTAATTTTGGACCTCGATTTGGGCCAACTTGAAAACTGGGCCAATAATCAAAAATCTAAGTACATTTTTAGATTCAGCATATCAAAGAACCCCAAGGTTTCAATTTTTGTTAAAATCAAACTAAGTTTAATTTTGGACCCTTTGGACCTTAATGTAGACCAATTTGAAAACGGGACCAAAAATTAAGAATCTACATACACAGTTAGATTGGCATATTAAAGAACCCCAATTATTCAATTTTGATGAAATCAAACAAAGTTTAATTTTGGACCCTTTGGACCCCTTTTTCCTTAACTGTTGGGACCAAAACTCCCAAAATCAATACCAACCTTCCTTTTATAGTCATAAACCTTGTGTTTAAATTTCATAGATTTCTATTTACTTATACTAACGCTATGGTGCGAAAACCAAGAAAAATGCTTATTTGGGTCCCTTTTTGGCCCCTAATTCCTAAACTGTTGGGACCAAAACTCCCAAAATCAATACCAACCTTCCTTTTGTGGTCATAAACATTGTGTTTAAATTTCATTGATTTCTATTTACTTTAACTAAAGTTATTGTGCAAAAACCAAGAATAATGCTTATTTGGGCCCTTTTTTGGCCCCTAATTCCTAAACTGTTGAAACCAAAACTCCCAAAATCAATCCCAACCTTTCTTTTGTGGTCATAAACCTTGTGTCAAAATTTCATAGATTTCTATTAACTTAAACTAAAGTTATAGTGCGAAAACCAAGAAAATGCTTATTTGGGCCCTTTTTGGCCCCTAATTCCTAAAATGTTGGGACCAAAACTCCCAAAATCAATACCAGCCTTCCTTTTATGGTCATAAACCTTGTGTTAAAATTTCATAGATTTCTATTCACTTTTACTAAAGTTAGAGTGCGAAAACTAAAAGTATTCGGACGACCACGACGACGACGACGACGACGCCAACGTGATAGCAATATACGACGAAATTTTTTTCAAAATTTGCGGTCGTATAACAAACTATCCATGTGTTTTCTTTTTAGTAGGCACATATTATATGCAAGCATTTTTACTTGCTATATTGACCATTCAAATATTCAACTGACAGTTAGGTGGAATACTTATACTGTATACAACTGGATTTTTTTTCAAATAGATTTGTTTTCATAGTGTTTTTCAGGTTTAACAGGAAATTTGGTAACACAAATATTTGGCCAAGTTAGAAATGTTGCATTCTTTATTTTCTTATTTTAAAGGGACATTAACTGCAATGACTAAAATATTTCACTGAAACATTATTCACTTTCAAGACAATGATTCAATCACTTTAAATCCATATGCTTGCAACTTTTGATTTCATGTGTCCTGTAAAGTTCAAATATTGAAAAGAATACAAATTGAAAAAAATGAAATGTTGGACAACCAATTTCATCTACTGCTTGGAAGAGCAGAAAAATATTAAACTCTATTAACAATAAATAGCTATTTCAAAACAAAGAGTTTGAAAGAATTTTTAAGAAAAGGAGAATGACCTGGTACAAAGATGATGCTCAAGCTTCCATATACATGTAATAAAGGGACATAACTCCAAAAAGAAAAAGTGACATCTCACAAATTGAAACTTGATTTTTGTTTTCTTGGTAACCAGCCTGGTGTGCAACTTTCATAACATTTGATTAAGACAATTTTAAGTTTGGAAGGAAATCAATTTTGGTAAAAACGTATGTACAGATCAGATTTACACTTTATGTCCCCATTGCTACATAAAATTGTACCAAAATGACAAAATGTTTAATGATGCTTGTACTTCACATGGACAACATGAAAAACAGTAAAGATAAACATGTAAAAAGTATAATTTAACTATCCACAGGCATGACAGAGAGTTACATTAATGAAAATAATGTTTACAACACATGTACAACAGGTATTGCTCAAATCATTATAATAATCTTTGACCAATAAAAATGATCTTAACATAAAAGATATACAATCAAATAAAGTAATAGTGATTCTGAATGAAAATAAAAGTTCAAGTCTGTTTACAAAAGTATATATTAATTCTGACTATAAACAAGTCTATGAATGAGTAGTTTAGTTTTCCTAATAGTACATTTGCACTTATCATAGGGAACTAACAACATTTTGAAGTTATTTGTTTTTCGATGGAAGTCTATAGCTAACTCCTTTCAATCAAAATTGTCCAATGGAAAAGGAATGATTTTTGTAGATGTATATTATGCTGGATTTATCCTCTGTCTCTGTACAAAGCTACACCTCGGTGGTTAAATGAATACATGGACTGTCTACTACTTAACATGTCCCAAGATCTGAAAAAGATTTCAATAATGAGAATTATTTGATGAGAAAATGTAGATTTCAGAACTTCAAAACTTGTCATAAAAAAAGACATTAATTCCATTTTCAATTAATTTTTCACATCTTAAAACATCAATATATTCAAAATTTTAGTACACAAGAAAATAACAAATACAATTGTACTTCATAATGTTTTAAGAAATAAAGAACAATTGTCTCATTAATAAGTTTGTTTACATAAAACAGATATATATACCTAACTTTGGCCCGTTACCTCAAGCAAAAAGGATGGTACAAGTACATGAAGTAGTAAACTAACAAACATGATAAATTGAACATACATCAGTTTATAGTTGTATATTATATATATAAGTTTATTGATGTTGATATTTTCTGTTGTACATCTGTTTCAATGATTCAAATATGGTATGGATGGACTACTGTATATTATTATAAAGATGTATTATCCCATCACTAAATTAGTTGCATTTAAAAAAAAATTGAATATTTGATAAATCAGAGAACCAAACTTTTCAATAATTATATATTATGTTTTAATTCTCATATAAACTTGCAGCCTCATATGCCCTATATAGGCTGCAAGTTTATATGAGAATTAAAACATAATATATAGTCTCCTACAACATGTAGACTTACTTTTAATGAAAACTTACAATAATTGACATTTTACATTCTAAAAACCGAAAAATTGAAGAATACCACATCTGACTTACTTATTATCAAGGTCAGCATTTGCTCTAATTTCTTTAAATATTCCAGATATATGAACAACACCATAACAGGTCAAAATTAAACCAACAAAACACTGTAAAATTATCTGAAAATACCAAAACAAATAATGTATTAAAATATAATGTCTTGCTTTAGGATATATATAGTCATGATAGTCTACTGTCAAATTAGAAAACCATTCCTTCATAGAAAAAGAAATTTGATTTACTTTTTTGTTCTGTATCTACATTACATTGGTTACCATGTCTGATTCAGATTTACAGTTCACATGCTCTGTTAAAAAATAATAAAAAAAAATCCTGTATCTTAAGATTGATCTTAATGGAGTATAGAATAGTATGGAATTTCTTTCTGTTAATTTGTTTAACTTAAAAAATTTGTTTAATCCCCCACTTGTACTCTGATAAAATTATAAAAGCTATATTGTGAAATATTTAAATTTGAAAAAAGATTACTAATAGATATAGGAAGATGTGGTGTGAGTGCAAATATGTTTTACATCTTTTAACCAATAGACAACTTTCGAGTTCGATGCATTTCCATTAAAATCTCTAGATTTAGTGAATTTCATTCGTGCGTTTAGGGGCGTCATTACTTCCATTCCAATGTTGAGAGAGTGGTTGAAAAACTATAATTCTATATTGTCCGAATTATTCAGCAAATTGAATTCCCAAAATTGACAATCAGCACTGCTGTCATTAGGGAATTGTCAGTAAGTACCTACAGAACAACCATTATTTCTAGTTTATCCTGCACAATGACAACTACTAAGACGCTTGATGAATATTAATAGTGCAGGGGTACAGGCGATCCCCTCTATTTGGTAAATGACGTCATAAAGGGGCGTATAATTGTCAAGTTTTTTCCGGTGACTGATGAACTCAAAAGTGGTCTATTTAATTTGTAGCAAGGCACAATAACTACTTCAATTTTATTTCAAGTGATTGCCTAAATATATTCTTTTTTTTTTTATAATAAATCAATAATCAAAAAACTGCAAGTCACAAGTGCTATCATGAGTATATACATGATAAATACAACTTACATCTAAAGGTAAACTAGTAAATTCTTGTTCTGTAAGTCGTAAATATGTGCGATCTGAAATGAATAATATGGTGTAAATCAAATACATGAAATATATACATTTATTTGTGTGTGTATAATATGGGGACGAAGTCCCCAATAACAGTAGAAAAATCAATTATAAAAAAAAAAATTAAAAAAAAAAAAATCAGGAAAATTTTCCCGAAATTTTCATTGTACATGTACTAATGAACTCAAATTCATTCAATTTTTTTGATGTCATGTTTTAAAATCCTGCATCTGCGCAGAAATCTACAATGTTCTTCCTTTTTCTGGTCTTGTTTGTATGAAACTTAGAGTAAAATATATATTTATCAGTCTGGTATAAAATAGGAAGGAACGCAATACCAATTTCATCTTTAATAATTCCTCGTTACGGTATTTCTGTTTATTTTTTTAACAAATATTTAAGTTACAAAAAAATAATTCATACTTAAACAGACTTCATCCCCATTTACAGGTAATGCCTGCCTCATATTAATTCACAAAATAGAAATATTAAAACAAATACAAACAAGGCCAAAAAAAATATGCAGGTCCTGCAAAACTCGTTGCTGCGCAGGACATGATGGCCGGCAATATCTAAGTCTGCTTGGGCCGCCAAAACTTAATTCCCCTTCAGTCTCGGCAGAGTATTTTGTTTATATAATTGTGATCGTCTTTAATTATTGAAAATTTCCTGTTCACTCGCTTTTTCTTACATCGGGAACCAGTATTTCCGGAATGTGACAGTCTTTTTGTACTATGTTTAATTCGCCCCAAACAATAATTTCCCGTATTCCCGCTATATGCGTGAGACATGGAAGCCCTGTGATAATCCAAGGAAGAATTCATAATTATTTGGACTAGTAATTTGGTAATCAATGTCTAATCGGGATCGACAAAAGGATAAAAAGTTATCAAACACAACTAGTCATTCGTTTATAAAGGACAAAGAAAACATCTTTGAAAATGAAGGGGAAACAAAATTATTTTTTTAGGTTCATTTGTAACCAGTAGCGTGTAGAATCATAACATTGGTTGGATAACCCATTGGGCAACTAATAATGTTTTGTAACTGACACTTCCTATGTAGGGACTTACGTTGCGCAGCAGAATAAGCCGCATGAGCCATCGCCAGAAGGCCTAGGATTACACAAATCTTGCTGAAATTCATTTCATTTTTTCCAACCGGAAGTCCATGTGCGGTGCCAAAAATGAGATGCAATCATACAACAAATTACCAAAACGACATCATAATGCAACGAACTAAAATGAACAAAAATTGTCTTTAATAATCGAGTTCATGTTCGGCTCCTAACCAGCACTGGCCGTGGGAACAGCTAGTATATGGATAATGACTATGACATAATATTTCTAACATAAAATCCATCTTGGATTGTAAAAAAACAGAGAACCAAAGGTCCATATTTTCTATCAAGTTAGCAAAATTTGATGCAGGAATGCAGATATTTAATGTGAATTTTCATTTAAAACTGAGACTACTATGTGTTATAGTAGTCTCAGTTTAAAAGAGCTAATTTATAAGAATTTTTAACTTATAAATATTAATATTTAATATTTGGTTGTTTTTATCTGATATTTTAAAATTGGCATTTTAAGGGGAGGTAACTCTAAAAAAGTGCATTTTCTGAAGGATTCTGTTTGAATTTTCCTATTTTGTATTTTAGCCGGAAAAAACGTACGGTGACCCTATCTTTTCTTTTGATATTCTCAAAGCATTGTCTGAAAGCTATCTTTTCCTTAAGTATTTAACAATTCTATCATTTGTTTAGTTTCTAATCACAAAATGGTGTTTTTTCCTGTATAATCCATACAAAATTTGTCATTTTGTCACGTCCTCTAGCTCGAAAAAATGCGCGGTGACCTATCATTTTTATTATATTTTTCAACATATATCAATAGATACTACGTTTTGGCAAAGTATGAACAAATTCTATCAGTTTTATTTTAGACTCCCATACCACCTTAAATTCACAGTTTTTTGTAGATTCCATGATAACTCGGCCTATAGCAAAATCGGACTATAAAAAAAACTCGGCCCATAACACAATCGGCCTACCAAAATCGGACTATAACAAACTCGGACTACCAGAAGAATATAAGTATGATGATTGAGGTTGGTTTCTTTATTGGAAATTTATTATCAGTACTTAAATTGAAATTACAATACATACATGTATAACACAAACTAAGTGACAGAAAAGCGGGCGTTATAGTCATGATTTACACAAACACTACTTTTAGTTCTAAGCTTAAAGATCTTAATATAATTTTATCTAAATTACACAGCTCTTTAACATGGTTTGTTTTTATTAGTTTAATAAATTTGTACATCGATGGTTTTTCAGGGCTAAATATAAATTGTTCTTAAATCTTTGAAAAAGTGGGCATTTGAGGATAAAATGAAACTCATTCTTATAAAGAATAACATATTAGTGATCTTAAGTGAAATTTAAAAAAAAAGTCATTCACTGTCAATTAAATTTCTCTTTGTTTGTATATACTAAGTATGGACAACAAGGGTTAAACACAATCATTGACATACACACACACGGCAATCATTAAAAAATCTGTTGTCAATCAACATGATAAACGAGAAAATCACAATAGTATTTCAAAAAGAAGTTAATTATCCTTGTTCAAAAATATAAAATTCAGCTCATATAATACATTTATTAAATAAAATGATGGATCTAAGTTTATTTTTATAATACATTTCTATATATTATTTTTTTCAAAAATATTTATAATTATCTCGTAAATTTGTATAATTGTTAATCTATCAAAGTATTTTTAAAACGTAAGAAAAAAACCGTTAACTTCCCAATTAAGTAGTCCGAGTTTGTTCATTATATTTCTGCATATAAATAACGGTAGGCCGAGTTTGTGATAGTCCGATTTTGTGATAAGCCGATTCTTTTTTAGTCCGAGCTGAGACTACTTTAACAGTTAAAGTAAGTAGTCTCAGGTCCGAGTTATCCAGCAGCTGGTTTTTTATATACAGGCAATAGACAATACATTTTTTGGCACTTGTAAACGCATTTACAATTACAGGAATAAATCAGTGGTAATGACCGAATGAATAAACTAGTTAGGAAAATACAAACAATTATGTGAATATAAAATACATGTCAGTTTAATAATAAATCTATTGCAATAGATTACTTCTTGTATTCAAACATATATGGATCTGATCTTTATAGTAATCGTGTTTAAATGGTCTTATTCAAACATAAAACATTATTAAAATCAATTATAGTTAATCTTTATTTGCAAAACATACAAGAACCAATTTTGGCTGTGGCAAATACATTGACAAACAAACATAATGAAAACTAACAATGAGTACAGTGTAGTGACCAAATATGCATGCAAAAAGAATTTATCATGCAAAATATGCCAAGTGTCTACGTATAGCTCAATCGCATTCCATTCAATTCAATTTCAATTTTATGTGTTTTTATTTTCAGTAGAAAACATTATTTTTAACAATTAAAATGAACTAATTTGATCTGAGGGTTACTTTGCATACGGAAAATATGTCGACGAATTGCTTCCTGGAAGCAAGCAATTAAAGATAAGTAAACTTCTTCTAAATGTGGACAAATTAAAGATTTTTTCTTAGAAAAAAGTATAACGTGACGGTACCCAAATTGCACCTATTTTGACAGTTTTTGCAACTGCGTTTTTTTATGATCAAGACAAACATTTCCATTTTGTGTTTATTTTGTAGCCGTATCCTTCTTTATTGTATAGGTACACCAATTTGATTTTCAATTCATATGGAATCATAGAAAAATTGGTCTGAACTAACCTCCAAACCATCAATGATTCTGTAGTGAGGGGTACCCAAATTGCATCTATGCTCAAATTTGCATCGTAAAAAGTCATATAACAGAGCTTTTGTTTATTTTTTTCAAATATTTTGAACAATTGGATATTTGTCCATGCTTACTCTTCTTTTTTAAGAAATGGATACATGAAACATATTGTATTTGCTAATTTTAAAAAGATGACGTTTTGCTTTTTCAGTAAACACTCCCTCTGTTGATAAATACTGTAAACGTTTTGTGTATATCTAAATATATTTACCTATGTTGAAAGACGTGCATACTATCGGATCATAAAAATACAACTTGTTTAGTCTCTAGGAAATCTTACAAGATTTCCACTGCTATTTTTGCTAAATAGGTGCAATTTGGGTACTCGTTGCAATTTGGGTACTGTTACGTTATGTACATAAGTTGTATAATGAAAACCATTCATTTGGTTATAAAAAAGATATGCATAATTTTTTTTTGATTTGAGGTTTCTTATGACTTTAAGCAAACACTAACTTTTTTCAGTAGAGAATTCGAGTTTTATTATACACCTTATCGCTATTTGTCCGTCATTACTGGATATCACACAGGTTCCCGTAAAATTTTGACGTCATAAAACAAAATGTCTGACTCCACAATGTCAATGGAAAAGTGATTGTTGTATTCCTCAGAAGGTTTAGCGTCCGAGTAGGCTAATAGCGATATGAAAAAACTCAAACACAATTTTTTCTGATTTGCTTCTTTTCAAATCATAGGCAACCTGTTATTCAGGTTCACCGGCCGTCTAATCAAAAAAAATATGGGCCGATAATGACCTGCCAGATGCTGTCATACATGGCATGGTGGCTACCACTTAAAAGTTAATTTCTTCTGTTGGTAGTCAGATAAATCATGCTGTCGTAAACTATCCTTTCGGATGACTTTTTTTATTAGTAGTGATAAAAGCCGAGATCACCCGGTAACCATAATCAATGCAGAAACTTGTGAATAAATAAAAAAAATATGAATATATGACAGTCAAAGTGTCCAAATGAAAGGTAGCTTATAAATCTTCAGTACACATGCAATAACAGTTTCTCTTTTAGAGATACATTTTCGTATGTTTGACCACTGACACCCTTTTAATCCTGGAGTCTGCAGAGTGAAGTGCATCATAAAATGTAAAGCAATAGTAATATAATTTTGCAACGCAAAAGTGGAAAAAGGGAAAGGGGAAGGAAATATTGGAGTTTTTATTATTTTTTTCAAGTTCCCAGAGCTTTAAGATAAATTGTTTGTGACTTTTTTGCTGGATAGGGTCTGTCTGCCTCACCTTCATTCCATAATTTTTAGATTAAAAAAAATACTCTCATGGAAGAACATGTTAATGCCTAGTTTGACTCGCAAATAATATCATAAACCAGCTTTCATGGTGATCTGTCACCAAGTTGATCCTTCCCAAATCATTGTCCCATGTTCATTGATGTTGATTTAAAATAATTATTACATGTACATGAACCTGCATGGTCCTTCAATATATTTAACATGTTTACAGTACTTCTCTTTACTGATATCATAAAACATCTATACTACCATTAACTCTGAAACAAATATTTAAAGAAATTTCCAGATGTGATATAAATATTATTAATTTATAAATCTTATACATGTTATAATGGAGCTGGAATCTAAATGGGACATGCAGAACAGCTTGTGAAGGATTAAATTTAGGCCAGATTGGTTTGGGGCTCGAAAGATCAGCTTTCCTAAACCAATGTAAACCATCAATAAATATGTTCAATCATAAGCTTTACTATTAACCATGTGAGGAAACGGCTATTAGAATTATAAATGTATATAGAATAACCATACATTGTCTCGAAATATCAATGTTATTTGTACAAGGCTTAAAAACAGTTAGAAAGCGAGGCTGTGCCAAGCATTTCTACCTGTTTCGAGCTGAGTACAAATAACAAATTGATATTTCAAGACAATGTATGGTTATTCTTTATATACTGCAACTCTTATAACTGTTCTAAATGAACTGTTTAGGGTAAAAAAAACATCGATTTTTGATTTGGAGCGGACAACGTTAAATTTCCGCGAACCTGTATGTTTTATTGACGTCATAAATAAAACTCTACGGAAACCCATTGTCAACGTCATAAACACATATGAATATACAGTCAATGCAATTTGACTGCTCAAATTGCACAGCTGCAGTATATGTGCATGTCATGTATATTATGTGAAAGGTGAATATTCAGAAAAGGCAAGCTTCATGAAAAGCTGACAAGTCTCTGATTTTGTTGTTCTTCATGTCCAAAAAAATAAACCAATGTCTTACATGATACAAATATAAAAATGAATTCAACAGTTATGAAGCAAGGGATATATATAGAAATGACACCTAAATCAAGTGAATATTAATTTGTCAATGAGATAAAACCAAGTGTATTCATCAAATTAGTTATAATTTTCAATTTGCATGTTTGAAATTTACAGAAAATCTCAAATCTATATTTTTTTTATGTTAACAAATCTCCCCCTATTTATGTTCATCTTACCACCCTACTGCTCTAATTAACACATCAAGGTTACACAATACACATGTTATCCCTAACAAAGGTTCTCTTTCATTTTTGGCAAAAGTGGGGGTATTGTACATTTATACATTCTTTGAGAGCTATTATTTTGCCCTGAAATTGCAAAATATTAAACTTTTCAAAATTATCATATGGTGACTTTTTATTGATTATTGAAATGAAGAGGTTGATTACTTGGTATAATCTGGACCCTTTTTTGTGCAGAGAGGTCACTTGTGATGTCAATATATTGTCATATATCATGTATATATATATGATTATATATATTTGACCCAAACAAACCTTTAACTCACAGTCTTTTGGACAAAATAGATATTAACCCAAGCCTAAGTTACCCTAAAAGATATTGAAACACTTAGCTTTCACATCTTTGTTAAATACATCATGGCATTCTTATATAGTAAACTATTTTTGGGTTAAGGCTTGTTTCATGTTTTAATAATAATAATGGCAAAATCTGAAAAATAAAAAAAGTTTAAGGCCCATCATGCCCATAATGGATTATATGTAAGACTAATAAAATTTTGTCTTTTGAACATCTAATGGATTTTTTTTGTATTTAAACTCCATTTTGCTCTAATTAACAGAATCTCATAGATTTTAGACACAATGATTGGACTGATTTAACAATATCATTATTCATATCACGAATAAATCACTTTTTATACGCCCGTCGTCTTTTAGACGGGACGTATTATGGCATACCGTTGCCCGTCCATCCATCTGTCCGTCCGTCCGTCGTCCACACTTCGGACAATAACTCAAAAACACTTTCACCAATTTCCATGAAACTTAAGTGAATTGTTTATATCTATTGACGTAAGCTCCCTTTTTTCTTTTTTTTTAATTTCAGATTTTAAGTTTTGGATTTATGGGGCTTTATTCATAAAAAAGGGGGGATTTTCAACACTTCGGACAATAACTCAAAAAGGATTTCACCAATGTCCATGAAACTTTGGTGAATTGTTTATATCTATTGATGTAAGGTCCCTTTCAATTTTTATAAATTTCGGATTTTACATTTCCGTGTTATGAATTTTTATGCTTAAAAAAGGGGGGATTTTCCAATTTTGGGACAATAACTAACACTTTCACAAAATTTTATGCAACTTTGATAAATTGTTTATATCTATTGACCTTAATAGTGCCAATTTTTTTGTGCATTTTTATTAATTATTTGAGGGGGGGGGGGGTATTTGACAGGGCTCACACTATTTCTAGTTGATCATATAAATTCATTTAAAGCATAAAAGACAAGTTAAAAGAACAACTGGTGTATCATGCGCTAAAGCGCAGCCCTTTATTGTGTTTTGTCATTAAACATGTTTAAACTGTCCAGTTGCCTTTACAAAATTTATGTTTTAGTTGACAAAATGAACATAAATTCTAAACAACAATGAACATGGGGATAAAAGGTTTCACACCACCAATTAAAAGTCCCTATCTGTTCAACCAAATTTTGCAATTTTCACAGCTTTCTAAATACTTTAACTTTTAAGTTTAACTTCAAGGAAACCAGGTATATCCTGAATTGTACATGTATCACCTTTCTACATGCCAATTTTCAATCACCGTTTAAAGTCTTATAAGAAATTTCTGATCTTGAAAACACTACCAAAATAACTCTGGTTTTCTGGAAATCTTAAATTAGTGTACTATATAGCGCATTCATCCTGAATTGTTTATACAAAGTCATAGACAAGTGAATTTTGGCTCAAAATGGTGTAAATGTATCTCCCTTTCACCAAAAGTTTCATTTCTGCAAAGAAGTAGGTCCCGTAAGACCGATTTTGGCCTCAAATTTCAGGTTCATCTGACGAAAGATTTTGACCACTTTTTAAAAACTTAAGTGTCTATTTCATTTATATCAATTAGTCTATGTGAAAGATTTGAACTGATTCAGTTATTAAAAATGATCCGATTTAAGTTCAAATATGAAAAATCTACCAAATACATGTATGCTGAAAAACGTCACTTATCAGATGGTTTTGGTCAAAAATGAAAGTGGCCGCATCCGTGTTCATCCTCAACCTTAATATATGTTATGTATTATCATAAAATACAACTTACAATTTAAAATTAAGGATGAACACGAATGCGGCCACTCTTGTTTTACACGAAAACTGTCTAAAATTTAACTAAAATGCTAGAAATGTGAAGATTTCAGTGATTTAGCATGACTTTATGGTGCTAGTACTCGATATATGTGCATTGTATTGTCAAAAACAACCCATATTTATGTAGCAGAAGCATTCTACTGTCCAATAATTAACTAAAAGTTTACATTTTTACAATTTCGTAAAACTGCTATATTTTGGGGCCCAAAAGGGGTCTTACTGGACCTACTCCTTTGTTGGTTTAGGTTAGCTTAAGTAAACAATGACATCAAATGCACTATTTTTGTCATAGTAGGTCTACTTTCACATTCGTTCTAAATTGAAGGGAGTAATTGGTGGTCTGACACAAAAAGGATTTATAAGGAGGAAAATATATAAATTCCTGTCTCCTGTGATACAAGTTACTTATTCTGTTTGGCGTGGCACCAATTTAGATAAGTTTTAAATCAACTTTCTATAATTCTATGATTAAATGCCAGGTGAGTGATACAGGTATGACAGGTTTATTACAGCACATACAATGTATCAATATAAATATTTAAAATTGAATGATTTATTGTTTCAGATCTCCATCATTTCTGATGTCAATGAAGAAAAACACTGTTATACTCATTTAGCATAGAAAGTCTAGTTTACGTTGTGACCAGGATGAGGGATATAAATGTTAAATATAACTAACCATGAGCAGTAACTGTTTTCATCCTTATTAAAATGTAAGTGTTCTGTAAAAGAGGGACGAAAGATACCAAAGGGACAGTCAAACTCATAAATCCAAAACAAACTGACAACGCCATGGCTAAAAATGAAAAAGACAAACAGAAAAACAATAGTACACGTGACACAACATAGAAAACTAAAGAATAAACAACACGAACCCCACCAAAAACTAGGGGTGATCTCAGGTGCTCCGGAAGGGTAAGCAGATCCTGCTCCACATGCGGCACCCGTCGTGTTGCTTATATATGTGATTACAAATCTGGTAAATAGTCTAATTCGGTAGGTCAAATTCATGAAAGGGAAGGGGATTGTAGTTACAACGTAAGGAATATATCCGATATCATTTGTGAAACGGTTATTCCATAACGGTCAACCAACTCATAATGGCGTCCGTAAAATTTATGAAGGGATGATTTCAACTTCACCATTAGGAACTCTTGGTTTAATAGCTTCCTTGTGAGCAGTAACCCTCTATCAAGAAAATCATGATAGGAAATGCAAGCACGGGAATACCGTATCAATTGGGAGATATATACCCCGTATGCAGGTGCTGCTGGAATGTTGCTACTTAGAAATGGAAAGTTCACAATTGGAAAGCTGAAATCATCTCTTTTGTCTTCAATCGACCCTCATTGTCAATTTCTAGATGTAAGTCAAGATATGAAGCCGGCTTAACTGTATCTGTAGTATCCTTTATCTCCAATTCGATGGGATAGATGCGATCCACATATTCACCAAATTTTGAATTGTTTAGTGAAAGAATGCATCTATATAGCGGAAAGTAGAGTTAAAGGATATTGCTAACTTCTTATCTTTCTTCCTAAGAAGTTCCTGCATGAAGTCACCCTCATAATAATAAAGAAACAAGTCAGCAAGTAGAGGGGCACAGTTTGTTCCCATTGGGATGCCGACAGTCTGTTGAAAAACATGCCCTCCGAAAGTAACAAATATGTTGTTAATCAAGAAATCAAGCATCTTGATAATATCGGTTTCAGAGAATTTTTTGTTTGAATCAGAGTGATTCTTTACAAAGTAGGATTTATCCCTCCCTAAGACAAGATACTTGTATCTACGTTGGCCATTCTTTTTTATGAAGCAAAGTAATACCAACTCTTTTAATTTGTCTTTTAGTTTGGAATGTGGAATACTTATATTTGGGGCTTTGTCTGCGGGGACAACAACATATTTATCATGGAGGTTGGATAGGTTTTTAGCAACATTTGGGTCTTTGAAGATTGACATAGCATGGGCATTGATGGACCCATTCAGTTTCTTAATTCTGATTTGTATTAACGACCTCACTGCCTTAATCCATTCGGATAGAGTGTCTACGTCTTCCTTCTCGCGCTTAGCCCATTGCCTGGCATAATCCTCGACTGAATCCATCAAAATTTTAAAGTTGTATTTCCAATTGATGGATTTAGGCTCACGATATTTTGGACCTTTCTATAACACGTTTCGTAGAGAAGTGTTATTAACAATGTTAAGGTTAATAACGTGGCCAGCAGGATTATATGTGAATTGGGAACTAGCACAAGTGCAATCAGGAGGTTTAGACTTGAAGTCGTCAATATCGAGATCCTGCAAAACGCGTTTGTAATTGAAAATTTTAGTTGCAATAGGTTTGGTATAGGTACATGCATAAGAAATTATTGGTACAGACTGGTCTTTGAAAAATGAAAACCCTGATGTCTGTATGTTTCCCCAATGTCATACAGTTGTAAAGTACTTTGTATATATAGAAGATATGATCAGATATTGGAAGAAAAGTTTATCAATTTATGAATAACTTTTATCAGTATTTATTGGTAATTATCTGTTTTAATGATGAGTTAACCATTTGTAATTTAAGATAAGGTAGTAATTCCTTTTTATTTTTTAGGTCATCAACCCTAGCCTGTTATATAATCAGAATACAATATCAATATAAATCAAAAGGTCTACATGTTTTTCATTAAGATGGTGAATTTGAAAAGGAGACTTTGAAAATGGAATAAGACGTAATTGTACTGTTTATACTGGAGCTTATAAAGGCATTTAATACTGTGAGTACTAACAGCAAGGAGTGGTACTAGTTATAATGTGTGCTGGGAATATATTGTTGATAATCCTGTCAATCTGCAAATATCTACCCATCACCCAAAGTTTTGATTGCAGTACATGTATATATATCCTACAGATTTCATAAGTTTGGAAAAAAACCTGACAGAACAACTTAAATCTCAGTGTATTCGTACACCTGCTATTACTGGTATAAATATTTTTACTCTGACATTAATTTTAAAGTTTCCCAATATAAGTATTAACACTTTTGGGTATTAACAGTTTATTTAAGAATAGTACAAGGCTGTCATATATACAATGTATACAAATGTAGATATAAGAAGATGTAGTATGAGTGCCACTGAGACAACTCTCCGTTTGAGTTTTGATTTGTAAAAGTAAACAATTATAGGTCAAAGTACGGTCTTTAACACACAGCCTTGGCTCACACTGAAAATAGCAAGCTATTAAGGGGCCCAAAAAATGACTAGTGTAAAACCATATAACATGTATAAGTAAATATATGATGCATGGGGAAGCATTCCATAAATGAGAATCCATTCTAACTTGTTGATCTAAAACATCTTATTTATAATGTAAGAATTCATCCAAGGAAAGGTCCTATGGTTAAAAGTCTCCAACTTATGAATAAGGTTTTTCTGCAGACCTCTGTATACATTCCCCATTCATGACATTTCAGTGACTTAGGTTAATGGCTAGAATAATTAAACAATTACAACGATTTACGTTTTAAGCTTGAATCTAAAAAGACATTTATTTTGTAAATTTTAATTCATTAGATAACATAATAGAAAAAACCAGCAGTATGAAGGAGAAAGTGGAAACAGGAGAGAATGATGAAGAAGAGGAGAGTCAGCTAACAGAGTCAAATTTACCTATAGATAAAGGATATGCATGGGTTGTTGTGTTTGGTAAGTCAGTTAGCAGAATCAAATTTACCTGTAGATAAAGGATATGCATGAGTTGTTGTGTTTGGTAAGTCAGTTAGCAGAATCAAATTTACCTGTAGATAAAGGATATGCATGGGTTGTTGTGTTTGGTAAGTCAGTTAGCAGAATCAAATTTACCTGTAGATAAAGGATATGCATGGGTTGTTGTGTTTGGTAAGTCAGTTAACAGAGTCAAATTTACCTGTAGATAAAGGATATGCATGGGTTGTTGTGTTTGGTAAGTCAGTTAACAGAGTCAAATTTACCTGTAGATAAAGGATATGCATGGGTTGTTGTGTTTGGTAAGTCAGTTAGCAGAATCAAATTTACCTGTAGATAAAGGATATGCATGGGTTGTTGTGTTTGGTAAGTCAGTTAACAGAGTCAAATTTACCTGTAGATAAAGGATATGCATGGGTTGTTGTGTTTGGTAAGTCAGTTAACAGAGTCAAATTTACCTGTAGATAAAGGATATGCATGGATTGTTGTGTTTGGTAAGTCAGTAAACAGAGTCAAATTTACCTGTAGATAAAGGATATGCATGGGTTGTTGTGTTTGGTAAGTAAGTTAACAAAGTCAAATTTACTTGTAGATAAAGGATATGCATGGGTTGTTGTGTTTGGTTAGTCAGTTAACAGAGTCAAATTTACCTATAGATAAAGGATACGCATGGGTTGTTGTGTTTGGTAAGTCAGTTAACAGAGTCAAATTTACCTATAGATAAAGGATATGCATGGGTTGTTGTGTTTGGTAAGTCTGTTAACAGAGTCAAATTTACCTGTAGATAAAGGATATGCATGGGTTGTTGTGTTTGGTAAGTCAGTTAACAGAGTCAAATTTACCTGTAGATAAAGGATACGCATGGGTTGTTGTGTTTGGTAAGTCAGTTAGCAGAGTCAAATTTACCTATAGATAAAGGATATGCATGAGTTGTTGTGTTTGGTAAGTCAGTTAACAGAGTCAAATGTACCTGTAGATAAAGGATATGCATGGGTTGTTGTGTTTGGTAAGTCAGTTAACAGAGTCAAATTTACCTGTAGATAAAGGATATGCATGGGTTGTTGTGTTTGGTAAGTCAGTTAACAGAGTCAAATTTACCTGTAGATAAAGGATATGCATGGGTTGTTGTGTTTGGTAAGTCAGTAAACAGAGTCAAATTTACCTGTAGATAAAGGATACGCATGGATTGTTGTGTTTGGTAAGTCAGTTAACAGAGTCAAATTTACCTATAGATAAAGGATATGCATGGGTTGTTGTGTTTGGTAAGTCAGTTAACAGAGTCAAATTAACCTGTAGATAAAGGATATGCATGGATTGTTGTGTTTGGTAAGTCAGTTAACAGAGTCAAATTTACCTGTAGATAAAGGATATGCATGGGTTGTTGTGTTTGGTAAGTCAGTTAACAGAGTCAAATTTACCTGTAGATGAAGGATATGCATGAGTTGTTGTGTTTGGTAAGTCAGTTAACAGAGTCAAATTTACCTGTAGATAAAGGATATGCATGGATTGTTGTGTTTGGTAAGTCAGTTAACAGAGTCAAATTTACCTGTAGATAAAGGATATGCATGGATTGTTGTGTTTGGTTAGTCAGTTAACAGAGTCAAATTTAACTGTAGATAAAGGATATGCATGGGTTGTTGTGTTTGGTAAGTCAGTTAACAGAGTCAAATTTACCTGTAGATAAAGGATACACATGGGTTGTTGTGTTTGGTAAGTCAGTTAACAGAGTCAAATTTACCTATAGATAAAGGATATGCATGGGTTGTTGTGTTTGGTAAGTCAGTTAACAGAGTCAAATTTACCTGTAGATAAAGGATATGCATGAGTTGTTGTGTTTGGTAAGTCAGTTAACAGAGTCAAATTTACCTGTAGATAAAGGATATGCATGGATTGTTGTGTTTGGTTAGTCAGTTAACAGAGTCAAATTTACCTCTAGATAAAGGATATGCATGGGTTGTTGTGTTTGGTAAGTCAGTTAACAGAGTCAAATTTACCTGTAGATAAAGGATATGCATGGGTTGTTGTGTTTGGTAAGTCAGTTAACAGAGTCAAATTTACCTGTAGATAAAGGATATGCATGGGCTTTTGTGTTTGGTAAGTCAGTTAACAGAGTCAAATTTACCTGTAGATAAAGGATATGCATGGGTTGTTGTGTTTGGTAAGTCAGTTAACAAAGTCAAATTTACCTGTAGATAAAGGATATGCATGGGTTGTTGTGTTTGGTAAGTCAGTTAACAGAGTCAAATTTACCTGTAGATAAAGGATATGCATGGGTTGTTGTGTTTGGTAAGTCAGTTAACAGAGTCAAATTTACCTGTAGATAAAGGATATGCATGGATTGTTGTGTTTGGTAAGTCAGTTAACAAAGTCAAATTTACCTGTAGATAAAGGATATGCATGGATTGTTGTGTTTGGTAAGTAAGTTAACAAAGTCAAATATTCCTATAGTCAGTAATTTGGCTAGCGTTTGTCACTTTCGTAATTTAGGAAAGGGTTTTCACATTGACGAAAGTATTTCAAATCAATTTCCTCATTTAAATTTTGAAAGTGTTAAAATATATTCGCATAGATATACTATAAATCTTCCTTTTTTTATGTTTTTGACAAGTTAATGACCCTCAGGTAATTAACATTAGGCTATAGATTTATTTCCATATCAAAATCTATTCAACTAATTGCTACAAAATTTGAAAGCACCAACATCAAAAGATATTGATACATAGAACTTTTTTGAAAATTATAAAGTAATTACAGAACTCATGACTAGGCTGTTTTAAGGATGAAAGGAATGTGGTCTGTATATTGTTGAAAACTATCAGGACTTAAAAGCTATAGACCCGCAGCTATAACATGTACAACAAAATGTATACTTTGTATTACAAATTATTATCATGACTATACACATTCATTGCTTATAAGTTTTTCAACCAATCTTAATATTTAAATACTAGCATTAGAAAATTATACTGAAATGCTTAGTATTCGGTTTGCCATTTATTTCAGCTGCTTCAATGATTCTTTTCCTGGTGATTGGATCTCTGAAATCATTTGGTGTGTTATATGTTGAACTGTCAAGAAAGTACAATGTCAGTAACAAAGAACTCCAGTCTATACAATCATTAACTGGTTTCTTTTATCTGGGGCTAGGTAAGTTATTGTCTTAGTGTCTCTAAATAGCAGCATATTTTCACTTTTGTAAATAATTGATTTTTCGACTAAGAACAAAACACAACCATCATCATCTCTATATATTTTTTATGATAAGGTCACTGTGATCATGGTGACTTAAATTTCTATCATCATACATTTATATAAAAAAGATGTGGTAAGATTGCAAATGAGACAACTCTCTGCAAAAGACCAAATGACATAGATATTTAAAACAACTACAGGTCACCATACGGCCTTCAACAATAAGAAAAGCTCATACTGCATAGTCAACTATAAAAAGGCCCTGAAATGACTGTAAAAAAACTAATGGCCTTATTTATGTTAAATAGAAAAACGTAAAAACAAATATGTAACACATAAACAAACGACAGCCACTGAATTACATGCTTCTGACTTGGAACAGGCACATACATACAGAATCATGTTCATCAGAAACTTGTTTCTTAAAGTGTGGACTTTCACCAATAATTAAATCTCTCACTCGCTCATTTTTTAATGCTTGGTCGCTGCATGCATGGCAGCGACCAAGCATTAAAAAATGAGCGAGTGAGAGATTTAATTTTAATTAGATTGGACTTTCACACCAGTTTTAGAATTGTTTGTAATTTTGAAAAAATGAAAATGATCAGAATTTATAGTAAATTTAAAACAAAATTTCAATGGTCATAACAGTGAAGGGATATTTTTAACAATTTTTCAAAATTATCAAATTTGTTTAAAGAAAACTTTTATTACCCTTGTAGGACCTGTTGGAATTGCACTGAGTATGAAGTTTTCTCACCGAGCAGTCTGTTTTGTTGGGGGATTATTTGGAGGGACAGGATTTTTATTGACAGCTTTTGCTCCATCTTTGGATTACTATTATCTGACATATGGTTGTCTCACAGGTTTGTAAAACATTTTAAGATATATTACATAATAATAAAAAAAGAAATCAGGGGAAATTGATATATCTTTATTTACCAAAGTCATAACAACTATAGGCATACAACATATAAACTACACAAGTATACATAGATAGCAGAAGGTAATGTGTTAAACATATTACATCATGTTAGATCTTAATTTTTGTGCACGAAATATAAATTTACCCAAATTACATAATTCTTTAAGATTATTAGAACTCATTAATTGTATATATTTATACATAGAAGGTTTTCTCCAATAATATGGTTTTATAAAATAAGATCTAAGACCTTGATAAGTAGGGCATTTTAAAATAAAATGCATCTCATCTTCAATGTCGTTTTTACAAAAACTACATTATTCTATTACTTCTTGGAATTGCAGAATAGCGACCACATTCTATAGCTAAATCATGACTACTAAGTCTTATTTTGGTAATACATGTCTTATAAATAACTGGTATTGGTTTACATAAATAATTTTGTAAACAAAAATTTTGAACCATATATCTATAACTTGTACATTTAACTAAATTATTCATTTGGCTGTCAAAATCTTGCTTCAGACAATCAAACAGGCATTGTTAATTATCAAATAAAAACTAGTGGAGAGCTTACTATCTAAGCATAAACCCTGATTATACCAAATATCACCTAAACCTATGCTGAGCAACTCATTTTTGATAAAATACAACCAATTTGTCTTATTATTTGGACATTTTTGTAAATCGTCATATAAAAAAAAAAAAAAAAAAAAAAAAAAAAAATAGAACACCTTTAGATTGAAAAACAACATATGCTTTACTTTTTTAATTTATTTAAAACAAATTGCATTGAATTAAACTATGGGAATTTCTCCATTGTGTTTATGTATGCAGATGTTTTTTAACATTGGATTTGTCCGATCTATGGTCAGGTTGTTGTCTCTTTGACACATTCCTCATTTCCATTCTCAATTTTATGTTTTAAGTCCAGTTTTCTGACATTGTATTACATGTAAATAAATGCATATGTTAAATTTTAAAACAGTTTTTTTGTATTATTTACAGGAATTGGTTATGGTTTATCATTCAGTCCCTGTGTGGTGAGCTTTGTACATTATTTTCACAAGAAACGAGCACTAGCTAATGGCATCGTTACTGCAGGAGGAGGATTAGGTGCAGTAGTACTTCCATATGTTATGAGATATCTGATTGACGTAATGTCACTGAAAGGTTGTATGATGATCTTTGCTGGTATCCTGTACAACATATGTGTATTTGCTTGTTTGCTCAGATCACATAAGAATTATCCCATTAAAAAAAGTAAAGGAAAAAAAGTTAGAGAGAAAATGACACCGTCTGTAGATCAACAAAGTATGATACTTTTAGATGCTAGTGACCTCATTCATTGTGATGATAAAAGTTATATGTCCGTAGATGATGGCAGAAGTCAGAACAGTTATGTTTCAGAGGGAGAATATCTGTTAAGACATGCACAGAAGAAGTCCAAACGAGGAAACAAAATGGCTAATGCTTCTATTGTTAGTCTGAAATCTTTTAATCCTTCTTTGTATACAAATCCAGAAAATATGACAACGTCTCTGTGTTCAGAAGATCAGCTAAGTATAGATATCACTTCCAAGCATGACAAACAAATGACAGCTTCTGTAATCAGTCTCAAGTCATTTGATCCATCTCTTTGTTCTAATCCGGAAATATTGGGTAAATCATTATACTCTGAAAATGATGAGGGAATTGAAAACTTGAAGTATGACAATCAGATTAATGCATCAGTGATCAGTTTGAAATCTTTCGACCCATCTGTATGTTCAAATATTGATGCCATGGGGAAGTCCATTTATTCTGATGATCAACAAAGTATTGGAGTAGCCTCACTCGGTGATACTAGTCGGAAACAAAGCTTAGGAGTTGTCTCTCTTGACTCTACTTCTAGAGAATCAGCGTCAAAAAGTAGATCAGTAAATGAGTCGCAGACAGATGAAGTAGAAGAGGAAAGAAAATCAAAAAGTCACGAAAATGACCAAGACAAGATGAATAATTGTGAATATAAAGATAATGAGAAATTTTCTTTTGAAAATCAAAAGCCTGTCACAAAGTCTCGTAGTCAAGGAAAACGTAGACATTTATCTGCAGGGAACACTAGTTTAAAGGCCATTCTTACCAATGACAAATATAAAATAGATGAAGAGAATCAAATTAAAAATCAAAGTGATGAATGTACTAGCCAGAACAGTTTAAAAGCTGAGAAAGAATCACTTCTGAAAAAGATGATATGGTTAAAAAAAGATGACAAGAAACGTCTTACAGCATCAGTTATTAGTCTGAAATCCTACGATCCATCTTTATGTGCTAGTCTGGGTGTAGTAGCTAGTATATCAATGCAGAGTATACCTCAGACTTTTGAAAGGCTAGATAATAGCAATAGAGGAATTCTTATTGAATCTCAGACTTTAGACAAGGAGGGTTGTTGTTGGTCTTTTAAACAATTATGTATATTCGATTGGAGCCTTTTCAAAAACCCAGTTTTTCTTCTGTACCTTGTTTTTGTTTTTTGTGAATCACTTGGATATTTGGGTATATTTAATATTTTACCTCCGTTTTGTGAAGAAATTGGTGGAACAGACACACAAGGGGCTACGATCATTGCAATTATAAGCATATCTGAGTTATTTGGACGACTGTTCTTTGGATGGTGTACACACATGTGTCCAAATAATTGTAAAACTATATACTTTGGAGCCACTTTCCTAATGGGGTTGGGAATATTGTTCACTCCAGATATGAACACATTTCTACATCTTTCCATATTTGTTGGAATTTATGGATTCTTTGCTGGAGGATACAATGGTGTTTTGTTTAATACCATTATCAACAGTTTAGGATTAGAGAAATTTTCACATGCTTTTGGATTTATTGCTTTTTCTGCATCATTATCATTGCTGGTTAACCCAGTGGAATCAGGTAACTATGAAGATTATTCATTCAAAAAACAGCAATATTTCCTTCATCTTCTCACTTTCTTTTATGGTAAACAATTATACTTATATATTATTAATTCATATATTTTAACTAATTTGATTCGTTCAGGAATAGTCATATAAGTATGTTAAACTTTATTTTCATAGGTAGAAAGAAAACGGTGGACAGCAAAATGTATATTGCACAGTTATTTTTGAATATCTAAAAACTGATATTCTTTGTGATGTCATGTAATGAATTTCATGATATTGTTAAAATTAAAAAAAAAAATATATATATATATTTTATGATCGATTACCGGCATGACTGGTATTTGAAGAAAAAAATTCTCAAATACATAAGACGTACAAAAAAACAAACCATAAAAATTAATGAAATAACTTATATATTGTTATTGTCTAGGAGACAATATGACATCTATAAAATTCAAACAAAATCAAATGATTGAATATATAAATCTCAAAGGTCAATACAGGATATGTAGACCCAATGAAGTATTTTGACCTCAGACTTCATCTTCAGTCAATATACTTCTTTCAGGTCAACAATTCTTATATCAACCTCAAACAAAGGCTATAATTGTATAATAACTGTTAGGGTATGCAAAATTAGAAAATGCAAATAGTACATATTCCATTGAAATAGCATGTTTACATCATATTTGTCACATTTTTCATTGAAACTACAAGTTATGGCTTCGTAAAATTTTGAATAAACCTTGTGAGCATGCTATGAGGCATTGGACAGAGGTAAGAGAACATGGGAATAAGGCTGTGGGAAGACACCAATTTCATTTGGAAGTAAGTTGGAGGGAAGTGGGAGTAGAGGGGGAGAGGAATTAAGAGGGTAGGGAAGTGGGAATCAGGGACCCCTGTCCTCCTCTCTGCTATAACATGTGATGACTTTTCTCTAAATCACTTTGGTGTGGTCAGCCCTTAGGCATGATGGACTGACATTTCTGCATCCAGATTTCATATTATTGGCAATTGGTAGAGCTTTAACTATATTTTAATTGAAAGTTGAACTCAAAGGTTATGATAACCTGATTGCACTTTAGGAAAAAACTGCTTTGAAAATGATATGGGATTGTGATTGGATGTTGTAGTTAGTCATCCCATGTTGAAATATTTATTTCAGCAGAAATGTAAAGGAAATTTGATTCAAATATTTTTAAGATGGTCATATGTAATGATTAAAATCTACTAACAGTACATACATTTTATTGAAATAACATTTGTAATGGCATACCTCGTCCCGAAAGTGACATAAATATATTTGTTTCATATATTTTAGGTTTGATCAAAGATTCAACTGGTTCCTGGATGAATGTGTTTAGGGTGAATGGCTCTGTAGCCCTGTTTGGATGTTTTATGTTACTAATTATAGCATTCCTAGAGAAAAGAAAACCCCAGCAAACCTCTGAGATAGAGATGGATACCACTGTAGAATTGTGAAAATCAGGAGCAGGATCCACAGGAAAATTAGATGTGAAATGTTTCAACTGTAGAATTATGAATCAATGTAGAGTTTGATAAAGTCAAACATTCAAGAATTGGTAAATTTCTGGTAAAGAGGAACTTTTAACTGAGTATTCAATATTATAACAGTGCCATTTTATTGTGTATGTAAAAAAAACTATTATTATTCAACCATATTTAATATTTCAAACATATTACATGTAGATAACATCTACCGGTAAATGAAATTGTATCTGCAGCATCTGTTTTTTTTTAAACATTTTTTTTATTTCTTTATGAGATTATAGTGTAAGTGCCTCTGTTATGGAAGTTTTGCACAGTTTTATTTACAGAAGAGATTAAACTTTTAATTTTTTCATGCACACTAGTACTATTATACTTGGAAGCCTATAGTTATAGAATATACCTCCATATATGGAATGAAAATGACAAATTATTGTTTCATTGGCAATTATACCACATCTTTTTATTTTTGTTCTTGTATAACCTTTTTTTTTTACAGTTTATTTAAGATACAGTTTGAGGTTTAAGTTTTTCAGTCATCAATAATGTTGTCAACATATCATTGTATTTTATGAAAATAAGACAACAGCTTGATTAAGACCGTATCCAGAGGAGAATCAGGATTTTTTCTCCA